>NC_090303.1:109271707-109871707 GCF_039906515.1 Pseudorca crassidens | reverse complement strand
ATAAGATATCAGTAATACACGGAATGTAAACTTGGCTACACAGGAACTGAATTACAGAACAGAACAGGGTCTCAAATTTAGAAAACCAACTTATGCTTGCTTAAGGGGAAAGGTGAGTTGGGGTGCTGCATAAAACCAGAGATTGAAATGAGCACAGATAAAGTTCCTTAAGCCAAATATGGAATAGACAAGAGCTACTCCTTGCTCAACGAAATGGACTCAACACCGCATATTAAATGCCTAAGAATGTACCTGACTAGTAAGTATCTTAAAACCTATGGATTGCTATGTCTCCGAAAGAGAATCAAGCATGTGTACAGGGGCATAAACGCAGCAGTGATAGGATTGGAGAGGTTCGGTGAGCAAATGAAGACCCTTTGAAGTCATATTGCATGGTACCCATTCCACGGGTTTCAACTACCCAGGTTTAAGGTATTCTTCCTTCAGCTAAAACATGCATGTGGAACCTAGAGTATGATCAACCATGTGATCGGGAGACGTGTTCAAATATGTCTCAGTTTTCGTACCCTGGTACTCGGGTGCAACATTCCAGACGCTTTACTAACAACCTCCCGACTTGGAGAGTCAGTCCCTTTAACCTCCTGTTTGGCCCAGTTTGCAATTTCTGCGGAAGATGAACAGGAATAGCGAGAACCAATGAGAGACTAGCTGGAGGTGTCTGGACGGGCAAATTTAACTCTCATTTCCCACCAGAAAGAGGAATTAACCAAAGGCTCAGCGTGCCGTGCCGGAACCAGATTAGGGCCTGAAGCCATCCTGCGGTGTTGCGGCCAGCTCAAAAGAAAGCGAGTTGAAGAAAGGAACTCAGGGGCACTGTAATTCACAAACCTGCAGAGTTATAAATGACAGCTATCGTCCAAAAATATACTGAAGTAAGGCTGCCAAGAGGACTTGAAAGCGGGGCAGAATTGCAGGAAACCGATTTCAGGAGGTAGACTGGAATTGCATTGAAAGCATAGGAAAAGAGGCAGAACGTCCACAATGATGCACTTGGCCAAAAAGTGCGTATGCGTTTTTTCCTGAATATATTCAGGAAAAAACGCATACGCCCTTTTTGGCCAACCAAGCAAGCTTGCAAAGGAAATCTGCACTACAATGAAGTCTCACTTCCCCCCGGTCAAAAGGGCCATCTGAAAAACGTGTAAAATCCAGAAAGGCAGGACAGGCCATGGAGAACTGGGAGCCTTGTTATGCTGATGGGTGGGATGTAAATTGCCAACAGACACTCGGGAGAAGTGTATGGTGTTTCCTGAAACATCTAAAAAACAAAGCAACAGAGCCTAGGGCACTTCCACTTATGGTCCTATAGCTTAGGGAAATTAAAATCAAAAAGACACAGCCACCCCAAAGTTTGGGACGCCTCTGTTTACAAGAACCTCGTTTACAGTACAAGTTCAACATCGCAGAAAGTGAAAAATGGATAAAGAAGTTGTGGTATTTACTTACAAAGCAATATCACTCAGCAATGAAATCTATGTCATCAGGCCCTTAGCAGCACAATGAGTGGATTCAGGTATGATGATTCTAACTGAAATAAGTCACACAGAAAAAGAAACATCATAAGATATCAGTAATACACGGAATGTAAACTTGGCTACACAGGAACTGAATTACAGAACAGAACAGGGTCTCAAATTTAGAAAACCAACTTATGCTTGCTTAAGGGGAAAGGTGAGTTGGGGTGCTGCATAAAACCAGAGATTGAAATGAGCACAGATAAAGTTCCTTAAGCCAAATATGGAATAGACAAGAGCTACTCCTTGCTCAACGAAATGGACTCAACACCGCATATTAAATGCCTAAGAATGTACCTGACTAGTAAGTATCTTAAAACCTATGGATTGCTATGTCTCTGAAAGAGAATCAAGCATGTGTACAGGGGCATAAACGCAGCAGTGATAGGATTGGAGAGGTTCGGTGAGCAAATGAAGACCCTTTGAAGTCATATTGCATGGTACCCATTCCACGGGTTTCAACTACCCAGGTTTAAGGTATTCTTCCTTCAGCTAAAACATGCATGTGGAACCTAGAGTATGATCAACCATGTGATCGGGAGACGTGTTCAAATATGTCTCAGTTTTCGTACCCTGGTACTCGGGTGCAACATTCCAGACGCTTTACTAACACCCTCCCGACTTGGAGAGTCAGTCCCTTTAACCTCCGGTTTGGCCCAGTTTGCAATTTCTGCGGAAGATGAACAGGAATAGCGAGAACCAATGAGAGACTAGCTGGAGGTGTCTGGACGGGCAAATTTAACTCTCATTTCCCACCAGGAAGAGGAATTAACCAAAGGCTCAGCGTGCCGTGCCGGAACCAGATTAGGGCCTGAAGCCATCCTGCGGTGTTGTGGCCAGCTCAAAAGAAAGCGAGTTGAAGAAAGGAGCTCAGGGGCACTGTAATTCACAAACCTGCAGAGTTATAAATGACAGCTATCGTCCAAAAATATACTGAAGTAAGGCTGCCAAGAGGACTTGAAAGCGGGGCAGAATTGCAGGAAACCGATTTCAGGAGGTAGACTGGAATTGCATTGAAAGCATAGGAAAAGAGGCAGAACGTCCACAATGATGCACTTGGCCAAAAAGGGCGTATGCGTTTTTTCCTGAATATATTCAGGAAAAAACGCACACGCCCTTTTTGGCCAACCAAGCAAGCTTGCAAAGGAAATCTGCACTACAATGAAGTCTCACTTCCCCCCGGTCAAAAGGGCCATCTGAAAAAAGTGTAAAATCCAGAAAGGCAGGACAGGCCATGGAGAACTGGGAGCCTTGTTATGCTGATGGGCGGGATGTAAATTGCCAACAGACACTCGGGAGAAGTGTATGGTGTTTCCTGAAACATCTAAAAAACAAAGCAACAGAGCCTAGGGCACTTCCACTTATGGTCCTATAGCTTAGGGAAATTAAAATCAAAAAGACACAGCCACCCCAAAGTTTGGGACGCCTCTGTTTACAAGAACCTCGTTTACAGTACAAGTTCAACATCGCAGAAAGTGAAAAATGGATAAAGAAGTTGTGGTATTTACTTACAAAGCAATATCACTCAGCAATGAAATCTATGTCATCAGGCCCTTAGCAGCACAATGAGTGGATTCAGGTATGATGATTCTAACTGAAATAAGTCACACAGAAAAAGAAACATCATAAGATATCAGTAATACACGGAATGTAAACTTGGCTACACAGGAACTGAATTACAGAACAGAACAGGGTCTCAAATTTAGAAAACCAACTTATGCTTGCTTAAGGGGAAAGGTGAGTTGGGGTGCTGCATAAAACCAGAGATTGAAATGAGCACAGATAAAGTTCCTTAAGCCAAATATGGAATAGACAAGAGCTACTCCTTGCTCAACGAAATGGACTCAACACCGCATATTAAATGCCTAAGAATGTACCTGACTAGTAAGTATCTTAAAACCTATGGATTGCTATGTCTCCGAAAGAGAATCAAGCATGTGTACAGGGGCATAAACGCAGCAGTGATAGGATTGGAGAGGTTCGGTGAGCAAATGAAGACCCTTTGAAGTCATATTGCATGGTACCCATTCCACGGGTTTCAACTACCCAGGTTTAAGGTATTCTTCCTTCAGCTAAAACATGCATGTGGAACCTAGAGTATGATCAACCATGTGATCGGGAGACGTGTTCAAATATGTCTCAGTTTTCGTACCCTGGTACTCGGGTGCAACATTCCAGACGCTTTACTAACAACCTCCCGACTTGGAGAGTCAGTCCCTTTAACCTCCTGTTTGGCCCAGTTTGCAATTTCTGCGGAAGATGAACAGGAATAGCGAGAACCAATGAGAGACTAGCTGGAGGTGTCTGGACGGGCAAATTTAACTCTCATTTCCCACCAGAAAGAGGAATTAACCAAAGGCTCAGCGTGCCGTGCCGGAACCAGATTAGGGCCTGAAGCCATCCTGCGGTGTTGCGGCCAGCTCAAAAGAAAGCGAGTTGAAGAAAGGAACTCAGGGGCACTGTAATTCACAAACCTGCAGAGTTATAAATGACAGCTATCGTCCAAAAATATACTGAAGTAAGGCTGCCAAGAGGACTTGAAAGCGGGGCAGAATTGCAGGAAACCGATTTCAGGAGGTAGACTGGAATTGCATTGAAAGCATAGGAAAAGAGGCAGAACGTCCACAATGATGCACTTGGCCAAAAAGTGCGTATGCATTTTTTCCTGAATATATTCAGGAAAAAACGCACACGCCCTTTTTGGCCAACCAAGCAAGCTTGCAAAGGAAATCTGCACTACAATGAAGTCTGACTTCCCCCCGGTCAAAAGGGCCATCTGAAAAACGTGTAAAATCCAGAAAGGCAGGACAGGCCATGGAGAACTGGGAGCCTTGTTATGCTGATGGGTGGGATGTAAATTGCCAACAGACACTCGGGAGAAGTGTATGGTGTTTCCTGAAACATCTAAAAAACAAAGCAACAGAGCCTAGGGCACTTCCACTTATGGTCCTATAGCTTAGGGAAATTAAAATCAAAAAGACACAGCCACCCCAAAGTTTGGGACGCCTCTGTTTACAAGAACCTCGTTTACAGTACAAGTTCAACATCGCAGAAAGTGAAAAATGGATAAAGAAGTTGTGGTATTTACTTACAAAGCAATATCACTCAGCAATGAAATCTATGTCATCAGGCCCTTAGCAGCACAATGAGTGGATTCAGGTATGATGATTCTAACTGAAATAAGTCACACAGAAAAAGAAACATCATAAGATATCAGTAATACACGGAATGTAAACTTGGCTACACAGGAACTGAATTACAGAACAGAACAGGGTCTCAAATTTAGAAAACCAACTTATGCTTGCTTAAGGGGAAAGGTGAGTTGGGGTGCTGCATAAAACCAGAGATTGAAATGAGCACAGATAAAGTTCCTTAAGCCAAATATGGAATAGACAAGAGCTACTCCTTGCTCAACGAAATGGACTCAACACCGCATATTAAATGCCTAAGAATGTACCTGACTAGTAAGTATCTTAAAACCTATGGATTGCTATGTCTCTGAAAGAGAATCAAGCATGTGTACAGGGGCATAAACGCAGCAGTGATAGGATTGGAGAGGTTCGGTGAGCAAATGAAGACCCTTTGAAGTCATATTGCATGGTACCCATTCCACGGGTTTCAACTACCCAGGTTTAAGGTATTCTTCCTTCAGCTAAAACATGCATGTGGAACCTAGAGTATGATCAACCATGTGATCGGGAGACGTGTTCAAATATGTCTCAGTTTTCGTACCCTGGTACTCGGGTGCAACATTCCAGACGCTTTACTAACACCCTCCCGACTTGGAGAGTCAGTCCCTTTAACCTCCGGTTTGGCCCAGTTTGCAATTTCTGCGGAAGATGAACAGGAATAGCGAGAACCAATGAGAGACTAGCTGGAGGTGTCTGGACGGGCAAATTTAACTCTCATTTCCCACCAGGAAGAGGAATTAACCAAAGGCTCAGCGTGCCGTGCCGGAACCAGATTAGGGCCTGAAGCCATCCTGCGGTGTTGTGGCCAGCTCAAAAGAAAGCGAGTTGAAGAAAGGAGCTCAGGGGCACTGTAATTCACAAACCTGCAGAGTTATAAATGACAGCTATCGTCCAAAAATATACTGAAGTAAGGCTGCCAAGAGGACTTGAAAGCGGGGCAGAATTGCAGGAAACCGATTTCAGGAGGTAGACTGGAATTGCATTGAAAGCATAGGAAAAGAGGCAGAACGTCCACAATGATGCACTTGGCCAAAAAGGGCGTATGCGTTTTTTCCTGAATATATTCAGGAAAAAACGCACACGCCCTTTTTGGCCAACCAAGCAAGCTTGCAAAGGAAATCTGCACTACAATGAAGTCTCACTTCCCCCCGGTCAAAAGGGCCATCTGAAAAAAGTGTAAAATCCAGAAAGGCAGGACAGGCCATGGAGAACTGGGAGCCTTGTTATGCTGATGGGCGGGATGTAAATTGCCAACAGACACTCGGGAGAAGTGTATGGTGTTTCCTGAAACATCTAAAAAACAAAGCAACAGAGCCTAGGGCACTTCCACTTATGGTCCTATAGCTTAGGGAAATTAAAATCAAAAAGACACAGCCACCCCAAAATTTGGGACGCCTCTGTTTACAAGAACCTCGTTTACAGTACAAGTTCAACATCGCAGAAAGTGAAAAATGGATAAAGAAGTTGTGGTATTTACTTACAAAGCAATATCACTCAGCAATGAAATCTATGTCATCAGGCCCTTAGCAGCACAATGAGTGGATTCAGGTATGATGATTCTAACTGAAATAAGTCACACAGAAAAAGAAACATCATAAGATATCAGTAATACACGGAATGTAAACTTGGCTACACAGGAACTGAATTACAGAACAGAACAGGGTCTCAAATTTAGAAAACCAACTTATGCTTGCTTAAGGGGAAAGGTGAGTTGGGGTGCTGCATAAAACCAGAGATTGAAATGAGCACAGATAAAGTTCCTTAAGCCAAATATGGAATAGACAAGAGCTACTCCTTGCTCAACGAAATGGACTCAACACCGCATATTAAATGCCTAAGAATGTACCTGACTAGTAAGTATCTTAAAACCTATGGATTGCTATGTCTCCGAAAGAGAATCAAGCATGTGTACAGGGGCATAAACGCAGCAGTGATAGGATTGGAGAGGTTCGGTGAGCAAATGAAGACCCTTTGAAGTCATATTGCATGGTACCCATTCCACGGGTTTCAACTACCCAGGTTTAAGGTATTCTTCCTTCAGCTAAAACATGCATGTGGAACCTAGAGTATGATCAACCATGTGATCGGGAGACGTGTTCAAATATGTCTCAGTTTTTGTACCCTGGTACTCGGGTGCAACATTCCAGACGCTTTACTAACACCCTCCCGACTTGGAGAGTCAGTCCCTTTAACCTCCTGTTTGGCCCAGTTTGCAATTTCTGCGGAAGATGAACAGGAATAGCGAGAACCAATGAGAGACTAGCTGGAGGTGTCTGGACGGGCAAATTTAACTCTCATTTCCCACCAGGAAGAGGAATTAACCAAAGGCTCAGCGTGCCGTGCCGGAACCAGATTAGGGCCTGAAGCCATCCTGCGGTGTTGCGGCCAGCTCAAAAGAAAGCGAGTTGAAGAAAGGAGCTCAGGGGCACTGTAATTCACAAACCTGCAGAGTTATAAATGACAGCTATCGTCCAAAAATATACTGAAGTAAGGCTGCCAAGAGGACTTGAAAGCGGGGCAGAATTGCAGGAAACCGATTTCAGGAGGCAGACTGGAATTGCATTGAAAGCATAGGAAAAGAGGCAGAACGTCCACAATGATGCACTTGGCCAAAAAGGGCGTATGCGTTTTTTCCTGAATATATTCAGGAAAAAACGCATACGCCCTTTTTGGCCAACCAAGCAAGCTTGCAAAGGAAATCTGCACTACAATGAAGTCTCACTTCCCCCCGGTCAAAAGGGCCATCTGAAAAAAGTGTAAAATCCAGAAAGGCAGGACAGGCCATGGAGAACTGGGAGCCTTGTTATGCTGATGGGCGGGATGTAAATTGCCAACAGACACTCGGGAGAAGTGTATGGTGTTTCCTGAAACATCTAAAAAACAAAGCAACAGAGCCTAGGGCACTTCCACTTATGGTCCTATAGCTTAGGGAAATTAAAATCAAAAAGACACAGCCACCCCAAAGTTTGGGACGCCTCTGTTTACAAGAACCTCGTTTACAGTACAAGTTCAACATCGCAGAAAGTGAAAAATGGATAAAGAAGTTGTGGTATTTACTTACAAAGCAATATCACTCAGCAATGAAATCTATGTCATCAGGCCCTTAGCAGCACAATGAGTGGATTCAGGTATGATGATTCTAACTGAAATAAGTCACACAGAAAAAGAAACATCATAAGATATCAGTAATACACGGAATGTAAACTTGGCTACACAGGAACTGAATTACAGAACAGAACAGGGTCTCAAATTTAGAAAACCAACTTATGCTTGCTTAAGGGGAAAGGTGAGTTGGGGTGCTGCATAAAACCAGAGATTGAAATGAGCACAGATAAAGTTCCTTAAGCCAAATATGGAATAGACAAGAGCTACTCCTTGCTCAACGAAATGGACTCAACACCGCATATTAAATGCCTAAGAATGTACCTGACTAGTAAGTATCTTAAAACCTATGGATTGCTATGTCTCCGAAAGAGAATCAAGCATGTGTACAGGGGCATAAACGCAGCAGTGATAGGATTGGAGAGGTTCGGTGAGCAAATGAAGACCCTTTGAAGTCATATTGCATGGTACCCATTCCACGGGTTTCAACTACCCAGGTTTAAGGTATTCTTCCTTCAGCTAAAACATGCATGTGGAACCTAGAGTATGATCAACCATGTGATCGGGAGACGTGTTCAAATATGTCTCAGTTTTCGTACCCTGGTACTCGGGTGCAACATTCCAGACGCTTTACTAACACCCTCCCGACTTGGAGAGTCAGTCCCTTTAACCTCCTGTTTGGCCCAGTTTGCAATTTCTGCGGAAGATGAACAGGAATAGCGAGAACCAATGAGAGACTAGCTGGAGGTGTCTGGACGGGCAAATTTAACTCTCATTTCCCACCAGGAAGAGGAATTAACCAAAGGCTCAGCGTGCCGTGCCGGAACCAGATTAGGGCCTGAAGCCATCCTGCGGTGTTGCGGCCAGCTCAAAAGAAAGCGAGTTGAAGAAAGGAGCTCAGGGGCACTGTAATTCACAAACCTGCAGAGTTATAAATGACAGCTATCGTCCAAAAATATACTGAAGTAAGGCTGCCAAGAGGACTTGAAAGCAGGGCAAAATTGCAGGAAACCGATTTCAGGAGGCAGACTGGAATTGCATTGAAAGCATAGGAAAAGAGGCAGAACGTCCACAATGATGCACTTGGCCAAAAAGGGCGTATGCGTTTTTTCCTGAATATATTCAGGAAAAAACGCATACGCCCTTTTTGGCCAACCAAGCAAGCTTGCAAAGGAAATCTGCACTACAATGAAGTCTCACTTCCCCCCGGTCAAAAGGGCCATCTGAAAAAAGTGTAAAATCCAGAAAGGCAGGACAGGCCATGGAGAACTGGGAGCCTTGTTATGCTGATGGGCGGGATGTAAATTGCCAACAGACACTCGGGAGAAGTGTATGGTGTTTCCTGAAACATCTAAAAAACAAAGCAACAGAGCCTAGGGCACTTCCACTTATGGTCCTATAGCTTAGGGAAATTAAAATCAAAAAGACACAGCCACCCCAAAGTTTGGGACGCCTCTGTTTACAAGAACCTCGTTTACAGTACAAGTTCAACATCGCAGAAAGTGAAAAATGGATAAAGAAGTTGTGGTATTTACTTACAAAGCAATATCACTCAGCAATGAAATCTATGTCATCAGGCCCTTAGCAGCACAATGAGTGGATTCAGGTATGATGATTCTAACTGAAATAAGTCACACAGAAAAAGAAACATCATAAGATATCAGTAATACACGGAATGTAAACTTGGCTACACAGGAACTGAATTACAGAACAGAACAGGGTCTCAAATTTAGAAAACCAACTTATGCTTGCTTAAGGGGAAAGGTGAGTTGGGGTGCTGCATAAAACCAGAGATTGAAATGAGCACAGATAAAGTTCCTTAAGCCAAATATGGAATAGACAAGAGCTACTCCTTGCTCAACGAAATGGACTCAACACCGCATATTAAATGCCTAAGAATGTACCTGACTAGTAAGTATCTTAAAACCTATGGATTGCTATGTCTCCGAAAGAGAATCAAGCATGTGTACAGGGGCATAAACGCAGCAGTGATAGGATTGGAGAGGTTCGGTGAGCAAATGAAGACCCTTTGAAGTCATATTGCATGGTACCCATTCCACGGGTTTCAACTACCCAGGTTTAAGGTATTCTTCCTTCAGCTAAAACATGCATGTGGAACCTAGAGTATGATCAACCATGTGATCGGGAGACGTGTTCAAATATGTCTCAGTTTTCGTACCCTGGTACTCGGGTGCAACATTCCAGACGCTTTACTAACACCCTCCCGACTTGGAGAGTCAGTCCCTTTAACCTCCTGTTTGGCCCAGTTTGCAATTTCTGCGGAAGATGAACAGGAATAGCGAGAACCAATGAGAGACTAGCTGGAGGTGTCTGGACGGGCAAATTTAACTCTCATTTCCCACCAGGAAGAGGAATTAACCAAAGGCTCAGCGTGCCGTGCCGGAACCAGATTAGGGCCTGAAGCCATCCTGCGGTGTTGCGGCCAGCTCAAAAGAAAGCGAGTTGAAGAAAGGAGCTCAGGGGCACTGTAATTCACAAACCTGCAGAGTTATAAATGACAGCTATCGTCCAAAAATATACTGAAGTAAGGCTGCCAAGAGGACTTGAAAGCGGGACAGAATTGCAGGAAACCGATTTCAGGAGGTAGACTGGAATTGCATTGAAAGCATAGGAAAAGAGGCAGAACGTCCACAATGATGCACTTGGCCAAAAAGGGCGTATGCGTTTTTTCCTGAATATATTCAGGAAAAAACGCATACGCCCTTTTTGGCCAACCAAGCAAGCTTGCAAAGGAAATCTGCACTACAATGAAGTCTCACTTCCCCCCGGTCAAAAGGGCCATCTGAAAAAAGTGTAAAATCCAGAAAGGCAGGACAGGCCATGGAGAACTGGGAGCCTTGTTATGCTGATGGGCGGGATGTAAATTGCCAACAGACACTCGGGAGAAGTGTATGGTGTTTCCTGAAACATCTAAAAAACAAAGCAACAGAGCCTAGGGCACTTCCACTTATGGTCCTATAGCTTAGGGAAATTAAAATCAAAAAGACACAGCCACCCCAAAGTTTGGGACGCCTCTGTTTACAAGAACCTCGTTTACAGTACAAGTTCAACATCGCAGAAAGTGAAAAATGGATAAAGAAGTTGTGGTATTTACTTACAAAGCAATATCTCTCAGCAATGAAATCTATGTCATCAGGCCCTTAGCAGCACAATGAGTGGATTCAGGTATGATGATTCTAACTGAAATAAGTCACACAGAAAAAGAAACATCATAAGATATCAGTAATACACGGAATGTAAACTTGGCTACACAGGAACTGAATTACAGAACAGAACAGGGTCTCAAATTTAGAAAACCAACTTATGCTTGCTTAAGGGGAAAGGTGAGTTGGGGTGCTGCATAAAACCAGAGATTGAAATGAGCACAGATAAAGTTCCTTAAGCCAAATATGGAATAGACAAGAGCTACTCCTTGCTCAACGAAATGGACTCAACACCGCATATTAAATGCCTAAGAATGTACCTGACTAGTAAGTATCTTAAAACCTATGGATTGCTATGTCTCCGAAAGAGAATCAAGCATGTGTACAGGGGCATAAACGCAGCAGTGATAGGATTGGAGAGGTTCGGTGAGCAAATGAAGACCCTTTGAAGTCATATTGCATGGTACCCATTCCACGGGTTTCAACTACCCAGGTTTAAGGTATTCTTCCTTCAGCTAAAACATGCATGTGGAACCTAGAGTATGATCAACCATGTGATCGGGAGACGTGTTCAAATATGTCTCAGTTTTCGTACCCTGGTACTCGGGTGCAACATTCCAGACGCTTTACTAACACCCTCCCGACTTGGAGAGTCAGTCCCTTTAACCTCCTGTTTGGCCCAGTTTGCAATTTCTGCGGAAGATGAACAGGAATAGCGAGAACCAATGAGAGACTAGCTGGAGGTGTCTGGACGGGCAAATTTAACTCTCATTTCCCACCAGGAAGAGGAATTAACCAAAGGCTCAGCGTGCCGTGCCGGAACCAGATTAGGGCCTGAAGCCATCCTGCGGTGTTGCGGCCAGCTCAAAAGAAAGCGAGTTGAAGAAAGGAGCTCAGGGGCACTGTAATTCACAAACCTGCAGAGTTATAAATGACAGCTATCGTCCAAAAATATACTGAAGTAAGGCTGCCAAGAGGACTTGAAAGCGGGGCAGAATTGCAGGAAACCGATTTCAGGAGGCAGACTGGAATTGCATTGAAAGCATAGGAAAAGAGGCAGAACGTCCACAATGATGCACTTGGCCAAAAAGGGCGTATGCGTTTTTTCCTGAATATATTCAGGAAAAAACGCATACGCCCTTTTTGGCCAACCAAGCAAGCTTGCAAAGGAAATCTGCACTACAATGAAGTCTCACTTCCCCCCGGTCAAAAGGGCCATCTGAAAAAAGTGTAAAATCCAGAAAGGCAGGACAGGCCATGGAGAACTGGGAGCCTTGTTATGCTGATGGGCGGGATGTAAATTGCCAACAGACACTCGGGAGAAGTGTATGGTGTTTCCTGAAACATCTAAAAAACAAAGCAACAGAGCCTAGGGCACTTCCACTTATGGTCCTATAGCTTAGGGAAATTAAAATCAAAAAGACACAGCCACCCCAAACATTGGGACGCCTCTGTTTACAAGAACCTCGTTTACAGTACAAGTTCAACATCGCAGAAAGTGAAAAATGGATAAAGAAGTTGTGGTATTTACTTACAAAGCAATATCACTCAGCAATGAAATCTATGTCATCAGGCCCTTAGCAGCACAATGAGTGGATTCAGGTATGATGATTCTAACTGAAATAAGTCACACAGAAAAAGAAACATCATAAGATATCAGTAATACACGGAATGTAAACTTGGCTACACAGGAACTGAATTACAGAACAGAACAGGGTCTCAAATTTAGAAAACCAACTTATGCTTGCTTAAGGGTAAAGGTGAGTTGGGGTGCTGCATAAAACCAGAGATTGAAATGAGCACAGATAAAGTTCCTTAAGCCAAATATGGAATAGACAAGAGCTACTCCTTGCTCAACGAAATGGACTCAACACCGCATATTAAATGCCTAAGAATGTACCTGACTAGTAAGTATCTTAAAACCTATGGATTGCTATGTCTCCGAAAGAGAATCAAGCATGTGTACAGGGGCATAAACGCAGCAGTGATAGGATTGGAGAGGTTCGGTGAGCAAATGAAGACCCTTTGAAGTCATATTGCATGGTACCCATTCCACGGGTTTCAACTACCCAGGTTTAAGGTATTCTTCCTTCAGCTAAAACATGCATGTGGAACCTAGAGTATGATCAACCATGTGATCGGGAGACGTGTTCAAATATGTCTCAGTTTTCGTACCCTGGTACTCGGGTGCAACATTCCAGACGCTTTACTAACACCCTCCCGACTTGGAGAGTCAGTCCCTTTAACCTCCTGTTTGGCCCAGTTTGCAATTTCTGCGGAAGATGAACAGGAATAGCGAGAACCAATGAGAGACTAGCTGGAGGTGTCTGGACGGGCAAATTTAACTCTCATTTCCCACCAGGAAGAGGAATTAACCAAAGGCTCAGCGTGCCGTGCCGGAACCAGATTAGGGCCTGAAGCCATCCTGCGGTGTTGCGGCCAGCTCAAAAGAAAGCGAGTTGAAGAAAGGAGCTCAGGGGCACTGTAATTCACAAACCTGCAGAGTTATAAATGACAGCTATCGTCCAAAAATATACTGAAGTAAGGCTGCCAAGAGGACTTGAAAGCGGGGCAGAATTGCAGGAAACCGATTTCAGGAGGTAGACTGGAATTGCATTGAAAGCATAGGAAAAGAGGCAGAACGTCCACAATGATGCACTTGGCCAAAAAGGGCGTATGCGTTTTTTCCTGAATATATTCAGGAAAAAACGCATACGCCCTTTTTGGCCAACCAAGCAAGGTTGCAAAGGAAATCTGCACTACAATGTAGTCTCACTTCCCCCCGGTCAAAAGGGCCATCTGAAAAAAGTGTAAAATCCAGAAAGGCAGGACAGGCCATGGAGAACTGGGAGCCTTGTTATGCTGATGGGCGGGATGTAAATTGCCAACAGACACTCGGGAGAAGTGTATGGTGTTTCCTGAAACATCTAAAAAACAAAGCAACAGAGCCTAGGGCACTTCCACTTATGGTCCTATAGCTTAGGGAAATTAAAATCAAAAAGACACAGCCACCCCAAAGTTTGGGACGCCTCTGTTTACAAGAACCTCGTTTACAGTACAAGTTCAACATCGCAGAAAGTGAAAAATGGATAAAGAAGTTGTGGTATTTACTTACAAAACAATATCTCTCAGCAATGAAATCTATGTCATCAGGCCCTTAGCAGCACAATGAGTGGATTCAGGTATGATGATTCTAACTGAAATAAGTCACACAGAAAAAGAAACATCATAAGATATCAGTAATACACGGAATGTAAACTTGGCTACACAGGAACTGAATTACAGAACAGAACAGGGTCTCAAATTTAGAAAACCAACTTATGCTTGCTTAAGGGGAAAGGTGAGTTGGGGTGCTGCATAAAACCAGAGATTGAAATGAGCACAGATAAAGTTCCTTAAGCCAAATATGGAATAGACAAGAGCTACTCCTTGCTCAACGAAATGGACTCAACACCGCATATTAAATGCCTAAGAATGTACCTGACTAGTAAGTATCTTAAAATCTATGGATTGCTATGTCTCCGAAAGAGAATCAAGCATGTGTACAGGGGCATAAACGCAGCAGTGATAGGATTGGAGAGGTTCGGTGAGCAAATGAAGACCCTTTGAAGTCATATTGCATGGTACCCATTCCACGGGTTTCAACTACCCAGGTTTAAGGTATTCTTCCTTCAGCTAAAACATGCATGTGGAACCTAGAGTATGATCAACCATGTGATCGGGAGACGTGTTCAAATATGTCTCAGTTTTCGTACCCTGGTACTCGGGTGCAACATTCCAGACGCTTTACTAACACCCTCCCGACTTGGAGAGTCAGTCCCTTTAACCTCCTGTTTGGCCCAGTTTGCAATTTCTGCGGAAGATGAACAGGAATAGCGAGAACCAATGAGAGACTAGCTGGAGGTGTCTGGACGGGCAAATTTAACTCTCATTTCCCACCAGGAAGAGGAATTAACCAAAGGCTCAGCGTGCCGTGCCGGAACCAGATTAGGGCCTGAAGCCATCCTGTGGTGTTGCGGCCAGCTCAAAAGAAAGCGAGTTGAAGAAAGGAGCTCAGGGGCACTGTAATTCACAAAACTGCAGAGTTATAAATGACAGCTATCGTCCAAAAATATACTGAAGTAAGGCTGCCAAGAGGACTTGAAAGCGGGGCAGAATTGCAGGAAACCAATTTCAGGAGGCAGACTGGAATTGCATTGAAAGCATAGGAAAAGAGGCAGAACGTCCACAATGATGCACTTGGCCAAAAAGGGCGTATGTGTTTTTTCCTGAATATATTCAGGAAAAAACGCATACGCCCTTTTTGGCCAACCAAGCAAGCTTGCAAAGGAAATCTGCACTACAATGAAGTCTCACTTCCCCCCGGTCAAAAGGGCTATCTGAAAAAAGTGTAAAATCCAGAAAGGCAGGACAGGCCATGGAGAACTGGGAGCCTTGTTATGCTGATGGGCGGGATGTAAATTGCCAACAGACACTCGGGAGAAGTGTATGGTGTTTCCTGAAACATCTAAAAAACAAAGCAACAGAGCCTAGGGCACTTCCACTTATGGTCCTATAGCTTAGGGAAATTAAAATCAAAAAGACACAGCCACCCCAAAGTTTGGGACGCCTCTGTTTACAAGAACCTCGTTTAGCGTACAAGTTCAACATCGCAGAAAGTGAAAAATGGATAAAGAAGTTGTGGTATTTACTTACAAAACAATATCTCTCAGCAATGAAATCTATGTCATCAGGCCCTTAGCAGCACAATGAGTGGATTCAGGTATGATGATTCTAACTGAAATAAGTCACACAGAAAAAGAAACATCATAAGATATCAGTAATACACGGAATGTAAACTTGGCTACACAGGAACTGAATTACAGAACAGAACAGGGTCTCAAATTTAGAAAACCAACTTATGCTTGCTTAAGGGGAAAGGTGAGTTGGGGTGCTGCATAAAACCAGAGATTGAAATGAGCACAGATAAAGTTCCTTAAGCCAAATATGGAATAGACAAGAGCTACTCCTTGCTCAACGAAATGGACTCAACACCGCATATTAAATGCCTAAGAATGTACCTGACTAGTAAGTATCTTAAAACCTATGGATTGCTATGTCTCCGAAAGAGAATCAAGCATGTGTACAGGGGCATAAACGCAGCAGTGATAGGATTGGAGAGGTTCGGTGAGCAAATGAAGACCCTTTGAAGTCATATTGCATGGTACCCATTCCACGGGTTTCAACTACCCAGGTTTAAGGTATTCTTCCTTCAGCTAAAACATGCATGTGGAACCTAGAGTATGATCAACCATGTGATCGGGAGACGTGTTCAAATATGTCTCAGTTTTCGTACCCTGGTACTCGGGTGCAACATTCCAGACGCTTTACTAACACCCTCCCGACTTGGAGAGTCAGTCCCTTTAACCTCCTGTTTGGCCCAGTTTGCAATTTCTGCGGAAGATGAACAGGAATAGCGAGAACCAATGAGAGACTAGCTGGAGGTGTCTGGACGGGCAAATTTAACTCTCATTTCCCACCAGGAAGAGGAATTAACCAAAGGCTCAGCGTGCCGTGCCGGAACCAGATTAGGGCCTGAAGCCATCCTGCGGTGTTGCGGCCAGCTCAAAAGAAAGCGAGTTGAAGAAAGGAGCTCAGGGGCACTGTAATTCACAAACCTGCAGAGTTATAAATGACAGCTACCGTCCAAAAATATACTGAAGTAAGGCTGCCAAGAGGACTTGAAAGCGGGGCAGAATTGCAGGAAACCGATTTCAGGAGGTAGACTGGAATTGCATTGAAAGCATAGGAAAAGAGGCAGAACGTCCACAATGATGCACTTGGCCAAAAAGGGCGTATGCGTTTTTTCCTGAATATATTCAGGAAAAAACGCATACGCCCTTTTTGGCCAACCAAGCAAGCTTGCAAAGGAAATCTGCACTACAATGAAGTCTCACTTCCCCCCGGTCAAAAGGGCCATCTGAAAAAAGTGTAAAATCCAGAAAGGCAGGACAGGCCATGGAGAACTGGGAGCCTTGTTATGCTGATGGGCGGGATGTAAATTGCCAACAGACACTCGGGAGAAGTGTATGGTGTTTCCTGAAACATCTAAAAAACAAAGCAACAGAGCCTAGGGCACTTCCACTTATGGTCCTATAGCTTAGGGAAATTAAAATCAAAAAGACACAGCCACCCCAAAGTTTGGGACGCCTCTGTTTACAAGAACCTCGTTTACAGTACAAGTTCAACATCGCAGAAAGTGAAAAATGGATAAAGAAGTTGTGGTATTTACTTACAAAACAATATCTCTCAGCAATGAAATCTATGTCATCAGGCCCTTAGCAGCACAATGAGTGGATTCAGGTATGATGATTCTAACTGAAATAAGTCACACAGAAAAAGAAACATCATAAGATATCAGTAATACACGGAATGTAAACTTGGCTACACAGGAACTGAATTACAGAACAGAACAGGGTCTCAAATTTAGAAAACCAACTTATGCTTGCTTAAGGGTAAAGGTGAGTTGGGGTGCTGCATAAAACCAGAGATTGAAATGAGCACAGATAAAGTTCCTTAAGCCAAATATGGAATAGACAAGAGCTACTCCTTGCTCAACGAAATGGACTCAACACCGCATATTAAATGCCTAAGAATGTACCTGACTAGTAAGTATCTTAAAACCTATGGATTGCTATGTCTCCGAAAGAGAATCAAGCATGTGTACAGGAGCATAAACGCAGCAGTGATAGGATTGGAGAGGTTCGGTGAGCAAATGAAGACCCTTTGAAGTCATATTGCATGGTACCCATTCCACGGGTTTCAACTACCCAGGTTTAAGGTATTCTTCCTTCAGCTAAAACATGCATGTGGAACCTAGAGTATGATCAACCATGTGATCGGGAGACGTGTTCAAATATGTCTCAGTTTTCGTACCCTGGTACTCGGGTGCAACATTCCAGACGCTTTACTAACACCCTCCCGACTTGGAGAGTCAGTCCCTTTAACCTCCTGTTTGGCCCAGTTTGCAATTTCTGCGGAAGATGAACAGGAATAGCGAGAACCAATGAGAGACTAGCTGGAGGTGTCTGGACGGGCAAATTTAACTCTCATTTCCCACCAGGAAGAGGAATTAACCAAAGGCTCAGCGTGCCGTGCCGGAACCAGATTAGGGCCTGAAGCCATCCTGCGGTGTTGCGGCCAGCTCAAAAGAAAGCGAGTTGAAGAAAGGAGCTCAGGGGCACTGTAATTCACAAACCTGCAGAGTTATAAATGACAGCTATCGTCCAAAAATATACTGAAGTAAGGCTGCCAAGAGGACTTGAAAGCGGGGCAGAATTGCAGGAAACCGATTTCAGGAGGCAGACTGGAATTGCATTGAAAGCATAGGAAAAGAGGCAGAACGTCCACAATGATGCACTTGGCCAAAAAGGGCGTATGCGTTTTTTCCTGAATATATTCAGGAAAAAACGCATACGCCCTTTTTGGCCAACCAAGCAAGCTTGCAAAGGAAATCTGCACTACAATGAAGTCTCACTTCCCCCCGGTCAAAAGGGCTATCTGAAAAAAGTGTAAAATCCAGAAAGGCAGGACAGGCCATGGAGAACTGGGAGCCTTGTTATGCTGATGGGCGGGATGTAAATTGCCAACAGACACTCGGGAGAAGTGTATGGTGTTTCCTGAAACATCTAAAAAACAAAGCAACAGAGCCTAGGGCACTTCCACTTATGGTCCTATAGCTTAGGGAAATTAAAATCAAAAAGACACAGCCACCCCAAAGTTTGGGACGCCTCTGTTTACAAGAACCTCGTTTACAGTACAAGTTCAACATCGCAGAAAGTGAAAAATGGATAAAGAAGTTGTGGTATTTACTTACAAAGCAATATCACTCAGCAATGAAATCTATGTCATCAGGCCCTTAGCAGCACAATGAGTGGATTCAGGTATGATGATTCTAACTGAAATAAGTCACACAGAAAAAGAAACATCATAAGATATCAGTAATACACGGAATGTAAACTTGGCTACACAGGAACTGAATTACAGAACAGAACAGGGTCTCAAATTTAGAAAACCAACTTATGCTTGCTTAAGGGGAAAGGTGAGTTGGGGTGCTGCATAAAACCAGAGATTGAAATGAGCACAGATAAAGTTCCTTAAGCCAAATATGGAATAGACAAGAGCTACTCCTTGCTCAACGAAATGGACTCAACACCGCATATTAAATGCCTAAGAATGTACCTGACTAGTAAGTATCTTAAAACCTATGGATTGCTATGTCTCCGAAAGAGAATCAAGCATGTGTACAGGGGCATAAACGCAGCAGTGATAGGATTGGAGAGGTTCGGTGAGCAAATGAAGACCCTTTGAAGTCATATTGCATGGTACCCATTCCACGGGTTTCAACTACCCAGGTTTAAGGTATTCTTCCTTCAGCTAAAACATGCATGTGGAACCTAGAGTATGATCAACCATGTGATCGGGAGACGTGTTCAAATATGTCTCAGTTTTCGTACCCTGGTACTCGGGTGCAACATTCCAGACGCTTTACTAACACCCTCCCGACTTGGAGAGTCAGTCCCTTTAACCTCCTGTTTGGCCCAGTTTGCAATTTCTGTGGAAGATGAACAGGAATAGCGAGAACCAATGAGAGACTAGCTGGAGGTGTCTGGACGGGCAAATTTAACTCTCATTTCCCACCAGGAAGAGGAATTAACCAAAGGCTCAGCGTGCCGTGCCGGAACCAGATTAGGGCCTGAAGCCATCCTGCGGTGTTGCGGCCAGCTCAAAAGAAAGCGAGTTGAAGAAAGGAGCTCAGGGGCACTGTAATTCACAAACCTGCAGAGTTATAAATGACAGCTATCGTCCAAAAATATACTGAAGTAAGGCTGCCAAGAGGACTTGAAAGCGGGACAGAATTGCAGGAAACCGATTTCAGGAGGCAGACTGGAATTGCATTGAAAGCATAGGAAAAGAGGCAGAACGTCCACAATGATGCACTTGGCCAAAAAGGGCGTATGCGTTTTTTCCTGAATATATTCAGGAAAAAACGCATACGCCCTTTTTGGCCAACCAAGCAAGCTTGCAAAGGAAATCTGCACTACAATGAAGTCTCACTTCCCCCCGGTCAAAAGGGCCATCTGAAAAAAGTGTAAAATCCAGAAAGGCAGGACAGGCCATGGAGAACTGGGAGCCTTGTTATGCTGATGGGCGGGATGTAAATTGCCAACAGACACTCGGGAGAAGTGTATGGTGTTTCCTGAAACATCTAAAAAACAAAGCAACAGAGCCTAGGGCATTTCCACTTATGGTCCTATAGCTTAGGGAAATTAAAATCAAAAAGACACAGCCACCCCAAAGTTTGGGACGCCTCTGTTTACAAGAACCTCGTTTACAGTACAAGTTCAACATCGCAGAAAGTGAAAAATGGATAAAGAAGTTGTGGTATTTACTTACAAAGCAATATCACTCAGCAATGAAATCTATGTCATCAGGCCCTTAGCAGCACAATGAGTGGATTCAGGTATGATGATTCTAACTGAAATAAGT
Organism: Pseudorca crassidens; assembly: GCF_039906515.1. Lineage (NCBI taxonomy): Eukaryota > Metazoa > Chordata > Mammalia > Artiodactyla > Delphinidae > Pseudorca > Pseudorca crassidens. The sequence goes on along the minus strand of NC_090303.1, from coordinate 109,851,187 downwards.
CACACAGAAAAAGAAACATCATAAGATATCAGTAATACACGGAATGTAAACTTGGCTACACAGGAACTGAATTACAGAACAGAACAGGGTCTCAAATTTAGAAAACCAACTTATGCTTGCTTAAGGGGAAAGGTGAGTTGGGGTGCTGCATAAAACCAGAGATTGAAATGAGCACAGATAAAGTTCCTTAAGCCAAATATGGAATAGACAAGAGCTACTCCTTGCTCAACGAAATGGACTCAACACCGCATATTAAATGCCTAAGAATGTACCTGACTAGTAAGTATCTTAAAACCTATGGATTGCTATGTCTCCGAAAGAGAATCAAGCATGTGTACAGGGGCATAAACGCAGCAGTGATAGGATTGGAGAGGTTCGGTGAGCAAATGAAGACCCTTTGAAGTCATATTGCATGGTACCCATTCCACGGGTTTCAACTACCCAGGTTTAAGGTATTCTTCCTTCAGCTAAAACATGCATGTGGAACCTAGAGTATGATCAACCATGTGATCGGGAGACGTGTTCAAATATGTCTCAGTTTTCGTACCCTGGTACTCGGGTGCAACATTCCAGACGCTTTACTAACACCCTCCCGACTTGGAGAGTCAGTCCCTTTAACCTCCTGTTTGGCCCAGTTTGCAATTTCTGCGGAAGATGAACAGGAATAGCGAGAACCAATGAGAGACTAGCTGGAGGTGTCTGGACGGGCAAATTTAACTCTCATTTCCCACCAGGAAGAGGAATTAACCAAAGGCTCAGCGTGCCGTGCCGGAACCAGATTAGGGCCTGAAGCCATCCTGCGGTGTTGCGGCCAGCTCAAAAGAAAGCGAGTTGAAGAAAGGAGCTCAGGGGCACTGTAATTCACAAACCTGCAGAGTTATAAATGACAGCTATCGTCCAAAAATATACTGAAGTAAGGCTGCCAAGAGGACTTGAAAGCAGGGCAAAATTGCAGGAAACCGATTTCAGGAGGCAGACTGGAATTGCATTGAAAGCATAGGAAAAGAGGCAGAACGTCCACAATGATGCACTTGGCCAAAAAGGGCGTATGCGTTTTTTCCTGAATATATTCAGGAAAAAACGCATACGCCCTTTTTGGCCAACCAAGCAAGCTTGCAAAGGAAATCTGCACTACAATGAAGTCTCACTTCCCCCCGGTCAAAAGGGCCATCTGAAAAAAGTGTAAAATCCAGAAAGGCAGGACAGGCCATGGAGAACTGGGAGCCTTGTTATGCTGATGGGCGGGATGTAAATTGCCAACAGACACTCGGGAGAAGTGTATGGTGTTTCCTGAAACATCTAAAAAACAAAGCAACAGAGCCTAGGGCACTTCCACTTATGGTCCTATAGCTTAGGGAAATTAAAATCAAAAAGACACAGCCACCCCAAAGTTTGGGACGCCTCTGTTTACAAGAACCTCGTTTACAGTACAAGTTCAACATCGCAGAAAGTGAAAAATGGATAAAGAAGTTGTGGTATTTACTTACAAAGCAATATCACTCAGCAATGAAATCTATGTCATCAGGCCCTTAGCAGCACAATGAGTGGATTCAGGTATGATGATTCTAACTGAAATAAGTCACACAGAAAAAGAAACATCATAAGATATCAGTAATACACGGAATGTAAACTTGGCTACACAGGAACTGAATTACAGAACAGAACAGGGTCTCAAATTTAGAAAACCAACTTATGCTTGCTTAAGGGGAAAGGTGAGTTGGGGTGCTGCATAAAACCAGAGATTGAAATGAGCACAGATAAAGTTCCTTAAGCCAAATATGGAATAGACAAGAGCTACTCCTTGCTCAACGAAATGGACTCAACACCGCATATTAAATGCCTAAGAATGTACCTGACTAGTAAGTATCTTAAAACCTATGGATTGCTATGTCTCCGAAAGAGAATCAAGCATGTGTACAGGGGCATAAACGCAGCAGTGATAGGATTGGAGAGGTTCGGTGAGCAAATGAAGACCCTTTGAAGTCATATTGCATGGTACCCATTCCACGGGTTTCAACTACCCAGGTTTAAGGTATTCTTCCTTCAGCTAAAACATGCATGTGGAACCTAGAGTATGATCAACCATGTGATCGGGAGACGTGTTCAAATATGTCTCAGTTTTCGTACCCTGGTACTCGGGTGCAACATTCCAGACGCTTTACTAACACCCTCCCGACTTGGAGAGTCAGTCCCTTTAACCTCCTGTTTGGCCCAGTTTGCAATTTCTGCGGAAGATGAACAGGAATAGCGAGAACCAATGAGAGACTAGCTGGAGGTGTCTGGACGGGCAAATTTAACTCTCATTTCCCACCAGGAAGAGGAATTAACCAAAGGCTCAGCGTGCCGTGCCGGAACCAGATTAGGGCCTGAAGCCATCCTGCGGTGTTGCGGCCAGCTCAAAAGAAAGTGAGTTGAAGAAAGGAGCTCAGGGGCACTGTAATTCACAAACCTGCAGAGTTATAAATGACAGCTATCGTCCAAAAATATACTGAAGTAAGGCTGCCAAGAGGACTTGAAAGCGGGGCAGAATTGCAGGAAACTGATTTCAGGAGGCAGACTGGAATTGCATTGAAAGCATAGGAAAAGAGGCAGAACGTCCACAATGATGCACTTGGCCAAAAAGGGCGTATGCATTTTTTCCTGAATATATTCAGGAAAAAACGCATACGCCCTTTTTGGCCAACCAAGCAAGCTTGCAAAGGAAATCTGCACTACAATGAAGTCTCACTTCCCCCCGGTCAAAAGGGCCATCTGAAAAAAGTGTAAAATCCAGAAAGGCAGGACAGGCCATGGAGAACTGGGAGCCTTGTTATGCTGATGGGCGGGATGTAAATTGCCAACAGACACTCGGGAGAAGTGTATGGTGTTTCCTGAAACATCTAAAAAACAAAGCAACAGAGCCTAGGGCACTTCCACTTATGGTCCTATAGCTTAGGGAAATTAAAATCAAAAAGACACAGCCACCCCAAAGTTTGGGACGCCTCTGTTTACAAGAACCTCGTTTACAGTACAAGTTCAACATCACAGAAAGTGAAAAATGGATAAAGAAGTTGTGGTATTTACTTACAAAACAATATCTCTCAGCAATGAAATCTATGTCATCAGGCCCTTAGCAGCACAATGAGTGGATTCAGGTATGATGATTCTAACTGAAATAAGTCACACAGAAAAAGAAACATCATAAGATATCAGTAATACACGGAATGTAAACTTGGCTACACAGGAACTGAATTACAGAACAGAACAGGGTCTCAAATTTAGAAAACCAACTTATGCTTGCTTAAGGGTAAAGGTGAGTTGGGGTGCTGCATAAAACCAGAGATTGAAATGAGCACAGATAAAGTTCCTTAAGCCAAATATGGAATAGACAAGAGCTACTCCTTGCTCAACGAAATGGACTCAACACCGCATATTAAATGCCTAAGAATGTACCTGACTAGTAAGTATCTTAAAACCTATGGATTGCTATGTCTCCGAAAGAGAATCAAGCATGTGTACAGGGGCATAAACGCAGCAGTGATAGGATTGGAGAGGTTCGGTGAGCAAATGAAGACCCTTTGAAGTCATATTGCATGGTACCCATTCCACGGGTTTCAACTACCCAGGTTTAAGGTATTCTTCCTTCAGCTAAAACATGCATGTGGAACCTAGAGTATGATCAACCATGTGATCGGGAGACGTGTTCAAATATGTCTCAGTTTTCGTACCCTGGTACTCGGGTGCAACATTCCAGACGCTTTACTAACACCCTCCCGACTTGGAGAGTCAGTCCCTTTAACCTCCTGTTTGGCCCAGTTTGCAATTTCTGCGGAAGATGAACAGGAATAGCGAGAACCAATGAGAGACTAGCTGGAGGTGTCTGGACAGGCAAATTTAACTCTCATTTTCCACCAGGAAGAGGAATTAACCAAAGGCTCAGCGTGCCATGCCGGAACCAGATTAGGGCCTGAAGCCATCCTGCGGTGTTGCGGCCAGCTCAAAAGAAAGCGAGTTGAAGAAAGGAGCTCAGGGGCACTGTAATTCACAAACCTGCAGAGTTATAAATGACAGCTATCGTCCAAAAATATACTGAAGTAAGGCTGCCAAGAGGACTTGAAAGCAGGGCAAAATTGCAGGAAACCGATTTCAGGAGGCAGACTGGAATTGCATTGAAAGCATAGGAAAAGAGGCAGAACGTCCACAATGATGCACTTGGCCAAAAAGGGCGTATGCGTTTTTTCCTGAATATATTCAGGAAAAAACGCATACGCCCTTTTTGGCCAACCAAGCAAGCTTGCAAAGGAAATCTGCACTACAATGAAGTCTCACTTCCCCCAGGTCAAAAGGGCCATCTGAAAAAAGTGTAAAATCCAGAAAGGCAGGACAGGCCATGGAGAACTGGGAGCCTTGTTATGCTGATGGGCGGGATGTAAATTGCCAACAGACACTCGGGAGAAGTGTATGGTGTTTCCTGAAACATCTAAAAAACAAAGCAACAGAGCCTAGGGCACTTCCACTTATGGTCCTATAGCTTAGGGAAATTAAAATCAAAAAGACACAGCCACCCCAAAGTTTGGGACGCCTCTGTTTACAAGAACCTCGTTTACAGTACAAGTTCAACATCGCAGAAAGTGAAAAATGGATAAAGAAGTTGTGGTATTTACTTACAAAGCAATATCACTCAGCAATGAAATCTATGTCATCAGGCCCTTAGCAGCACAATGAGTGGATTCAGGTATGATGATTCTAACTGAAATAAGTCACACAGAAAAAGAAACATCATAAGATATCAGTAATACACGGAATGTAAACTTGGCTACACAGGAACTGAATTACAGAACAGAACAGGGTCTCAAATTTAGAAAACCAACTTATGCTTGCTTAAGGGGAAAGGTGAGTTGGGGTGCTGCATAAAACCAGAGATTGAAATGAGCACAGATAAAGTTCCTTAAGCCAAATATGGAATAGACAAGAGCTACTCCTTGCTCAACGAAATGGACTCAACACCGCATATTAAATGCCTAAGAATGTACCTGACTAGTAAGTATCTTAAAACCTATGGATTGCTATGTCTCCGAAAGAGAATCAAGCATGTGTACAGGGGCATAAACGCAGCAGTGATAGGATTGGAGAGGTTCGGTGAGCAAATGAAGACCCTTTGAAGTCATATTGCATGGTACCCATTCCACGGGTTTCAACTACCCAGGTTTAAGGTATTCTTCCTTCAGCTAAAACATGCATGTGGAACCTAGAGTATGATCAACCATGTGATCGGGAGACGTGTTCAAATATGTCTCAGTTTTCGTACCCTGGTACTCGGGTGCAACATTCCAGACGCTTTACTAACACCCTCCCGACTTGGAGAGTCAGTCCCTTTAACCTCCTGTTTGGCCCAGTTTGCAATTTCTGCGGAAGATGAACAGGAATAGCGAGAACCAATGAGAGACTAGCTGGAGGTGTCTGGACGGGCAAATTTAACTCTCATTTCCCACCAGGAAGAGGAATTAACCAAAGGCTCAGCGTGCCGTGCCGGAACCAGATTAGGGCCTGAAGCCATCCTGCGGTGTTGCGGCCAGCTCAAAAGAAAGCGAGTTGAAGAAAGGAGCTCAGGGGCACTGTAATTCACAAACCTGCAGAGTTATAAATGACAGCTATCGTCCAAAAATATACTGAAGTAAGGCTGCCAAGAGGACTTGAAAGCGGGGCAGAATTGCAGGAAACCGATTTCAGGAGGCAGACTGGAATTGCATTGAAAGCATAGGAAAAGAGGCAGAACGTCCACAATGATGCACTTGGCCAAAAAGGGCGTATGCGTTTTTTCCTGAATATATTCAGGAAAAAACGCATACGCCCTTTTTGGCCAACCAAGCAAGCTTGCAAAGGAAATCTGCACTACAATGAAGTCTCACTTCCCCCCGGTCAAAAGGGCCATCTGAAAAAAGTGTAAAATCCAGAAAGACAGGACAGGCCATGGAGAACTGGGAGCCTTGTTATGCTGATGGGCGGGATGTAAATTGCCAACAGACACTCCGGAGAAGTGTATGGTGTTTCCTGAAACATCTAAAAAACAAAGCAACAGAGCCTAGGGCACTTCCACTTATGGTCCTATAGCTTAGGGAAATTAAAATCAAAAAGACACAGCCACCCCAAAGTTTGGGACGCCTCTGTTTACAAGAACCTCGTTTACAGTACAAGTTCAACATCGCAGAAAGTGAAAAATGGATAAAGAAGTTGTGGTATTTACTTACAAAGCAATATCACTCAGCAATGAAATCTATGTCATCAGGCCCTTAGCAGCACAATGAGTGGATTCAGGTATGATGATTCTAACTGAAATAAGTCACACAGAAAAAGAAACATCATAAGATATCAGTAATACACGGAATGTAAACTTGGCTACACAGGAACTGAATTACAGAACAGAACAGGGTCTCAAATTTAGAAAACCAACTTATGCTTGCTTAAGGGGAAAGGTGAGTTGGGGTGCTGCATAAAACCAGAGATTGAAATGAGCACAGATAAAGTTCCTTAAGCCAAATATGGAATAGACAAGAGCTACTCCTTGCTCAACGAAATGGACTCAACACCGCATATTAAATGCCTAAGAATGTACCTGACTAGTAAGTATCTTAAAACCTATGGATTGCTATGTCTCCGAAAGAGAATCAAGCATGTGTACAGGGGCATAAACGCAGCAGTGATAGGATTGGAGAGGTTCGGTGAGCAAATGAAGACCCTTTGAAGTCATATTGCATGGTACCCATTCCACGGGTTTCAACTACCCAGGTTTAAGGTATTCTTCCTTCAGCTAAAACATGCATGTGGAACCTAGAGTATGATCAACCATGTGATCGGGAGACGTGTTCAAATATGTCTCAGTTTTCGTACCCTGGTACTCGGGTGCAACATTCCAGACGCTTTACTAACACCCTCCCGACTTGGAGAGTCAGTCCCTTTAACCTCCTGTTTGGCCCAGTTTGCAATTTCTGCGGAAGATGAACAGGAATAGCGAGAACCAATGAGAGACTAGCTGGAGGTGTCTGGACGGGCAAATTTAACTCTCATTTCCCACCAGGAAGAGGAATTAACCAAAGGCTCAGCGTGCCGTGCCGGAACCAGATTAGGGCCTGAAGCCATCCTGCGGTGTTGCGGCCAGCTCAAAAGAAAGCGAGTTGAAGAAAGGAGCTCAGGGGCACTGTAATTCACAAACCTGCAGAGTTATAAATGACAGCTATCGTCCAAAAATATACTGAAGTAAGGCTGCCAAGAGGACTTGAAAGCAGGGCAAAATTGCAGGAAACCGATTTCAGGAGGCAGACTGGAATTGCATTGAAAGCATAGGAAAAGAGGCAGAACGTCCACAATGATGCACTTGGCCAAAAAGGGCGTATGCGTTTTTTCCTGAATATATTCAGGAAAAAACGCATACGCCCTTTTTGGCCAACCAAGCAAGCTTGCAAAGGAAATCTGCACTACAATGAAGTCTCACTTCCCCCCGGTCAAAAGGGCCATCTGAAAAAAGTGTAAAATCCAGAAAGGCAGGACAGGCCATGGAGAACTGGGAGCCTTGTTATGCTGATGGGCGGGATGTAAATTGCCAACAGACACTCGGGAGAAGTGTATGGTGTTTCCTGAAACATCTAAAAAACAAAGCAACAGAGCCTAGGGCACTTCCACTTATGGTCCTATAGCTTAGGGAAATTAAAATCAAAAAGACACAGCCACCCCAAAGTTTGGGACGCCTCTGTTTACAAGAACCTCGTTTACAGTACAAGTTCAACATCGCAGAAAGTGAAAAATGGATAAAGAAGTTGTGGTATTTACTTACAAAGCAATATCACTCAGCAATGAAATCTATGTCATCAGGCCCTTAGCAGCACAATGAGTGGATTCAGGTATGATGATTCTAACTGAAATAAGTCACACAGAAAAAGAAACATCATAAGATATCAGTAATACACGGAATGTAAACTTGGCTACACAGGAACTGAATTACAGAACAGAACAGGGTCTCAAATTTAGAAAACCAACTTATGCTTGCTTAAGGGGAAAGGTGAGTTGGGGTGCTGCATAAAACCAGAGATTGAAATGAGCACAGATAAAGTTCCTTAAGCCAAATATGGAATAGACAAGAGCTACTCCTTGCTCAACGAAATGGACTCAACACCGCATATTAAATGCCTAAGAATGTACCTGACTAGTAAGTATCTTAAAACCTATGGATTGCTATGTCTCCGAAAGAGAATCAAGCATGTGTACAGGGGCATAAACGCAGCAGTGATAGGATTGGAGAGGTTCGGTGAGCAAATGAAGACCCTTTGAAGTCATATTGCATGGTACCCATTCCACGGGTTTCAACTACCCAGGTTTAAGGTATTCTTCCTTCAGCTAAAACATGCATGTGGAACCTAGAGTATGATCAACCATGTGATCGGGAGACGTGTTCAAATATGTCTCAGTTTTCGTACCCTGGTACTCGGGTGCAACATTCCAGACGCTTTACTAACACCCTCCCGACTTGGAGAGTCAGTCCCTTTAACCTCCTGTTTGGCCCAGTTTGCAATTTCTGCGGAAGATGAACAGGAATAGCGAGAACCAATGAGAGACTAGCTGGAGGTGTCTGGACGGGCAAATTTAACTCTCATTTCCCACCAGGAAGAGGAATTAACCAAAGGCTCAGCGTGCCGTGCCGGAACCAGATTAGGGCCTGAAGCCATCCTGCGGTGTTGCGGCCAGCTCAAAAGAAAGCGAGTTGAAGAAAGGAGCTCAGGGGCACTGTAATTCACAAACCTGCAGAGTTATAAATGACAGCTATCGTCCAAAAATATACTGAAGTAAGGCTGCCAAGAGGACTTGAAAGCTGGGCAGAATTGCAGGAAACCGATTTCAGGAGGCAGACTGGAATTGCATTGAAAGCATAGGAAAAGAGGCAGAACGTCCACAATGATGCACTTGGCCAAAAAGGGCGTATGCGTTTTTTCCTGAATATATTCAGGAAAAAACGCATACGCCCTTTTTGGCCAACCAAGCAAGCTTGCAAAGGAAATCTGCACTACAATGAAGTCTCACTTCCCCCCGGTCAAAAGGGCCATCTGAAAAAAGTGTAAAATCCAGAAAGGCAGGACAGGCCATGGAGAACTGGGAGCCTTGTTATGCTGATGGGCGGGATGGAAATTGCCAACAGACACTCGGGAGAAGTGTATGGTGTTTCCTGAAACATCTAAAAAACAAAGCAACAGAGCCTAGGGCACTTCCACTTATGGTCCTATAGCTTAGGGAAATTAAAATCAAAAAGACACAGCCACCCCAAAGTTTGGGACGCCTCTGTTTACAAGAACCTCGTTTACAGTACAAGTTCAACATCACAGAAAGTGAAAAATGGATAAAGAAGTTGTGGTATTTACTTACAAAACAATATCTCTCAGCAATGAAATCTATGTCATCAGGCCCTTAGCAGCACAATGAGTGGATTCAGGTATGATGATTCTAACTGAAATAAGTCACACAGAAAAAGAAACATCATAAGATATCAGTAATACACGGAATGTAAACTTGGCTACACAGGAACTGAATTACAGAACAGAACAGGGTCTCAAATTTAGAAAACCAACTTATGCTTGCTTAAGGGGAAAGGTGAGTTGGGGTGCTGCATAAAACCAGAGATTGAAATGAGCACAGATAAAGTTCCTTAAGCCAAATATGGAATAGACAAGAGCTACTCCTTGCTCAACGAAATGGACTCAACACCGCATATTAAATGCCTAAGAATGTACCTGACTAGTAAGTATCTTAAAACCTATGGATTGCTATGTCTCCGAAAGAGAATCAAGCATGTGTACAGGGGCATAAACGCAGCAGTGATAGGATTGGAGAGGTTCGGTGAGCAAATGAAGACCCTTTGAAGTCATATTGCATGGTACCCATTCCACGGGTTTCAACTACCCAGGTTTAAGGTATTCTTCCTTCAGCTAAAACATGCATGTGGAACCTAGAGTATGATCAACCATGTGATCGGGAGACGTGTTCAAATATGTCTCAGTTTTCGTACCCTGGTACTCGGGTGCAACATTCCAGACGCTTTACTAACACCCTCCCGACTTGGAGAGTCAGTCCCTTTAACCTCCTGTTTGGCCCAGTTTGCAATTTCTGCGGAAGATGAACAGGAATAGCGAGAACCAATGAGAGACTAGCTGGAGGTGTCTGGACGGGCAAATTTAACTCTCATTTCCCACCAGGAAGAGGAATTAACCAAAGGCTCAGCGTGCCGTGCCGGAACCAGATTAGGGCCTGAAGCCATCCTGCGGTGTTGCGGCCAGCTCAAAAGAAAGCGAGTTGAAGAAAGGAGCTCAGGGGCACTGTAATTCACAAACCTGCAGAGTTATAAATGACAGCTATCGTCCAAAAATATACTGAAGTAAGGCTGCCAAGAGGACTTGAAAGCGGGGCAGAATTGCAGGAAACCGATTTCAGGAGGCAGACTGGAATTGCATTGAAAGCATAGGAAAAGAGGCAGAACGTCCACAATGATGCACTTGGCCAAAAAGGGCGTATGCGTTTTTTCCTGAATATATTCAGGAAAAAACGCATACGCCCTTTTTGGCCAACCAAGCAAGCTTGCAAAGGAAATCTGCACTACAATGAAGTCTCACTTCCCCCCGGTCAAAAGGGCCATCTGAAAAAAGTGTAAAATCCAGAAAGGCAGGACAGGCCATGGAGAACTGGGAGCCTTGTTATGCTGATGGGCGGGATGTAAATTGCCAACAGACACTCGGGAGAAGTGTATGGTGTTTCCTGAAACATCTAAAAAACAAAGCAACAGAGCCTAGGGCACTTCCACTTATGGTCCTATAGCTTAGGGAAATTAAAATCAAAAAGACACAGCCACCCCAAAGTTTGGGACGCCTCTGTTTACAAGAACCTCGTTTACAGTACAAGTTCAACATCGCAGAAAGTGAAAAATGGATAAAGAAGTTGTGGTATTTACTTACAAAACAATATCTCTCAGCAATGAAATCTATGTCATCAGGCCCTTAGCAGCACAATGAGTGGATTCAGGTATGATGATTCTAACTGAAATAAGTCACACAGAAAAAGAAACATCATAAGATATCAGTAATACACGGAATGTAAACTTGGCTACACAGGAACTGAATTACAGAACAGAACAGGGTCTCAAATTTAGAAAACCAACTTATGCTTGCTTAAGGGGAAAGGTGAGTTGGGGTGCTGCATAAAACCAGAGATTGAAATGAGCACAGATAAAGTTCCTTAAGCCAAATATGGAATAGACAAGAGCTACTCCTTGCTCAACGAAATGGACTCAACACCGCATATTAAATGCCTAAGAATGTACCTGACTAGTAAGTATCTTAAAACCTATGGATTGCTATGTCTCCGAAAGAGAATCAAGCATGTGTACAGGGGCATAAACGCAGCAGTGATAGGATTGGAGAGGTTCGGTGAGCAAATGAAGACCCTTTGAAGTCATATTGCATGGTACCCATTCCACGGGTTTCAACTACCCAGGTTTAAGGTATTCTTCCTTCAGCTAAAACATGCATGTGGAACCTAGAGTATGATCAACCATGTGATCGGGAGACGTGTTCAAATATGTCTCAGTTTTCGTACCCTGGTACTTGGGTGCAACATTCCAGACGCTTTACTAACACCCTCCCGACTTGGAGAGTCAGTCCCTTTAACCTCCTGTTTGGCCCAGTTTGCAATTTCTGCGGAAGATGAACAGGAATAGCGAGAACCAATGAGAGACTAGCTGGAGGTGTCTGGACGGGCAAATTTAACTCTCATTTCCCACCAGGAAGAGGAATTAACCAAAGGCTCAGCGTGCCGTGCCGGAACCAGATTAGGGCCTGAAGCCATCCTGCGGTGTTGCGGCCAGCTCAAAAGAAAGCGAGTTGAAGAAAGGAGCTCAGGGGCACTGTAATTCACAAACCTGCAGAGTTATAAATGACAGCTATCGTCCAAAAATATACTGAAGTAAGGCTGCCAAGAGGACTTGAAAGCGGGGCAGAATTGCAGGAAACCGATTTCAGGAGGTAGACTGGAATTGCATTGAAAGCATAGGAAAAGAGGCAGAACGTCCACAATGATGCACTTGGCCAAAAAGGGCGTATGCGTTTTTTCCTGAATATATTCAGGAAAAAACGCATACGCCCTTTTTGGCCAACCAAGCAAGCTTGCAAAGGAAATCTGCACTACAATGAAGTCTCACTTCCCCCCGGTCAAAAGGGCCATCTGAAAAAAGTGTAAAATCCAGAAAGGCAGGACAGGCCATGGAGAACTGGGAGCCTTGTTATGCTGATGGGCGGGATGTAAATTGCCAACAGACACTCGGGAGAAGTGTATGGTGTTTCCTGAAACATCTAAAAAACAAAGCAACAGAGCCTAGGGCACTTCCACTTATGGTCCTATAGCTTAGGGAAATTAAAATCAAAAAGACACAGCCACCCCAAAGTTTGGGACGCCTCTGTTTACAAGAACCTCGTTTACAGTACAAGTTCAACATCGCAGAAAGTGAAAAATGGATAAAGAAGTTGTGGTATTTACTTACAAAGCAATATCACTCAGCAATGAAATCTATGTCATCAGGCCCTTAGCAGCACAATGAGTGGATTCAGGTATGATGATTCTAACTGAAATAAGTCACACAGAAAAAGAAACATCATAAGATATCAGTAATACACGGAATGTAAACTTGGCTACACAGGAACTGAATTACAGAACAGAACAGGGTCTCAAATTTAGAAAACCAACTTATGCTTGCTTAAGGGGAAAGGTGAGTTGGGGTGCTGCATAAAACCAGAGATTGAAATGAGCACAGATAAAGTTCCTTAAGCCAAATATGGAATAGACAAGAGCTACTCCTTGCTCAACGAAATGGACTCAACACCGCATATTAAATGCCTAAGAATGTACCTGACTAGTAAGTATCTTAAAACCTATGGATTGCTATGTCTCCGAAAGAGAATCAAGCATGTGTACAGGGGCATAAACGCAGCAGTGATAGGATTGGAGAGGTTCGGTGAGCAAATGAAGACCCTTTGAAGTCATATTGCATGGTACCCATTCCACGGGTTTCAACTACCCAGGTTTAAGGTATTCTTCCTTCAGCTAAAACATGCATGTGGAACCTAGAGTATGATCAACCATGTGATCGGGAGACGTGTTCAAATATGTCTCAGTTTTCGTACCCTGGTACTCGGGTGCAACATTCCAGACGCTTTACTAACACCCTCCCGACTTGGAGAGTCAGTCCCTTTAACCTCCTGTTTGGCCCAGTTTGCAATTTCTGCGGAAGATGAACAGGAATAGCGAGAACCAATGAGAGACTAGCTGGAGGTGTCTGGACGGGCAAATTTAACTCTCATTTCCCACCAGGAAGAGGAATTAACCAAAGGCTCAGCGTGCCGTGCCGGAACCAGATTAGGGCCTGAAGCCATCCTGCGGTGTTGCGGCCAGCTCAAAAGAAAGCGAGTTGAAGAAAGGAGCTCAGGGGCACTGTCATTCACAAACCTGCAGAGTTATAAATGACAGCTATCGTCCAAAAATATACTGAAGTAAGGCTGCCAAGAGGACTTGAAAGCGGGGCAGAATTGCAGGAAACCGATTTCAGGAGGCAGACTGGAATTGCATTGAAAGCATAGGAAAAGAGGCAGAACGTCCACAATGATGCACTTGGCCAAAAAGGGCGTATGCGTTTTTTCCTGAATATATTCAGGAAAAAACGCATACGCCCTTTTTGGCCAACCAAGCAAGCTTGCAAAGGAAATCTGCACTACAATGAAGTCTCACTTCCCCCCGGTCAAAAGGGCCATCTGAAAAAAGTGTAAAATCCAGAAAGGCAGGACAGGCCATGGAGAACTGGGAGCCTTGTTATGCTGATGGGCGGGATGTAAATTGCCAACAGACACTCGGGAGAAGTGTATGGTGTTTCCTGAAACATCTAAAAAACAAAGCAACAGAGCCTAGGGCACTTCCACTTATGGTCCTATAGCTTAGGGAAATTAAAATCAAAAAGACACAGCCACCCCAAAGTTTGGGACGCCTCTGTTTACAAGAACCTCGTTTACAGTACAAGTTCAACATCGCAGAAAGTGAAAAATGGATAAAGAAGTTGTGGTATTTACTTACAAAGCAATATCACTCAGCAATGAAATCTATGTCATCAGGCCCTTAGCAGCACAATGAGTGGATTCAGGTATGATGATTCTAACTGAAATAAGTCACACAGAAAAAGAAACATCATAAGATATCAGTAATACACGGAATGTAAACTTGGCTACACAGGAACTGAATTACAGAACAGAACAGGGTCTCAAATTTAGAAAACCAACTTATGCTTGCTTAAGGGTAAAGGTGAGTTGGGGTGCTGCATAAAACCAGAGATTGAAATGAGCACAGATAAAGTTCCTTAAGCCAAATATGGAATAGACAAGAGCTACTCCTTGCTCAACGAAATGGACTCAACACCGCATATTAAATGCCTAAGAATGTACCTGACTAGTAAGTATCTTAAAACCTATGGATTGCTATGTCTCCGAAAGAGAATCAAGCATGTGTACAGGGGCATAAACGCAGCAGTGATAGGATTGGAGAGGTTCGGTGAGCAAATGAAGACCCTTTGAAGTCATATTGCATGGTACCCATTCCACGGGTTTCAACTACCCAGGTTTAAGGTATTCTTCCTTCAGCTAAAACATGCATGTGGAACCTAGAGTATGATCAACCATGTGATCGGGAGACGTGTTCAAATATGTCTCAGTTTTCGTACCCTGGTACTCGGGTGCAACATTCCAGACGCTTTACTAACACCCTCCCGACTTGGAGAGTCAGTGCCTTTAACCTCCTGTTTGGCCCAGTTTGCAATTTCTGCGGAAGATGAACAGGAATAGCGAGAACCAATGAGAGACTAGCTGGAGGTGTCTGGACGGGCAAATTTAACTCTCATTTCCCACCAGGAAGAGGAATTAACCAAAGGCTCAGCGTGCCGTGCCGGAACCAGATTAGGGCCTGAAGCCATCCTGCGGTGTTGCGGCCAGCTCAAAAGAAAGCGAGTTGAAGAAAGGAGCTCAGGGGCACTGTAATTCACAAACCTGCAGAGTTATAAATGACAGCTATCGTCCAAAAATATACTGAAGTAAGGCTGCCAAGAGGACTTGAAAGCGGGGCAGAATTGCAGGAAACCGATTTCAGGAGGCAGACTGGAATTGCATTGAAAGCATAGGAAAAGAGGCAGAACGTCCACAATGATGCACTTGGCCAAAAAGGGCGTATGCGTTTTTTCCTGAATATATTCAGGAAAAAACGCATACGCCCTTTTTGGCCAACCAAGCAAGCTTGCAAAGGAAATCTGCACTACAATGAAGTCTCACTTCCCCCCGGTCAAAAGGGCCATCTGAAAAAAGTGTAAAATCCAGAAAGGCAGGACAGGCCATGGAGAACTGGGAGCCTTGTTATGCTGATGGGCGGGATGTAAATTGCCAACAGACACTCGGGAGAAGTGTATGGTGTTTCCTGAAACATCTAAAAAACAAAGCAACAGAGCCTAGGGCACTTCCACTTATGGTCCTATAGCTTAGGGAAATTAAAATCAAAAAGACACAGCCACCCCAAAGTTTGGGACGCCTCTGTTTACAAGAACCTCGTTTACAGTACAAGTTCAACATCGCAGAAAGTGAAAAATGGATAAAGAAGTTGTGGTATTTACTTACAAAACAATATCTCTCAGCAATGAAATCTATGTCATCAGGCCCTTAGCAGCACAATGAGTGGATTCAGGTATGATGATTCTAACTGAAATAAGTCACACAGAAAAAGAAACATCATAAGATATCAGTAATACACGGAATGTAAACTTGGCTACACAGGAACTGAATTACAGAACAGAACAGGGTCTCAAATTTAGAAAACCAACTTATGCTTGCTTAAGGGGAAAGGTGAGTTGGGGTGCTGCATAAAACCAGAGATTGAAATGAGCACAGATAAAGTTCCTTAAGCCAAATATGGAATAGACAAGAGCTACTCCTTGCTCAACGAAATGGACTCAACACCGCATATTAAATGCCTAAGAATGTACCTGACTAGTAAGTATCTTAAAACCTATGGATTGCTATGTCTCCGAAAGAGAATCAAGCATGTGTACAGGGGCATAAACGCAGCAGTGATAGGATTGGAGAGGTTCGGTGAGCAAATGAAGACCCTTTGAAGTCATATTGCATGGTACCCATTCCACGGGTTTCAACTACCCAGGTTTAAGGTATTCTTCCTTCAGCTAAAACATGCATGTGGAACCTAGAGTATGATCAACCATGTGATCGGGAGACGTGTTCAAATATGTCTCAGTTTTCGTACCCTGGTACTCGGGTGCAACATTCCAGACGCTTTACTAACACCCTCCCGACTTGGAGAGTCAGTCCCTTTAAACTCCTGTTTGGCCCAGTTTGCAATTTCTGCGGAAGATGAACAGGAATAGCGAGAACCAATGAGAGACTAGCTGGAGGTGTCTGGACGGGCAAATTTAACTCTCATTTTCCACCAGGAAGAGGAATTAACCAAAGGCTCAGCGTGCCGTGCCGGAACCAGATTAGGGCCTGAAGCCATCCTGCGGTGTTGCGGCCAGCTCAAAAGAAAGCGAGTTGAAGAAAGGAGCTCAGGGGCACTGTAATTCACAAACCTGCAGAGTTATAAATGACAGCTATCGTCCAAAAATATACTGAAGTAAGGCTGCCAAGAGGACTTGAAAGCAGGGCAAAATTGCAGGAAACCGATTTCAGGAGGCAGACTGGAATTGCATTGAAAGCATAGGAAAAGAGGCAGAACGTCCACAATGATGCACTTGGCCAAAAAGGGCGTATGCGTTTTTTCCTGAATATATTCAGGAAAAAACGCATACGCACTTTTTGGCCAACCAAGCAAGCTTGCAAAGGAAATCTGCACTACAATGAAGTCTCACTTCCCCCAGGTCAAAAGGGCCATCTGAAAAAAGTGTAAAATCCAGAAAGGCAGGACAGGCCATGGAGAACTGGGAGCCTTGTTATGCTGATGGGCGGGATGTAAATTGCCAACAGACACTCGGGAGAAGTGTATGGTGTTTCCTGAAACATCTAAAAAACAAAGCAACAGAGCCTAGGGCACTTCCACTTATGGTCCTATAGCTTAGGGAAATTAAAATCAAAAAGACACAGCCACCCCAAAGTTTGGGACGCCTCTGTTTACAAGAACCTCGTTTACAGTACAAGTTCAACATCGCAGAAAGTGAAAAATGGATAAAGAAGTTGTGGTATTTACTTACAAAGCAATATCACTCAGCAATGAAATCTATGTCATCAGGCCCTTAGCAGCACAATGAGTGGATTCAGGTATGATGATTCTAACTGAAATAAGTCACACAGAAAAAGAAACATCATAAGATATCAGTAATACACGGAATGTAAACTTGGCTACACAGGAACTGAATTACAGAACAGAACAGGGTCTCAAATTTAGAAAACCAACTTATGCTTGCTTAAGGGTAAAGGTGAGTTGGGGTGCTGCATAAAACCAGAGATTGAAATGAGCACAGATAAAGTTCCTTAAGCCAAATATGGAATAGACAAGAGCTACTCCTTGCTCAACGAAATGGACTCAACACCGCATATTAAATGCCTAAGAATGTACCTGACTAGTAAGTATCTTAAAACCTATGGATTGCTATGTCTCCGAAAGAGAATCAAGCATGTGTACAGGGGCATAAACGCAGCAGTGATAGGATTGGAGAGGTTCGGTGAGCAAATGAAGACCCTTTGAAGTCATATTGCATGGTACCCATTCCACGGGTTTCAACTACCCAGGTTTAAGGTATTCTTCCTTCAGCTAAAACATGCATGTGGAACCTAGAGTATGATCAACCATGTGATCGGGAGACGTGTTCAAATATGTCTCAGTTTTCGTACCCTGGTACTCGGGTGCAACATTCCAGACGCTTTACTAACACCCTCCCGACTTGGAGAGTCAGTCCCTTTAACCTCCTGTTTGGCCCAGTTTGCAATTTCTGCGGAAGATGAACAGGAATAGCGAGAACCAATGAGAGACTAGCTGGAGGTGTCTGGACGGGCAAATTTAACTCTCATTTCCCACCAGGAAGAGGAATTAACCAAAGGCTCAGCGTGCCGTGCCGGAACCAGATTAGGGCCTGAAGCCATCCTGCGGTGTTGCGGCCAGCTCAAAAGAAAGCGAGTTGAAGAAAGGAGCTCAGGGGCACTGTAATTCACAAACCTGCAGAGTTATAAATGACAGCTATCGTCCAAAAATATACTGAAGTAAGGCTGCCAAGAGGACTTGAAAGCGGGGCAGAATTGCAGGAAACCGATTTCAGGAGGCAGACTGGAATTGCATTGAAAGCATAGGAAAAGAGGCAGAACGTCCACAATGATGCACTTGGCCAAAAAGGGCGTATGCGTTTTTTCCTGAATATATTCAGGAAAAAACGCATACGCCCTTTTTGGCCAACCAAGCAAGCTTGCAAAGGAAATCTGCACTACAATGAAGTCTCACTTCCCCCCGGTCAAAAGGGCCATCTGAAAAAAGTGTAAAATCCAGAAAGGCAGGACAGGCCATGGAGAACTGGGAGCCTTGTTATGCTGATGGGCGGGATGGAAATTGCCAACAGACACTCGGGAGAAGTGTATGGTGTTTCCTGAAACATCTAAAAAACAAAGCAACAGAGCCTAGGGCACTTCCACTTATGGTCCTATAGCTTAGGGAAATTAAAATCAAAAAGACACAGCCACCCCAAAGTTTGGGACGCCTCTGTTTACAAGAACCTCGTTTACAGTACAAGTTCAACATCACAGAAAGTGAAAAATGGATAAAGAAGTTGTGGTATTTACTTACAAAACAATATCTCTCAGCAATGAAATCTATGTCATCAGGCCCTTAGCAGCACAATGAGTGGATTCAGGTATGATGATTCTAACTGAAATAAGTCACACAGAAAAAGAAACATCATAAGATATCAGTAATACACGGAATGTAAACTTGGCTACACAGGAACTGAATTACAGAACAGAACAGGGTCTCAAATTTAGAAAACCAACTTATGCTTGCTTAAGGGTAAAGGTGAGTTGGGGTGCTGCATAAAACCAGAGATTGAAATGAGCACAGATAAAGTTCCTTAAGCCAAATATGGAATAGACAAGAGCTACTCCTTGCTCAACGAAATGGACTCAACACCGCATATTAAATGCCTAAGAATGTACCTGACTAGTAAGTATCTTAAAACCTATGGATTGCTATGTCTCCGAAAGAGAATCAAGCATGTGTACAGGGGCATAAACGCAGCAGTGATAGGATTGGAGAGGTTCGGTGAGCAAATGAAGACCCTTTGAAGTCATATTGCATGGTACCCATTCCACGGGTTTCAACTACCCAGGTTTAAGGTATTCTTCCTTCAGCTAAAACATGCATGTGGAACCTAGAGTATGATCAACCATGTGATCGGGAGACGTGTTCAAATATGTCTCAGTTTTCGTACCCTGGTACTCGGGTGCAACATTCCAGACGCTTTACTAACACCCTCCCGACTTGGAGAGTCAGTCCCTTTAACCTCCTGTTTGGCCCAGTTTGCAATTTCTGCGGAAGATGAACAGGAATAGCGAGAACCAATGAGAGACTAGCTGGAGGTGTCTGGACGGGCAAATTTAACTCTCATTTCCCACCAGGAAGAGGAATTAACCAAAGGCTCAGCGTGCCGTGCCGGAACCAGATTAGGGCCTGAAGCCATCCTGCAGTGTTGCGGCCAGCTCAAAAGAAAGCGAGTTGAAGAAAGGAGCTCAGGGGCACTGTAATTCACAAACCTGCAGAGTTATAAATGACAGCTATCGTCCAAAAATATACTGAAGTAAGGCTGCCAAGAGGACTTGAAAGCGGGGCAGAATTGCAGGAAACCGATTTCAGGAGGCAGACTGGAATTGCATTGAAAGCATAGGAAAAGAGGCAGAACGTCCACAATGATGCACTTGGCCAAAAAGGGCGTATGCGTTTTTTCCTGAATATATTCAGGAAAAAACGCATACGCCCTTTTTGGCCAACCAAGCAAGCTTGCAAAGGAAATCTGCACTACAATGAAGTCTCACTTCCCCCCGGTCAAAAGGGCCATCTGAAAAAAGTGTAAAATCCAGAAAGGCAGGACAGGCCATGGAGAACTGGGAGCCTTGTTATGCTGATGGGCGGGATGTAAATTGCCAACAGACACTCGGGAGAAGTGTATGGTGTTTCCTGAAACATCTAAAAAACAAAGCAACAGAGCCTAGGGCACTTCCACTTATGGTCCTATAGCTTAGGGAAATTAAAATCAAAAAGACACAGCCACCCCAAAGTTTGGGACGCCTCTGTTTACAAGAACCTCGTTTACAGTACAAGTTCAACATCGCAGAAAGTGAAAAATGGATAAAGAAGTTGTGGTATTTACTTACAAAACAATATCTCTCAGCAATGAAATCTATGTCATCAGGCCCTTAGCAGCACAATGAGTGGATTCAGGTATGATGATTCTAACTGAAATAAGTCACACAGAAAAAGAAACATCATAAGATATCAGTAATACACGGAATGTAAACTTGGCTACACAGGAACTGAATTACAGAACAGAACAGGGTCTCAAATTTAGAAAACCAACTTATGCTTGCTTAAGGGGAAAGGTGAGTTGGGGTGCTGCATAAAACCAGAGATTGAAATGAGCACAGATAAAGTTCCTTAAGCCAAATATGGAATAGACAAGAGCTACTCCTTGCTCAACGAAATGGACTCAACACCGCATATTAAATGCCTAAGAATGTACCTGACTAGTAAGTATCTTAAAACCTATGGATTGCTATGTCTCCGAAAGAGAATCAAGCATGTGTACAGGGGCATAAACGCAGCAGTGATAGGATTGGAGAGGTTCGGTGAGCAAATGAAGACCCTTTGAAGTCATATTGCATGGTACCCATTCCACGGGTTTCAACTACCCAGGTTTAAGGTATTCTTCCTTCAGCTAAAACATGCATGTGGAACCTAGAGTATGATCAACCATGTGATCGGGAGACGTGTTCAAATATGTCTCAGTTTTCGTACCCTGGTACTCGGGTGCAACATTCCAGACGCTTTACTAACACCCTCCCGACTTGGAGAGTCAGTCCCTTTAACCTCCTGTTTGGCCCAGTTTGCAATTTCTGCGGAAGATGAACAGGAATAGCGAGAACCAATGAGAGACTAGCTGGAGGTGTCTGGACGGGCAAATTTAACTCTCATTTCCCACCAGGAAGAGGAATTAACCAAAGGCTCAGCGTGCCGTGCCGGAACCAGATTAGGGCCTGAAGCCATCCTGCGGTGTTGCGGCCAGCTCAAAAGAAAGCGAGTTGAAGAAAGGAGCTCAGGGGCACTGTAATTCACAAACCTGCAGAGTTATAAATGACAGCTATCGTCCAAAAATATACTGAAGTAAGGCTGCCAAGAGGACTTGAAAGCGGGGCAGAATTGCAGGAAACCGATTTCAGGAGGTAGACTGGAATTGCATTGAAAGCATAGGAAAAGAGGCAGAACGTCCACAATGATGCACTTGGCCAAAAAGGGCGTATGCGTTTTTTCCTGAATATATTCAGGAAAAAACGCATACGCCCTTTTTGGCCAACCAAGCAAGCTTGCAAAGGAAATCTGCACTACAATGAAGTCTCACTTCCCCCCGGTCAAAAGGGCCATCTGAAAAAAGTGTAAAATCCAGAAAGGCAGGACAGGCCATGGAGAACTGGGAGCCTTGTTATGCTGATGGGCGGGATGTAAATTGCCAACAGACACTCGGGAGAAGTGTATGGTGTTTCCTGAAACATCTAAAAAACAAAGCAACAGAGCCTAGGGCACTTCCACTTATGGTCCTATAGCTTAGGGAAATTAAAATCAAAAAGACACAGCCACCCCAAAGTTTGGGACGCCTCTGTTTACAAGAACCTCGTTTACAGTACAAGTTCAACATCGCAGAAAGTGAAAAATGGATAAAGAAGTTGTGGTATTTACTTACAAAGCAATATCACTCAGCAATGAAATCTATGTCATCAGGCCCTTAGCAGCACAATGAGTGGATTCAGGTATGATGATTCTAACTGAAATAAGTCACACAGAAAAAGAAACATCATAAGATATCAGTAATACACGGAATGTAAACTTGGCTACACAGGAACTGAATTACAGAACAGAACAGGGTCTCAAATTTAGAAAACCAACTTATGCTTGCTTAAGGGGAAAGGTGAGTTGGGGTGCTGCATAAAACCAGAGATTGAAATGAGCACAGATAAAGTTCCTTAAGCCAAATATGGAATAGACAAGAGCTACTCCTTGCTCAACGAAATGGACTCAACACCGCATATTAAATGCCTAAGAATGTACCTGACTAGTAAGTATCTTAAAACCTATGGATTGCTATGTCTCCGAAAGAGAATCAAGCATGTGTACAGGGGCATAAACGCAGCAGTGATAGGATTGGAGAGGTTCGGTGAGCAAATGAAGACCCTTTGAAGTCATATTGCATGGTACCCATTCCACGGGTTTCAACTACCCAGGTTTAAGGTATTCTTCCTTCAGCTAAAACATGCATGTGGAACCTAGAGTATGATCAACCATGTGATCGGGAGACGTGTTCAAATATGTCTCAGTTTTCGTACCCTGGTACTCGGGTGCAACATTCCAGACGCTTTACTAACACCCTCCCGACTTGGAGAGTCAGTCCCTTTAACCTCCTGTTTGGCCCAGTTTGCAATTTCTGCGGAAGATGAACAGGAATAGCGAGAACCAATGAGAGACTAGCTGGAGGTGTCTGGACGGGCAAATTTAACTCTCATTTCCCACCAGGAAGAGGAATTAACCAAAGGCTCAGCGTGCCGTGCCGGAACCAGATTAGGGCCTGAAGCCATCCTGCGGTGTTGCGGCCAGCTCAAAAGAAAGCGAGTTGAAGAAAGGAGCTCAGGGGCACTGTAATTCACAAACCTGCAGAGTTATAAATGACAGCTATCGTCCAAAAATATACTGAAGTAAGGCTGCCAAGAGGACTTGAAAGCGGGGCAGAATTGCAGGAAACCGATTTCAGGAGGCAGACTGGAATTGCATTGAAAGCATAGGAAAAGAGGCAGAACGTCCACAATGATGCACTTGGCCAAAAAGGGCGTATGCGTTTTTTCCTGAATATATTCAGGAAAAAACGCATACGCCCTTTTTGGCCAACCAAGCAAGCTTGCAAAGGAAATCTGCACTACAATGAAGTCTCACTTCCCCCCGGTCAAAAGGGCCATCTGAAAAAAGTGTAAAATCCAGAAAGGCAGGACAGGCCATGGAGAACTGGGAGCCTTGTTATGCTGATGGGCGGGATGGAAATTGCCAACAGACACTCGGGAGAAGTGTATGGTGTTTCCTGAAACATCTAAAAAACAAAGCAACAGAGCCTAGGGCACTTCCACTTATGGTCCTATAGCTTAGGGAAATTAAAATCAAAAAGACACAGCCACCCCAAAGTTTGGGACGCCTCTGTTTACAAGAACCTCGTTTACAGTACAAGTTCAACATCACAGAAAGTGAAAAATGGATAAAGAAGTTGTGGTATTTACTTACAAAACAATATCTCTCAGCAATGAAATCTATGTCATCAGGCCCTTAGCAGCACAATGAGTGGATTCAGGTATGATGATTCTAACTGAAATAAGTCACACAGAAAAAGAAACATCATAAGATATCAGTAATACACGGAATGTAAACTTGGCTACACAGGAACTGAATTACAGAACAGAACAGGGTCTCAAATTTAGAAAACCAACTTATGCTTGCTTAAGGGTAAAGGTGAGTTGGGGTGCTGCATAAAACCAGAGATTGAAATGAGCACAGATAAAGTTCCTTAAGCCAAATATGGAATAGACAAGAGCTACTCCTTGCTCAACGAAATGGACTCAACACCGCATATTAAATGCCTAAGAATGTACCTGACTAGTAAGTATCTTAAAACCTATGGATTGCTATGTCTCCGAAAGAGAATCAAGCATGTGTACAGGGGCATAAACGCAGCAGTGATAGGATTGGAGAGGTTCGGTGAGCAAATGAAGACCCTTTGAAGTCATATTGCATGGTACCCATTCCACGGGTTTCAACTACCCAGGTTTAAGGTATTCTTCCTTCAGCTAAAACATGCATGTGGAACCTAGAGTATGATCAACCATGTGATCGGGAGACGTGTTCAAATATGTCTCAGTTTTCGTACCCTGGTACTCGGGTGCAACATTCCAGACGCTTTACTAACACCCTCCCGACTTGGAGAGTCAGTCCCTTTAACCTCCTGTTTGGCCCAGTTTGCAATTTCTGCGGAAGATGAACAGGAATAGCGAGAACCAATGAGAGACTAGCTGGAGGTGTCTGGACGGGCAAATTTAACTCTCATTTCCCACCAGGAAGAGGAATTAACCAAAGGCTCAGCGTGCCGTGCCGGAACCAGATTAGGGCCTGAAGCCATCCTGCGGTGTTGCGGCCAGCTCAAAAGAAAGCGAGTTGAAGAAAGGAGCTCAGGGGCACTGTAATTCACAAACCTGCAGAGTTATAAATGACAGCTATCGTCCAAAAATATACTGAAGTAAGGCTGCCAAGAGGACTTGAAAGCGGGGCAGAATTGCAGGAAACCGATTTCAGGAGGCAGACTGGAATTGCATTGAAAGCATAGGAAAAGAGGCAGAACGTCCACAATGATGCACTTGGCCAAAAAGGGCGTATGCGTTTTTTCCTGAATATATTCAGGAAAAAACGCATACGCCCTTTTTGGCCAACCAAGCAAGCTTGCAAAGGAAATCTGCACTACAATGAAGTCTCACTTCCCCCCGGTCAAAAGGGCCATCTGAAAAAAGTGTAAAATCCAGAAAGGCAGGACAGGCCATGGAGAACTGGGAGCCTTGTTATGCTGATGGGCGGGATGTAAATTGCCAACAGACACTCGGGAGAAGTGTATGGTGTTTCCTGAAACATCTAAAAAACAAAGCAACAGAGCCTAGGGCACTTCCACTTATGGTCCTATAGCTTAGGGAAATTAAAATCAAAAAGACACAGCCACCCCAAAGTTTGGGACGCCTCTGTTTACAAGAACCTCGTTTACAGTACAAGTTCAACATCGCAGAAAGTGAAAAATGGATAAAGAAGTTGTGGTATTTACTTACAAAACAATATCTCTCAGCAATGAAATCTATGTCATCAGGCCCTTAGCAGCACAATGAGTGGATTCAGGTATGATGATTCTAACTGAAATAAGTCACACAGAAAAAGAAACATCATAAGATATCAGTAATACACGGAATGTAAACTTGGCTACACAGGAACTGAATTACAGAACAGAACAGGGTCTCAAATTTAGAAAACCAACTTATGCTTGCTTAAGGGGAAAGGTGAGTTGGGGTGCTGCATAAAACCAGAGATTGAAATGAGCACAGATAAAGTTCCTTAAGCCAAATATGGAATAGACAAGAGCTACTCCTTGCTCAACGAAATGGACTCAACACCGCATATTAAATGCCTAAGAATGTACCTGACTAGTAAGTATCTTAAAACCTATGGATTGCTATGTCTCCGAAAGAGAATCAAGCATGTGTACAGGGGCATAAACGCAGCAGTGATAGGATTGGAGAGGTTCGGTGAGCAAATGAAGACCCTTTGAAGTCATATTGCATGGTACCCATTCCACGGGTTTCAACTACCCAGGTTTAAGGTATTCTTCCTTCAGCTAAAACATGCATGTGGAACCTAGAGTATGATCAACCATGTGATCGGGAGACGTGTTCAAATATGTCTCAGTTTTCGTACCCTGGTACTCGGGTGCAACATTCCAGACGCTTTACTAACACCCTCCCGACTTGGAGAGTCAGTCCCTTTAACCTCCTGTTTGGCCCAGTTTGCAATTTCTGCGGAAGATGAACAGGAATAGCGAGAACCAATGAGAGACTAGCTGGAGGTGTCTGGACGGGCAAATTTAACTCTCATTTCCCACCAGGAAGAGGAATTAACCAAAGGCTCAGCGTGCCGTGCCGGAACCAGATTAGGGCCTGAAGCCATCCTGCGGTGTTGCGGCCAGCTCAAAAGAAAGCGAGTTGAAGAAAGGAGCTCAGGGGCACTGTAATTCACAAACCTGCAGAGTTATAAATGACAGCTATCGTCCAAAAATATACTGAAGTAAGGCTGCCAAGAGGACTTGAAAGCGGGGCAGAATTGCAGGAAACCGATTTCAGGAGGCAGACTGGAATTGCATTGAAAGCATAGGAAAAGAGGCAGAACGTCCACAATGATGCACTTGGCCAAAAAGGGCGTATGCGTTTTTTCCTGAATATATTCAGGAAAAAACGCATACGCCCTTTTTGGCCAACCAAGCAAGCTTGCAAAGGAAATCTGCACTACAATGAAGTCTCACTTCCCCCCGGTCAAAAGGGCCATCTGAAAAAAGTGTAAAATCCAGAAAGGCAGGACAGGCCATGGAGAACTGGGAGCCTTGTTATGCTGATGGGCGGGATGTAAATTGCCAACAGACACTCGGGAGAAGTGTATGGTGTTTCCTGAAACATCTAAAAAACAAAGCAACAGAGCCTAGGGCACTTCCACTTATGGTCCTATAGCTTAGGGAAATTAAAATCAAAAAGACACAGCCACCCCAAAGTTTGGGACGCCTCTGTTTACAAGAACCTCGTTTACAGTACAAGTTCAACATCGCAGAAAGTGAAAAATGGATAAAGAAGTTGTGGTATTTACTTACAAAACAATATCTCTCAGCAATGAAATCTATGTCATCAGGCCCTTAGCAGCACAATGAGTGGATTCAGGTATGATGATTCTAACTGAAATAAGTCACACAGAAAAAGAAACATCATAAGATATCAGTAATACACGGAATGTAAACTTGGCTACACAGGAACTGAATTACAGAACAGAACAGGGTCTCAAATTTAGAAAACCAACTTATGCTTGCTTAAGGGGAAAGGTGAGTTGGGGTGCTGCATAAAACCAGAGATTGAAATGAGCACAGATAAAGTTCCTTAAGCCAAATATGGAATAGACAAGAGCTACTCCTTGCTCAACGAAATGGACTCAACACCGCATATTAAATGCCTAAGAATGTACCTGACTAGTAAGTATCTTAAAACCTATGGATTGCTATGTCTCCGAAAGAGAATCAAGCATGTGTACAGGGGCATAAACGCAGCAGTGATAGGATTGGAGAGGTTCGGTGAGCAAATGAAGACCCTTTGAAGTCATATTGCATGGTACCCATTCCACGGGTTTCAACTACCCAGGTTTAAGGTATTCTTCCTTCAGCTAAAACATGCATGTGGAACCTAGAGTATGATCAACCATGTGATCGGGAGACGTGTTCAAATATGTCTCAGTTTTCGTACCCTGGTACTCGGGTGCAACATTCCAGACGCTTTACTAACACCCTCCCGACTTGGAGAGTCAGTCCCTTTAACCTCCTGTTTGGCCCAGTTTGCAATTTCTGCGGAAGATGAACAGGAATAGCGAGAACCAATGAGAGACTAGCTGGAGGTGTCTGGACGGGCAAATTTAACTCTCATTTCCCACCAGGAAGAGGAATTAACCAAAGGCTCAGCGTGCCGTGCCGGAACCAGATTAGGGCCTGAAGCCATCCTGCGGTGTTGCGGCCAGCTCAAAAGAAAGCGAGTTGAAGAAAGGAGCTCAGGGGCACTGTAATTCACAAACCTGCAGAGTTATAAATGACAGCTATCGTCCAAAAATATACTGAAGTAAGGCTGCCAAGAGGACTTGAAAGCGGGGCAGAATTGCAGGAAACCGATTTCAGGAGGTAGACTGGAATTGCATTGAAAGCATAGGAAAAGAGGCAGAACGTCCACAATGATGCACTTGGCCAAAAAGGGCGTATGCGTTTTTTCCTGAATATATTCAGGAAAAAACGCATACGCCCTTTTTGGCCAACCAAGCAAGCTTGCAAAGGAAATCTGCACTACAATGAAGTCTCACTTCCCCCCGGTCAAAAGGGCCATCTGAAAAAAGTGTAAAATCCAGAAAGGCAGGACAGGCCATGGAGAACTGGGAGCCTTGTTATGCTGATGGGCGGGATGTAAATTGCCAACAGACACTCGGGAGAAGTGTATGGTGTTTCCTGAAACATCTAAAAAACAAAGCAACAGAGCCTAGGGCACTTCCACTTATGGTCCTATAGCTTAGGGAAATTAAAATCAAAAAGACACAGCCACCCCAAAGTTTGGGACGCCTCTGTTTACAAGAACCTCGTTTACAGTACAAGTTCAACATCGCAGAAAGTGAAAAATGGATAAAGAAGTTGTGGTATTTACTTACAAAGCAATATCACTCAGCAATGAAATCTATGTCATCAGGCCCTTAGCAGCACAATGAGTGGATTCAGGTATGATGATTCTAACTGAAATAAGTCACACAGAAAAAGAAACATCATAAGATATCAGTAATACACGGAATGTAAACTTGGCTACACAGGAACTGAATTACAGAACAGAACAGGGTCTCAAATTTAGAAAACCAACTTATGCTTGCTTAAGGGGAAAGGTGAGTTGGGGTGCTGCATAAAACCAGAGATTGAAATGAGCACAGATAAAGTTCCTTAAGCCAAATATGGAATAGACAAGAGCTACTCCTTGCTCAACGAAATGGACTCAACACCGCATATTAAATGCCTAAGAATGTACCTGACTAGTAAGTATCTTAAAACCTATGGATTGCTATGTCTCCGAAAGAGAATCAAGCATGTGTACAGGGGCATAAACGCAGCAGTGATAGGATTGGAGAGGTTCGGTGAGCAAATGAAGACCCTTTGAAGTCATATTGCATGGTACCCATTCCACGGGTTTCAACTACCCAGGTTTAAGGTATTCTTCCTTCAGCTAAAACATGCATGTGGAACCTAGAGTATGATCAACCATGTGATCGGGAGACGTGTTCAAATATGTCTCAGTTTTCGTACCCTGGTACTCGGGTGCAACATTCCAGACGCTTTACTAACACCCTCCCGACTTGGAGAGTCAGTCCCTTTAACCTCCTGTTTGGCCCAGTTTGCAATTTCTGCGGAAGATGAACAGGAATAGCGAGAACCAATGAGAGACTAGCTGGAGGTGTCTGGACGGGCAAATTTAACTCTCATTTCCCACCAGGAAGAGGAATTAACCAAAGGCTCAGCGTGCCGTGCCGGAACCAGATTAGGGCCTGAAGCCATCCTGCGGTGTTGCGGCCAGCTCAAAAGAAAGCGAGTTGAAGAAAGGAGCTCAGGGGCACTGTAATTCACAAACCTGCAGAGTTATAAATGACAGCTATCGTCCAAAAATATACTGAAGTAAGGCTGCCAAGAGGACTTGAAAGCGGGGCAGAATTGCAGGAAACCGATTTCAGGAGGCAGACTGGAATTGCATTGAAAGCATAGGAAAAGAGGCAGAACGTCCACAATGATGCACTTGGCCAAAAAGGGCGTATGCGTTTTTTCCTGAATATATTCAGGAAAAAACGCATACGCCCTTTTTGGCCAACCAAGCAAGCTTGCAAAGGAAATCTGCACTACAATGAAGTCTCACTTCCCCCCGGTCAAAAGGGCCATCTGAAAAAAGTGTAAAATCCAGAAAGGCAGGACAGGCCATGGAGAACTGGGAGCCTTGTTATGCTGATGGGCGGGATGTAAATTGCCAACAGACACTCGGGAGAAGTGTATGGTGTTTCCTGAAACATCTAAAAAACAAAGCAACAGAGCCTAGGGCACTTCCACTTATGGTCCTATAGCTTAGGGAAATTAAAATCAAAAAGACACAGCCACCCCAAAGTTTGGGACGCCTCTGTTTACAAGAACCTCGTTTACAGTACAAGTTCAACATCGCAGAAAGTGAAAAATGGATAAAGAAGTTGTGGTATTTACTTACAAAGCAATATCACTCAGCAATGAAATCTATGTCATCAGGCCCTTAGCAGCACAATGAGTGGATTCAGGTATGATGATTCTAACTGAAATAAGTCACACAGAAAAAGAAACATCATAAGATATCAGTAATACACGGAATGTAAACTTGGCTACACAGGAACTGAATTACAGAACAGAACAGGGTCTCAAATTTAGAAAACCAACTTATGCTTGCTTAAGGGTAAAGGTGAGTTGGGGTGCTGCATAAAACCAGAGATTGAAATGAGCACAGATAAAGTTCCTTAAGCCAAATATGGAATAGACAAGAGCTACTCCTTGCTCAACGAAATGGACTCAAAACCGCATATTAAATGCCTAAGAATGTACCTGACTAGTAAGTATCTTAAAACCTATGGATTGCTATGTCTCCGAAAGAGAATCAAGCATGTGTACAGGGGCATAAACGCAGCAGTGATAGGATTGGAGAGGTTCGGTGAGCAAATGAAGACCCTTTGAAGTCATATTGCATGGTACCCATTCCACGGGTTTCAACTACCCAGGTTTAAGGTATTCTTCCTTCAGCTAAAACATGCATGTGGAACCTAGAGTATGATCAACCATGTGATCGGGAGACGTGTTCAAATATGTCTCAGTTTTCGTACCCTGGTACTCGGGTGCAACATTCCAGACGCTTTACTAACACCCTCCCGACTTGGAGAGTCAGTCCCTTTAACCTCCTGTTTGGCCCAGTTTGCAATTTCTGCGGAAGATGAACAGGAATAGCGAGAACCAATGAGAGACTAGCTGGAGGTGTCTGGACGGGCAAATTTAACTCTCATTTCCCACCAGGAAGAGGAATTAACCAAAGGCTCAGCGTGCCGTGCCGGAACCAGATTAGGGCCTGAAGCCATCCTGCGGTGTTGCGGCCAGCTCAAAAGAAAGCGAGTTGAAGAAAGGAGCTCAGGGGCACTGTAATTCACAAACCTGCAGAGTTATAAATGACAGCTATCGTCCAAAAATATACTGAAGTAAGGCTGCCAAGAGGACTTGAAAGCGGGGCAGAATTGCAGGAAACCGATTTCAGGAGGCAGACTGGAATTGCATTGAAAGCATAGGAAAAGAGGCAGAACGTCCACAATGATGCACTTGGCCAAAAAGGGCGTATGCGTTTTTTCCTGAATATATTCAGGAAAAAACGCATACGCCCTTTTTGGCCAACCAAGCAAGCTTGCAAAGGAAATCTGCACTACAATGAAGTCTCACTTCCCCCCGGTCAAAAGGGCCATCTGAAAAAAGTGTAAAATCCAGAAAGGCAGGACAGGCCATGGAGAACTGGGAGCCTTGTTATGCTGATGGGCGGGATGTAAATTGCCAACAGACACTCGGGAGAAGTGTATGGTGTTTCCTGAAACATCTAAAAAACAAAGCAACAGAGCCTAGGGCACTTCCACTTATGGTCCTATAGCTTAGGGAAATTAAAATCAAAAAGACACAGCCACCCCAAAGTTTGGGACGCCTCTGTTTACAAGAACCTCGTTTACAGTACAAGTTCAACATCGCAGAAAGTGAAAAATGGATAAAGAAGTTGTGGTATTTACTTACAAAGCAATATCACTCAGCAATGAAATCTATGTCATCAGGCCCTTAGCAGCACAATGAGTGGATTCAGGTATGATGATTCTAACTGAAATAAGTCACACAGAAAAAGAAACATCATAAGATATCAGTAATACACGGAATGTAAACTTGGCTACACAGGAACTGAATTACAGAACAGAACAGGGTCTCAAATTTAGAAAACCAACTTATGCTTGCTTAAGGGGAAAGGTGAGTTGGGGTGCTGCATAAAACCAGAGATTGAAATGAGCACAGATAAAGTTCCTTAAGCCAAATATGGAATAGACAAGAGCTACTCCTTGCTCAACGAAATGGACTCAACACCGCATATTAAATGCCTAAGAATGTACCTGACTAGTAAGTATCTTAAAACCTATGGATTGCTATGTCTCCGAAAGAGAATCAAGCATGTGTACAGGGGCATAAACGCAGCAGTGATAGGATTGGAGAGGTTCGGTGAGCAAATGAAGACCCTTTGAAGTCATATTGCATGGTACCCATTCCACGGGTTTCAACTACCCAGGTTTAAGGTATTCTTCCTTCAGCTAAAACATGCATGTGGAACCTAGAGTATGATCAACCATGTGATCGGGAGACGTGTTCAAATATGTCTCAGTTTTCGTACCCTGGTACTCGGGTGCAACATTCCAGACGCTTTACTAACACCCTCCCGACTTGGAGAGTCAGTCCCTTTAACCTCCTGTTTGGCCCAGTTTGCAATTTCTGCGGAAGATGAACAGGAATAGCGAGAACCAATGAGAGACTAGCTGGAGGTGTCTGGACGGGCAAATTTAACTCTCATTTCCCACCAGGAAGAGGAATTAACCAAAGGCTCAGCGTGCCGTGCCGGAACCAGATTAGGGCCTGAAGCCATCCTGCGGTGTTGCGGCCAGCTCAAAAGAAAGCGAGTTGAAGAAAGGAGCTCAGGGGCACTGTAATTCACAAACCTGCAGAGTTATAAATGACAGCTATCGTCCAAAAATATACTGAAGTAAGGCTGCCAAGAGGACTTGAAAGCGGGGCAGAATTGCAGGAAACCGATTTCAGGAGGCAGACTGGAATTGCATTGAAAGCATAGGAAAAGAGGCAGAACGTCCACAATGATGCACTTGGCCAAAAAGGGCGTATGCGTTTTTTCCTGAATATATTCAGGAAAAAACGCATACGCCCTTTTTGGCCAACCAAGCAAGCTTGCAAAGGAAATCTGCACTACAATGAAGTCTCACTTCCCCCCGGTCAAAAGGGCCATCTGAAAAAAGTGTAAAATCCAGAAAGGCAGGACAGGCCATGGAGAACTGGGAGCCTTGTTATGCTGATGGGCGGGATGTAAATTGCCAACAGACACTCGGGAGAAGTGTATGGTGTTTCCTGAAACATCTAAAAAACAAAGCAACAGAGCCTAGGGCACTTCCACTTATGGTCCTATAGCTTAGGGAAATTAAAATCAAAAAGACACAGCCACCCCAAAGTTTGGGACGCCTCTGTTTACAAGAACCTCGTTTACAGTACAAGTTCAACATCGCAGAAAGTGAAAAATGGATAAAGAAGTTGTGGTATTTACTTACAAAACAATATCTCTCAGCAATGAAATCTATGTCATCAGGCCCTTAGCAGCACAATGAGTGGATTCAGGTATGATGATTCTAACTGAAATAAGTCACACAGAAAAAGAAACATCATAAGATATCAGTAATACACGGAATGTAAACTTGGCTACACAGGAACTGAATTACAGAACAGAACAGGGTCTCAAATTTAGAAAACCAACTTATGCTTGCTTAAGGGGAAAGGTGAGTTGGGGTGCTGCATAAAACCAGAGATTGAAATGAGCACAGATAAAGTTCCTTAAGCCAAATATGGAATAGACAAGAGCTACTCCTTGCTCAACGAAATGGACTCAACACCGCATATTAAATGCCTAAGAATGTACCTGACTAGTAAGTATCTTAAAACCTATGGATTGCTATGTCTCCGAAAGAGAATCAAGCATGTGTACAGGGGCATAAACGCAGCAGTGATAGGATTGGAGAGGTTCGGTGAGCAAATGAAGACCCTTTGAAGTCATATTGCATGGTACCCATTCCACGGGTTTCAACTACCCAGGTTTAAGGTATTCTTCCTTCAGCTAAAACATGCATGTGGAACCTAGAGTATGATCAACCATGTGATCGGGAGACGTGTTCAAATATGTCTCAGTTTTCGTACCCTGGTACTCGGGTGCAACATTCCAGACGCTTTACTAACACCCTCCCGACTTGGAGAGTCAGTCCCTTAAACCTCCTGTTTGGCCCAGTTTGCAATTTCTGCGGAAGATGAACAGGAATAGCGAGAACCAATGAGAGACTAGCTGGAGGTGTCTGGACGGGCAAATTTAACTCTCATTTTCCACCAGGAAGAGGAATTAACCAAAGGCTCAGCGTGCCATGCCGGAACCAGATTAGGGCCTGAAGCCATCCTGCGGTGTTGCGGCCAGCTCAAAAGAAAGCGAGTTGAAGAAAGGAGCTCAGGGGCACTGTAATTCACAAACCTGCAGAGTTATAAATGACAGCTATCGTCCAAAAATATACTGAAGTAAGGCTGCCAAGAGGACTTGAAAGCAGGGCAAAATTGCAGGAAACCGATTTCAGGAGGCAGACTGGAATTGCATTGAAAGCATAGGAAAAGAGGCAGAACGTCCACAATGATGCACTTGGCCAAAAAGGGCGTATGCGTTTTTTCCTGAATATATTCAGGAAAAAACGCATACGCACTTTTTGGCCAACCAAGCAAGCTTGCAAAGGAAATCTGCACTACAATGAAGTCTCACTTCCCCCAGGTCAAAAGGGCCATCTGAAAAAAGTGTAAAATCCAGAAAGGCAGGACAGGCCATGGAGAACTGGGAGCCTTGTTATGCTGATGGGCGGGATGTAAATTGCCAACAGACACTCGGGAGAAGTGTATGGTGTTTCCTGAAACATCTAAAAAACAAAGCAACAGAGCCTAGGGCACTTCCACTTATGGTCCTATAGCTTAGGGAAATTAAAATCAAAAAGACACAGCCACCCCAAAGTTTGGGACGCCTCTGTTTACAAGAACCTCGTTTACAGTACAAGTTCAACATCGCAGAAAGTGAAAAATGGATAAAGAAGTTGTGGTATTTACTTACAAAGCAATATCACTCAGCAATGAAATCTATGTCATCAGGCCCTTAGCAGCACAATGAGTGGATTCAGGTATGATGATTCTAACTGAAATAAGTCACACAGAAAAAGAAACATCATAAGATATCAGTAATACACGGAATGTAAACTTGGCTACACAGGAACTGAATTACAGAACAGAACAGGGTCTCAAATTTAGAAAACCAACTTATGCTTGCTTAAGGGGAAAGGTGAGTTGGGGTGCTGCATAAAACCAGAGATTGAAATGAGCACAGATAAAGTTCCTTAAGCCAAATATGGAATAGACAAGAGCTACTCCTTGCTCAACGAAATGGACTCAACACCGCATATTAAATGCCTAAGAATGTACCTGACTAGTAAGTATCTTAAAACCTATGGATTGCTATGTCTCCGAAAGAGAATCAAGCATGTGTACAGGGGCATAAACGCAGCAGTGATAGGATTGGAGAGGTTCGGTGAGCAAATGAAGACCCTTTGAAGTCATATTGCATGGTACCCATTCCACGGGTTTCAACTACCCAGGTTTAAGGTATTCTTCCTTCAGCTAAAACATGCATGTGGAACCTAGAGTATGATCAACCATGTGATCGGGAGACGTGTTCAAATATGTCTCAGTTTTCGTACCCTGGTACTCGGGTGCAACATTCCAGACGCTTTACTAACACCCTCCCGACTTGGAGAGTCAGTCCCTTTAACCTCCTGTTTGGCCCAGTTTGCAATTTCTGCGGAAGATGAACAGGAATAGCGAGAACCAATGAGAGACTAGCTGGAGGTGTCTGGACGGGCAAATTTAACTCTCATTTCCCACCAGGAAGAGGAATTAACCAAAGGCTCAGCGTGCCGTGCCGGAACCAGATTAGGGCCTGAAGCCATTCTGCGGTGTTGCGGCCAGCTCAAAAGAAAGCGAGTTGAAGAAAGGAGCTCAGGGGCACTGTAATTCACAAACCTGCAGAGTTATAAATGACAGCTATCGTCCAAAAATATACTGAAGTAAGGCTGCCAAGAGGACTTGAAAGCGGGGCAGAATTGCAGGAAACCGATTTCAGGAGGCAGACTGGAATTGCATTGAAAGCATAGGAAAAGAGGCAGAACGTCCACAATGATGTACTTGGCCAAAAAGGGCGTATGCGTTTTTTCCTGAATATATACAGGAAAAAACGCATACGCCCTTTTTGGCCAACCAAGCAAGCTTGCAAAGGAAATCTGCACTACAATGAAGTCTCACTTCCCCCCGGTCAAAAGGGCCATCTGAAAAAAGTGTAAAATCCAGAAAGGCAGGACAGGCCATGGAGAACTGGGAGCCTTGTTATGCTGACGGGCGGGATGTAAATTGCCAACAGACACTCGGGAGAAGTGTATGGTGTTTCCTGAAACATCTAAAAAACAAAGCAACAGAGCCTAGGGCACTTCCACTTATGGTCCTATAGCTTAGGGAAATTAAAATCAAAAAGACACAGCCACCCCAAAGTTTGGGACACCTCTGTTTACAAGAACCTCGTTTACAGTACAAGTTCAACATCGCAGAAAGTGAAAAATGGATAAAGAAGTTGTGGTATTTACTTACAAAACAATATCTCTCAGCAATGAAATCTATGTCATCAGGCCCTTAGCAGCACAATGAGTGGATTCAGGTATGATGATTCTAACTGAAATAAGTCACACAGAAAAAGAAACATCATAAGATATCAGTAATACACGGAATGTAAACTTGGCTACACAGGAACTGAATTACAGAACAGAACAGGGTCTCAAATTTAGAAAACCAACTTATGCTTGCTTAAGGGGAAAGGTGAGTTGGGGTGCTGCATAAAACCAGAGATTGAAATGAGCACAGATAAAGTTCCTTAAGCCAAATATGGAATAGACAAGAGCTACTCCTTGCTCAACGAAATGGACTCAACACCGCATATTAAATGCCTAAGAATGTACCTGACTAGTAAGTATCTTAAAACCTATGGATTGCTATGTCTCCGAAAGAGAATCAAGCATGTGTACAGGGGCATAAACGCAGCAGTGATAGGATTGGAGAGGTTCGGTGAGCAAATGAAGACCCTTTGAAGTCATATTGCATGGTACCCATTCCACGGGTTTCAACTACCCAGGTTTAAGGTATTCTTCCTTCAGCTAAAACATGCATGTGGAACCTAGAGTATGATCAACCATGTGATCGGGAGACGTGTTCAAATATGTCTCAGTTTTCGTACCCTGGTACTCGGGTGCAACATTCCAGACGCTTTACTAACACCCTCCCGACTTGGAGAGTCAGTCCCTTTAACCTCCTGTTTGGCCCAGTTTGCAATTTCTGCGGAAGATGAACAGGAATAGCGAGAACCAATGAGAGACTAGCTGGAGGTGTCTGGACGGGCAAATTTAACTCTCATTTCCCACCAGGAAGAGGAATTAACCAAAGGCTCAGCGTGCCGTGCCGGAACCAGATTAGGGCCTGAAGCCATCCTGCGGTGTTGCGGCCAGCTCAAAAGAAAGCGAGTTGAAGAAAGGAGCTCAGGGGCACTGTAATTCACAAACCTGCAGAGTTATAAATGACAGCTATCGTCCAAAAATATACTGAAGTAAGGCTGCCAAGAGGACTTGAAAGCGGGGCAGAATTGCAGGAAACCGATTTCAGGAGGCAGACTGGAATTGCATTGAAAGCATAGGAAAAGAGGCAGAACGTCCACAATGATGCCCTTGGCCAAAAAGGGCATATGCGTTTTTTCCTGAATATATTCAGGAAAAAACGCATACGCCCTTTTTGGCCAACCAAGCAAGCTTGCAAAGGAAATCTGCACTACAATGAAGTCTCACTTCCCCCCGGTCAAAAGGGCCATCTGAAAAAAGTGTAAAATCCAGAAAGACAGGACAGGCCATGGAGAACTGGGAGCCTTGTTATGCTGATGGGCGGGATGTAAATTGCCAACAGACACTCCGGAGAAGTGTATGGTGTTTCCTGAAACATCTAAAAAACAAAGCAACAGAGCCTAGGGCACTTCCACTTATGGTCCTATAGCTTAGGGAAATTAAAATCAAAAAGACACAGCCACCCCAAAGTTTGGGACGCCTCTGTTTACAAGAACCTCGTTTACAGTACAAGTTCAACATCGCAGAAAGTGAAAAATGGATAAAGAAGTTGTGGTATTTACTTACAAAGCAATATCACTCAGCAATGAAATCTATGTCATCAGGCCCTTAGCAGCACAATGAGTGGATTCAGGTATGATGATTCTAACTGAAATAAGTCACACAGAAAAAGAAACATCATAAGATATCAGTAATACACGGAATGTAAACTTGGCTACACAGGAACTGAATTACAGAACAGAACAGGGTCTCAAATTTAGAAAACCAACTTATGCTTGCTTAAGGGGAAAGGTGAGTTGGGGTGCTGCATAAAACCAGAGATTGAAATGAGCACAGATAAAGTTCCTTAAGCCAAATATGGAATAGACAAGAGCTACTCCTTGCTCAACGAAATGGACTCAACACCGCATATTAAATGCCTAAGAATGTACCTGACTAGTAAGTATCTTAAAACCTATGGATTGCTATGTCTCCGAAAGAGAATCAAGCATGTGTACAGGGGCATAAACGCAGCAGTGATAGGATTGGAGAGGTTCGGTGAGCAAATGAAGACCCTTTGAAGTCATATTGCATGGTACCCATTCCACGGGTTTCAACTACCCAGGTTTAAGGTATTCTTCATTCAGCTAAAACATGCATGTGGAACCTAGAGTATGATCAACCATGTGATCGGGAGACGTGTTCAAATATGTCTCAGTTTTCGTACCCTGGTACTCGGGTGCAACATTCCAGACGCTTTACTAACACCCTCCCGACTTGGAGAGTCAGTCCCTTTAACCTCCTGTTTGGCCCAGTTTGCAATTTCTGCGGAAGATGAACAGGAATAGCGAGAACCAATGAGAGACTAGCTGGAGGTGTCTGGACGGGCAAATTTAACTCTCATTTCCCACCAGGAAGAGGAATTAACCAAAGGCTCAGCGTGCCGTGCCGGAACCAGATTAGGGCCTGAAGCCATCCTGTGGTGTTGCGGCCAGCTCAAAAGAAAGCGAGTTGAAGAAAGGAGCTCAGGGGCACTGTAATTCACAAACCTGCAGAGTTATAAATGACAGCTATCGTCCAAAAATATACTGAAGTAAGGCTGCCAAGAGGACTTGAAAGCGGGGCAGAATTGCAGGAAACCGATTTCAGGAGGCAGACTGGAATTGCATTGAAAGCATAGGAAAAGAGGCAGAACGTCCACAATGATGCACTTGGCCAAAAAGGGCGTATGCGTTTTTTCCTGAATATATTCAGGAAAAAACGCATACGCCCTTTTTGGCCAACCAAGCAAGCTTGCAAAGGAAATCTGCACTACAATGAAGTCTCACTTCCTCCCGGTCAAAAGGGCCATCTGAAAAAAGTGTAAAATCCAGAAAGGCAGGACAGGCCATGGAGAACTGGGAGCCTTGTTATGCTGATGGGCGGGATGTAAATTGCCAACAGACACTCGGGAGAAGTGTATGGTGTTTCCTGAAACATCTAAAAAACAAAGCAACAGAGCCTAGGGCACTTCCACTTATGGTCCTATAGCTTAGGGAAATTAAAATCAAAAAGACACAGCCACCCCAAAGTTTGGGACGCCTCTGTTTACAAGAACCTCGTTTACCGTACAAGTTCAATATCACAGAAAGTGAAAAATGGATAAAGAAGTTGTGGTATTTACTTACAAAGCAATATCACTCAGCAATGAAATCTATGTCATCAGGCCCTTAGCAGCACAATGAGTGGATTCAGGTATGATGATTCTAACTGAAATAAGTCACACAGAAAAAGAAACATCATAAGATATCAGTAATACATGGAATGTAAACTTGGCTACACAGGAACTGAATTACAGAACAGAACAGGGTCTCAAATTTAGAAAACCAACTTATGCTTGCTTAAGGGTAAAGGTGAGTTGGGGTGCTGCATAAAACCAGAGATTGAAATGAGCACAGATAAAGTTCCTTAAGCCAAATATGGAATAGACAAGAGCTACTCCTTGCTCAACGAAATGGACTCAACACCGCATATTAAACGCCTAAAAATGTACCTGACTAGTAAGTATCTTAAAACCTATGGATTGCTATGTCTCCGAAAGAGAATCAAGCATGTGTACAGGGGCATAAACGCAGCAGTGATAGGATTGGAGAGGTTCGGTGAGCAAACGAAGACCCTTTGAAGTCATATTGCATGGTACCCATTCCACGGGTTTCAACTACCCAGGTTTAAGGTATTCTTCCTTCAGCTAAAACATGCATGTGGAACCTAGAGTATGATCAACCATGTGATCGGGAAACGTGTTCAAATATGTCTCAGTTCTCGTACCCTGGTACTCAGGTGCAACATTCCAGACGCTTTACTAACACCCTCCCGACTTGGAGAGTCAGTCCCTTTAACCTCCTGTTTGGCCCAGTTTGCAATTTCTGCGGAAGATGAACAGGAATAGCGAGAACCAATGAGAGACTAGCTGGAGGTGTCTGGACGGGCAAATTTAACTCTCATTTCCCACCAGGAAGAGGAATTAACCAAAGGCTCAGCGTGCCCTGCCGGAACCAGATTAGGGCCTGAAGCCATCCTGCGTTGTTGCGGCCAGGTCACAAGAAAGCAAGTTGAAGAAAGGAGCTCAGGGGCACTGTAATTCACAAACCTGCAGACTTATAAATGACAGCTATCGTCCAAAAATATACTGAAGTAAGGCTGCCAAGAGGACTTGAAAGCGGGGCAGAATTGCAGGAAACCGATTTCAGGAGGTAGACTGGAATTGCATTGAAAGCATAGGAAAAGAGGCAGAACGTCCACAATGATGCACTTGGCCAAAAAGGGCGTATGCGTTTTTTCCTGAATATATTCAGGAAAAAACGCATACGCCCTTTTTGGCCAACCAAGCAAGCTTGCAAAGGAAATCTGCACTACAATGAAGTCTCACTTCCCCCCGGTCAAAAGGGCCATCTGAAAAAAGTGTAAAATCCAGAAAGGCAGGACAGGCCATGGAGAACTGGGAGCCTTGTTATGCTGATGGGCGGGATGAAAATTGCCAGCAGACACTCCGGAGAAGGGTATGGTGTTTCCTGAAACATCTAAAAAACAAAGCAACAGAGCCTAGGGCACTTCCACTTATGGTCCTATAGCTTAGGGAAATTAAAATCAAAAAGACACAGCCACCCCAAACATTGGGACGCCTCTGTTTACAAGAACCTCGTTTACAGTACAAGTTCAACATCGCAGAAAGTGAAAAATGGATAAAGAAGTTGTGGTATTTACTTACAAAGCAATATCACTCAGCAAGGAAATCTATGTCATCAGGCCCTTAGCAGCACAATGAGTGGATTCAGGTATGATGATTCTAACTGAAATAAGTCACACAGAAAAAGAAACATCATAAGATATCAGTAATACACGGAATGTAAACTTGGCTACACAGGAACTGAATTACAGAACAGAACACGGTCTCAAATTTAGAAAACCAACTTATGCTTGCTTAAGGGGAAAGGTGAGTTGGGGTGCTGCATAAAACCAGAGATTGAAATGAGCACAGATAAAGTTCCTTAAGCCAAATATGGAATAGACAAGAGCTACTCCTTGCTCAACGAAATGGACTCAACACCGCATATTAAACGCCTAAGAATGTACCTGACTAGTAAGTATCTTAAAACCTATGGATTGCTATGTCTCCGAAAGAGAATCAAGCATGTGTACAGGGGCATAAACGCAGCAGTGATAGGATTGGAGAGGTTCGGTGAGCAAACGAAGACCCTCTGAAGTCATATTGCATGGTACCCATTCCACGGGTTTCAACTACCCAGGTTTAAGGTATTCTTCCTTCAGCTAAAACATGCATGTGGAACCTAGAGTATGATCAACCATGTGATCGGGAGACGTGTTCAAATATGTCTCAGTTTTCGTACCCTGGTACTCGGGTGCAACATTCCAGACGCTTTACTAACACCCTCCCGACTTGGAGAGTCAGTCCCTTTAACCTCCTGTTTGGCCCAGTTTGCAATTTCTGCGGAAGATGAACAGGAATAGCGAGAACCAATGAGAGACTAGCTGGAGGTGTCTGGACGGGCAAATTTAACTCTCATTTCCCACCAGGAAGAGGAATTAACCAAAGGCTCAGCGTGCCGTGCCGGAACCAGATTAGGGCCTGAAGCCATCCTGTGGTGTTGCGGCCAGCTCAAAAGAAAGCGAGTTGAAGAAAGGAGCTCAGGGGCACTGTAATTCACAAACCTGCAGAGTTATAAATGACAGCTATCGTCCAAAAATATACTGAAGTAAGGCTGCCAAGAGGACTTGAAAGCGGGGCAGAATTGCAGGAAACCGATTTCAGGAGGCAGACTGGAATTGCATTGAAAGCATAGGAAAAGAGGCAGAACGTCCACAATGATGCACTTGGCCAAAAAGGGCGTATGCGTTTTTTCCTGAATATATTCAGGAAAAAACGCATACGCCCTTTTTGGCCAACCAAGCAAGCTTGCAAAGGAAATCTGCACTACAATGAAGTCTCACTTCCCCCCGGTCAAAAGGGCCATCTGAAAAAAGTGTAAAATCCAGAAAGGCAGGACAGGCCATGGAGAACTGGGAGCCTTGTTATGCTGATGGGCGGGATGTAAATTGCCAACAGACACTCGGGAGAAGTGTATGGTGTTTCCTGAAACATCTAAAAAACAAAGCAACAGAGCCTAGGGCACTTCCACTTATGGTCCTATAGCTTAGGGAAATTAAAATCAAAAAGACACAGCCACCCCAAAGTTTGGGACGCCTCTGTTTACAAGAACCTCGTTTACCGTACAAGTTCAATATCACAGAAAGTGAAAAATGGATAAAGAAGTTGTGGTATTTACTTACAAAGCAATATCACTCAGCAATGAAATCTATGTCATCAGGCCCTTAGCAGCACAATGAGTGGATTCAGGTATGATGATTCTAACTGAAATAAGTCACACAGAAAAAGAAACATCATAAGATATCAGTAATACATGGAATGTAAATTTGGCTACACAGGAACTGAATTACAGAACAGAACAGGGTCTCAAATTTAGAAAACCAACTTATGCTTGCTTAAGGGGAAAGGTGAGTTGGGGTGCTGCATAAAACCAGAGATTGAAATGAGCACAGATAAAGTTCCTTAAGCAAAATATGGAATAGACAAGAGCTACTCCTTGCTCAACGAAATGGACTCAACACCGCATATTAAACGCCTAAAAATGTACCTGACTAGTAAGTATCTTAAAACCTATGGATTGCTATGTCTCCGAAAGAGAATCAAGCATGTGTACAGGGGCATAAACGCAGCAGTGATAGGATTGGAGAGGTTCGGTGAGCAAACGAAGACCCTTTGAAGTCATATTGCATGGTACCCATTCCACGGGTTTCAACTACCCAGGTTTAAGGTATTCTTCCTTCAGCTAAAACATGCATGTGGAACCTAGAGTATGATCAACCATGTGATCGGGAAACGTGTTCAAATATGTCTCAGTTCTCGTACCCTGGTACTCAGGTGCAACATTCCAGACGCTTTACTAACACCCTCCCGACTTGGAGAGTCAGTCCCTTTAACCTCCTGTTTGGCCCATTTTCCAATTTCTGCGGAAGATGAACAGAAATAGGGAGAACCAATGAGAGACTAGCTGGAGGTGTCTGGACGGGCAAATTTAACTCTCTTTTCCCACCAGGAACAGGAAATAACCAAAGGTTCAGCATGCCGTGCCGGAACCAGATTAGGGCCTGAAGCCATCCTGCGGTGTTGCGGCCAGCTCAAAAGAAAGCGAGTTGAAGAAAGGAGCTCAGGGGCACTGTAATTCACAAACCTGCAGAGTTATAAATGACAGCTATCGTCCAAAAATATACTGAAGTAAGGCTGCCAAGAGGACTTGAAAGCGGGGCAGAATTGCAGGAAACCGATTTCAGGAGGTAGACTGGAATTGCATTGAAAGCATAGGAAAAGAGGCAGAACGTCCACAGTGATGCACTTGGCCAAAAAGGGCGTATGCGTTTTTTCCTGAATATATTCAGGAAAAAACGCATACGCCCTTTTTGGCCAACCAAGCAAGCTTGCAAAGGAAATCTGCACTACAATGAAGTCTCACTTCCCCCCGGTCAAAAGGGCCATCTGAAAAAAGTGTAAAATCCAGAAAGGCAGGACAGGCCATGGAGAACTGGGAGCCTTGTTATGCTGATGGGCGGGATGTAAATTGCCAACAGCCACTCCGGAGAAGTGTATGGTGTTTCCTGAAACATCTAAAAAACAAAGCAACAGAGCCTAGGGCACTTCCACTTATGGTCCTATAGCTTAGGGAAATTAAAATCAAAAAGACACAGCCACCCCAAAGTTTGGAACGCCTCTGTTTACAAGAACCTCGTTTACAGTACAAGTTCAACATCGCAGAAAGTGAAAAATGGATAAAGAAGTTGTGGTATTTACTTACAAAGCAATATCACTCAGCAATGAAATCTATGTCATCAGGCCCTTAGCAGCACAATGAGTGGATTCAGGTATGATGATTCTAACTGAAATAAGTCACACAGAAAAAGAAACATCATAAGATATCAGTAATACACGGAATGTAAACTTGGCTACACAGGAACTGAATTACAGAACAGAACAGGGTCTCAAATTTAGAAAACCAACTTATGCTTGCTTAAGGGTAAAGGTGAGTTGGGGTGCTGCATAAAACCAGAGATTGAAATGAGCACAGATAAAGTTCCTTAAGCCAAATATGGAATAGACAAGAGCTACTCCTTGCTCAACGAAATGGACTCAACACCCCATATTAAGCGCCTAAGAATGTACCTGACTAGTAAGTATCTTAAAACCTATGGATTGCTATATCTCCAAAAGAGAATCAAGCATGTGTCCAGGGGCATAAATGCAGCAGTGATAGGATTGGAGAGGTTCGGTGAGCAAACAAAGACCCTTTGAAGTCATATTGCATGGTACCCATTCCACGGGTCTCAACTCTCCAGGTTTCAGGGATTCTTCCTTCAGCTAAAACATGCATG
Organism: Pseudorca crassidens; assembly: GCF_039906515.1. NCBI lineage: Eukaryota > Metazoa > Chordata > Mammalia > Artiodactyla > Delphinidae > Pseudorca > Pseudorca crassidens. The sequence continues at coordinate 109,806,466 of NC_090303.1, read as the reverse complement.
TGGAACCTAGAGTATGATCAACCATGTGATCGGGAAACGTGTTCAAATATGTCTCAGTTCTCGTACCCTGGTACTTGGGTGCAACATTCCAGACGCTTTACTAACACCCTCACGACTTGGAGAGTCAGTCCCTTTAACCTCCTGTTTGGCCCAGTTTGCAATTTCTGCGGAAGATGAACAGGAATAGCGAGAACCAATGAGAGACTAGCTGGAGGTGTCTGGACGGGCAAATTTAACTCTCATTTCCCACCAGGAAGAGGAATTAACCAAAGGCTCAGCGTGCCGTGCCGGAACCAGATTAGGGCCTGAAGACATCCTGCGGTGTTGCGGCCAGCTCAAAAGAAAGCGAGTTGAAGAAAGGAGCTCAGGGGCACTGTCATTCACAAACCTGCAGAGTTATAAATGACAGCTATCGTCCAAAAATATACTGAAGTAAGGCTGCCAAGAGGACTTGAAAGCGGGGCAGAATTGCAGGAAACCGATTTCAGGAGGTAGACTGGAATTGCATTGAAAGCATAGGAAAAGAGGCAGAACGTCCACAATGATGCACTTGGCCAAAAAGGGCGTATGCGTTTTTTCCTGAATATATTCAGGAAAAAACGCATACGCACTTTTTGGCCAACCAAGCAAGCTTGCAAAGGAAATCTGCACTACAATGAAGTCTCACATCCCCCCGGTCAAAAGGGCCATCTGAAAAAAGTGTAAAATCCAGAAAGGCAGGACAGGCCATGGAGAACTGGGAGCCTTGTTATGCTGATGGGCGGGATGTAAATTGCCAGCAGACACTCGGGAGAAGTGTATGGTGTTTCCTGAAACATCTAAAAAACAAAGCAACAGAGCCTAGGGCACTTCCACTTATGGTCCTATAGCTTAGGGAAATTAAAATCAAAAAGACACAGCCACCCCAAACATTGGGATGCCTCTGTTTACAAGAACCTCGTTTACAGTACAAGTTCAACATCGCAGAAAGTGAAAAATGGATAAAGAAGTTGTGGTATTTACTTACAAAGCAATATCACTCAGCCATGAAATCTATGTCATCAGGCCCTTAGCAGCACAATGAGTGGATTCAGGTATGATGATTCTAACTGAAATAAGTCACACAGAAAAAGAAACATCATAAGATATCAGTAATACACGGAATGTAAACTTGGCTCCACAGGAACTGAATTACAGAACAGAACAGGGTCTCAAATTTAGAAAACCAACTTATGCTTGCTTAAGGGTAAAGGTGAGTTGGGGTGCTGCATAAAACCAGAGATTGAAATGAGCACAGATAAATTTCCTTAAGCAAAATATGGAATAGACAAGAGCTACTCCTTGCTCAACGAAATGGACTCAACACCACATATTAAACGCCTAAGAATGTACCTGACTAGTAAGTATCTTAAAACCTATGGATTGCTATGTCTCCGAAAGAGAATCAAGCATGTGTACAGGGGCATAAACGCAGCAGTGATAGGATTGGAGAGGTTCGGTGAGCAAATGAGGACCCTTTGAAGTCATATTGCATGGTACCCATTCCACGGGTCTCAACTCTCCAGGTTTAAGGTATTCTTCCTTCAGCTAAAACATGCATGTGGAACCCAGAGTATGATCCACCATGTGAACGGGAGACATGTTCAAATATGTCTCAGTTTTCCTCCCCTGGTACTCGGGTGCAACATTCCAGACGCTTTACTAACACTCTCCCCACTTGGAGAGTCAGCGCCTTTAACCTCCTGTTTGGCCCATTTTCCAATTTCTGCGGAAGATGAACAGAAATAGGGAGAACCAATGAGAGACTAGCTGGAGGTGTCTGGACGGGCAAATTTAACTCTCTTTTCCCACCAGGAACAGGAAATAACCAAAGGTTCAGCATGCCGTGCCGGAACCAGATTAGGGCCTGAAGCCATCCTGCGGTGTTGCGGCCAGCTCAAAAGAAAGCGAGTTGAAGAAAGGAGCTCAGGGGCACTGTAATTCACAAACCTGCAGAGTTATAAATGACAGCTATCGTCCAAAAATATACTGAAGTAAGGCTGCCAAGAGGACTTGAAAGCGGGGCAGAATTGCAGGAAACCGATTTCAGGAGGCAGACTGGAATTGCATTGAAAGCATAGGAAAAGAGGCAGAACGTCCACAGTGATGCACTTGGCCAAAAAGGGCGTATGCGTTTTTTCCTGAATATATTCAGGAAAAAACGCATACGCCCTTTTTGGCCAACCAAGCAAGCTTGCAAAGGAAATCTGCACTACAATGAAGTCCCACTTCCCCCCGGTCAAAAGGGCCATCTGAAAAAAGTGTAAAATCCAGAAAGGCAGGACAGGCCATGGAGAACTGGGAGCCTTGTTATGCTGACGGGCGGGATGTAAATTGCCAACAGACACTCGGGAGAAGTGTATGGTGTTTCCTGAAACATCTAAAAAACAAAGCAACAGAGCCTAGGGCACTTCCACTTATGGTCCTATAGCTTAGGGAAATTAAAATCAAAAAGACACAGCCACCCCAAAGTTTGGGACGCCTCTGTTTACAAGAACCTCGTTTACAGTACAAGTTCAACATCGCAGAAAGTGAAAAATGGATAAAGAAGTTGTGGTATTTACTTACAAAGCAATATCACTCAGCAATGAAATCTATGTCATCAGGCCCTTAGCAGCACAATGAGTGGATTCAGGTATGATGTTTCTAACTGAAATAAGTCACACAGAAAAAGAAACATCATAAGATATCAGTAATACACGGAATGTAAACTTGGCTACACAGGAACTGAATTACAGAACAGAACAGGGTCTCAAATTTAGAAAACCAACTTATGCTTGCTTAAGGGTAAAGGTGAGTTGGGGTGCTGCATAAAACCAGAGATTGAAATGAGCACAGATAAAGTTCCTTAAGCCAAATATGGAATAGACAAGAGCTACTCCTTGCTCAACGAAATGGACTCAACACCCCATATTAAGCGCCTAAGAATGTACCTGACTAGTAAGTATCTTAAAACCTATGGATTGCTATATCTCCAAAAGAGAATCAAGCGTGTGTCCAGGGGCATAAATGCAGCAGTGATAGGATTGGAGAGGTTCGGTGAGCAAACAAAGACCCTTTGAAGTCATATTGCATGGTACCCATTCCACGGGTTTCAACTACCCAGGTTTAAGGTATTCTTCCTTCAGCTAAAACATGCATGTGGAACCTAGAGTATGATCAACCATGTGATCGGGAAACGTGTTCAAATATGTCTCAGTTTTCATACCCTGGTACTCGGGTGCAACATTCCAGACGCTTTACTAACACCCTCCCGACTTGGAGAGTCAGTCCCTTTAACCTCCTGTTTGGCCCAGTTTGCAATTTCTGTGGAAGATGAACAGGAATAGCGAGAACCAATGAGAGACTAGCTGGAGGTGTCTGGACGGGCAAATTTAACTCTCATTTCCCACCAGGAAGAGGAATTAACCAAAGGCTCAGCGTGCCCTGCCGGAACCAGATTAGGGCCTGAAGCCATCCTGCGGTGTTGCGGCCAGCTCAAAAGAAAGCGAGTTGAAGAAAGGAGCTCAGGGGCACTGTAATTCACAAACCTGCAGAGTTATAAATGACAGCTATCGTCCAAAAATATACTGAAGTAAGGCTGCCAAGAGGACTTGAAAGCGGGGCAGAATTGCAGGAAACCGATTTCAGGAGGTAGACTGGAATTGCATTGAAAGCATAGGAAAAGAGGCAGAACGTCCACAATGATGCACTTGGCCAAAAAGGGCGTATGTGTTTTTTCCTGAATATATTCTGGGTAAAACGCATACACCCTTTTTGGCCAACCAAGCAAGCTTGCAAAGGAAATCTGCACTACAATGAGGTCTCACTTCCCCCCGGTCAAAAGGGCCATCTGAAAAAAGTGTAAAATCCAGAAAGGCAGGACAGGCCATGGAGAACTGGGAGCCTTGTTATGCTGACGGGCGGGATGTAAATAGCCAACAGACACTCGGGAGAAGTGTATGGTGTTTCCTGAAACATCTAAAAAACAAAGCAACAGAGCCTAGGGCACTTCCACTTATGGTCCTATAGCTTAGGGAAATTAAAATCAAAAAGACACAGCCACCCCAAAGTTTGGAACGCCTCTGTTTACAAGAACCTCGTTTACAGTACAAGTTCAACATCGCAGAAAGTGAAAAATGGATAAAGAATTTGTGGTATTTAGTTACAAAGCAATATCACTCAGCAATGAAATCTATGTCATCAGGCCCTTAGCAGCACAATGAGTGGATTCAGGTATGACGATTCTAACTGAAATAAGTCACACAGAAAAAGAAACATCATAAGATATCAGTAATACACGGAATGTAAACTTGGCTACACAGGAACTGAATTACAGAACAGAACAGGGTCTCATATTTAGAAAACCAACTTATGCTTGCTTAAGGGTAAAGGTGAGTTGGGGTGCTGCATAAAACCAGAGATTGAAATGAGCACAGATAAAGTTCCTTAAGCCAAATATGGAATAGACAAGAGCTACTCCTTGTTCAACGAAATGGACTCAACACCCCATATTAAGCGCCTAAGAATGTACCTGACTAGTAAGTATCTTAAAACCTATGGATTGCTATATCTCCAAAAGAGAATCAAGCGTGTGTCCAGGGGCATAAACGCAGCAGTGATAGGATTGGAGAGGTTCGGTGAGCAAACAAAGACCCTTTGAAGTCATATTGCATGGTACCCATTCCACGGGTCTCAACTCTCCAGGTTTCAGGGATTCTTCCTTCAGCTAAAACATGCATGTGGAACCTAGAGTATGATCAACCATGTGATCGGGAAACGTGTTCAAATATGTCTCAGTTTTCGTACCCTGGTACTCGGGTGCAACATTCCAGACGCTTTACTAACACCCTCCCGACTTGGAGAGTCAGTCCCTTTAACCTCCTGTTTGGCCCAGTTTGCAATTTCTGCGGAAGATGAACAGGAATAGCGAAAACCAATGAGAGACTAGCTGGAGGTGTCTGGACGGGCAAATTTAACTCTCATTTCCCACCAGGAAGAGGAATTAACCAAAGGCTCAGCGTGCCCTGCCGGAACCAGATTAGGGCCTGAAGCCATCCTGTGGTGTTGCGGCCAGCTCAAAAGAAAGCGAGTTGAAGAAAGGAGCTCAAGGGCACTGTAATTCACAAACCTGCAGAGTTATAAATGACAGCTATCGTCCAAAAATATACTGAAGTAAGGCTGCCAAGAGGACTTGAAAGCGGGGCAGAATTGCAGGAAACCGATTTCAGGAGGCAGACTGGAATTGCATTGAAAGCATAGGAAAAGAGGCAGAACGTCCACAATGATGCACTTGGCCAAAAAGGGCGTATGCGTTTTTTCCTGAATATATTCAGGAAAAAACGCATACGCCCTTTTTGGCCAACCAAGCAAGCTTGCAAAGGAAATCTGCACTACAATGAAGTCTCACTTCCTCCCGGTCAAAAGGGCCATCTGAAAAAAGTGTAAAATCCAGAAAGGCAGGACAGGCCATGGAGAGCTGGGAGCCTTGTTATGCTGATGGGCGGGATGTAAATTGCCAACAGACACTCGGGAGAAGTGTATGGTGTTTCCTGAAACATCTAAAAAACAAAGCAACAGAGCCTAGGGCACTTCCACTTATGGTCCTATAGCTTAGGGAAATTAAAATCAAAAAGACACAGCCACCCCAAAGTTTGGGACGCCTCTGTTTACAAGAACCTCGTTTACCGTACAAGTTCAATATCACAGAAAGTGAAAAATGGATAAAGAAGTTGTGGTATTTACTTACAAAGCAATATCACTCAGCAATGAAATCTATGTCATCAGGCCCTTAGCAGCACAATGAGTGGATTCAGGTATGATGATTCTAACTGAAATAAGTCACACAGAAAAAGAAACATCATAAGATATCAGTAATACATGGAATGTAAACTTGGCTACATAGGAACTGAATTACAGAACAGAACAGGGTCTCAAATTTAGAAAACCAACTTATGCTTGCTTAAGGGGAAAGGTGAGTTGGGGTGCTGCATAAAACCAGAGATTGAAATGAGCACAGATAAAGTTCCTTAAGCCAAATATGGAATAGACAAGAGCTACTCCTTGCTCAACGAAATGGACTCAACACCGCATATTAAACGCCTAAAAATGTACCTGACTAGTAAGTATCTTAAAACCTATGGATTGCTATGTCTCCGAAAGAGAATCAAGCATGTGTACAGGGGCATAAACGCAGCAGTGATAGGATTGGAGAGGTTCGGTGAGCAAACGAAGACCCTTTGAAGTCATATTGCATGGTACCCATTCCACGGGTTTCAACTACCCAGGTTTAAGGTATTCTTCCTTCAGCTAAAACATGCATGTGGAACCTAGAGTATGATCAACCATGTGATCGGGAAACGTGTTCAAATATGTCTCAGTTCTCGTACCCTGGTACTCAGGTGCAACATTCCAGACGCTTTACTAACACCCTCCCGACTTGGAGAGTCAGTCCCTTTAACCTCCTGTTTGGCCCAGTTTGCAATTTCTGCGGAAGATGAACAGGAATAGCGAGAACCAATGAGAGACTAGCTGGAGGTGTCTGGACGGGCAAATTTAACTCTCATTTCCCACCAGGAAGAGGAATTAACCAAAGGCTCAGCGTGCCCTGCCGGAACCAGATTAGGGCCTGAAGCCATCCTGCGTTGTTGCGGCCAGGTCACAAGAAAGCAAGTTGAAGAAAGGAGCTCAGGGGCACTGTAATTCACAAACCTGCAGACTTATAAATGACAGCTATCGTCCAAAAATATACTGAAGTAAGGCTGCCAAGAGGACTTGAAAGCGGGGCAGAATTGCAGGAAACCGATTTCAGGAGGTAGACTGGAATTGCATTGAAAGCATAGGAAAAGAGGCAGAACGTCCACAATGATGCACTTGGCCAAAAAGGGCGTATGCGTTTTTTCCTGAATATATTCAGGAAAAAACGCATACGCCCTTTTTGGCCAACCAAGCAAGCTTGCAAAGGAAATCTGCACTACAATGAAGTCTCACTTCCCCCCGGTCAAAAGGGCCATCTGAAAAAAGTGTAAAATCCAGAAAGGCAGGACAGGCCATGGAGAACTGGGAGCCTTGTTATGCTGATGGGCGGGATGAAAATTGCCAGCAGACACTCCGGAGAAGGGTATGGTGTTTCCTGAAACATCTAAAAAACAAAGCAACAGAGCCTAGGGCACTTCCACTTATGGTCCTATAGCTTAGGGAAATTAAAATCAAAAAGACACAGCCACCCCAAACATTGGGACGCCTCTGTTTACAAGAACCTCGTTTACAGTACAAGTTCAACATCGCAGAAAGTGAAAAATGGATAAAGAAGTTGTGGTATTTACTTACAAAGCAATATCACTCAGCAATGAAATCTATGTCATCAGGCCCTTAGCAGCACAATGAGTGGATTCAGGTATGATGATTCTAACTGAAATAAGTCACACAGAAAAAGAAACATCATAAGATATCAGTAATACACGGAATGTAAACTTGGCTACACAGGAACTGAATTACAGAACAGAACAGGGTCTCATATTTAGAAAACCAACTTATGCTTGCTTAAGGGTAAAGGTGAGTTGGGGTGCTGCATAAAACCAGAGATTGAAATGAGCACAGATAAAGTTCCTTAAGCCAAATATGGAATAGACAAGAGCTACTCCTTGTTCAACGAAATGGACTCAACACCCCATATTAAGCGCCTAAGAATGTACCTGACTAGTAAGTATCTTAAAACCTATGGATTGCTATATCTCCAAAAGAGAATCAAGCGTGTGTCCAGGGGCATAAACGCAGCAGTGATAGGATTGGAGAGGTTCGGTGAGCAAACAAAGACCCTTTGAAGTCATATTGCATGGTACCCATTCCACGGGTCTCAACTCTCCAGGTTTCAGGGATTCTTCCTTCAGCTAAAACATGCATGTGGAACCTAGAGTATGATCAACCATGTGATCGGGAAACGTGTTCAAATATGTCTCAGTTTTCGTACCCTGGTACTCGGGTGCAACATTCCAGACGCTTTACTAACACCCTCCCGACTTGGAGAGTCAGTCCCTTTAACCTCCTGTTTGGCCCAGTTTGCAATTTCTGCGGAAGATGAACAGGAATAGCGAGAACCAATGAGAGACTAGCTGGAGGTGTCTGGACGGGCAAATTTAACTCTCATTTCCCACCAGGAAGAGGAATTAACCAAAGGCTCAGCGTGCCCTGCCGGAACCAGATTAGGGCCTGAAGCCATCCTGTGGTGTTGCGGCCAGCTCAAAAGAAAGCGAGTTGAAGAAAGGAGCTCAAGGGCACTGTAATTCACAAACCTGCAGAGTTATAAATGACAGCTATCGTCCAAAAATATACTGAAGTAAGGCTGCCAAGAGGACTTGAAAGCGGGGCAGAATTGCAGGAAACCGATTTCAGGAGGCAGACTGGAATTGCATTGAAAGCATAGGAAAAGAGGCAGAACGTCCACAATGATGCACTTGGCCAAAAAGGGCGTATGCGTTTTTTCCTGAATATATTCAGGAAAAAACGCATACGCCCTTTTTGGCCAACCAAGCAAGCTTGCAAAGGAAATCTGCACTACAATGAAGTCTCACTTCCTCCCGGTCAAAAGGGCCATCTGAAAAAAGTGTAAAATCCAGAAAGGCAGGACAGGCCATGGAGAGCTGGGAGCCTTGTTATGCTGATGGGCGGGATGTAAATTGCCAACAGACACTCGGGAGAAGTGTATGGTGTTTCCTGAAACATCTAAAAAACAAAGCAACAGAGCCTAGGGCACTTCCACTTATGGTCCTATAGCTTAGGGAAATTAAAATCAAAAAGACACAGCCACCCCAAAGTTTGGGACGCCTCTGTTTACAAGAACCTCGTTTACCGTACAAGTTCAATATCACAGAAAGTGAAAAATGGATAAAGAAGTTGTGGTATTTACTTACAAAGCAATATCACTCAGCAATGAAATCTATGTCATCAGGCCCTTAGCAGCACAATGAGTGGATTCAGGTATGATGATTCTAACTGAAATAAGTCACACAGAAAAAGAAACATCATAAGATATCAGTAATACATGGAATGTAAACTTGGCTACATAGGAACTGAATTACAGAACAGAACAGGGTCTCAAATTTAGAAAACCAACTTATGCTTGCTTAAGGGGAAAGGTGAGTTGGGGTGCTGCATAAAACCAGAGATTGAAATGAGCACAGATAAAGTTCCTTAAGCCAAATATGGAATAGACAAGAGCTACTCCTTGCTCAACGAAATGGACTCAACACCGCATATTAAACGCCTAAAAATGTACCTGACTAGTAAGTATCTTAAAACCTATGGATTGCTATGTCTCCGAAAGAGAATCAAGCATGTGTACAGGGGCATAAACGCAGCAGTGATAGGATTGGAGAGGTTCGGTGAGCAAATGAAGACCCTTTGAAGTCATATTGCATGGTACCCATTCCACGGGTTTCAACTACCCAGGTTTAAGGTATTCTTCCTTCAGCTAAAACATGCATGTGGAACCTAGAGTATGATCAACCATGTGATCGGGAAACGTGTTCAAATATGTCTCAGTTCTCGTACCCTGGTACTCAGGTGCAACATTCCAGACGCTTTACTAACACCCTCCCGACTTGGAGAGTCAGTCCCTTTAACCTCCTGTTTGGCCCAGTTTGCAATTTCTGCGGAAGATGAACAGGAATAGCGAGAACCAATGAGAGACTAGCTGGAGGTGTCTGGACGGGCAAATTTAACTCTCATTTCCCACCAGGAAGAGGAATTAACCAAAGGCTCAGCGTGCCCTGCCGGAACCAGATTAGGGCCTGAAGCCATCCTGCGTTGTTGCGGCCAGGTCACAAGAAAGCAAGTTGAAGAAAGGAGCTCAGGGGCACTGTAATTCACAAACCTGCAGACTTATAAATGACAGCTATCGTCCAAAAATATACTGAAGTAAGGCTGCCAAGAGGACTTGAAAGCGGGGCAGAATTGCAGGAAACCGATTTCAGGAGGTAGACTGGAATTGCATTGAAAGCATAGGAAAAGAGGCAGAACGTCCACAATGATGCACTTGGCCAAAAAGGGCGTATGCGTTTTTTCCTGAATATATTCAGGAAAAAACGCATACGCCCTTTTTGGCCAACCAAGCAAGCTTGCAAAGGAAATCTGCACTACAATGAAGTCTCACTTCCCCCCGGTCAAAAGGGCCATCTGAAAAAAGTGTAAAATCCAGAAAGGCAGGACAGGCCATGGAGAACTGGGAGCCTTGTTATGCTGATGGGCGGGATGAAAATTGCCAGCAGACACTCCGGAGAAGGGTATGGTGTTTCCTGAAACATCTAAAAAACAAAGCAACAGAGCCTAGGGCACTTCCACTTATGGTCCTATAGCTTAGGGAAATTAAAATCAAAAAGACACAGCCACCCCAAACATTGGGACGCCTCTGTTTACAAGAACCTCGTTTACAGTACAAGTTCAACATCGCAGAAAGTGAAAAATGGATAAAGAAGTTGTGGTATTTACTTACAAAGCAATATCACTCAGCAATGAAATCTATGTCATCAGGCCCTTAGCAGCACAATGAGTGGATTCAGGTATGATGATTCTAACTGAAATAAGTCACACAGAAAAAGAAACATCATAAGATATCAGTAATACACGGAATGTAAACTTGGCTACACAGGAACTGAATTACAGAACAGAACAGGGTCTCATATTTAGAAAACCAACTTATGCTTGCTTAAGGGTAAAGGTGAGTTGGGGTGCTGCATAAAACCAGAGATTGAAATGAGCACAGATAAAGTTCCTTAAGCCAAATATGGAATAGACAAGAGCTACTCCTTGTTCAACGAAATGGACTCAACACCCCATATTAAGCGCCTAAGAATGTACCTGACTAGTAAGTATCTTAAAACCTATGGATTGCTATATCTCCAAAAGAGAATCAAGCGTGTGTCCAGGGGCATAAACGCAGCAGTGATAGGATTGGAGAGGTTCGGTGAGCAAACAAAGACCCTTTGAAGTCATATTGCATGGTACCCATTCCACGGGTCTCAACTCTCCAGGTTTCAGGGATTCTTCCTTCAGCTAAAACATGCATGTGGAACCTAGAGTATGATCAACCATGTGATCGGGAAACGTGTTCAAATATGTCTCAGTTTTCGTACCCTGGTACTCGGGTGCAACATTCCAGACGCTTTACTAACACCCTCCCGACTTGGAGAGTCAGTCCCTTTAACCTCCTGTTTGGCCCAGTTTGCAATTTCTGCGGAAGATGAACAGGAATAGCGAGAACCAATGAGAGACTAGCTGGAGGTGTCTGGACGGGCAAATTTAACTCTCATTTCCCACCAGGAAGAGGAATTAACCAAAGGCTCAGCGTGCCCTGCCGGAACCAGATTAGGGCCTGAAGCCATCCTGTGGTGTTGCGGCCAGCTCAAAAGAAAGCGAGTTGAAGAAAGGAGCTCAAGGGCACTGTAATTCACAAACCTGCAGAGTTATAAATGACAGCTATCGTCCAAAAATATACTGAAGTAAGGCTGCCAAGAGGACTTGAAAGCGGGGCAGAATTGCAGGAAACCGATTTCAGGAGGCAGACTGGAATTGCATTGAAAGCATAGGAAAAGAGGCAGAACGTCCACAATGATGCACTTGGCCAAAAAGGGCGTATGCGTTTTTTCCTGAATATATTCAGGAAAAAACGCATACGCCCTTTTTGGCCAACCAAGCAAGCTTGCAAAGGAAATCTGCACTACAATGAAGTCTCACTTCCTCCCGGTCAAAAGGGCCATCTGAAAAAAGTGTAAAATCCAGAAAGGCAGGACAGGCCATGGAGAGCTGGGAGCCTTGTTATGCTGATGGGCGGGATGTAAATTGCCAACAGACACTCGGGAGAAGTGTATGGTGTTTCCTGAAACATCTAAAAAACAAAGCAACAGAGCCTAGGGCACTTCCACTTATGGTCCTATAGCTTAGGGAAATTAAAATCAAAAAGACACAGCCACCCCAAAGTTTGGGACGCCTCTGTTTACAAGAACCTCGTTTACCGTACAAGTTCAATATCACAGAAAGTGAAAAATGGATAAAGAAGTTGTGGTATTTACTTACAAAGCAATATCACTCAGCAATGAAATCTATGTCATCAGGCCCTTAGCAGCACAATGAGTGGATTCAGGTATGATGATTCTAACTGAAATAAGTCACACAGAAAAAGAAACATCATAAGATATCAGTAATACATGGAATGTAAACTTGGCTACATAGGAACTGAATTACAGAACAGAACAGGGTCTCAAATTTAGAAAACCAACTTATGCTTGCTTAAGGGGAAAGGTGAGTTGGGGTGCTGCATAAAACCAGAGATTGAAATGAGCACAGATAAAGTTCCTTAAGCCAAATATGGAATAGACAAGAGCTACTCCTTGCTCAACGAAATGGACTCAACACCGCATATTAAACGCCTAAAAATGTACCTGACTAGTAAGTATCTTAAAACCTATGGATTGCTATGTCTCCGAAAGAGAATCAAGCATGTGTACAGGGGCATAAACGCAGCAGTGATAGGATTGGAGAGGTTCGGTGAGCAAACGAAGACCCTTTGAAGTCATATTGCATGGTACCCATTCCACGGGTTTCAACTACCCAGGTTTAAGGTATTCTTCCTTCAGCTAAAACATGCATGTGGAACCTAGAGTATGATCAACCATGTGATCGGGAAACGTGTTCAAATATGTCTCAGTTCTCGTACCCTGGTACTCAGGTGCAACATTCCAGACGCTTTACTAACACCCTCCCGACTTGGAGAGTCAGTCCCTTTAACCTCCTGTTTGGCCCAGTTTGCAATTTCTGCGGAAGATGAACAGGAATAGCGAGAACCAATGAGAGACTAGCTGGAGGTGTCTGGACGGGCAAATTTAACTCTCATTTCCCACCAGGAAGAGGAATTAACCAAAGGCTCAGCGTGCCCTGCCGGAACCAGATTAGGGCCTGAAGCCATCCTGCGTTGTTGCGGCCAGGTCACAAGAAAGCAAGTTGAAGAAAGGAGCTCAGGGGCACTGTAATTCACAAACCTGCAGACTTATAAATGACAGCTATCGTCCAAAAATATACTGAAGTAAGGCTGCCAAGAGGACTTGAAAGCGGGGCAGAATTGCAGGAAACCGATTTCAGGAGGTAGACTGGAATTGCATTGAAAGCATAGGAAAAGAGGCAGAACGTCCACAATGATGCACTTGGCCAAAAAGGGCGTATGCGTTTTTTCCTGAATATATTCAGGAAAAAACGCATACGCCCTTTTTGGCCAACCAAGCAAGCTTGCAAAGGAAATCTGCACTACAATGAAGTCTCACTTCCCCCCGGTCAAAAGGGCCATCTGAAAAAAGTGTAAAATCCAGAAAGGCAGGACAGGCCATGGAGAACTGGGAGCCTTGTTATGCTGATGGGCGGGATGAAAATTGCCAGCAGACACTCCGGAGAAGGGTATGGTGTTTCCTGAAACATCTAAAAAACAAAGCAACAGAGCCTAGGGCACTTCCACTTATGGTCCTATAGCTTAGGGAAATTAAAATCAAAAAGACACAGCCACCCCAAACATTGGGACGCCTCTGTTTACAAGAACCTCGTTTACAGTACAAGTTCAACATCGCAGAAAGTGAAAAATGGATAAAGAAGTTGTGGTATTTACTTACAAAGCAATATCACTCAGCAATGAAATCTATGTCATCAGGCCCTTAGCAGCACAATGAGTGGATTCAGGTATGATGATTCTAACTGAAATAAGTCACACAGAAAAAGAAACATCATAAGATATCAGTAATACACGGAATGTAAACTTGGCTACACAGGAACTGAATTACAGAACAGAACAGGGTCTCAAATTTAGAAAACCAACTTATGCTTGCTTAAGGGGAAAGGTGAGTTGGGGTGCTGCATAAAACCAGAGATTGAAATGAGCACAGATAAAGTTCCTTAAGCCAAATATGGAATAGACAAGAGCTACTCCTTGCTCAACGAAATGGACTCAACACCGCATATTAAACGCCTAAGAATGTACCTGACTAGTAAGTATCTTAAAACCTATGGATTACTATGTCTCCGAAAGAGAATCAAGCATGTGTACAGGGGCATAAACGCAGCAGTGATAGGATTGGAGAGGTTCAGTGAGCAAATGAAGACCCTCTGAAGTCATATTGCATGGTACCCATTCCACGGGTTTCAACTACCCAGGTTTAAGGTATTCTTCCTTCAGCTAAAACATGCATGTGGAACCTAGAGTATGATCAACCATGTGATCGGGAAACGTGTTCAAATATGTCTCTGTTTTCGTACCCTGGTACTCGGGTGCAACATTCCAGACGCTTAACTAACACCCTCCCGACTTGGAGAGTCAGTCCCTTTAACCTCCTGTTTGGCCCAGTTTGCAATTTCTGCGGAAGATGAACAGGAATAGCGAGAACCAATGAGAGACTAGCTGGAGGTTTCTGGACGGGCAAATTTAACTCTCATTTCCCACCAGGAAGAGGAATTAACCAAAGGCTCAGCGTGCCGTGCCGGAACCAGATTAGGGCCTGAAGACATCCTGCGGTGTTGCGGCCAGCTCAAAAGAAAGCGAGTTGAAGAAAGGAGCTCAGGGGCACTGTCATTCACAAACCTGCAGAGTTATAAATGACAGCTATCGTCCAAAAATATACTGAAGTAAGGCTGCCAAGAGGACTTGAAAGCGGGGCAGAATTGCAGGAAACCGATTTCAGGAGGTAGACTGGAATTGCATTGAAAGCATAGGAAAAGAGGCAGAACGTCCACAATGATGCACTTGGCCAAAAAGGGCGTATGTGTTTTTTCCTGAATATATTCAGGGAAAAACGAATACGCCCTTTTTGGCCAACCAAGCAAGCTTGCAAAGGAAATCTGCACTACAATGAAGTCCCACTTCCCCCCGGTCAAAAGGGCCATCTGAAAAAAGTGTAAAATCCAGAAAGGCAGGACAGGCCATGGAGAACTGGGAGCCTTGTTATGCTGACGGGCGGGATGTAAATTGCCAACAGACACTCGGGAGAAGTGTATGGTGTTTCCTGAAACATCTAAAAAACAAAGCAACAGAGCCTAGGGCACTTCCACTTATGGTCCTATAGCTTAGGGAAATTAAAATCAAAAAGACACAGCCACCCCAAAGTTTGGGACGCCTCTGTTTACAAGAACCTCGTTTACAGTACAAGTTCAACATCGCAGAAAGTGAAAAATGGATAAAGAAGTTGTGGTATTTACTTACAAAGCAATATCACTCAGCAATGAAATCTATGTCATCAGGCCCTTAGCAGCACAATGAGTGGATTCAGGTATGATGATTCTAACTGAAATAAGTCACACAGAAAAAGAAACATCATAAGATATCAGTAATACACGGAATGTAAACTTGGCTACACAGGAACTGAATTACAGAACAGAACAGGGTCTCAAATTTAGAAAACCAACTTATGCTTGCTTAAGGGTAAAGGTGAGTTGGGGTGCTGCATAAAACCAGAGATTGAAATGAGCACAGATAAAGTTCCTTAAGCCAAATATGGAATAGACAAGAGCTACTCCTTGCTCAACGAAATGGACTCAACACCCCATATTAAGCGCCTAAGAATGTACCTGACTAGTAAGTATCTTAAAACCTATGGATTGCTATATCTCCAAAAGAGAATCAAGCGTGTGTCCAGGGGCATAAATGCAGCAGTGATAGGATTGGAGAGGTTCGGTGAGCAAACAAAGACCCTTTGAAGTCATATTGCATGGTACCCATTCCACGGGTCTCAACTCTCCAGGTTTCAGGGATTCTTCCTTCAGCTAAAACATGCATGTGGAACCTAGAGTATGATCAACCATGTGATCGGGAAACGTGTTCAAATATGTCTCAGTTCTCGTACCCTGGTACTTGGGTGCAACATTCCAGACGCTTTACTAACACCCTCCCGACTTGGAGAGTCAGTCCCTTTAACCTCCTGTTTGGCCCAGTTTGCAATTTCTGCGGAAGATGAACAGGAATAGCGAGAACCAATGAGAGACTAGCTGGAGGTGTCTGGACGGGCAAATTTAACTCTCATTTCCCACCAGGAAGAGGAATTAACCAAAGGCTCAGCGTGCCGTGCCGGAACCAGATTAGGGCCTGAAGACATCCTGCGGTGTTGCGGCCAGCTCAAAAGAAAGCGAGTTGAAGAAAGGAGCTCAGGGGCACTGTCATTCACAAACCTGCAGAGTTATAAATGACAGCTATCGTCCAAAAATATACTGAAGTAAGGCTGCCAAGAGGACTTGAAAGCGGGGCAGAATTGCAGGAAACCGATTTCAGGAGGTAGACTGGAATTGCATTGAAAGCATAGGAAAAGAGGCAGAACGTCCACAATGATGCACTTGGCCAAAAAGGGCGTATGCGTTTTTTCCTGAATATATTCAGGAAAAAACGCATACGCCCTTTTTGGCCAACCAAGCAAGCTTGCAAAGGAAATCTGCACTACAATGAAGTCTCACATCCCCCCGGTCAAAAGGGCCATCTGAAAAAAGTGTAAAATCCAGAAAGGCAGGACAGGCCATGGAGAACTGGGAGCCTTGTTATGCTGATGGGCGGGATGTAAATTGCCAGCAGACACTGGGGAGAAGTGTATGGTGTTTCCTGAAACATCTAAAAAACAAAGCAACAGAGCCTAGGGCACTTCCACTTATGGTCCTATAGCTTAGGGAAATTAAAATCAAAAAGACACAGCCACCCCAAACATTGGGATGCCTCTGTTTACAAGAACCTCGTTTACAGTACAAGTTCAACATCGCAGAAAGTGAAAAATGGATAAAGAAGTTGTGGTATTTACTTACAAAGCAATATCACTCAGCCATGAAATCTATGTCATCAGGCCCTTAGCAGCACAATGAGTGGATTCAGGTATGATGATTCTAACTGAAATAAGTCACACAGAAAAAGAAACATCATAAGATATCAGTAATACACGGAATGTAAACTTGGCTCCACAGGAACTGAATTACAGAACAGAACAGGGTCTCAAATTTAGAAAACCAACTTATGCTTGCTTAAGGGTAAAGGTGAGTTGGGGTGCTGCATAAAACCAGAGATTGAAATGAGCACAGATAAATTTCCTTAAGCAAAATATGGAATAGACAAGAGCTACTCCTTGCTCAACGAAATGGACTCAACACCACATATTAAACGCCTAAGAATGTACCTGACTAGTAAGTATCTTAAAACCTATGGATTGCTATGTCTCCGAAAGAGAATCAAGCATGTGTACAGGGGCATAAACGCAGCAGTGATAGGATTGGAGAGGTTCGGTGAGCAAATGAGGACCCTTTGAAGTCATATTGCATGGTACCCATTCCACGGGTCTCAACTCTCCAGGTTTAAGGTATTCTTCCTTCAGCTAAAACATGCATGTGGAACCCAGAGTATGATCCACCATGTGAACGGGAGACATGTTCAAATATGTCTCAGTTTTCCTCCCCTGGTACTCGGGTGCAACATTCCAGACGCTTTACTAACACTCTCCCCACTTGGAGAGTCAGCGCCTTTAACCTCCTGTTTGGCCCATTTTCCAATTTCTGCGGAAGATGAACAGAAATAGGGAGAACCAATGAGAGACTAGCTGGAGGTGTCTGGACGGGCAAATTTAACTCTCTTTTCCCACCAGGAACAGGAAATAACCAAAGGTTCAGCATGCCGTGCCGGAACCAGATTAGGGCCTGAAGCCATCCTGCGGTGTTGCGGCCAGCTCAAAAGAAAGCGAGTTGAAGAAAGGAGCTCAGGGGCACTGTAATTCACAAACCTGCAGAGTTATAAATGACAGCTATCGTCCAAAAATATACTGAAGTAAGGCTGCCAAGAGGACTTGAAAGCGGGGCAGAATTGCAGGAAACCGATTTCAGGAGGTAGACTGGAATTGCATTGAAAGCATAGGAAAAGAGGCAGAACGTCCACAGTGATGCACTTGGCCAAAAAGGGCGTATGCGTTTTTTCCTGAATATATTCAGGAAAAAACGCATACGCCCTTTTTGGCCAACCAAGCAAGCTTGCAAAGGAAATCTGCACTACAATGAAGTCTCACTTCCCCCCGGTCAAAAGGGCCATCTGAAAAAAGTGTAAAATCCAGAAAGGCAGGACAGGCCATGGAGAACTGGGAGCCTTGTTATGCTGATGGGCGGGATGTAAATTGCCAACAGCCACTCCGGAGAAGTGTATGGTGTTTCCTGAAACATCTAAAAAACAAAGCAACAGAGCCTAGGGCACTTCCACTTATGGTCCTATAGCTTAGGGAAATTAAAATCAAAAAGACACAGCCACCCCAAAGTTTGGAACGCCTCTGTTTACAAGAACCTCGTTTACAGTACAAGTTCAACATCGCAGAAAGTGAAAAATGGATAAAGAAGTTGTGGTATTTACTTACAAAGCAATATCACTCAGCAATGAAATCTATGTCATCAGGCCCTTAGCAGCACAATGAGTGGATTCAGGTATGATGATTCTAACTGAAATAAGTCACACAGAAAAAGAAACATCATAAGATATCAGTAATACACGGAATGTAAACTTGGCTACACAGGAACTGAATTACAGAACAGAACAGGGTCTCAAATTTAGAAAACCAACTTATGCTTGCTTAAGGGTAAAGGTGAGTTGGGGTGCTGCATAAAACCAGAGATTGAAATGAGCACAGATAAAGTTCCTTAAGCCAAATATGGAATAGACAAGAGCTACTCCTTGCTCAACGAAATGGACTCAACACCCCATATTAAGAACCTAAGAATGTACCTGACTAGTAAGTATCTTAAAACCTATGGATTGCTATATCTCCAAAAGAGAATCAAGCGTGTGTCCAGGGGCATAAATGCAGCAGTGATAGGATTGGAGAGGTTCGGTGAGCAAACAAAGACCCTTTGAAGTAATATTGCATGGTACCCATTCTATGGGTCTCAACTCTCCAGGTTTCAGGGATTCTTCCTTCAGCTAAAACATGCATGTGGAACCTAGAGTATGATCAACCATGTGATCGGGAAACGTGTTCAAATATGTCTCTGTTTTCGTACCCTGGTACTCGGGTGCAACATTCCAGACGCTTAACTAACACCCTCCCGACTTGGAGAGTCAGTCCCTTTAACCTCCTGTTTGGCCCAGTTTGCAATTTCTGCGGAAGATGAACAGGAATAGCGAGAACCAATGAGAGACTAGCTGGAGGTGTCTGGACGGGCAAATTTAACTCTCATTTCCCACCAGGAAGAGGAATTAACCAAAGGCTCAGCGTGCCCTGCCGGAACAAGATTAGGGCCTGAAGACATCCTGCGGTGTTGCGGCCAGGTCACAAGAAAGCGAGTTGAAGAAAGGAGCTCAGGGGCACTGTAATTCACAAAACTGCAGAGTTATAAATGACAGCTATCGTCCAAAAATATACTGAAGTAAGGCTGCCAAGAGGACTTGAAAGCGGGGCAGAATTGCAGGAAACCGATTTCAGGAGGTAGACTGGAATTGCATTGAAAGCATAGGAAAAGAGGCAGAACGTCCACAATGATGCACTTGGCCAAAAAGGGCGTATGTGTTTTTTCCTGAATATATTCAGGGAAAAACGCATACGCCCTTTTTGGCCAACCAAGCAAGCTTGCAAAGGAAATCTGCACTACAATGAAGTCCCACTTCCCCCCGGTCAAAAGGGCCATCTGAAAAAAGTGTAAAATCCAGAAAGGCAGGACAGGCCATGGAGAACTGGGAGCCTTGTTATGCTGATGGGCGGGATGTAAATTGCCAACAGACACTCGGGAGAAGTGTATGGTGTTTCCTGAAACATCTAAAAAACAAAGCAACAGAGCCTAGGGCACTTCCACTTATGGTCCTATAGCTTAGGGAAATTAAAATCAAAAAGACACAGCCACCCCAAAGTTTGGGACGCCTCTGTTTACAAGAACCTCGTTTACAGTACAAGTTCAACATCGCAGAAAGTGAAAAATGGATAAAGAAGTTGTGGTATTTACTTACAAAGCAATATCACTCAGCAATGAAATCTATGTCATCAGGCCCTTAGCAGCACAATGAGTGGATTCAGGTATGATGTTTCTAACTGAAATAAGTCACACAGAAAAAGAAACATCATAAGATATCAGTAATACACGGAATGTAAACTTGGCTACACAGGAACTGAATTACAGAACAGAACAGGGTCTCAAATTTAGAAAACCAACTTATGCTTGCTTAAGGGTAAAGGTGAGTTGGGGTGCTGCATAAAACCAGAGATTGAAATGAGCACAGATAAAGTTCCTTAAGCCAAATATGGAATAGACAAGAGCTACTCCTTGCTCAACGAAATGGACTCAACACCCCATATTAAGCGCCTAAGAATGTACCTGACTAGTAAGTATCTTAAAACCTATGGATTGCTATATCTCCAAAAGAGAATCAAGCATGTGTACAGGGGCATAAATGCAGCAGTGATAGGATTGGAGAGGTTCGGTGAGCAAACAAAGACCCTTTGAAGTCATATTGCATGGTACCCATTCCACGGGTCTCAACTCTCCAGGTTTCAGGGATTCTTCCTTCAGCTAAAACATGCATGTGGAACCTAGAGTATGATCAACCATGTGATCGGGAAACGTGTTCAAATATGTCTCAGTTCTCGTACCCTGGTACTTGGGTGCAACATTCCAGACGCTTTACTAACACCCTCCCGACTTGGAGAGTCAGTCCCTTTAACCTCCTGTTTGGCCCAGTTTGCAATTTCTGCGGAAGATGAACAGGAATAGCGAGAACCAATGAGAGACTAGCTGGAGGTGTCTGGACGGGCAAATTTAACTCTCATTTCCCACCAGGAAGAGGAATTAACCAAAGGCTCAGCGTGCCGTGCCGGAACCAGATTAGGGCCTGAAGACATCCTGCGGTGTTGCGGCCAGCTCAAAAGAAAGCGAGTTGAAGAAAGGAGCTCAGGGGCACTGTCATTCACAAACCTGCAGAGTTATAAATGACAGCTATCGTCCAAAAATATACTGAAGTAAGGCTGCCAAGAGGACTTGAAAGCGGGGCAGAATTGCAGGAAACCGATTTCAGGAGGTAGACTGGAATTGCATTGAAAGCATAGGAAAAGAGGCAGAACGTCCACAATGATGCACTTGGCCAAAAAGGGCGTATGCGTTTTTTCCTGAATATATTCAGGAAAAAACGCATACGCACTTTTTGGCCAACCAAGCAAGCTTGCAAAGGAAATCTGCACTACAATGAAGTCTCACATCCCCCCGGTCAAAAGGGCCATCTGAAAAAAGTGTAAAATCCAGAAAGGCAGGACAGGCCATGGAGAACTGGGAGCCTTGTTATGCTGATGGGCGGGATGTAAATTGCCAGCAGACACTCGGGAGAAGTGTATGGTGTTTCCTGAAACATCTAAAAAACAAAGCAACAGAGCCTAGGGCACTTCCACTTATGGTCCTATAGCTTAGGGAAATTAAAATCAAAAAGACACAGCCACCCCAAACATTGGGATGCCTCTGTTTACAAGAACCTCGTTTACAGTACAAGTTCAACATCGCAGAAAGTGAAAAATGGATAAAGAAGTTGTGGTATTTACTTACAAAGCAATATCACTCAGCCATGAAATCTATGTCATCAGGCCCTTAGCAGCACAATGAGTGGATTCAGGTATGATGATTCTAACTGAAATAAGTCACACAGAAAAAGAAACATCATAAGATATCAGTAATACACGGAATGTAAACTTGGCTACACAGGAACTGAATTACAGAACAGAACAGGGTCTCAAATTTAGAAAACCAACTTATGCTTGCTTAAGGGTAAAGGTGAGTTGGGGTGCTGCATAAAACCAGAGATTGAAATGAGCACAGATAAATTTCCTTAAGCAAAATATGGAATAGACAAGAGCTACTCCTTGCTCAACGAAATGGACTCAACACCACATATTAAACGCCTAAGAATGTACCTGACTAGTAAGTATCTTAAAACCTATGGATTGCTATGTCTCCGAAAGAGAATCAAGCATGTGTACAGGGGCATAAACGCAGCAGTGATAGGATTGGAGAGGTTCGGTGAGCAAATGAGGACCCTTTGAAGTCATATTGCATGGTACCCATTCCACGGGTCTCAACTCTCCAGGTTTAAGGTATTCTTCCTTCAGCTAAAACATGCATGTGGAACCCAGAGTATGATCCACCATGTGAACGGGAGACATGTTCAAATATGTCTCAGTTTTCCTCCCCTGGTACTCGGGTGCAACATTCCAGACGCTTTACTAACACTCTCCCCACTTGGAGAGTCAGCGCCTTTAACCTCCTGTTTGGCCCATTTTCCAATTTCTGCGGAAGATGAACAGAAATAGGGAGAACCAATGAGAGACTAGCTGGAGGTGTCTGGACGGGCAAATTTAACTCTCTTTTCCCACCAGGAACAGGAAATAACCAAAGGTTCAGCATGCCGTGCCGGAACCAGATTAGGGCCTGAAGCCATCCTGCGGTGTTGCGGCCAGCTCAAAAGAAAGCGAGTTGAAGAAAGGAGCTCAGGGGCACTGTAATTCACAAACCTGCAGAGTTATAAATGACAGCTATCGTCCAAAAATATACTGAAGTAAGGCTGCCAAGAGGACTTGAAAGCGGGGCAGAATTGCAGGAAACCGATTTCAGGAGGTAGACTGGAATTGCATTGAAAGCATAGGAAAAGAGGCAGAACGTCCACAGTGATGCACTTGGCCAAAAAGGGCGTATGCGTTTTTTCCTGAATATATTCAGGAAAAAACGCATACGCCCTTTTTGGCCAACCAAGCAAGCTTGCAAAGGAAATCTGCACTACAATGAAGTCTCACTTCCCCCCTGTCAAAAGGGCCATCTGAAAAAAGTGTAAAATCCAGAAAGGCAGGACAGGCCATGGAGAACTGGGAGCCTTGTTATGCTGATGGGCGGGATGTAAATTGCCAACAGCCACTCCGGAGAAGTGTATGGTGTTTCCTGAAACATCTAAAAAACAAAGCAACAGAGCCTAGGGCACTTCCACTTATGGTCCTATAGCTTAGGGAAATTAAAATCAAAAAGACACAGCCACCCCAAAGTTTGGAACGCCTCTGTTTACAAGAACCTCGTTTACAGTACAAGTTCAACATCGCAGAAAGTGAAAAATGGATAAAGAAGTTGTGGTATTTACTTACAAAGCAATATCACTCAGCAATGAAATCTATGTCATCAGGCCCTTAGCAGCACAATGAGTGGATTCAGGTATGATGATTCTAACTGAAATAAGTCACACAGAAAAAGAAACATCATAAGATATCAGTAATACACGGAATGTAAACTTGGCTACACAGGAACTGAATTACAGAACAGAACAGGGTCTCAAATTTAGAAAACCAACTTATGCTTGCTTAAGGGTAAAGGTGAGTTGGGGTGCTGCATAAAACCAGAGATTGAAATGAGCACAGATAAAGTTCCTTAAGCCAAATATGGAATAGACAAGAGCTACTCCTTGCTCAACGAAATGGACTCAACACCCCATATTAAGAACCTAAGAATGTACCTGACTAGTAAGTATCTTAAAACCTATGGATTGCTATATCTCCAAAAGAGAATCAAGCGTGTGTCCAGGGGCATAAATGCAGCAGTGATAGGATTGGAGAGGTTCGGTGAGCAAACAAAGACCCTTTGAAGTAATATTGCATGGTACCCATTCTATGGGTCTCAACTCTCCAGGTTTCAGGGATTCTTCCTTCAGCTAAAACATGCATGTGGAACCTAGAGTATGATCAACCATGTGATCGGGAAACGTGTTCAAATATGTCTCTGTTTTCGAACACTGGTACTCGGGTGCAACATTCCAGACGCTTAACTAACACCCTCCCGACTTGGAGAGTCAGTCCCTTTAACCTCCTGTTTGGCCCAGTTTGCAATTTCTGCGGAAGATGAACAGGAATAGCGAGAACCAATGAGAGACTAGCTGGAGGTGTCTGGACGGGCAAATTTAACTCTCATTTCCCACCAGGAAGAGGAATTAACCAAAGGCTCAGCGTGCCCTGCCGGAACAAGATTAGGGCCTGAAGACATCCTGCGGTGTTGCGGCCAGGTCACAAGAAAGCGAGTTGAAGAAAGGAGCTCAGGGGCACTGTAATTCACAAACCTGCAGAGTTATAAATGACAGCTATCGTCCAAAAATATACTGAAGTAAGGCTGCCAAGAGGACTTGAAAGCGGGGCAGAATTGCAGGAAACCGATTTCAGGAGGTAGACTGGAATTGCATTGAAAGCATAGGAAAAGAGGCAGAACGTCCACAATGATGCACTTGGCCAAAAAGGGCGTATGTGTTTTTTCCTGAATATATTCTGGGTAAAACGCATACACCCTTTTTGGCCAACCAAGCAAGCTTGCAAAGGAAATCTGCACTACAATGAGGTCTCACTTCCCCCCGGTCAAAAGGGCCATCTGAAAAAAGTGTAAAATCCAGAAAGGCAGGACAGGCCATGGAGAAATGGGAGCCTTGTTATGCTGACGGGCGGGATGTAAATAGCCAACAGACACTCGGGAGAAGTGTATGGTGTTTCCTGAAACATCTAAAAAACAAAGCAACAGAGCCTAGGGCACTTCCACTTATGGTCCTATAGCTTAGGGAAATTAAAATCAAAAAGACACAGCCACCCCAAAGTTTGGAACGCCTCTGTTTACAAGAACCTCGTTTACAGTACAAGTTCAACATCGCAGAAAGTGAAAAATGGATAAAGAATTTGTGGTATTTAGTTACAAAGCAATATCACTCAGCAATGAAATCTATGTCATCAGGCCCTTAGCAGCACAATGAGTGGATTCAGGTATGACGATTCTAACTGAAATAAGTCACACAGAAAAAGAAACATCATAAGATATCAGTAATACACGGAATGTAAACTTGGCTACACAGGAACTGAATTACAGAACAGAACAGGGTCTCATATTTAGAAAACCAACTTATGCTTGCTTAAGGGTAAAGGTGAGTTGGGGTGCTGCATAAAACCAGAGATTGAAATGAGCACAGATAAAGTTCCTTAAGCCAAATATGGAATAGACAAGAGCTACTCCTTGTTCAACGAAATGGACTCAACACCCCATATTAAGCGCCTAAGAATGTACCTGACTAGTAAGTATCTTAAAACCTATGGATTGCTATATCTCCAAAAGAGAATCAAGCGTGTGTCCAGGGGCATAAATGCAGCAGTGATAGGATTGGAGAGGTTCGGTGAGCAAACAAAGACCCTTTGAAGTCATATTGCATGGTACCCATTCCACGGGTCTCAACTCTCCAGGTTTCAGGGATTCTTCCTTCAGCTAAAACATGCATGTGGAACCTAGAGTATGATCAACCATGTGATCGGGAAACGTGTTCAAATATGTCTCAGTTTTCGTACCCTGGTACTCGGGTGCAACATTCCAGACGCTTTACTAACACCCTCCCGACTTGGAGAGTCAGTCCCTTTAACCTCCTGTTTGGCCCAGTTTGCAATTTCTGCGGAAGATGAACAGGAATAGCGAGAACCAATGAGAGACTAGCTGGAGGTGTCTGGACGGGCAAATTTAACTCTCATTTCCCACCAGGAAGAGGAATTAACCAAAGGCTCAGCGTGCCGTGCCGGAACCAGATTAGGGCCTGAAGCCATCCTGCGGTGTTGCGGCCAGGTCACAAGAAAGCGAGTTGAAGAAAGGAGCTCAGGGGCACTGTAATTCACAAAACTGCAGAGTTATAAATGACAGCTATCGTCCAAAAATATACTGAAGTAAGGCTGCCAAGAGGACTTGAAAGCGGGGCAGAATTGCAGGAAACCGATTTCAGGAGGTAGACTGGAATTGCATTGAAAGCATAGGAAAAGAGGCAGAACGTCCACAATGATGCACTTGGCCAAAAAGGGCGTATGTGTTTTTTCCTGAATATATTCTGGGAAAAACGCATACGCCCATTTTGGCCAACCAAGCAAGCTTGCAAAGGAAATCTGCACTACAATGAAGTCTCACTTCCCCCCGGTCAAAAGGGCCATCTGAAAAAAGTGTAAAATCCAGAAAGGCGGGACAGCCCATGGAGAACTGGTAGCCTTGTTATGCTGACGGGCGGGATGTAAATTGCCAACAGACACTCGGGAGAAGTGTATGGTGTTTCCTGAAACATCTAAAAAACAAAGCAACAGAGCCTAGGGCACTTCCACTTATGGTCCTATAGCTTAGGGAAATTAAAATCAAAAAGACACAGCCACCCCAAAGTTTGGAACGCCTCTGTTTACAAGAACCTCGTTTACAGTACAAGTTCAACATCGCAGAAAGTGAAAAATGGATAAAGAAGTTGTGGTATTTACTTACAAAGCAATATCACTCAGCAATGAAATCTATGTCATCAGGCCCTTAGCAGCACAATGAGTGGATTCAGGTATGATGATTCTAACTGAAATAAGTCACACCGAAAAAGAAACATCATAAGATATCAGTAATACACGGAATGTAAACTTGGCTACACCAGAACTGAATTACAGAACAGAACAGGGTCTCAAATTTAGAAAACCAACTTATGCTTGCTTAAGGGGAAAGGTGAGTTGGGGTGCTGCATAAAACCAGAGATTGAAATGAGCACAGATAAAGTTCCTTAAGCCAAATATGGAATAGACAAGAGCTACTCCTTGCTCAACGAAATGGACTCAACACCGCATATTAAATGCCTAAGAATGTACCTGACTAGTAAGTATCTTAAAACCTATGGATTGCTATGTCTCCGAAAGAGAATCAAGCATGTGTACAGGGGCATAAACGCAGCAGTGATAGGATTGGAGAGGTTCGGTGAGCAAAT
The DNA here is from genome assembly GCF_039906515.1 of Pseudorca crassidens. Classification (NCBI taxonomy): domain Eukaryota; kingdom Metazoa; phylum Chordata; class Mammalia; order Artiodactyla; family Delphinidae; genus Pseudorca; species Pseudorca crassidens. Next base: position 109,779,699 of record NC_090303.1, on the reverse strand, counting down.
GAAGACCCTTTGAAGTCATATTGCATGGTACCCATTCCACGGGTTTCAACTACCCAGGTTTAAGGTATTCTTCCTTCAGCTAAAACATGCATGTGGAACCTAGAGTATGATCAACCATGTGATCGGGAGACGTGTTCAAATATGTCTCAGTTTTCGTACCCTGGTACTCGGGTGCAACATTCCAGACGCTTTACTAACACCCTCCCGACTTGGAGAGTCAGTCCCTTTAACCTCCTGTTTGGCCCAGTTTGCAATTTCTGCGGAAGATGAACAGGAATAGCGAGAACCAATGAGAGACTAGCTGGAGGTGTCTGGACGGGCAAATTTAACTCTCATTTCCCACCAGGAAGAGGAATTAACCAAAGGCTCAGCGTGCCGTGCCGGAACCAGATTAGGGCCTGAAGCCATCCTGCGGTGTTGCGGCCAGCTCAAAAGAAAGCGAGTTGAAGAAAGGAGCTCAGGGGCACTGTAATTCACAAACCTGCAGAGTTATAAATGACAGCTATCGTCCAAAAATATACTGAAGTAAGGCTGCCAAGAGGACTTGAAAGCGGGGCAGAATTGCAGGAAACCGATTTCAGGAGGCAGACTGGAATTGCATTGAAAGCATAGGAAAAGAGGCAGAACGTCCACAATGATGCACTTGGCCAAAAAGGGCGTATGCGTTTTTTCCTGAATATATTCAGGAAAAAACGCATACGCCCTTTTTGGCCAACCAAGCAAGCTTGCAAAGGAAATCTGCACTACAATGAAGTCTCACTTCCCCCCGGTCAAAAGGGCCATCTGAAAAAAGTGTAAAATCCAGAAAGGCAGGACAGGCCATGGAGAACTGGGAGCCTTGTTATGCTGATGGGCGGGATGTAAATTGCCAACAGACACTCGGGAGAAGTGTATGGTGTTTCCTGAAACATCTAAAAAACAAAGCAACAGAGCCTAGGGCACTTCCACTTATGGTCCTATAGCTTAGGGAAATTAAAATCAAAAAGACACAGCCACCCCAAAGTTTGGGACGCCTCTGTTTACAAGAACCTCGTTTACCGTACAAGTTCAACATCGCAGAAAGTGAAAAATGGATAAAGAAGATGTGGTATTTACTTACAAAGCAATATCACTCAGCAATGAAATCTATGTCATCAGGCCCTTAGCAGCACAATAAGTGGATTCAGGTATGATGATTCTAACTGAAATAAGTCACACCGAAAAAGAAACATCATAAGATATCAGTAATACACGGAATGTAAACTTGGCTACACAGGAACTGAATTACAGAACAGAACAGGGTCTCAAATTTAGAAAACCAACTTATGCTTGCTTAAGGGTAAAGGTGAGTTGGGGTGCTGCATAAAACCAGAGATTGAAATGAGCACAGATAAAGTTCCTTAAGCCAAATATGGAATAGACAAGAGCTACTCCTTGCTCAACGAAATGGACTCAACACCCCATATTAAGCGCCTAAGAATGTACCTGACTAGTAAGTATCTTAAAACCTATGGATTGCTATATCTCCAAAAGAGAATCAAGCATGTGTACAGGGGCATAAATGCAGCAGTGATAGGATTGGAGAGGTTCGGTGAGCAAACAAAGACCCTTTGAAGTCATATTGCATGGTACCCATTCCACGGGTCTCAACTCTCCAGGTTTCAGGGATTCTTCCTTCAGCTAAAACATGCATGTGGAACCTAGAGTATGATCAACCATGTGATCGGGAAACGTGTTCAAATATGTCTCAGTTCTCGTACCCTGGTACTTGGGTGCAACATTCCAGACGCTTTACTAACACCCTCCCGACTTGGAGAGTCAGTCCCTTTAACCTCCTGTTTGGCCCAGTTTGCAATTTCTGCGGAAGATGAACAGGAATAGCGAGAACCAATGAGAGACTAGCTGGAGGTGTCTGGACGGGCAAATTTAACTCTCATTTCCCACCAGGAAGAGGAATTAACCAAAGGCTCAGCGTGCCGTGCCGGAACCAGATTAGGGCCTGAAGACATCCTGCGGTGTTGCGGCCAGCTCAAAAGAAAGCGAGTTGAAGAAAGGAGCTCAGGGGCACTGTCATTCACAAACCTGCAGAGTTATAAATGACAGCTATCGTCCAAAAATATACTGAAGTAAGGCTGCCAAGAGGACTTGAAAGCGGGGCAGAATTGCAGGAAACCGATTTCAGGAGGTAGACTGGAATTGCATTGAAAGCATAGGAAAAGAGGCAGAACGTCCACAATGATGCACTTGGCCAAAAAGGGCGTATGCGTTTTTTCCTGAATATATTCAGGAAAAAACGCATACGCACTTTTTGGCCAACCAAGCAAGCTTGCAAAGGAAATCTGCACTACAATGAAGTCTCACATCCCCCCGGTCAAAAGGGCCATCTGAAAAAAGTGTAAAATCCAGAAAGGCAGGACAGGCCATGGAGAACTGGGAGCCTTGTTATGCTGATGGGCGGGATGTAAATTGCCAGCAGACACTCGGGAGAAGTGTATGGTGTTTCCTGAAACATCTAAAAAACAAAGCAACAGAGCCTAGGGCACTTCCACTTATGGTCCTATAGCTTAGGGAAATTAAAATCAAAAAGACACAGCCACCCCAAACATTGGGACGCCTCTGTTTACAAGAACCTCGTTTACAGTACAAGTTCAACATCGCAGAAAGTGAAAAATGGATAAAGAAGTTGTGGTATTTACTTACAAAGCAATATCACTCAGCCATGAAATCTATGTCATCAGGCCCTTAGCAGCACAATGAGTGGATTCAGGTATGATGATTCTAACTGAAATAAGTCACACAGAAAAAGAAACATCATAAGATATCAGTAATACATGGAATGTAAACTTGGCTCCACAGGAACTGAATTACAGAACAGAACAGGGTCTCAAATTTAGAAAACCAACTTATGCTTGCTTAAGGGTAAAGGTGAGTTGGGGTGCTGCATAAAACCAGAGATTGAAATGAGCACAGATAAAGTTCCTTAAGCCAAATATGGAATAGACAAGAGCTACTCCTTGTTCAACGAAATGGACTCAACACCCCATATTAAGCGCCTAAGAATGTACCTGACTAGTAAGTATCTTAAAACCTATGGATTGCTATATCTCCAAAAGAGAATCAAGCGTGTGTCCAGGGGCATAAATGCAGCAGTGATAGGATTGGAGAGGTTCGGTGAGCAAACAAAGACCCTTTGAAGTCATATTGCATGGTACCCATTCCACGGGTCTCAACTCTCCAGGTTTCAGGGATTCTTCCTTCAGCTAAAACATGCATGTGGAACCTAGAGTATGATCAACCATGTGATCGGGAAACGTGTTCAAATATGTCTCAGTTTTCGTACCCTGGTACTCGGGTGCAACATTCCAGACGCTTTACTAACACCCTCCCGACTTGGAGAGTCAGTCCCTTTAACCTCCTGTTTGGCCCAGTTTGCAATTTCTGCGGAAGATGAACAGGAATAGCGAGAACCAATGAGAGACTAGCTGGAGGTGTCTGGACGGGCAAATTTAACTCTCATTTCCCACCAGGAAGAGGAATTAACCAAAGGCTCAGCGTGCCGTGCCGGAACTAGATTAGGGCCTGAAGCCATCCTGCGGTGTTGCGGCCAGGTCACAAGAAAGCGAGTTGAAGAAAGGAGCTCAGGGGCACTGTAATTCACAAAACTGCAGAGTTATAAATGACAGCTATCGTCCAAAAATATACTGAAGTAAGGCTGCCAAGAGGACTTGAAAGCGGGGCAGAATTGCAGGAAACCGATTACAGGAGGTAGACTGGAATTGCATTGAAAGCATAGGAAAAGAGGCAGAACGTCCACAATGATGCACTTGGCCAAAAAGGGCGTATGTGTTTTTTCCTGAATATATTCTGGGAAAAACGCATACGCCCATTTTGGCCAACCAAGCAAGCTTGCAAAGGAAATCTGCACTACAATGAAGTCTCACTTCCCCCCGGTCAAAAGGGCCATCTGAAAAAAGTGTAAAATCCAGAAAGGCGGGACAGCCCATGGAGAACTGGTAGCCTTGTTATGCTGACGGGCGGGATGTAAATTGCCAACAGACACTCGGGAGAAGTGTATGGTGTTTCCTGAAACATCTAAAAAACAAAGCAACAGAGCCTAGGGCACTTCCACTTATGGTCCTATAGCTTAGGGAAATTAAAATCAAAAAGACACAGCCACCCCAAAGTTTGGAACGCCTCTGTTTACAAGAACCTCGTTTACAGTACAAGTTCAACATCGCAGAAAGTGAAAAATGGATAAAGAAGTTGTGGTATTTACTTACAAAGCAATATCACTCAGCAATGAAATCTATGTCATCAGGCCCTTAGCAGCACAATGAGTGGATTCAGGTATGATGATTCTAACTGAAATAAGTCACACCGAAAAAGAAACATCATAAGATATCAGTAATACACGGAATGTAAACTTGGCTACACCAGAACTGAATTACAGAACAGAACAGGGTCTCAAATTTAGAAAACCAACTTATGCTTGCTTAAGGGGAAAGGTGAGTTGGGGTGCTGCATAAAACCAGAGATTGAAATGAGCACAGATAAAGTTCCTTAAGCCAAATATGGAATAGACAAGAGCTACTCCTTGCTCAACGAAATGGACTCAACACCCCATATTAAGCGCCTAAGAATGTACCTGACTAGTAAGTATCTTAAAACCTATGGATTGCTATATCTCCAAAAGAGAATCAAGCGTGTGTCCAGGGGCATAAATGCAGCAGTGATAGGATTGGAGAGGTTCGGTGAGCAAACAAAGACCCTTTGAAGTCATATTGCATGGTACCCATTCCACGGGTCTCAACTCTCCAGGTTTCAGGGATTCTTCCTTCAGCTAAAACATGCATGTGGAACCTAGAGTATGATCAACCATGTGATCGGGAAACGTGTTCAAATATGTCTCAGTTTTCGTACCCTGGTACTCGGGTGCAACATTCCAGACGCTTTACTAACACCCTCCCGACTTGGAGAGTCAGTCCCTTTAACCTCCTGTTTGGCCCAGTTTGCAATTTCTGCGGAAGATGAACAGGAATAGCGAGAACCAATGAGAGACTAGCTGGAGGTGTCTGGACGGGCAAATTTAACTCTCATTTCCCACCAGGAAGAGGAATTAACCAAAGGCTCAGCGTGCCGTGCCGGAACCAGATTAGGGCCTGAAGCCATCCTGCGGTGTTGCGGCCAGGTCACAAGAAAGCGAGTTGAAGAAAGGAGCTCAGGGGCACTGTAATTCACAAAACTGCAGAGTTATAAATGACAGCTATCGTCCAAAAATATACTGAAGTAAGGCTGCCAAGAGGACTTGAAAGCGGGGCAGAATTGCAGGAAACCGATTTCAGGAGGTAGACTGGAATTGCATTGAAAGCATAGGAAAAGAGGCAGAACGTCCACAATGATGCACTTGGCCAAAAAGGGCGTATGTGTTTTTTCCTGAATATATTCTGGGAAAAACGCATACGCCCATTTTGGCCAACCAAGCAAGCTTGCAAAGGAAATCTGCACTACAATGAAGTCTCACTTCCCCCCGGTCAAAAGGGCCATCTGAAAAAAGTGTAAAATCCAGAAAGGCGGGACAGCCCATGGAGAACTGGTAGCCTTGTTATGCTGACGGGCGGGATGTAAATTGCCAACAGACACTCGGGAGAAGTGTATGGTGTTTCCTGAAACATCTAAAAAACAAAGCAACAGAGCCTAGGGCACTTCCACTTATGGTCCTATAGCTTAGGGAAATTAAAATCAAAAAGACACAGCCACCCCAAAGTTTGGAACGCCTCTGTTTACAAGAACCTCGTTTACAGTACAAGTTCAACATCGCAGAAAGTGAAAAATGGATAAAGAAGTTGTGGTATTTACTTACAAAGCAATATCACTCAGCAATGAAATCTATGTCATCAGGCCCTTAGCAGCACAATGAGTGGATTCAGGTATGATGATTCTAACTGAAATAAGTCACACCGAAAAAGAAACATCATAAGATATCAGTAATACACGGAATGTAAACTTGGCTACACCAGAACTGAATTACAGAACAGAACAGGGTCTCAAATTTAGAAAACCAACTTATGCTTGCTTAAGGGGAAAGGTGAGTTGGGGTGCTGCATAAAACCAGAGATTGAAATGAGCACAGATAAAGTTCCTTAAGCCAAATATGGAATAGACAAGAGCTACTCCTTGCTCAACGAAATGGACTCAACACCGCATATTAAATGCCTAAGAATGTACCTGACTAGTAAGTATCTTAAAACCTATGGATTGCTATGTCTCCGAAAGAGAATCAAGCATGTGTACAGGGGCATAAACGCAGCAGTGATAGGATTGGAGAGGTTCGGTGAGCAAATGAAGACCCTTTGAAGTCATATTGCATGGTACCCATTCCACGGGTTTCAACTACCCAGGTTTAAGGTATTCTTCCTTCAGCTAAAACATGCATGTGGAACCTAGAGTATGATCAACCATGTGATCGGGAGACGTGTTCAAATATGTCTCAGTTTTCGTACCCTGGTACTCGGGTGCAACATTCCAGACGCTTTACTAACACCCTCCCGACTTGGAGAGTCAGTCCCTTTAACCTCCTGTTTGGCCCAGTTTGCAATTTCTGCGGAAGATGAACAGGAATAGCGAGAACCAATGAGAGACTAGCTGGAGGTGTCTGGACGGGCAAATTTAACTCTCATTTCCCACCAGGAAGAGGAATTAACCAAAGGCTCAGCGTGCCGTGCCGGAACCAGATTAGGGCCTGAAGCCATCCTGCGGTGTTGCGGCCAGCTCAAAAGAAAGCGAGTTGAAGAAAGGAGCTCAGGGGCACTGTAATTCACAAACCTGCAGAGTTATAAATGACAGCTATCGTCCAAAAATATACTGAAGTAAGGCTGCCAAGAGGACTTGAAAGCGGGGCAGAATTGCAGGAAACCGATTTCAGGAGGCAGACTGGAATTGCATTGAAAGCATAGGAAAAGAGGCAGAACGTCCACAATGATGCACTTGGCCAAAAAGGGCGTATGCGTTTTTTCCTGAATATATTCAGGAAAAAACGCATACGCCCTTTTTGGCCAACCAAGCAAGCTTGCAAAGGAAATCTGCACTACAATGAAGTCTCACTTCCCCCCGGTCAAAAGGGCCATCTGAAAAAAGTGTAAAATCCAGAAAGGCAGGACAGGCCATGGAGAACTGGGAGCCTTGTTATGCTGATGGGCGGGATGTAAATTGCCAACAGACACTCGGGAGAAGTGTATGGTGTTTCCTGAAACATCTAAAAAACAAAGCAACAGAGCCTAGGGCACTTCCACTTATGGTCCTATAGCTTAGGGAAATTAAAATCAAAAAGACACAGCCACCCCAAAGTTTGGGACGCCTCTGTTTACAAGAACCTCGTTTACCGTACAAGTTCAACATCGCAGAAAGTGAAAAATGGATAAAGAAGATGTGGTATTTACTTACAAAGCAATATCACTCAGCAATGAAATCTATGTCATCAGGCCCTTAGCAGCACAATAAGTGGATTCAGGTATGATGATTCTAACTGAAATAAGTCACACCGAAAAAGAAACATCATAAGATATCAGTAATACACGGAATGTAAACTTGGCTCCACAGGAACTGAATTACAGAACAGAACAGGGTCTCAAATTTAGAAAACCAACTTATGCTTGCTTAAGGGGAAAGGTGAGTTGGGGTGCTGCATAAAACCAGAGATTGAAATGAGCACAGATAAAGTTCCTTAAGCCAAATATGGAATAGACAAGAGCTACTCCTTGCTCAACGAAATGGACTCAACACCCCATATTAAGAACCTAAGAATGTACCTGACTAGTAAGTATCTTAAAACCTATGGATTGCTATATCTCCAAAAGAGAATCAAGCGTGTGTCCAGGGGCATAAATGCAGCAGTGATAGGATTGGAGAGGTTCGGTGAGCAAACAAAGACCCTTTGAAGTAATATTGCATGGTACCCATTCTATGGGTCTCAACTCTCCAGGTTTCAGGGATTCTTCCTTCAGCTAAAACATGCATGTGGAACCTAGAGTATGATCAACCATGTGATCGGGAAACGTGTTCAAATATGTCTCTGTTTTCGTACCCTGGTACTCGGGTGCAACATTACAGACGCTTAACTAACACCCTCCCGACTTGGAGAGTCAGTCCCTTTAACCTCCTGTTTGGCCCAGTTTGCAATTTCTGCGGAAGATGAACAGGAATAGCGAGAACCAATGAGAGACTAGCTGGAGGTGTCTGGACGGGCAAATTTAACTCTCATTTCCCACCAGGAAGAGGAATTAACCAAAGGCTGAGCGTGCCCTGCCGGAACAAGATTAGGGCCTGAAGACATCCTGCGGTGTTGCGGCCAGGTCACAAGAAAGCGAGTTGAAGAAAGGAGCTCAGGGGCACTGTAATTCACAAAACTGCAGAGTTATAAATGACAGCTATCGTCCAAAAATATACTGAAGTAAGGCTGCCAAGAGGACTTGAAAGCGGGACAGAATTGCAGGAAACCGATTTCAGGAGGTAGACTGGAATTGCATTGAAAGCATAGGAAAAGAGGCAGAACGTCCACAATGATGCACTTGGCCAAAAAGGGCGTATGTGTTTTTTCCTGAATATATACAGGGAAAAACGCATACGCCCTTTTTGGCCAACCAAGCAAGCTTGCAAAGGAAATCTGCACTACAATGAAGTCCCACTTCCCCCCGGTCAAAAGGGCCATCTGAAAAAAGTGTAAAATCCAGAAAGGCAGGACAGGCCATGGAGAACTGGGAGCCTTGTTATGCTGACGGGCGGGATGTAAATTGCCAACAGACACTCGGGAGAAGTGTATGGTGTTTCCTGAAACATCTAAAAAACAAAGCAACAGAGCCTAGGGCACTTCCACTTATGGTCCTATAGCTTAGGGAAATTAAAATCAAAAAGACACAGCCACCTCAAAGTTTGGGACGCCTCTGTTTACAAGAACCTCGTTTACAGTACAAGTTCAACATCGCAGAAAGTGAAAAATGGATAAAGAAGTTGTGGTATTTACTTACAAAGCAATATCACTCAGCAATGAAATCTATGTCATCAGGCCCTTAGCAGCACAATGAGTGGATTCAGGTATGATGTTTCTAACTGAAATAAGTCACACAGAAAAAGAAACATCATAAGATATCAGTAATACACGGAATGTAAACTTGGCTACACAGGAACTGAATTACAGAACAGAACAGGGTCTCAAATTTAGAAAACCAACTTATGCTTGCTTAAGGGTAAAGGTGAGTTGGGGTGCTGCATAAAACCAGAGATTGAAATGAGCACAGATAAAGTTCCTTAAGCCAAATATGGAATAGACAAGAGCTACTCCTTGCTCAACGAAATGGACTCAACACCCCATATTAAGCGCCTAAGAATGTACCTGACTAGTAAGTATCTTAAAACCTATGGATTGCTATATCTCCAAAAGAGAATCAAGCATGTGTACAGGGGCATAAATGCAGCAGTGATAGGATTGGAGAGGTTCGGTGAGCAAACAAAGACCCTTTGAAGTCATATTGCATGGTACCCATTCCACGGGTCTCAACTCTCCAGGTTTCAGGGATTCTTCCTTCAGCTAAAACATGCATGTGGAACCTAGAGTATGATCAACCATGTGATCGGGAAACGTGTTCAAATATGTCTCAGTTCTCGTACCCTGGTACTTGGGTGCAACATTCCAGACGCTTTACTAACACCCTCCCGACTTGGAGAGTCAGTCCCTTTAACCTCCTGTTTGGCCCAGTTTGCAATTTCTGCGGAAGATGAACAGGAATAGCGAGAACCAATGAGAGACTAGCTGGAGGTGTCTGGACGGGCAAATTTAACTCTCATTTCCCACCAGGAAGAGGAATTAACCAAAGGCTCAGCGTGCCGTGCCGGAACCAGATTAGGGCCTGAAGACATCCTGCGGTGTTGCGGCCAGCTCAAAAGAAAGCGAGTTGAAGAAAGGAGCTCAGGGGCACTGTCATTCACAAACCTGCAGAGTTATAAATGACAGCTATCGTCCAAAAATATACTGAAGTAAGGCTGCCAAGAGGACTTGAAAGCGGGGCAGAATTGCAGGAAACCGATTTCAGGAGGTAGACTGGAATTGCATTGAAAGCATAGGAAAAGAGGCAGAACGTCCACAATGATGCACTTGGCCAAAAAGGGCGTATGCGTTTTTTCCTGAATATATTCAGGAAAAAACGCATACGCACTTTTTGGCCAACCAAGCAAGCTTGCAAAGGAAATCTGCACTACAATGAAGTCTCACATCCCCCCGGTCAAAAGGGCCATCTGAAAAAAGTGTAAAATCCAGAAAGGCAGGACAGGCCATGGAGAACTGGGAGCCTTGTTATGCTGATGGGCGGGATGTAAATTGCCAGCAGACACTCGGGAGAAGTGTATGGTGTTTCCTGAAACATCTAAAAAACAAAGCAACAGAGCCTAGGGCACTTCCACTTATGGTCCTATAGCTTAGGGAAATTAAAATCAAAAAGACACAGCCACCCCAAACATTGGGACGCCTCTGTTTACAAGAACCTCGTTTACAGTACAAGTTCAACATCGCAGAAAGTGAAAAATGGATAAAGAAGTTGTGGTATTTACTTACAAAGCAATATCACTCAGCCATGAAATCTATGTCATCAGGCCGTTAGCAGCACAATGAGTGGATTCAGGTATGATGATTCTAACTGAAATAAGTCACACAGAAAAAGAAACATCATAAGATATCAGTAATACATGGAATGTAAACTTGGCTCCACAGGAACTGAATTACAGAACAGAACAGGGTCTCAAATTTAGAAAACCAACTTATGCTTGCTTAAGGGTAAAGGTGAGTTGGGGTGCTGCATAAAACCAGAGATTGAAATGAGCACAGATAAAGTTCCTTAAGCCAAATATGGAATAGACAAGAGCTACTCCTTGTTCAACGAAATGGACTCAACACCCCATATTAAGCGCCTAAGAATGTACCTGACTAGTAAGTATCTTAAAACCTATGGATTGCTATATCTCCAAAAGAGAATCAAGCGTGTGTCCAGGGGCATAAATGCAGCAGTGATAGGATTGGAGAGGTTCGGTGAGCAAACAAAGACCCTTTGAAGTCATATTGCATGGTACCCATTCCACGGGTCTCAACTCTCCAGGTTTCAGGGATTCTTCCTTCAGCTAAAACATGCATGTGGAACCTAGAGTATGATCAACCATGTGATCGGGAAACGTGTTCAAATATGTCTCAGTTTTCGTACCCTGGTACTCGGGTGCAACATTCCAGACGCTTTACTAACACCCTCCCGACTTGGAGAGTCAGTCCCTTTAACCTCCTGTTTGGCCCAGTTTGCAATTTCTGCGGAAGATGAACAGGAATAGCGAGAACCAATGAGAGACTAGCTGGAGGTGTCTGGACGGGCAAATTTAACTCTCATTTCCCACCAGGAAGAGGAATTAACCAAAGGCTCAGCGTGCCGTGCCGGAACTAGATTAGGGCCTGAAGCCATCCTGCGGTGTTGCGGCCAGGTCACAAGAAAGCGAGTTGAAGAAAGGAGCTCAGGGGCACTGTAATTCACAAAACTGCAGAGTTATAAATGACAGCTATCGTCCAAAAATATACTGAAGTAAGGCTGCCAAGAGGACTTGAAAGCGGGGCAGAATTGCAGGAAACCGATTACAGGAGGTAGACTGGAATTGCATTGAAAGCATAGGAAAAGAGGCAGAACGTCCACAATGATGCACTTGGCCAAAAAGGGCGTATGTGTTTTTTCCTGAATATATTCTGGGAAAAACGCATACGCCCATTTTGGCCAACCAAGCAAGCTTGCAAAGGAAATCTGCACTACAATGAAGTCTCACTTCCCCCCGGTCAAAAGGGCCATCTGAAAAAAGTGTAAAATCCAGAAAGGCGGGACAGCCCATGGAGAACTGGTAGCCTTGTTATGCTGACGGGCGGGATGTAAATTGCCAACAGACACTCGGGAGAAGTGTATGGTGTTTCCTGAAACATCTAAAAAACAAAGCAACAGAGCCTAGGGCACTTCCACTTATGGTCCTATAGCTTAGGGAAATTAAAATCAAAAAGACACAGCCACCCCAAAGTTTGGAACGCCTCTGTTTACAAGAACCTCGTTTACAGTACAAGTTCAACATCGCAGAAAGTGAAAAATGGATAAAGAAGTTGTGGTATTTACTTACAAAGCAATATCACTCAGCAATGAAATCTATGTCATCAGGCCCTTAGCAGCACAATGAGTGGATTCAGGTATGATGATTCTAACTGAAATAAGTCACACCGAAAAAGAAACATCATAAGATATCAGTAATACACGGAATGTAAACTTGGCTACACCAGAACTGAATTACAGAACAGAACAGGGTCTCAAATTTAGAAAACCAACTTATGCTTGCTTAAGGGGAAAGGTGAGTTGGGGTGCTGCATAAAACCAGAGATTGAAATGAGCACAGATAAAGTTCCTTAAGCCAAATATGGAATAGACAAGAGCTACTCCTTGCTCAACGAAATGGACTCAACACCGCATATTAAATGCCTAAGAATGTACCTGACTAGTAAGTATCTTAAAACCTATGGATTGCTATGTCTCCGAAAGAGAATCAAGCATGTGTACAGGGGCATAAACGCAGCAGTGATAGGATTGGAGAGGTTCGGTGAGCAAATGAAGACCCTTTGAAGTCATATTGCATGGTACCCATTCCACGGGTTTCAACTACCCAGGTTTAAGGTATTCTTCCTTCAGCTAAAACATGCATGTGGAACCTAGAGTATGATCAACCATGTGATCGGGAGACGTGTTCAAATATGTCTCAGTTTTCGTACCCTGGTACTCGGGTGCAACATTCCAGACGCTTTACTAACACCCTCCCGACTTGGAGAGTCAGTCCCTTTAACCTCCTGTTTGGCCCAGTTTGCAATTTCTGCGGAAGATGAACAGGAATAGCGAGAACCAATGAGAGACTAGCTGGAGGTGTCTGGACGGGCAAATTTAACTCTCATTTCCCACCAGGAAGAGGAATTAACCAAAGGCTCAGCGTGCCGTGCCGGAACCAGATTAGGGCCTGAAGCCATCCTGCGGTGTTGCGGCCAGCTCAAAAGAAAGCGAGTTGAAGAAAGGAGCTCAGGGGCACTGTAATTCACAAACCTGCAGAGTTATAAATGACAGCTATCGTCCAAAAATATACTGAAGTAAGGCTGCCAAGAGGACTTGAAAGCGGGGCAGAATTGCAGGAAACCGATTTCAGGAGGCAGACTGGAATTGCATTGAAAGCATAGGAAAAGAGGCAGAACGTCCACAATGATGCACTTGGCCAAAAAGGGCGTATGCGTTTTTTCCTGAATATATTCAGGAAAAAACGCATACGCCCTTTTTGGCCAACCAAGCAAGCTTGCAAAGGAAATCTGCACTACAATGAAGTCTCACTTCCCCCCGGTCAAAAGGGCCATCTGAAAAAAGTGTAAAATCCAGAAAGGCAGGACAGGCCATGGAGAACTGGGAGCCTTGTTATGCTGATGGGCGGGATGTAAATTGCCAACAGACACTCGGGAGAAGTGTATGGTGTTTCCTGAAACATCTAAAAAACAAAGCAACAGAGCCTAGGGCACTTCCACTTATGGTCCTATAGCTTAGGGAAATTAAAATCAAAAAGACACAGCCACCCCAAAGTTTGGGACGCCTCTGTTTACAAGAACCTCGTTTACCGTACAAGTTCAACATCGCAGAAAGTGAAAAATGGATAAAGAAGATGTGGTATTTACTTACAAAGCAATATCACTCAGCAATGAAATCTATGTCATCAGGCCCTTAGCAGCACAATAAGTGGATTCAGGTATGATGATTCTAACTGAAATAAGTCACACCGAAAAAGAAACATCATAAGATATCAGTAATACACGGAATGTAAACTTGGCTCCACAGGAACTGAATTACAGAACAGAACAGGGTCTCAAATTTAGAAAACCAACTTATGCTTGCTTAAGGGGAAAGGTGAGTTGGGGTGCTGCATAAAACCAGAGATTGAAATGAGCACAGATAAAGTTCCTTAAGCCAAATATGGAATAGACAAGAGCTACTCCTTGCTCAACGAAATGGACTCAACACCCCATATTAAGAACCTAAGAATGTACCTGACTAGTAAGTATCTTAAAACCTATGGATTGCTATATCTCCAAAAGAGAATCAAGCGTGTGTCCAGGGGCATAAATGCAGCAGTGATAGGATTGGAGAGGTTCGGTGAGCAAACAAAGACCCTTTGAAGTAATATTGCATGGTACCCATTCTATGGGTCTCAACTCTCCAGGTTTCAGGGATTCTTCCTTCAGCTAAAACATGCATGTGGAACCTAGAGTATGATCAACCATGTGATCGGGAAACGTGTTCAAATATGTCTCTGTTTTCATACCCTGGTACTCGGGTGCAACATTACAGACGCTTAACTAACACCCTCCCGACTTGGAGAGTCAGTCCCTTTAACCTCCTGTTTGGCCCAGTTTGCAATTTCTGCGGAAGATGAACAGGAATAGCGAGAACCAATGAGAGACTAGCTGGAGGTGTCTGGACGGGCAAATTTAACTCTCATTTCCCACCAGGAAGAGGAATTAACCAAAGGCTGAGCGTGCCCTGCCGGAACAAGATTAGGGCCTGAAGACATCCTGCGGTGTTGCGGCCAGGTCACAAGAAAGCGAGTTGAAGAAAGGAGCTCAGGGGCACTGTAATTCACAAAACTGCAGAGTTATAAATGACAGCTATCGTCCAAAAATATACTGAAGTAAGGCTGCCAAGAGGACTTGAAAGCGGGTCAGAATTGCAGGAAACCGATTTCAGGAGGTAGACTGGAATTGCATTGAAAGCATAGGAAAAGAGGCAGAACGTCCACAATGATGCACTTGGCCAAAAAGGGCGTATGTGTTTTTTCCTGAATATATACAGGGAAAAACGCATACGCCCTTTTTGGCCAACCAAGCAAGCTTGCAAAGGAAATCTGCACTACAATGAAGTCCCACTTCCCCCCGGTCAAAAGGGCCATCTGAAAAAAGTGTAAAATCCAGAAAGGCAGGACAGGCCATGGAGAACTGGGAGCCTTGTTATGCTGACGGGCGGGATGTAAATTGCCAACAGACACTCGGGAGAAGTGTATGGTGTTTCCTGAAACATCTAAAAAACAAAGCAACAGAGCCTAGGGCACTTCCACTTATGGTCCTATAGCTTAGGGAAATTAAAATCAAAAAGACACAGCCACCTCAAAGTTTGGGACGCCTCTGTTTACAAGAACCTCGTTTACAGTACAAGTTCAACATCGCAGAAAGTGAAAAATGGATAAAGAAGTTGTGGTATTTACTTACAAAGCAATATCACTCAGCAATGAAATCTATGTCATCAGGCCCTTAGCAGCACAATGAGTGGATTCAGGTATGATGTTTCTAACTGAAATAAGTCACACAGAAAAAGAAACATCATAAGATATCAGTAATACACGGAATGTAAACTTGGCTACACAGGAACTGAATTACAGAACAGAACAGGGTCTCAAATTTAGAAAACCAACTTATGCTTGCTTAAGGGTAAAGGTGAGTTGGGGTGCTGCATAAAACCAGAGATTGAAATGAGCACAGATAAAGTTCCTTAAGCCAAATATGGAATAGACAAGAGCTACTCCTTGCTCAACGAAATGGACTCAACACCCCATATTAAGCGCCTAAGAATGTACCTGACTAGTAAGTATCTTAAAACCTATGGATTGCTATATCTCCAAAAGAGAATCAAGCATGTGTACAGGGGCATAAATGCAGCAGTGATAGGATTGGAGAGGTTCGGTGAGCAAACAAAGACCCTTTGAAGTCATATTGCATGGTACCCATTCCACGGGTCTCAACTCTCCAGGTTTCAGGGATTCTTCCTTCAGCTAAAACATGCATGTGGAACCTAGAGTATGATCAACCATGTGATCGGGAAACGTGTTCAAATATGTCTCAGTTCTCGTACCCTGGTACTTGGGTGCAACATTCCAGACGCTTTACTAACACCCTCCCGACTTGGAGAGTCAGTCCCTTTAACCTCCTGTTTGGCCCAGTTTGCAATTTCTGCGGAAGATGAACAGGAATAGCGAGAACCAATGAGAGACTAGCTGGAGGTGTCTGGACGGGCAAATTTAACTCTCATTTCCCACCAGGAAGAGGAATTAACCAAAGGCTCAGCGTGCCGTGCCGGAACCAGATTAGGGCCTGAAGACATCCTGCGGTGTTGCAGCCAGCTCAAAAGAAAGCGAGTTGAAGAAAGGAGCTCAGGGGCACTGTCATTCACAAACCTGCAGAGTTATAAATGACAGCTATCGTCCAAAAATATACTGAAGTAAGGCTGCCAAGAGGACTTGAAAGCGGGGCAGAATTGCAGGAAACCGATTTCAGGAGGTAGACTGGAATTGCATTGAAAGCATAGGAAAAGAGGCAGAACGTCCACAATGATGCACTTGGCCAAAAAGGGCGTATGCGTTTTTTCCTGAATATATTCAGGAAAAAACGCATACGCACTTTTTGGCCAACCAAGCAAGCTTGCAAAGGAAATCTGCACTACAATGAAGTCTCACATCCCCCCGGTCAAAAGGGCCATCTGAAAAAAGTGTAAAATCCAGAAAGGCAGGACAGGCCATGGAGAACTGGGAGCCTTGTTATGCTGATGGGCGGGATGTAAATTGCCAGCAGACACTCGGGAGAAGTGTATGGTGTTTCCTGAAACATCTAAAAAACAAAGCAACAGAGCCTAGGGCACTTCCACTTATGGTCCTATAGCTTAGGGAAATTAAAATCAAAAAGACACAGCCACCCCAAACATTGGGACGCCTCTGTTTACAAGAACCTCGTTTACAGTACAAGTTCAACATCGCAGAAAGTGAAAAATGGATAAAGAAGTTGTGGTATTTACTTACAAAGCAATATCACTCAGCCATGAAATCTATGTCATCAGGCCCTTAGCAGCACAATGAGTGGATTCAGGTATGATGATTCTAACTGAAATAAGTCACACAGAAAAAGAAACATCATAAGATATCAGTAATACATGGAATGTAAACTTGGCTCCACAGGAACTGAATTACAGAACAGAACAGGGTCTCAAATTTAGAAAACCAACTTATGCTTGCTTAAGGGTAAAGGTGAGTTGGGGTGCTGCATAAAACCAGAGATTGAAATGAGCACAGATAAAGTTCCTTAAGCCAAATATGGAATAGACAAGAGCTACTCCTTGTTCAACGAAATGGACTCAACACCCCATATTAAGCGCCTAAGAATGTACCTGACTAGTAAGTATCTTAAAACCTATGGATTGCTATATCTCCAAAAGAGAATCAAGCGTGTGTCCAGGGGCATAAATGCAGCAGTGATAGGATTGGAGAGGTTCGGTGAGCAAACAAAGACCCTTTGAAGTCATATTGCATGGTACCCATTCCACGGGTCTCAACTCTCCAGGTTTCAGGGATTCTTCCTTCAGCTAAAACATGCATGTGGAACCTAGAGTATGATCAACCATGTGATCGGGAAACGTGTTCAAATATGTCTCAGTTTTCGTACCCTGGTACTCGGGTGCAACATTCCAGACGCTTTACTAACACCCTCCCGACTTGGAGAGTCAGTCCCTTTAACCTCCTGTTTGGCCCAGTTTGCAATTTCTGCGGAAGATGAACAGGAATAGCGAGAACCAATGAGAGACTAGCTGGAGGTGTCTGGACGGGCAAATTTAACTCTCATTTCCCACCAGGAAGAGGAATTAACCAAAGGCTCAGCGTGCCGTGCCGGAACCAGATTAGGGCCTGAAGCCATCCTGCGGTGTTGCGGCCAGGTCACAAGAAAGCAAGTTGAAGAAAGGAGCTCAGGGGCACTGTAATTCACAAACCTGCAGACTTATAAATGACAGCTATCGTCCAAAAATATACTGAAGTAAGGCTGCCAAGAGGACTTGAAAGCGGGGCA
This sequence comes from Pseudorca crassidens, assembly GCF_039906515.1. NCBI lineage: Eukaryota > Metazoa > Chordata > Mammalia > Artiodactyla > Delphinidae > Pseudorca > Pseudorca crassidens. The sequence continues at coordinate 109,761,761 of NC_090303.1, read as the reverse complement.
GAATTGCAGGAAACCGATTTCAGGAGGTAGACTGGAATTGCATTGAAAGCATAGGAAAAGAGGCAGAACGTCCACAATGATGCACTTGGCCAAAAAGGGCGTATGCGTTTTTTCCTGAATATATTCAGGAAAAAACGCATACGCCCTTTTTGGCCAACCAAGCAAGCTTGCAAAGGAAATCTGCACTACAATGAAGTCTCACTTCCCCCCGGTCAAAAGGGCCATCTGAAAAAAGTGTAAAATCCAGAAAGGCGGGACAGCCCATGGAGAACTGGGAGCCTTGTTATGCTGATGGGCGGGATGTAAATTGCCAACAGACCCTCGGGAGAAGTGTATGGTGTTTCCTGAAACATCTAAAAAACAAAGCAACAGAGCCTAGGGCACTTCCACTTATGGTCCTATAGCTTAGGGAAATTAAAATCAAAAAGACACAGCCACCCCAAAGTTTGGGACGCCTCTGTTTACAAGAACCTCGTTTACCGTACAAGTTCAACATCGCAGAAAGTGAAAAATGGATAAAGAAGTTGTGGTATTTACTTACAAAGCAATATCACTCAGCAATGAAATCTATGTCATCAGGCCCTTAGCAGCACAATGAGTGGATTCAGGTATGATGATTCTAACTGAAATAAGTCACACAGAAAAAGAAACATCATAAGATATCAGTAATACACGGAATGTAAACTTGGCTCCACAGGAACTGAATTACAGAACAGAACAGGGTCTCAAATTTAGAAAACCAACTTATGCTTGCTTAAGGGGAAAGGTGAGTTGGGGTGCTGCATAAAACCAGAGATTGAAATGAGCACAGATAAAGTTCCTTAAGCCAAATATGGAATAGACAAGAGCTACTCCTTGCTCAACGAAATGGACTCAACACCGCATATTAAATGCCTAAGAATGTACCTGACTAGTAAGTATCTTAAAACCTATGGATTGCTATGTCTCCGAAAGAGAATCAAGCATGTGTACAGGGGCATAAACGCAGCAGTGATAGGATTGGAGAGGTTCGGTGAGCAAATGAAGACCCTTTGAAGTCATATTGCATGGTACCCATTCCACGGGTTTCAACTACCCAGGTTTAAGGTATTCTTCCTTCAGCTAAAACATGCATGTGGAACCTAGAGTATGATCAACCATGTGATCGGGAGACGTGTTCAAATATGTCTCAGTTTTCGTACCCTGGTACTCGGGTGCAACATTCCAGACGCTTTACTAACACCCTCCCGACTTGGAGAGTCAGTCCCTTTAACCTCCTGTTTGGCCCAGTTTGCAATTTCTGCGGAAGATGAACAGGAATAGCGAGAACCAATGAGAGACTAGCTGGAGGTGTCTGGACGGGCAAATTTAACTCTCATTTCCCACCAGGAAGAGGAATTAACCAAAGGCTCAGCGTGCCGTGCCGGAACCAGATTAGGGCCTGAAGCCATCCTGCGGTGTTGCGGCCAGCTCAAAAGAAAGCGAGTTGAAGAAAGGAGCTCAGGGGCACTGTAATTCACAAACCTGCAGAGTTATAAATGACAGCTATCGTCCAAAAATATACTGAAGTAAGGCTGCCAAGAGGACTTGAAAACGGGGCAGAATTGCAGGAAACCGATTTCAGGAGGCAGACTGGAATTGCATTGAAAGCATAGGAAAAGAGGCAGAACGTCCACAATGATGCACTTGGCCAAAAAGGGCGTATGCGTTTTTTCCTGAATATATTCAGGAAAAAACGCATACGCCCTTTTTGGCCAACCAAGCAAGCTTGCAAAGGAAATCTGCACTACAATGAAGTCTCACTTCCCCCCGGTCAAAAGGGCCATCTGAAAAAAGTGTAAAATCCAGAAAGGCAGGACAGGCCATGGAGAACTGGGAGCCTTGTTATGCTGATGGGCGGGATGTAAATTGCCAACAGACACTCGGGAGAAGTGTATGGTGTTTCCTGAAACATCTAAAAAACAAAGCAACAGAGCCTAGGGCACTTCCACTTATGGTCCTATAGCTTAGGGAAATTAAAATCAAAAAGACACAGCCACCCCAAAGTTTGGGACGCCTCTGTTTACAAGAACCTCGTTTACCGTACAAGTTCAACATCGCAGAAAGTGAAAAATGGATAAAGAAGATGTGGTATTTACTTACAAAGCAATATCACTCAGCAATGAAATCTATGTCATCAGGCCCTTAGCAGCACAATAAGTGGATTCAGGTATGATGATTCTAACTGAAATAAGTCACACCGAAAAAGAAACATCATAAGATATCAGTAATACACGGAATGTAAACTTGGCTCCACAGGAACTGAATTACAGAACAGAACAGGGTCTCAAATTTAGAAAACCAACTTATGCTTGCTTAAGGGGAAAGGTGAGTTGGGGTGCTGCATAAAACCAGAGATTGAAATGAGCACAGATAAAGTTCCTTAAGCCAAATATGGAATAGACAAGAGCTACTCCTTGCTCAACGAAATGGACTCAACACCCCATATTAAGAACCTAAGAATGTACCTGACTAGTAAGTATCTTAAAACCTATGGATTGCTATATCTCCAAAAGAGAATCAAGCGTGTGTCCAGGGGCATAAATGCAGCAGTGATAGGATTGGAGAGGTTCGGTGAGCAAACAAAGACCCTTTGAAGTAATATTGCATGGTACCCATTCTATGGGTCTCAACTCTCCAGGTTTCAGGGATTCTTCCTTCAGCTAAAACATGCATGTGGAACCTAGAGTATGATCAACCATGTGATCGGGAAACGTGTTCAAATATGTCTCTGTTTTCATACCCTGGTACTCGGGTGCAACATTCCAGACGCTTAACTAACACCCTCCCGACTTGGAGAGTCAGTCCCTTTAACCTCCTGTTTGGCCCAGTTTGCAATTTCTGCGGAAGATGAACAGGAATAGCGAGAACCAATGAGAGACTAGCTGGAGGTGTCTGGACGGGCAAATTTAACTCTCATTTCCCACCAGGAAGAGGAATTAACCAAAGGCTGAGCGTGCCCTGCCGGAACAAGATTAGGGCCTGAAGACATCCTGCGGTGTTGCGGCCAGGTCACAAGAAAGCGAGTTGAAGAAAGGAGCTCAGGGGCACTGTAATTCACAAAACTGCAGAGTTATAAATGACAGCTATCGTCCAAAAATATACTGAAGTAAGGCTGCCAAGAGGACTTGAAAGCGGGGCAGAATTGCAGGAAACCGATTTCAGGAGGTAGACTGGAATTGCATTGAAAGCATAGGAAAAGAGGCAGAACGTCCACAATGATGCACTTGGCCAAAAAGGGCGTATGCGTTTTTTCCTGAATATATTCAGGAAAAAACGCATACGCACTTTTTGGCCAACCAAGCAAGCTTGCAAAGGAAATCTGCACTACAATGAAGTCTCACATCCCCCCGGTCAAAAGGGCCATCTGAAAAAAGTGTAAAATCCAGAAAGGCAGGACAGGCCATGGAGAACTGGGAGCCTTGTTATGCTGATGGGCGGGATGTAAATTGCCAGCAGACACTCGGGAGAAGTGTATGGTGTTTCCTGAAACATCTAAAAAACAAAGCAACAGAGCCTAGGGCACTTCCACTTATGGTCCTATAGCTTAGGGAAATTAAAATCAAAAAGACACAGCCACCCCAAACATTGGGACGCCTCTGTTTACAAGAACCTCGTTTACAGTACAAGTTCAACATCGCAGAAAGTGAAAAATGGATAAAGAAGTTGTGGTATTTACTTACAAAGCAATATCACTCAGCCATGAAATCTATGTCATCAGGCCCTTAGCAGCACAATGAGTGGATTCAGGTATGATGATTCTAACTGAAATAAGTCACACAGAAAAAGAAACATCATAAGATATCAGTAATACATGGAATGTAAACTTGGCTCCACAGGAACTGAATTACAGAACAGAACAGGGTCTCAAATTTAGAAAACCAACTTATGCTTGCTTAAGGGTAAAGGTGAGTTGGGGTGCTGCATAAAACCAGAGATTGAAATGAGCACAGATAAAGTTCCTTAAGCCAAATATGGAATAGACAAGAGCTACTCCTTGTTCAACGAAATGGACTCAACACCCCATATTAAGCGCCTAAGAATGTACCTGACTAGTAAGTATCTTAAAACCTATGGATTGCTATATCTCCAAAAGAGAATCAAGCGTGTGTCCAGGGGCATAAATGCAGCAGTGATAGGATTGGAGAGGTTCGGTGAGCAAACAAAGACCCTTTGAAGTCATATTGCATGGTACCCATTCCACGGGTCTCAACTCTCCAGGTTTCAGGGATTCTTCCTTCAGCTAAAACATGCATGTGGAACCTAGAGTATGATCAACCATGTGATCGGGAAACGTGTTCAAATATGTCTCAGTTTTCGTACCCTGGTACTCGGGTGCAACATTCCAGACGCTTTACTAACACCCTCCCGACTTGGAGAGTCAGTCCCTTTAACCTCCTGTTTGGCCCAGTTTGCAATTTCTGCGGAAGATGAACAGGAATAGCGAGAACCAATGAGAGACTAGCTGGAGGTGTCTGGACGGGCAAATTTAACTCTCATTTCCCACCAGGAAGAGGAATTAACCAAAGGCTCAGCGTGCCGTGCCGGAACCAGATTAGGGCCTGAAGCCATCCTGCGGTGTTGCGGCCAGGTCACAAGAAAGCAAGTTGAAGAAAGGAGCTCAGGGGCACTGTAATTCACAAACCTGCAGACTTATAAATGACAGCTATCGTCCAAAAATATACTGAAGTAAGGCTGCCAAGAGGACTTGAAAGCGGGGCAGAATTGCAGGAAACCGATTTCAGGAGGTAGACTGGAATTGCATTGAAAGCATAGGAAAAGAGGCAGAACGTCCACAATGATGCACTTGGCCAAAAAGGGCGTATGCGTTTTTTCCTGAATATATTCAGGAAAAAACGCATACGCCCTTTTTGGCCAACCAAGCAAGCTTGCAAAGGAAATCTGCACTACAATGAAGTCTCACTTCCCCCCGGTCAAAAGGGCCATCTGAAAAAAGTGTAAAATCCAGAAAGGCGGGACAGCCCATGGAGAACTGGGAGCCTTGTTATGCTGATGGGCGGGATGTAAATTGCCAACAGACCCTCGGGAGAAGTGTATGGTGTTTCCTGAAACATCTAAAAAACAAAGCAACAGAGCCTAGGGCACTTCCACTTATGGTCCTATAGCTTAGGGAAATTAAAATCAAAAAGACACAGCCACCCCAAAGTTTGGGACGCCTCTGTTTACAAGAACCTCGTTTACCGTACAAGTTCAACATCGCAGAAAGTGAAAAATGGATAAAGAAGTTGTGGTATTTACTTACAAAGCAATATCACTCAGCAATGAAATCTATGTCATCAGGCCCTTAGCAGCACAATGAGTGGATTCAGGTATGATGATTCTAACTGAAATAAGTCACACAGAAAAAGAAACATCATAAGATATCAGTAATACACGGAATGTAAACTTGGCTCCACAGGAACTGAATTACAGAACAGAACAGGGTCTCAAATTTAGAAAACCAACTTATGCTTGCTTAAGGGGAAAGGTGAGTTGGGGTGCTGCATAAAACCAGAGATTGAAATGAGCACAGATAAAGTTCCTTAAGCCAAATATGGAATAGACAAGAGCTACTCCTTGCTCAACGAAATGGACTCAACACCGCATATTAAATGCCTAAGAATGTACCTGACTAGTAAGTATCTTAAAACCTATGGATTGCTATGTCTCCGAAAGAGAATCAAGCATGTGTACAGGGGCATAAACGCAGCAGTGATAGGATTGGAGAGGTTCGGTGAGCAAATGAAGACCCTTTGAAGTCATATTGCATGGTACCCATTCCACGGGTTTCAACTACCCAGGTTTAAGGTATTCTTCCTTCAGCTAAAACATGCATGTGGAACCTAGAGTATGATCAACCATGTGATCGGGAGACGTGTTCAAATATGTCTCAGTTTTCGTACCCTGGTACTCGGGTGCAACATTCCAGACGCTTTACTAACACCCTCCCGACTTGGAGAGTCAGTCCCTTTAACCTCCTGTTTGGCCCAGTTTGCAATTTCTGCGGAAGATGAACAGGAATAGCGAGAACCAATGAGAGACTAGCTGGAGGTGTCTGGACGGGCAAATTTAACTCTCATTTCCCACCAGGAAGAGGAATTAACCAAAGGCTCAGCGTGCCGTGCCGGAACCAGATTAGGGCCTGAAGCCATCCTGCGGTGTTGCGGCCAGCTCAAAAGAAAGCGAGTTGAAGAAAGGAGCTCAGGGGCACTGTAATTCACAAACCTGCAGAGTTATAAATGACAGCTATCGTCCAAAAATATACTGAAGTAAGGCTGCCAAGAGGACTTGAAAACGGGGCAGAATTGCAGGAAACCGATTTCAGGAGGCAGACTGGAATTGCATTGAAAGCATAGGAAAAGAGGCAGAACGTCCACAATGATGCACTTGGCCAAAAAGGGCGTATGCGTTTTTTCCTGAATATATTCAGGAAAAAACGCATACGCCCTTTTTGGCCAACCAAGCAAGCTTGCAAAGGAAATCTGCACTACAATGAAGTCTCACTTCCCCCCGGTCAAAAGGGCCATCTGAAAAAAGTGTAAAATCCAGAAAGGCAGGACAGGCCATGGAGAACTGGGAGCCTTGTTATGCTGATGGGCGGGATGTAAATTGCCAACAGACACTCGGGAGAAGTGTATGGTGTTTCCTGAAACATCTAAAAAACAAAGCAACAGAGCCTAGGGCACTTCCACTTATGGTCCTATAGCTTAGGGAAATTAAAATCAAAAAGACACAGCCACCCCAAAGTTTGGGACGCCTCTGTTTACAAGAACCTCGTTTACCGTACAAGTTCAACATCGCAGAAAGTGAAAAATGGATAAAGAAGTTGTGGTATTTACTTACAAAGCAATATCACTCAGCAATGAAATCTATGTCATCAGGCCCTTAGCAGCACAATGAGTGGATTCAGGTATGATGATTCTAACTGAAATAAGTCACACCGAAAAAGAAACATCATAAGATATCAGTAATACACGGAATGTAAACTTGGCTACACCAGAACTGAATTACAGAACAGAACAGGGTCTCAAATTTAGAAAACCAACTTATGCTTGCTTAAGGGGAAAGGTGAGTTGGGGTGCTCCATAAAACCAGAGATTGAAATGAGCACAGATAAAGTTCCTTAAGCCAAATATGGAATAGACAAGAGCTACTCCTTGCTCAACGAAATGGACTCAACACCGCATATTAAATGCCTAAGAATGTACCTGACTAGTAAGTATCTTAAAACCTATGGATTGCTATGTCTCCGAAAGAGAATCAAGCATGTGTACAGGGGCATAAACGCAGCAGTGATAGGATTGGAGAGGTTCGGTGAGCAAATGAAGACCCTTTGAAGTCATATTGCATGGTACCCATTCCACGGGTTTCAACTACCCAGGTTTAAGGTATTCTTCCTTCAGCTAAAACATGCATGTGGAACCTAGAGTATGATCAACCATGTGATCGGGAGACGTGTTCAAATATGTCTCAGTTTTCGTACCCTGGTACTCGGGTGCAACATTCCAGACGCTTTACTAACACCCTCCCGACTTGGAGAGTCAGTCCCTTTAACCTCCTGTTTGGCCCAGTTTGCAATTTCTGCGGAAGATGAACAGGAATAGCGAGAACCAATGAGAGACTAGCTGGAAGGTGTCTGGACGGGCAAATTTAACTCTCATTTCCCACCAGGAAGAGGAATTAACCAAAGGCTCAGCGTGCCGTGCCGGAACCAGATTAGGGCCTGAAGCCATCCTGCGGTGTTGCGGCCAGCTCAAAAGAAAGCGAGTTGAAGAAAGGAGCTCAGGGGCACTGTAATTCACAAACCTGCAGAGTTATAAATGACAGCTATCGTCCAAAAATATACTGAAGTAAGGTTGCCAAGAGGACTTGAAAGCGGGGCAGAATTGCAGGAAACCGATTTCAGGAGGCAGACTGGAATTGCATTGAAAGCATAGGAAAAGAGGCAGAACGTCCACCATGATGCACTTGGCCAAAAAGGGCGTATGCGTTTTTTCCTGAATATATTCAGGAAAAAACGCATATGCCCTTTTTGGCCAACCAAGCAAGCTTGCAAAGGAAATCTGCACTACAATGAAGTCTCACTTCCCCCCGGTCAAAAGGGCCATCTGAAAAAAGTGTAAAATCCAGAAAGGCAGGACAGGCCATGGAGAACTGGGAGCCTTGTTATGCTGATGGGCGGGATGTAAATTGCCAACAGACACTCGGGAGAAGTGTATGGTGTTTCCTGAAACATCTAAAAAACAAAGCAACAGAGCCTAGGGCACTTCCACTTATGGTCCTATAGCTTAGGGAAATTAAAATCAAAAAGACACAGCCACCCCAAAGTTTGGGACGCCTCTGTTTACAAGAACCTCGTTTACCGTACAAGTTCAACATCGCAGAAAGTGAAAAATGGATAAAGAAGTTGTGGTATTTACTTACAAAGCAATATCAGTCAGCAATGAAATCTATGTCATCAGGCCCTTAGCAGCACAATGAGTGGATTCAGGTATGATGATTCTAACTGAAATAAGTCACACAGAAAAAGAAACATCATAAGATATCAGTAATACACGGAATGTAAACTTGGCTACACAAGAACTGAATTACAGAACAGAACAGGGTCTCAAATTTAGAAAACCAACTTATGCTTGCTTAAGGGTAAAGGTGAGTTGGGGTGCTGCATAAAACCAGAGATTGAAATGAGCACAGATAAAGTTCCTTAAGCCAAATATGGAATAGACAAGAGCTACTCCTTGCTCAACGAAATGGACTCAACACCGCATATTAAATGCCTAAGAATGTACCTGACTAGTAAGTATCTTAAAACCTATGGATTGCTATGTCTCCGAAAGAGAATCAAGCATGTGTACAGGGGCATAAACGCAGCAGTGATAGGATTGGAGAGGTTCGGTGAGCAAATGAAGACCCTTTGAAGTCATATTGCATGGTACCCATTCCACGGGTTTCAACTACCCAGGTTTAAGGTATTCTTCCTTCAGCTAAAACATGCATGTGGAACCTAGAGTATGATCAACCATGTGATCGGGAGACGTGTTCAAATATGTCTCAGTTTTCGTACCCTGGTACTCGGGTGCAACATTCCAGACGCTTTACTAACACCCTCCCGACTTGGAGAGTCAGTCCCTTTAACCTCCTGTTTGGCCCAGTTTGCAATTTCTGCGGAAGATGAACAGGAATAGCGAGAACCAATGAGAGACTAGCTGGAAGGTGTCTGGACGGGCAAATTTAACTCTCATTTCCCACCAGGAAGAGGAATTAACCAAAGGCTCAGCGTGCCGTGCCGGAACCAGATTAGGGCCTGAAGCCATCCTGCGGTGTTGCGGCCAGCTCAAAAGAAAGCGAGTTGAAGAAAGGAGCTCAGGGGCACTGTAATTCACAAACCTGCAGAGTTATAAATGACAGCTATCGTCCAAAAATATACTGAAGTAAGGCTGCCAAGAGGACTTGAAAGCGGGGCAGAATTGCAGGAAACCGATTTCAGGAGGCAGACTGGAATTCCATTGAAAGCATAGGAAAAGAGGCAGAACGTCCACCATGATGCACTTGGCCAAAAAGGGCGTATGCGTTTTTTCCTGAATATATTCAGGAAAAAACGCATATGCCCTTTTTGGCCAACCAAGCAAGCTTGCAAAGGAAATCTGCACTACAATGAAGTCTCACTTCCCCCCGGTCAAAAGGGCCATCTGAAAAAAGTGTAAAATCCAGAAAGGCAGGACAGGCCATCGAGAACTGGGAGCCTTGTTATGCTGATGGGCGGGATGTAAATTGCCAACAGACACTCGGGAGAAGTGTATGGTGTTTCCTGAAACATCTAAAAAACAAAGCAACAGAGCCTAGGGCACTTCCACTTATGGTCCTATAGCTTAGGGAAATTAAAATCAAAAAGACACAGCCACCCCAAAGTTTGGGACGCCTCTGTTTACAAGAACCTCGTTTACCGTACAAGTTCAACATCGCAGAAAGTGAAAAATGGATAAAGAAGTTGTGGTATTTACTTACAAAGCAATATCACTCAGCAATGAAATCTATGTCATCAGGCCCTTAGCAGCACAATGAGTGGATTCAGGTATGATGATTCTAACTGAAATAAGTCACACAGAAAAAGAAACATCATAAGATATCAGTAATACACGGAATGTAAACTTGGCTACACAAGAACTGAATTACAGAACAGAACAGGGTCTCAAATTTAGAAAACCAACTTATGCTTGCTTAAGGGGAAAGGTGAGTTGGGGTGCTGCATAAAACCAGAGATTGAAATGAGCACAGATAAAGTTCCTTAAGCCAAATATGGAATAGACAAGAGCTACTCCTTGCTCAACGAAATGGACTCAACACCGCATATTAAATGCCTAAGAATGTACCTGACTAGTAAGTATCTTAAAACCTATGGATTGCTATGTCTCCGAAAGAGAATCAAGCATGTGTACAGGGGCATAAACGCAGCAGTGATAGGATTGGAGAGGTTCGGTGAGCAAATGAAGACCCTTTGAAGTCATATCGCATGGTACCCATTCCACGGGTTTCAACTACCCAGGTTTAAGGTATTCTTCCTTCAGCTAAAACATGCATGTGGAACCTAGAGTATGATCAACCATGTGATCGGGAGACGTGTTCAAATATGTCTCAGTTTTCGTACCCTGGTACTCGGGTGCAACATTCCAGACGCTTTACTAACACCCTCCCGACTTGGAGAGTCAGTCCCTTTAACCTCCTGTTTGGCCCAGTTTGCAATTTCTGCGGAAGATGAACAGGAATAGCGAGAACCAATGAGAGACTAGCTGGAAGGTGTCTGGACGGGCAAATTTAACTCTCATTTCCCACCAGGAAGAGGAATTAACCAAAGGCTCAGCGTGCCGTGCCGGAACCAGATTAGGGCCTGAAGCCATCCTGCGGTGTTGCGGCCAGCTCAAAAGAAAGCGAGTTGAAGAAAGGAGCTCAGGGGCACTGTAATTCACAAACCTGCAGAGTTATAAATGACAGCTATCGTCCAAAAATATACTGAAGTAAGGCTGCCAAGAGGACTTGAAAGCGGGGCAGAATTGCAGGAAACCGATTTCAGGAGGCAGACTGGAATTGCATTGAAAGCATAGGAAAAGAGGCAGAACGTCCACCATGATGCACTTGGCCAAAAAGGGCGTATACGTTTTTTCCTGAATATATTCAGGAAAAAACGCATATGCCCTTTTTGGCCAACCAAGCAAGCTTGCAAAGGAAATCTGCACTACAATGAAGTCTCACTTCCCCCCGGTCAAAAGGGCCATCTGAAAAAAGTGTAAAATCCAGAAAGGCAGGACAGGCCATGGAGAACTGGGAGCCTTGTTATGCTGATGGGCGGGATGTAAATTACCAACAGACACTCGGGAGAAGTGTATGGTGTTTCCTGAAACATCTAAAAAACAAAGCAACAGAGCCTAGGGCACTTCCACTTATGGTCCTATAGCTTAGGGAAATTAAAATCAAAAAGACACAGCCACCCCAAAGTTTGGGACGCCTCTGTTTACAAGAACCTCGTTTACCGTACAAGTTCAATATCACAGAAAGTGAAAAATGGATAAAGAAGTTGTGGTATTTACTTACAAAGCAATATCACTCAGCAATGAAATCTATGTCATCAGGCCCTTAGCAGCACAATGAGTGGATTCAGGTATGATGATTCTAACTGAAATAAGTCACACAGAAAAAGAAACATCATAAGATATCAGTAATACATGGAATGTAAACTTGGCTCCACAGGAACTGAATTACAGAACAGAACAGGGTCTCAAATTTAGAAAACCAACTTATGCTTGCTTAAGGGGAAAGGTGAGTTGGGGTGCTGCATAAAACCAGAGATTGAAATGAGCACAGATAAAGTTCCTTAAGCCAAATATGGAATAGACAAGAGCTACTCCTTGCTCAACGAAATGGACTCAACACCGCATATTAAACGCCTAAAAATGTACCTGACTAGTAAGTATCTTAAAACCTATGGATTGCTATGTCTCCGAAAGAGAATCAAGCATGTGTACAGGGGCATAAACGCAGCAGTGATAGGATTGGAGAGGTTCGGTGAGCAAACGAAGACCCTTTGAAGTCATATTGCATGGTACCCATTCCACGGGTTTCAACTACCCAGGTTTAAGGTATTCTTCCTTCAGCTAAAACATGCATGTGGAACCTAGAGTATGATCAACCATGTGATCGGGAAACGTGTTCAAATATGTCTCAGTTCTCGTACCCTGGTACTCAGGTGCAACATTCCAGACGCTTTACTAACACCCTCCCGACTTGGAGAGTCAGTCCCTTTAACCTCCTGTTTGGCCCAGTTTGCAATTTCTGCGGAAGATGAACAGGAATAGCGAGAACCAATGAGAGACTAGCTGGAGGTGTCTGGACGGGCAAATTTAACTCTCATTTCCCACCAGGAAGAGGAATTTACCAAAGGCTCAGCGTGCCCTGCCGGAACCAGATTAGGGCCTGAAGCCATCCTGCGTTGTTGCGGCCAGGTCACAAGAAAGCAAGTTGAAGAAAGGAGCTCAGGGGCACTGTAATTCACAAACCTGCAGACTTATAAATGACAGCTATCGTCCAAAAATATACTGAAGTAAGGCTGCCAAGAGGACTTGAAAGCGGGGCAGAATTGCAGGAAACCGATTTCAGGAGGTAGACTGGAATTGCATTGAAAGCATAGGAAAAGAGGCAGAACGTCCACAATGATGCACTTGGCCAAAAAGGGCGTATGCGTTTTTTCCTGAATATATTCAGGAAAAAACGCATACGCCCTTTTTGGCCAACCAAGCAAGCTTGCAAAGGAAATCTGCACTACAATGAAGTCTCACTTCCCCCCGGTCAAAAGGGCCATCTGAAAAAAGTGTAAAATCCAGAAAGGCAGGACAGGCCATGGAGAACTGGGAGCCTTGTTATGCTGATGGGCGGGATGAAAATTGCCAGCAGACACTCCGGAGAAGGGTATGGTGTTTCCTGAAACATCTAAAAAACAAAGCAACAGAGCCTAGGGCACTTCCACTTATGGTCCTATAGCTTAGGGAAATTAAAATCAAAAAGACACAGCCACCCCAAACATTGGGACGCCTCTGTTTACAAGAACCTCGTTTACAGTACAAGTTCAACATCGCAGAAAGTGAAAAATGGATAAAGAAGTTGTGGTATTTACTTACAAAGCAATATCACTCAGCAATGAAATCTATGTCATCAGGCCCTTAGCAGCACAATGAGTGGATTCAGGTATGATGATTCTAACTGAAATAAGTCACACAGAAAAAGAAACATCATAAGATATCAGTAATACACGGAATGTAAACTTGGCTACACAGGAACTGAATTACAGAACAGAACAGGGTCTCAAATTTAGAAAACCAACTTATGCTTGCTTAAGGGGAAAGGTGAGTTGGGGTGCTGCATAAAACCAGAGATTGAAATGAGCACAGATAAAGTTCCTTAAGCCAAATATGGAATAGACAAGAGCTACTCCTTGCTCAACGAAATGGACTCAACACCGCATATTAAACGCCTAAGAATGTACCTGACTAGTAAGTATCTTAAAACCTATGGATTACTATGTCTCCGAAAGAGAATCAAGCATGTGTACAGGGGCATAAACGCAGCAGTGATAGGATTGGAGAGGTTCAGTGAGCAAATGAAGACCCTCTGAAGTCATATTGCATGGTACCCATTCCACGGGTTTCAACTACCCAGGTTTAAGGTATTCTTCCTTCAGCTAAAACATGCATGTGGAACCTAGAGTATGATCAACCATGTGATCGGGAAACGTGTTCAAATATGTCTCTGTTTTCGTACCCTGGTACTCGGGTGCAACATTCCAGACGCTTAACTAACACCCTCCCGACTTGGAGAGTCAGTCCCTTTAACCTCCTGTTTGGCCCAGTTTGCAATTTCTGCGGAAGATGAACAGGAATAGCGAGAACCAATGAGAGACTAGCTGGAGGTTTCTGGACGGGCAAATTTAACTCTCATTTCCCACCAGAAAGAGGAATTAACCAAAGGCTCAGCGTGCCGTGCCGGAACCAGATTAGGGCGTGAAGACATCCTGCGGTGTTGCGGCCAGCTCAAAAGAAAGCGAGTTGAAGAAAGGAGCTCAGGGGCACTGTCATTCACAAACCTGCAGAGTTATAAATGACAGCTATCGTCCAAAAATATACTGAAGTAAGGCTGCCAAGAGGACTTGAAAGCGGGGCAGAATTGCAGGAAACCGATTTCAGGAGGTAGACTGGAATTGCATTGAAAGCATAGGAAAAGAGGCAGAACGTCCACAATGATGCACTTGGCCAAAAAGGGCGTATGTGTTTTTTCCTGAATATATTCAGGGAAAAACGAATACGCCCTTTTTGGCCAACCAAGCAAGCTTGCAAAGGAAATCTGCACTACAATGAAGTCCCACTTCCCCCCGGTCAAAAGGTCCATCTGAAAAAAGTGTAAAATCCAGAAAGGCAGGACAGGCCATGGAGAACTGGGAGCCTTGTTATGCTGACGGGCGGGATGTAAATTGCCAACAGACACTCGGGAGAAGTGTATGGTGTTTCCTGAAACATCTAAAAAACAAAGCAACAGAGCCTAGGGCACTTCCACTTATGGTCCTATAGCTTAGGGAAATTAAAATCAAAAAGACACAGCCACCCCAAAGTTTGGGACGCCTCTGTTTACAAGAACCTCGTTTACAGTACAAGTTCAACATCGCAGAAAGTGAAAAATGGATAAAGAAGTTGTGGTATTTACTTACAAAGCAATATCACTCAGCAATGAAATCTATGTCATCAGGCCCTTAGCAGCACAATGAGTGGATTCAGGTATGATGATTCTAACTGAAATAAGTCACACAGAAAAAGAAACATCATAAGATATCAGTAATACACGGAATGTAAACTTGGCTACACAGGAACTGAATTACAGAACAGAACAGGGTCTCAAATTTAGAAAACCAACTTATGCTTGCTTAAGGGGAAAGGTGAGTTGGGGTGCTGCATAAAACCAGAGATTGAAATGAGCACAGATAAAGTTCCTTAAGCCAAATATGGAATAGACAAGAGCTACTCCTTGCTCAACGAAATGGACTCAACACCGCATATTAAGCGCCTAAGAATGTACCTGACTAGTAAGTATCTTAAAACCTATGGATTGCTATATCTCCAAAAGAGAATCAAGCGTGTGTCCAGGGGCATAAATGCAGCAGTGATAGGATTGGAGAGGTTCGGTGAGCAAACAAAGACCCTTTGAAGTCATATTGCATGGTACCCATTCCACGGGTCTCAACTCTCCAGGTTTCAGGGATTCTTCCTTCAGCTAAAACATGCATGTGGAACCTAGAGTATGATCAACCATGTGATCGGGAGACGTGTTCAAATATGTCTCAGTTCTCGTACCCTGGTACTTGGGTGCAACATTCCAGACGCTTTACTAACACCCTCCCGACTTGGAGAGTCAGTCCCTTTAACCTCCTGTTTGGCCCAGTTTGCAATTTCTGCGGAAGATGAACAGGAATAGCGAGAACCAATGAGAGACTAGCTGGAGGTGTCTGGACGGGCAAATTTAACTCTCATTTCCCACCAGGAAGAGGAATTAACCAAAGGCTCAGCGTGCCGTGCCGGAACCAGATTAGGGCCTGAAGCCATCCTGCGGTGTTGCGGCCAGCTCAAAAGAAAGCGAGTTGAAGAAAGGAGCTCAGGGGCACTGTCATTCACAAACCTGCAGAGTTATAAATGACAGCTATCGTCCAAAAATATACTGAAGTAAGGCTGCCAAGAGGACTTGAAAGCGGGGCAGAATTGCAGGAAACCGATTTCAGGAGGTAGACTGGAATTGCATTGAAAGCATAGGAAAAGAGGCAGAACGTCCACAATGATGCACTTGGCCAAAAAGGGCGTATGCGTTTTTTCCTGAATATATTCAGGAAAAAACGCATACGCACTTTTTGGCCAACCAAGCAAGCTTGCAAAGGAAATCTGCACTACAATGAAGTCTCACATCCCCCCGGTCAAAAGGGCCATCTGAAAAAAGTGTAAAATCCAGAAAGGCAGGACAGGCCATGGAGAACTGGGAGCCTTGTTATGCTGATGGGCGGGATGTAAATTGCCAGCAGACACTCGGGAGAAGTGTATGGTGTTTCCTGAAACATCTAAAAAACAAAGCAACAGAGCCTAGGGCACTTCCACTTATGGTCCTATAGCTTAGGGAAATTAAAATCAAAAAGACACAGCCACCCCAAACATTGGGATGCCTCTGTTTACAAGAACCTCGTTTACAGTACAAGTTCAACATCGCAGAAAGTGAAAAATGGATAAAGAAGTTGTGGTATTTACTTACAAAGCAATATCACTCAGCCATGAAATCTATGTCATCAGGCCCTTAGCAGCACAATGAGTGGATTCAGGTATGATGATTCTAACTGAAATAAGTCACACAGAAAAAGAAACATCATAAGATATCAGTAATACACGGAATGTAAACTTGGCTCCACAGGAACTGAATTACAGAACAGAACAGGGTCTCAAATTTAGAAAACCAACTTATGCTTGCTTAAGGGGAAAGGTGAGTTGGGGTGCTGCATAAAACCAGAGATTGAAATGAGCACAGATAAATTTCCTTAAGCAAAATATGGAATAGACAAGAGCTACTCCTTGCTCAACGAAATGGACTCAACACCACATATTAAACGCCTAAGAATGTACCTGACTAGTAAGTATCTTAAAACCTATGGATTGCTATGTCTCCGAAAGAGAATCAAGCATGTGTACAGGGGCATAAACGCAGCAGTGATAGGATTGGAGAGGTTCGGTGAGCAAATGAGGACCCTTTGAAGTCATATTGCATGGTACCCATTCCACGGGTCTCAACTCTCCAGGTTTAAGGTATTCTTCCTTCAGCTAAAACATGCATGTGGAACCCAGAGTATGATCCACCATGTGAACGGGAGACATGTTCAAATATGTCTCAGTTTTCCTCCCCTGGTACTCGGGTGCAACATTCCAGACGCTTTACTAACACTCTCCCCACTTGGAGAGTCAGCGCCTTTAACCTCCTGTTTGGCCCATTTTCCAATTTCTGCGGAAGATGAACAGAAATAGGGAGAACCAATGAGAGACTAGCTGGAGGTGTCTGGACGGGCAAATTTAACTCTCTTTTCCCACCAGGAACAGGAAATAACCAAAGGTTCAGCATGCCGTGCCGGAACCAGATTAGGGCCTGAAGCCATCCTGCGGTGTTGCGGCCAGCTCAAAAGAAAGCGAGTTGAAGAAAGGAGCTCAGGGGCACTGTAATTCACAAACCTGCAGAGTTATAAATGACAGCTATCGTCCAAAAATATACTGAAGTAAGGCTGCCAAGAGGACTTGAAAGCGGGGCAGAATTGCAGGAAACCGATTTCAGGAGGTAGACTGGAATTGCATTGAAAGCATAGGAAAAGAGGCAGAACGTCCACAGTGATGCACTTGGCCAAAAAGGGCGTATGCGTTTTTTCCTGAATATATTCAGGAAAAAACGCATACGCCCTTTTTGGCCAACCAAGCAAGCTTGCAAAGGAAATCTGCACTACAATGAAGTCTCACTTCCCCCCGGTCAAAAGGGCCATCTGAAAAAAGTGTAAAATCCAGAAAGGCAGGACAGGCCATGGAGAACTGGGAGCCTTGTTATGCTGATGGGCGGGATGTAAATTGCCAACAGCCACTCCGGAGAAGTGTATGGTGTTTCCTGAAACATCTAAAAAACAAAGCAACAGAGCCTAGGGCACTTCCACTTATGGTCCTATAGCTTAGGGAAATTAAAATCAAAAAGACACAGCCACCCCAAAGTTTGGAACGCCTCTGTTTACAAGAACCTCGTTTACAGTACAAGTTCAACATCGCAGAAAGTGAAAAATGGATAAAGAAGTTGTGGTATTTACTTACAAAGCAATATCACTCAGCAATGAAATCTATGTCATCAGGCCCTTAGCAGCACAATGAGTGGATTCAGGTATGATGATTCTAACTGAAATAAGTCACACAGAAAAAGAAACATCATAAGATATCAGTAATACACGGAATGTAAACTTGGCTACACAGGAACTGAATTACAGAACAGAACAGGGTCTCAAATTTAGAAAACCAACTTATGCTTGCTTAAGGGTAAAGGTGAGTTGGGGTGCTGCATAAAACCAGAGATTGAAATGAGCACAGATAAAGTTCCTTAAGCCAAATATGGAATAGACAAGAGCTACTCCTTGCTCAACGAAATGGACTCAACACCCCATATTAAGAACCTAAGAATGTACCTGACTAGTAAGTATCTTAAAACCTATGGATTGCTATATCTCCAAAAGAGAATCAAGCGTGTGTCCAGGGGCATAAATGCAGCAGTGATAGGATTGGAGAGGTTCGGTGAGCAAACAAAGACCCTTTGAAGTAATATTGCATGGTACCCATTCTATGGGTCTCAACTCTCCAGGTTTCAGGGATTCTTCCTTCAGCTAAAACATGCATGTGGAACCTAGAGTATGATCAACCATGTGATCGGGAAACGTGTTCAAATATGTCTCTGTTTTCGTACCCTGGTACTCGGGTGCAACATTCCAGACGCTTAACTAACACCCTCCCGACTTGGAGAGTCAGTCCCTTTAACCTCCTGTTTGGCCCAGTTTGCAATTTCTGCGGAAGATGAACAGGAATAGCGAGAACCAATGAGAGACTAGCTGGAGGTGTCTGGACGGGCAAATTTAACTCTCATTTCCCACCAGGAAGAGGAATTAACCAAAGGCTCAGCGTGCCCTGCCGGAACAAGATTAGGGCCTGAAGACATCCTGCGGTGTTGCGGCCAGGTCACAAGAAAGCGAGTTGAAGAAAGGAGCTCAGGGGCACTGTAATTCACAAAACTGCAGAGTTATAAATGACAGCTATCGTCCAAAAATATACTGAAGTAAGGCTGCCAAGAGGACTTGAAAGCGGGGCAGAATTGCAGGAAACCGATTTCAGGAGGTAGACTGGAATTGCATTGAAAGCATAGGAAAAGAGGCAGAACGTCCACAATGATGCACTTGGCCAAAAAGGGCGTATGTGTTTTTTCCTGAATATATTCAGGGAAAAACGAATACGCCCTTTTTGGCCAACCAAGCAAGCTTGCAAAGGAAATCTGCACTACAATGAAGTCCCACTTCCCCCCGGTCAAAAGGGCCATCTGAAAAAAGTGTAAAATCCAGAAAGGCAGGACAGGCCATGGAGAACTGGGAGCCTTGTTATGCTGACGGGCGGGATGTAAATTGCCAACAGACACTCGGGAGAAGTGTATGGTGTTTCCTGAAACATCTAAAAAACAAAGCAACAGAGCCTAGGGCACTTCCACTTATGGTCCTATAGCTTAGGGAAATTAAAATCAAAAAGACACAGCCACCCCAAAGTTTGGGACGCCTCTGTTTACAAGAACCTCGTTTACAGTACAAGTTCAACATCGCAGAAAGTGAAAAATGGATAAAGAAGTTGTGGTATTTACTTACAAAGCAATATCACTCAGCAATGAAATCTATGTCATCAGGCCCTTAGCAGCACAATGAGTGGATTCAGGTATGATGTTTCTAACTGAAATAAGTCACACAGAAAAAGAAACATCATAAGATATCAGTAATACACAGAATGTAAACTTGGCTACACAGGAACTGAATTACAGAACAGAACAGGGTCTCAAATTTAGAAAACCAACTTATGCTTGCTTAAGGGTAAAGGTGAGTTGGGGTGCTGCATAAAACCAGAGATTGAAATGAGCACAGATAAAGTTCCTTAAGCCAAATATGGAATAGACAAGAGCTACTCCTTGCTCAACGAAATGGACTCAACACCCCATATTAAGCGCCTAAGAATGTACCTGACTAGTAAGTATCTTAAAACCTATGGATTGCTATATCTCCAAAAGAGAATCAAGCATGTGTACAGGGGCATAAATGCAGCAGTGATAGGATTGGAGAGGTTCGGTGAGCAAACAAAGACCCTTTGAAGTCATATTGCATGGTACCCATTCCACGGGTCTCAACTCTCCAGGTTTCAGGGATTCTTCCTTCAGCTAAAACATGCATGTGGAACCTAGAGTATGATCAACCATGTGATCGGGAAACGTGTTCAAATATGTCTCAGTTCTCGTACCCTGGTACTTGGGTGCAACATTCCAGACGCTTTACTAACACCCTCCCGACTTGGAGAGTCAGTCCCTTTAACCTCCTGTTTGGCCCAGTTTGCAATTTCTGCGGAAGATGAACAGGAATAGCGAGAACCAATGAGAGACTAGCTGGAGGTGTCTGGACGGGCAAATTTAACTCTCATTTCCCACCAGGAAGAGGAATTAACCAAAGGCTCAGCGTGCCGTGCCGGAACCAGATTAGGGCCTGAAGACATCCTGCGGTGTTGCGGCCAGCTCAAAAGAAAGCGAGTTGAAGAAAGGAGCTCAGGGGCACTGTCATTCACAAACCTGCAGAGTTATAAATGACAGCTATCGTCCAAAAATATACTGAAGTAAGGCTGCCAAGAGGACTTGAAAGCGGGGCAGAATTGCAGGAAACCGATTTCAGGAGGTAGACTGGAATTGCATTGAAAGCATAGGAAAAGAGGCAGAACGTCCACAATGATGCACTTGGCCAAAAAGGGCGTATGCGTTTTTTCCTGAATATATTCAGGAAAAAACGCATACGCACTTTTTGGCCAACCAAGCAAGCTTGCAAAGGAAATCTGCACTACAATGAAGTCTCACATCCCCCCGGTCAAAAGGGCCATCTGAAAAAAGTGTAAAATCCAGAAAGGCAGGACAGGCCATGGAGAACTGGGAGCCTTGTTATGCTGATGGGCGGGATGTAAATTGCCAGCAGACACTCGGGAGAAGTGTATGGTGTTTCCTGAAACATCTAAAAAACAAAGCAACAGAGCCTAGGGCACTTCCACTGATGGTCCTATAGCTTAGGGAAATTAAAATCAAAAAGACACAGCCACCCCAAACATTGGGACGCCTCTGTTTACAAGAACCTCGTTTACAGTACAAGTTCAACATCGCAGAAAGTGAAAAATGGATAAAGAAGTTGTGGTATTTACTTACAAAGCAATATCACTCAGCCATGAAATCTATGTCATCAGGCCCTTAGCAGCACAATGAGTGGATTCAGGTATGATGATTCTAACTGAAATAAGTCACACAGAAAAAGAAACATCATAAGATATCAGTAATACACAGAATGTAAACTTGGCTCCACAGGAACTGAATTACAGAACAGAACAGGGTCTCAAATTTAGAAAACCAACTTATGCTTGCTTAAGGGTAAAGGTGAGTTGGGGTGCTGCATAAAACCAGAGATTGAAATGAGCACAGATAAAGTTCCTTAAGCCAAATATGGAATAGACAAGAGCTACTCCTTGCTCAACGAAATGGACTCAACATCCCATATTAAGCGCCTAAGAATGTACCTGACTAGTAAGTATCTTAAAACCTATGGATTGCTATATCTCCAAAAGAGAATCAAGCGTGTGTCCAGGGGCATAAATGCAGCAGTGATAGGATTGGAGAGGTTCGGTGAGCAAACAAAGACCCTTTGAAGTCATATTGCATGGTACCCATTCCACGGGTTTCAACTACCCAGGTTTAAGGTATTCTTCCTTCAGCTAAAACATGCATGTGGAACCTAGAGTATGATCAACCATGTGATCGGGAGACGTGTTCAAATATGTCTCAGTTTTCGTACCCTGGTACTCGGGTGCAACATTCCAGACGCTTTACTAACACCCTCCCGACTTGGAGAGTCAGTCCCTTTAACCTCCTGTTTGGCCCAGTTTGCAATTTCTGCGGAAGATGAACAGGAATAGCGAGAACCAATGAGAGACTAGCTGGAGGTGTCTGGACGGGCAAATTTAACTCTCATTTCCCACCAGGAAGAGGAATTAACCAAAGGCTCAGCGTGCCGTGCCGGAACCAGATTAGGGCCTGAAGCCATCCTGCGGTGTTGCGGCCAGCTCAAAAGAAAGCGAGTTGAAGAAAGGAGCTCAGGGGCACTGTAATTCACAAACCTGCAGAGTTATAAATGACAGCTATCGTCCAAAAATATACTGAAGTAAGGCTGCCAAGAGGACTTGAAAGCGGGGCAGAATTGCAGGAAACCGATTTCAGGAGGCAGACTGGAATTGCATTGAAAGCATAGGAAAAGAGGCAGAACGTCCACAATGATGCACTTGGCCAAAAAGGGCGTATGCGTTTTTTCCTGAATATATTCAGGAAAAAACGCATACGCCCTTTTTGGCCAACCAAGCAAGCTTGCAAAGGAAATCTGCACTACAATGAAGTCTCACTTCCCCCCGGTCAAAAGGGCCATCTGAAAAAAGTGTAAAATCCAGAAAGGCAGGACAGGCCATGGAGAACTGGGAGCCTTGTTATGCTGATGGGCGGGATGTAAATTGCCAACAGACACTCGGGAGAAGTGTATGGTGTTTCCTGAAACATCTAAAAAACAAAGCAACAGAGCCTAGGGCACTTCCACTTATGGTCCTATAGCTTAGGGAAATTAAAATCAAAAAGACACAGCCACCCCAAAGTTTGGGACGCCTCTGTTTACAAGAACCTCGTTTACCGTACAAGTTCAACATCGCAGAAAGTGAAAAATGGATAAAGAAGTTGTGGTATTTACTTACAAAGCAATATCACTCAGCAATGAAATCTATGTCATCAGGCCCTTAGCAGCACAATGAGTGGATTCAGGTATGATGATTCTAACTGAAATAAGTCACACAGAAAAAGAAACATCATAAGATATCAGTAATACACGGAATGTAAACTTGGCTACACAAGAACTGAATTACAGAACAGAACAGGGTCTCAAATTTAGAAAACCAACTTATGCTTGCTTAAGGGGAAAGGTGAGTTGGGGTGCTGCATAAAACCAGAGATTGAAATGAGCACAGATAAAGTTCCTTAAGCCAAATATGGAATAGACAAGAGCTACTCCTTGCTCAACGAAATGGACTCAACACCGCATATTAAATGCCTAAGAATGTACCTGACTAGTAAGTATCTTAAAACCTATGGATTGCTATGTCTCCGAAAGAGAATCAAGCATGTGTACAGGGGCATAAACGCAGCAGTGATAGGATTGGAGAGGTTCGGTGAGCAAATGAAGACCCTTTGAAGTCATATCGCATGGTACCCATTCCACGGGTTTCAACTACCCAGGTTTAAGGTATTCTTCCTTCAGCTAAAACATGCATGTGGAACCTAGAGTATGATCAACCATGTGATCGGGAGACGTGTTCAAATATGTCTCAGTTTTCGTACCCTGGTACTCGGGTGCAACATTCCAGACGCTTTACTAACACCCTCCCGACTTGGAGAGTCAGTCCCTTTAACCTCCTGTTTGGCCCAGTTTGCAATTTCTGCGGAAGATGAACAGAAAAAGCGAGAACCAATGAGAGACTAGCTGGAGGTGTCTGGACGGGCAAATTTAACTCTCATTTCCCACCAGGAAGAGGAATTAACCAAAGGCTCAGCGTGCCCTGCCGGAACAAGATTAGGGCCTGAAGACATCCTGCGGTGTTGCGGCCAGGTCACAAGAAAGCGAGTTGAAGAAAGGAGCTCAGGGGCACTGTAATTCACAAAACTGCAGAGTTATAAATGACAGCTATCGTCCAAAAATATACTGAAGTAAGGCTGCCAAGAGGACTTGAAAGCGGGGCAGAATTGCAGGAAACCGATTTCAGGAGGTAGACTGGAATTGCATTGAAAGCATAGGAAAAGAGGCAGAACGTCCACAATGATGCACTTGGCCAAAAAGGGCGTATGTGTTTTTTCCTGAATATATTCAGGGAAAAACGAATACGCCCTTTTTGGCCAACCAAGCAAGCTTGCAAAGGAAATCTGCACTACAATGAAGTCCCACTTCCCCCCGGTCAAAAGGGCCATCTGAAAAAAGTGTAAAATCCAGAAAGGCAGGACAGGCCATGGAGAACTGGGAGCCTTGTTATGCTGACGGGCGGGATGTAAATTGCCAACAGACACTCGGGAGAAGTGTATGGTGTTTCCTGAAACATCTAAAAAACAAAGCAACAGAGCCTAGGGCACTTCCACTTATGGTCCTATAGCTTAGGGAAATTAAAATCAAAAAGACACAGCCACCCCAAAGTTTGGGACGCCTCTGTTTACAAGAACCTCGTTTACAGTACAAGTTCAACATCGCAGAAAGTGAAAAATGGATAAAGAAGTTGTGGTATTTACTTACAAAGCAATATCACTCAGCAATGAAATCTATGTCATCAGGCCCTTAGCAGCACAATGAGTGGATTCAGGTATGATGTTTCTAACTGAAATAAGTCACACAGAAAAAGAAACATCATAAGATATCAGTAATACACGGAATGTAAACTTGGCTACACAGGAACTGAATTACAGAACAGAACAGGGTCTCAAATTTAGAAAACCAACTTATGCTTGCTTAAGGGTAAAGGTGAGTTGGGGTGCTGCATAAAACCAGAGATTGAAATGAGCACAGATAAAGTTCCTTAAGCCAAATATGGAATAGACAAGAGCTACTCCTTGCTCAACGAAATGGACTCAACACCCCATATTAAGCGCCTAAGAATGTACCTGACTAGTAAGTATCTTAAAACCTATGGATTGCTATATCTCCAAAAGAGAATCAAGCATGTGTACAGGGGCATAAATGCAGCAGTGATAGGATTGGAGAGGTTCGGTGAGCAAACAAAGACCCTTTGAAGTCATATTGCATGGTACCCATTCCACGGGTCTCAACTCTCCAGGTTTCAGGGATTCTTCCTTCAGCTAAAACATGCATGTGGAACCTAGAGTATGATCAACCATGTGATCGGGAAACGTGTTCAAATATGTCTCAGTTCTCGTACCCTGGTACTTGGGTGCAACATTCCAGACGCTTTACTAACACCCTCCCGACTTGGAGAGTCAGTCCCTTTAACCTCCTGTTTGGCCCAGTTTGCAATTTCTGCGGAAGATGAACAGGAATAGCGAGAACCAATGAGAGACTAGCTGGAGGTGTCTGGACGGGCAAATTTAACTCTCATTTCCCACCAGGAAGAGGAATTAACCAAAGGCTCAGCGTGCCGTGCCGGAACCAGATTAGGGCCTGAAGACATCCTGCGGTGTTGCGGCCAGCTCAAAAGAAAGCGAGTTGAAGAAAGGAGCTCAGGGGCACTGTCATTCACAAACCTGCAGAGTTATAAATGACAGCTATCGTCCAAAAATATACTGAAGTAAGGCTGCCAAGAGGACTTGAAAGCGGGGCAGAATTGCAGGAAACCGATTTCAGGAGGTAGACTGGAATTGCATTGAAAGCATAGGAAAAGAGGCAGAACGTCCACAATGATGCACTTGGCCAAAAAGGGCGTATGCGTTTTTTCCTGAATATATTCAGGAAAAAACGCATACGCACTTTTTGGCCAACCAAGCAAGCTTGCAAAGGAAATCTGCACTACAATGAAGTCTCACATCCCCCCGGTCAAAAGGGCCATCTGAAAAAAGTGTAAAATCCAGAAAGGCAGGACAGGCCATGGAGAACTGGGAGCCTTGTTATGCTGATGGGCGGGATGTAAATTGCCAGCAGACACTCGGGAGAAGTGTATGGTGTTTCCTGAAACATCTAAAAAACAAAGCAACAGAGCCTAGGGCACTTCCACTGATGGTCCTATAGCTTAGGGAAATTAAAATCAAAAAGACACAGCCACCCCAAACATTGGGACGCCTCTGTTTACAAGAACCTCGTTTACAGTACAAGTTCAACATCGCAGAAAGTGAAAAATGGATAAAGAAGTTGTGGTATTTACTTACAAAGCAATATCACTCAGCCATGAAATCTATGTCATCAGGCCCTTAGCAGCACAATGAGTGGATTCAGGTATGATGATTCTAACTGAAATAAGTCACACAGAAAAAGAAACATCATAAGATATCAGTAATACACAGAATGTAAACTTGGCTCCACAGGAACTGAATTACAGAACAGAACAGGGTCTCAAATTTAGAAAACCAACTTATGCTTGCTTAAGGGTAAAGGTGAGTTGGGGTGCTGCATAAAACCAGAGATTGAAATGAGCACAGATAAAGTTCCTTAAGCCAAATATGGAATAGACAAGAGCTACTCCTTGCTCAACGAAATGGACTCAACATCCCATATTAAGCGCCTAAGAATGTACCTGACTAGTAAGTATCTTAAAACCTATGGATTGCTATATCTCCAAAAGAGAATCAAGCGTGTGTCCAGGGGCATAAATGCAGCAGTGATAGGATTGGAGAGGTTCGGTGAGCAAACAAAGACCCTTTGAAGTCATATTGCATGGTACCCATTCCACGGGTTTCAACTACCCAGGTTTAAGGTATTCTTCCTTCAGCTAAAACATGCATGTGGAACCTAGAGTATGATCAACCATGTGATCGGGAGACGTGTTCAAATATGTCTCAGTTTTCGTACCCTGGTACTCGGGTGCAACATTCCAGACGCTTTACTAACACCCTCCCGACTTGGAGAGTCAGTCCCTTTAACCTCCTGTTTGGCCCAGTTTGCAATTTCTGCGGAAGATGAACAGGAATAGCGAGAACCAATGAGAGACTAGCTGGAGGTGTCTGGACGGGCAAATTTAACTCTCATTTCCCACCAGGAAGAGGAATTAACCAAAGGCTCAGCGTGCCGTGCCGGAACCAGATTAGGGCCTGAAGCCATCCTGCGGTGTTGCGGCCAGCTCAAAAGAAAGCGAGTTGAAGAAAGGAGCTCAGGGGCACTGTAATTCACAAACCTGCAGAGTTATAAATGACAGCTATCGTCCAAAAATATACTGAAGTAAGGCTGCCAAGAGGACTTGAAAGCGGGGCAGAATTGCAGGAAACCGATTTCAGGAGGCAGACTGGAATTGCATTGAAAGCATAGGAAAAGAGGCAGAACGTCCACAATGATGCACTTGGCCAAAAAGGGCGTATGCGTTTTTTCCTGAATATATTCAGGAAAAAACGCATACGCCCTTTTTGGCCAACCAAGCAAGCTTGCAAAGGAAATCTGCACTACAATGAAGTCTCACTTCCCCCCGGTCAAAAGGGCCATCTGAAAAAAGTGTAAAATCCAGAAAGGCAGGACAGGCCATGGAGAACTGGGAGCCTTGTTATGCTGATGGGCGGGATGTAAATTGCCAACAGACACTCGGGAGAAGTGTATGGTGTTTCCTGAAACATCTAAAAAACAAAGCAACAGAGCCTAGGGCACTTCCACTTATGGTCCTATAGCTTAGGGAAATTAAAATCAAAAAGACACAGCCACCCCAAAGTTTGGGACGCCTCTGTTTACAAGAACCTCGTTTACCGTACAAGTTCAACATCGCAGAAAGTGAAAAATGGATAAAGAAGTTGTGGTATTTACTTACAAAGCAATATCACTCAGCAATGAAATCTATGTCATCAGGCCCTTAGCAGCACAATGAGTGGATTCAGGTATGATGATTCTAACTGAAATAAGTCACACAGAAAAAGAAACATCATAAGATATCAGTAATACACGGAATGTAAACTTGGCTACACAAGAACTGAATTACAGAACAGAACAGGGTCTCAAATTTAGAAAACCAACTTATGCTTGCTTAAGGGGAAAGGTGAGTTGGGGTGCTGCATAAAACCAGAGATTGAAATGAGCACAGATAAAGTTCCTTAAGCCAAATATGGAATAGACAAGAGCTACTCCTTGCTCAACGAAATGGACTCAACACCGCATATTAAATGCCTAAGAATGTACCTGACTAGTAAGTATCTTAAAACCTATGGATTGCTATGTCTCCGAAAGAGAATCAAGCATGTGTACAGGGGCATAAACGCAGCAGTGATAGGATTGGAGAGGTTCGGTGAGCAAATGAAGACCCTTTGAAGTCATATCGCATGGTACCCATTCCACGGGTTTCAACTACCCAGGTTTAAGGTATTCTTCCTTCAGCTAAAACATGCATGTGGAACCTAGAGTATGATCAACCATGTGATCGGGAGACGTGTTCAAATATGTCTCAGTTTTCGTACCCTGGTACTCGGGTGCAACATTCCAGACGCTTTACTAACACCCTCCCGACTTGGAGAGTCAGTCCCTTTAACCTCCTGTTTGGCCCAGTTTGCAATTTCTGCGGAAGATGAACAGGAATAGCGAGAACCAATGAGAGACTAGCTGGAAGGTGTCTGGACGGGCAAATTTAACTCTCATTTCCCACCAGGAAGAGGAATTAACCAAAGGCTCAGCGTGCCGTGCCGGAACCAGATTAGGGCCTGAAGCCATCCTGCGGTGTTGCGGCCAGCTCAAAAGAAAGCGAGTTGAAGAAAGGAGCTCAGGGGCACTGTAATTCACAAACCTGCAGAGTTATAAATGACAGCTATCGTCCAAAAATATACTGAAGTAAGGCTGCCAAGAGGACTTGAAAGCGGGGCAGAATTGCAGGAAACCGATTTCAGGAGGCAGACTGGAATTGCATTGAAAGCATAGGAAAAGAGGCAGAACGTCCACCATGATGCACTTGGCCAAAAAGGGCGTATACGTTTTTTCCTGAATATATTCAGGAAAAAACGCATACGCCCTTTTTGGCCAACCAAGCAAGCTTGCAAAGGAAATCTGCACTACAATGAAGTCTCACTTCCCCCCGGTCAAAAGGGCCATCTGAAAAAAGTGTAAAATCCAGAAAGGCAGGACAGGCCATGGAGAACTGGGAGCCTTGTTATGCTGATGGGCGGGATGTAAATTGCCAACAGACACTCGGGAGAAGTGTATGGTGTTTCCTGAAACAGCTAAAAAACAAAGCAACAGAGCCTAGGGCACTTCCACTTATGGTCCTATAGCTTAGGGAAATTAAAATCAAAAAGACACAGCCACCCCAAAGTTTGGGACGCCTCTGTTTACAAGAACCTCGTTTACCGTACAAGTTCAATATCACAGAAAGTGAAAAATGGATAAAGAAGTTGTGGTATTTACTTACAAAGCAATATCACTCAGCAATGAAATCTATGTCATCAGGCCCTTAGCAGCACAATGAGTGGATTCAGGTATGATGATTCTAACTGAAATAAGTCACACAGAAAAAGAAACATCATAAGATATCAGTAATACATGGAATGTAAACTTGGCTACACAGGAACTGAATTACAGAACAGAACAGGGTCTCAAATTTAGAAAACCAACTTATGCTTGCTTAAGGGGAAAGGTGAGTTGGGGTGCTGCATAAAACCAGAGATTGAAATGAGCACAGATAAAGTTCCTTAAGCCAAATATGGAATAGACAAGAGCTACTCCTTGCTCAACGAAATGGACTCAACACCGCATATTAAACGCCTAAAAATGTACCTGACTAGTAAGTATCTTAAAACCTATGGATTGCTATGTCTCCGAAAGATAATCAAGCATGTGTACAGGGGCATAAACGCAGCAGTGATAGGATTGGAGAGGTTCGGTGAGCAAACGAAGACCCTTTGAAGTCATATTGCATGGTACCCATTCCACGGGTTTCAACTACCCAGGTTTAAGGTATTCTTCCTTCAGCTAAAACATGCATGTGGAACCTAGAGTATGATCAACCATGTGATCGGGAAACGTGTTCAAATATGTCTCAGTTCTCGTACCCTGGTACTCAGGTGCAACATTCCAGACGCTTTACTAACACCCTCCCGACTTGGAGAGTCAGTCCCTTTAACCTCCTGTTTGGCCCAGTTTGCAATTTCTGCGGAAGATGAACAGGAATAGCGAGAACCAATGAGAGACTAGCTGGAGGTGTCTGGACGGGCAAATTTAACTCTCATTTCCCACCAGGAAGAGGAATTTACCAAAGGCTCAGCGTGCCCTGCCGGAACCAGATTAGGGCCTGAAGCCATCCTGCGTTGTTGCGGCCAGGTCACAAGAAAGCAAGTTGAAGAAAGGAGCTCAGGGGCACTGTAATTCACAAACCTGCAGACTTATAAATGACAGCTATCGTCCAAAAATATACTGAAGTAAGGCTGCCAAGAGGACTTGAAAGCGGGGCAGAATTGCAGGAAACCGATTTCAGGAGGTAGACTGGAATTGCATTGAAAGCATAGGAAAAGAGGCAGAACGTCCACAATGATGCACTTGGCCAAAAAGGGCGTATGCGTTTTTTCCTGAATATATTCAGGAAAAAACGCATACGCCCTTTTTGGCCAACCAAGCAAGCTTGCAAAGGAAATCTGCACTACAATGAAGTCTCACTTCCCCCCGGTCAAAAGGGCCATCTGAAAAAAGTGTAAAATCCAGAAAGGCAGGACAGGCCATGGAGAACTGGGAGCCTTGTTATGCTGATGGGCGGGATGAAAATTGCCAGCAGACACTCCGGAGAAGGGTATGGTGTTTCCTGAAACATCTAAAAAACAAAGCAACAGAGCCTAGGGCACTTCCACTTATGGTCCTATAGCTTAGGGAAATTAAAATCAAAAAGACACAGCCACCCCAAACATTGGGACGCCTCTGTTTACAAGAACCTCGTTTACAGTACAAGTTCAACATCGCAGAAAGTGAAAAATGGATAAAGAAGTTGTGGTATTTACTTACAAAGCAATATCACTCAGCAATGAAATCTATGTCATCAGGCCCTTAGCAGCACAATGAGTGGATTCAGGTATGATGATTCTAACTGAAATAAGTCACACAGAAAAAGAAACATCATAAGATATCAGTAATACACGGAATGTAAACTTGGCTACACAGGAACTGAATTACAGAACAGAACAAGGTCTCAAATTTAGAAAACCAACTTATGCTTGCTTAAGGGGAAAGGTGAGTTGGGGTGCTGCATAAAACCAGAGATTGAAATGAGCACAGATAAAGTTCCTTAAGCCAAATATGGAATAGACAAGAGCTACTCCTTGCTCAACGAAATGGACTCAACACCGCATATTAAACGCCTAAGAATGTACCTGACTAGTAAGTATCTTAAAACCTATGGATTACTATGTCTCCGAAAGAGAATCAAGCATGTGTACAGGGGCATAAACGCAGCAGTGATAGGATTGGAGAGGTTCAGTGAGCAAATGAAGACCCTCTGAAGTCATATTGCATGGTACCCATTGCACGGGTTTCAACTACCCAGGTTTAAGGTATTCTTCCTTCAGCTAAAACATGCATGTGGAACCTAGAGTATGATCAACCATGTGATCGGGAAACGTGTTCAAATATGTCTCTGTTTTCGTACCCTGGTACTCGGGTGCAACATTCCAGACGCTTAACTAACACCCTCCCGACTTGGAGAGTCAGTCCCTTTAACCTCCTGTTTGGCCCAGTTTGCAATTTCTGCGGAAGATGAACAGGAATAGCGAGAACCAATGAGAGACTAGCTGGAGGTTTCTGGACGGGCAAATTTAACTCTCATTTCCCACCAGGAAGAGGAATTAACCAAAGGCTCAGCGTGCCGTGCCGGAACCAGATTAGGGCCTGAAGACATCCTGCGGTGTTGCGGCCAGCTCAAAAGAAAGCGAGTTGAAGAAAGGAGCTCAGGGGCACTGTCATTCACAAACCTGCAGAGTTATAAATGACAGCTATCGTCCAAAAATATACTGAAGTAAGGCTGCCAAGAGGACTTGAAAGCGGGGCAGAATTGCAGGAAACCGATTTCAGGAGGTAGACTGGAATTGCATTGAAAGCATAGGAAAAGAGGCAGAACGTCCACAATGATGCACTTGGCCAAAAAGGGCGTATGTGTTTTTTCCTGAATATATTCAGGGAAAAACGAATACGCCCTTTTTGGCCAACCAAGCAAGCTTGCAAAGGAAATCTGCACTACAATGAAGTCCCACTTCCCCCCGGTCAAAAGGGCCATCTGAAAAAAGTGTAAAATCCAGAAAGGCAGGACAGGCCATGGAGAACTGGGAGCCTTGTTATGCTGACGGGCGGGATGTAAATTGCCAACAGACACTCAGGAGAAGTGTATGGTGTTTCCTGAAACATCTAAAAAACAAAGCAACAGAGCCTAGGGCACTTCCACTTATGGTCCTATAGCTTAGGGAAATTAAAATCAAAAAGACACAGCCACCCCAAAGTTTGGGACGCCTCTGTTTACAAGAACCTCGTTTACAGTACAAGTTCAACATCGCAGAAAGTGAAAAATGGATAAAGAAGTTGTGGTATTTACTTACAAAGCAATATCACTCAGCAATGAAATCTATGTCATCAGGCCCTTAGCAGCACAATGAGTGGATTCAGGTATGATGATTCTAACTGAAATAAGTCACACAGAAAAAGAAACATCATAAGATATCAGTAATACACGGAATGTAAACTTGGCTACACAGGAACTGAATTACAGAACAGAACAGGGTCTCAAATTTAGAAAACCAACTTATGCTTGCTTAAGGGGAAAGGTGAGTTGGGGTGCTGCATAAAACCAGAGATTGAAATGAGCACAGATAAAGTTCCTTAAGCCAAATATGGAATAGACAAGAGCTACTCCTTGCTCAACGAAATGGACCCAACACCCCATATTAAGCGCCTAAGAATGTACCTGACTAGTAAGTATCTTAAAACCTATGGATTGCTATATCTCCAAAAGAGAATCAAGCTTGTGTCCAGGGGCATAAATGCAGCAGTGATAGGATTGGAGAGGTTCGGTGAGCAAACAAAGACCCTTTGAAGTCATATTGCATGGTACCCATTCCACGGGTCTCAACTCTCCAGGTTTCAGGGATTCTTCCTTCAGCTAAAACATGCATGTGGAACCTAGAGTATGATCAACCATGTGATCGGGAAACGTGTTCAAATATGTCTCAGTTCTCGTACCCTGGTACTTGGGTGCAACATTCCAGACGCTTTACTAACACCCTCCCGACTTGGAGAGTCAGTCCCTTTAACCTCCTGTTTGGCCCAGTTTGCAATTTCTGCGGAAGATGAACAGGAATAGCGAGAACCAATGAGAGACTAGCTGGAGGTGTCTGGACGGGCAAATTTAACTCTCATTTCCCACCAGGAAGAGGAATTAACCAAAGGCTCAGCGTGCCGTGCCGGAACCAGATTAGGGCCTGAAGCCATCCTGCGGTGTTGCGGCCAGCTCAAAAGAAAGCGAGTTGAAGAAAGGAGCTCAGGGGCACTGTCATTCACAAACCTGCAGAGTTATAAATGACAGCTATCGTCCAAAAATATACTGAAGTAAGGCTGCCAAGAGGACTTGAAAGCGGGGCAGAATTGCAGGAAACCGATTTCAGGAGGTAGACTGGAATTGCATTGAAAGCATAGGAAAAGAGGCAGAACGTCCACAATGATGCACTTGGCCAAAAAGGGCGTATGCGTTTTTTCCTGAATATATTCAGGAAAAAACGCATACGCCCTTTTTGGCCAACCAAGCAAGCTTGCAAAGGAAATCTGCACTACAATGAAGTCTCACATCCCCCCGGTCAAAAGGGCCATCTGAAAAAAGTGTAAAATCCAGAAAGGCAGGACAGGCCATGGAGAACTGGGAGCCTTGTTATGCTGATGGGCGGGATGTAAATTGCCAGCAGACACTCGGGAGAAGTGTATGGTGTTTCCTGAAACATCTAAAAAACAAAGCAACAGAGCCTAGGGCACTTCCACTTATGGTCCTATAGCTTAGGGAAATTAAAATCAAAAAGACACAGCCACCCCAAACATTGGGATGCCTCTGTTTACAAGAACCTCGTTTACAGTACAAGTTCAACATCGCAGAAAGTGAAAAATGGATAAAGAAGTTGTGGTATTTACTTACAAAGCAATATCACTCAGCCATGAAATCTATGTCATCAGGCCCTTAGCAGCACAATGAGTGGATTCAGGTATGATGATTCTAACTGAAATAAGTCACACAGAAAAAGAAACATCATAAGATATCAGTAATACACGGAATGTAAACTTGGCTCCACAGGAACTGAATTACAGAACAGAACAGGGTCTCAAATTTAGAAAACCAACTTATGCTTGCTTAAGGGTAAAGGTGAGTTGGGGTGCTGCATAAAACCAGAGATTGAAATGAGCACAGATAAATTTCCTTAAGCAAAATATGGAATAGACAAGAGCTACTCCTTGCTCAACGAAATGGACTCAACACCACATATTAAACGCCTAAGAATGTACCTGACTAGTAAGTATCTTAAAACCTATGGATTGCTATGTCTCCGAAAGAGAATCAAGCATGTGTACAGGGGCATAAACGCAGCAGTGATAGGATTGGAGAGGTTCGGTGAGCAAATGAGGACCCTTTGAAGTCATATTGCATGGTACCCATTCCACGGGTCTCAACTCTCCAGGTTTAAGGTATTCTTCCTTCAGCTAAAACATGCATGTGAAACCCAGAGTATGATCCACCATGTGAACGGGAGACATGTTCAAATATGTCTCAGTTTTCCTCCCCTGGTACTCGGGTGCAACATTC
This sequence comes from Pseudorca crassidens, assembly GCF_039906515.1. Lineage (NCBI taxonomy): Eukaryota > Metazoa > Chordata > Mammalia > Artiodactyla > Delphinidae > Pseudorca > Pseudorca crassidens. The sequence continues at coordinate 109,727,373 of NC_090303.1, read as the reverse complement.
CAGACGCTTTACTAACACTCTCCCCACTTGGAGAGTCAGCGCCTTTAACCTCCTGTTTGGCCCATTTTCCAATTTCTGCGGAAGATGAACAGAAATAGGGAGAACCAATGAGAGACTAGCTGGAGGTGTCTGGACGGGCAAATTTAACTCTCTTTTCCCACCAGGAACAGGAAATAACCAAAGGTTCAGCATGCCGTGCCGGAACCAGATTAGGGCCTGAAGCCATCCTGCGGTGTTGCGGCCAGCTCAAAAGAAAGCGAGTTGAAGAAAGGAGCTCAGGGGCACTGTAATTCACAAACCTGCAGAGTTATAAATGACAGCTATCGTCCAAAAATATACTGAAGTAAGGCTGCCAAGAGGACTTGAAAGCGGGGCAGAATTGCAGGAAACCGATTTCAGGAGGTAGACTGGAATTGCATTGAAAGCATAGGAAAAGAGGCAGAACGTCCACAGTGATGCACTTGGCCAAAAAGGGCGTATGCGTTTTTTCCTGAATATATTCAGGAAAAAACGCATACGCCCTTTTTGGCCAACCAAGCAAGCTTGCAAAGGAAATCTGCACTACAATGAAGTCTCACTTCCCCCCGGTCAAAAGGGCCATCTGAAAAAAGTGTAAAATCCAGAAAGGCAGGACAGGCCATGGAGAACTGGGAGCCTTGTTATGCTGATGGGCGGGATGTAAATTGCCAACAGCCACTCCGGAGAAGTGTATGGTGTTTCCTGAAACATCTAAAAAACAAAGCAACAGAGCCTAGGGCACTTCCACTTATGGTCCTATAGCTTAGGGAAATTAAAATCAAAAAGACACAGCCACCCCAAAGTTTGGAACGCCTCTGTTTACAAGAACCTCGTTTACAGTACAAGTTCAACATCGCAGAAAGTGAAAAATGGATAAAGAAGTTGTGGTATTTACTTACAAAGCAATATCACTCAGCAATGAAATCTATGTCATCAGGCCCTTAGCAGCACAATGAGTGGATTCAGGTATGATGATTCTAACTGAAATAAGTCACACAGAAAAAGAAACATCATAAGATATCAGTAATACACGGAATGTAAACTTGGCTACACAGGAACTGAATTACAGAACAGAACAGGGTCTCAAATTTAGAAAACCAACTTATGCTTGCTTAAGGGTAAAGGTGAGTTGGGGTGCTGCATAAAACCAGAGATTGAAATGAGCACAGATAAAGTTCCTTAAGCCAAATATGGAATAGACAAGAGCTACTCCTTGCTCAACGAAATGGACTCAACACCCCATATTAAGAACCTAAGAATGTACCTGACTAGTAAGTATCTTAAAACCTATGGATTGCTATATCTCCAAAAGAGAATCAAGCGTGTGTCCAGGGGCATAAATGCAGCAGTGATAGGATTGGAGAGGTTCGGTGAGCAAACAAAGACCCTTTGAAGTAATATTGCATGGTACCCATTCTATGGGTCTCAACTCTCCAGGTTTCAGGGATTCTTCCTTCAGCTAAAACATGCATGTGGAACCTAGAGTATGATCAACCATGTGATCGGGAAACGTGTTCAAATATGTCTCTGTTTTCGTACCCTGGTACTCGGGTGCAACATTCCAGACGCTTAACTAACACCCTCCCGACTTGGAGAGTCAGTCCCTTTAACCTCCTGTTTGGCCCAGTTTGCAATTTCTGCGGAAGATGAACAGGAATAGCGAGAACCAATGAGAGACTAGCTGGAGGTGTCTGGACGGGCAAATTTAACTCTCATTTCCCACCAGGAAGAGGAATTAACCAAAGGCTCAGCGTGCCCTGCCGGAACAAGATTAGGGCCTGAAGACATCCTGCGGTGTTGCGGCCAGGTCACAAGAAAGCGAGTTGAAGAAAGGAGCTCAGGGGCACTGTAATTCACAAAACTGCAGAGTTATAAATGACAGCTATCGTCCAAAAATATACTGAAGTAAGGCTGCCAAGAGGACTTGAAAGCGGGGCAGAATTGCAGGAAACCGATTTCAGGAGGTAGACTGGAATTGCATTGAAAGCATAGGAAAAGAGGCAGAACGTCCACAATGATGCACTTGGCCAAAAAGGGCGTATGTGTTTTTTCCTGAATATATTCAGGGAAAAACGCATACGCCCTTTTTGGCCAACCAAGCAAGCTTGCAAAGGAAATCTGCACTACAATGAAGTCCCACTTCCCCCCGGTCAAAAGGGCCATCTGAAAAAAGTGTAAAATCCAGAAAGGCAGGACAGGCCATGGAGAACTGGGAGCCTTGTTATGCTGACGGGCGGGATGTAAATTGCCAACAGACACTCGGGAGAAGTGTATGGTGTTTCCTGAAACATCTAAAAAACAAAGCAACAGAGCCTAGGGCACTTCCACTTATGGTCCTATAGCTTAGGGAAATTAAAATCAAAAAGACACAGCCACCCCAAAGTTTGGGACGCCTCTGTTTACAAGAACCTCGTTTACAGTACAAGTTCAACATCGCAGAAAGTGAAAAATGGATAAAGAAGTTGTGGTATTTACTTACAAAGCAATATCACTCAGCAATGAAATCTATGTCATCAGGCCCTTAGCAGCACAATGAGTGGATTCAGGTATGATGTTTCTAACTGAAATAAGTCACACAGAAAAAGAAACATCATAAGATATCAGTAATACACGGAATGTAAACTTGGCTACACAGGAACTGAATTACAGAACAGAACAGGGTCTCAAATTTAGAAAACCAACTTATGCTTGCTTAAGGGTAAAGGTGAGTTGGGGTGCTGCATAAAACCAGAGATTGAAATGAGCACAGATAAAGTTCCTTAAGCCAAATATGGAATAGACAAGAGCTACTCCTTGCTCAACGAAATGGACTCAACACCCCATATTAAGCGCCTAAGAATGTACCTGACTAGTAAGTATCTTAAAACCTATGGATTGCTATATCTCCAAAAGAGAATCAAGCATGTGTACAGGGGCATAAATGCAGCAGTGATAGGATTGGAGAGGTTCGGTGAGCAAACAAAGACCCTTTGAAGTCATATTGCATGGTACCCATTCCACGGGTCTCAACTCTCCAGGTTTCAGGGATTCTTCCTTCAGCTAAAACATGCATGTGGAACCTAGAGTATGATCAACCATGTGATCGGGAAACGTGTTCAAATATGTCTCAGTTCTCGTACCCTGGTACTTGGGTGCAACATTCCAGACGCTTTACTAACACCCTCCCGACTTGGAGAGTCAGTCCCTTTAACCTCCTGTTTGGCCCAGTTTGCAATTTCTGCGGAAGATGAACAGGAATAGCGAGAACCAATGAGAGACTAGCTGGAGGTGTCTGGACGGGCAAATTTAACTCTCATTTCCCACCAGGAAGAGGAATTAACCAAAGGCTCAGCGTGCCGTGCCGGAACCAGATTAGGGCCTGAAGACATCCTGCGGTGTTGCGGCCAGCTCAAAAGAAAGCGAGTTGAAGAAAGGAGCTCAGGGGCACTGTCATTCACAAACCTGCAGAGTTATAAATGACAGCTATCGTCCAAAAATATACTGAAGTAAGGCTGCCAAGAGGACTTGAAAGCGGGGCAGAATTGCAGGAAACCGATTTCAGGAGGTAGACTGGAATTGCATTGAAAGCATAGGAAAAGAGGCAGAACGTCCACAATGATGCACTTGGCCAAAAAGGGCGTATGCGTTTTTTCCTGAATATATTCAGGAAAAAACGCATACGCACTTTTTGGCCAACCAAGCAAGCTTGCAAAGGAAATCTGCACTACAATGAAGTCTCACATCCCCCCGGTCAAAAGGGCCATCTGAAAAAAGTGTAAAATCCAGAAAGGCAGGACAGGCCATGGAGAACTGGGAGCCTTGTTATGCTGATGGGCGGGATGTAAATTGCCAGCAGACACTCGGGAGAAGTGTATGGTGTTTCCTGAAACATCTAAAAAACAAAGCAACAGAGCCTAGGGCACTTCCACTGATGGTCCTATAGCTTAGGGAAATTAAAATCAAAAAGACACAGCCACCCCAAACATTGGGACGCCTCTGTTTACAAGAACCTCGTTTACAGTACAAGTTCAACATCGCAGAAAGTGAAAAATGGATAAAGAAGTTGTGGTATTTACTTACAAAGCAATATCACTCAGCCATGAAATCTATGTCATCAGGCCCTTAGCAGCACAATGAGTGGATTCAGGTATGATGATTCTAACTGAAATAAGTCACACAGAAAAAGAAACATCATAAGATATCAGTAATACACAGAATGTAAACTTGGCTCCACAGGAACTGAATTACAGAACAGAACAGGGTCTCAAATTTAGAAAACCAACTTATGCTTGCTTAAGGGTAAAGGTGAGTTGGGGTGCTGCATAAAACCAGAGATTGAAATGAGCACAGATAAAGTTCCTTAAGCCAAATATGGAATAGACAAGAGCTACTCCTTGCTCAACGAAATGGCCTCAACACCCCATATTAAGCGCCTAAGAATGTACCTGACTAGTAAGTATCTTAAAACCTATGGATTGCTATATCTCCAAAAGAGAATCAAGCGTGTGTCCAGGGGCATAAATGCAGCAGTGATAGGATTGGAGAGGTTCGGTGAGCAAACAAAGACCCTTTGAAGTCATATTGCATGGTACCCATTCCACGGGTCTCAACTCTCCAGGTTTCAGGGATTCTTCCTTCAGCTAAAACATGCATGTGGAACCTAGAGTATGATCAACCATGTGATCGGGAAACGTGTTCAAATATGTCTCAGTTCTCGTAACCTGGTACTTGGGTGCAACATTCCAGACGCTTTACTAACACCCTCCCGACTTGGAGAGTCAGTCCCTTTAACCTCCTGTTTGGCCCAGTTTGCAATTTCTGCGGAAGATGAACAGGAATAGCGAGAACCAATGAGAGACTAGCTGGAGGTGTCTGGACGGGCAAATTTAACTCTCATTTCCCACCAGGAAGAGGAATTAACCAAAGGCTCAGCGTGCCGTGCCGGAACCAGATTAGGGCCTGAAGCCATCCTGCGGTGTTGCGGCCAGCTCAAAAGAAAGCGAGTTGAAGAAAGGAGCTCAGGGGCACTGTCATTCACAAACCTGCAGAGTTATAAATGACAGCTATCGTCCAAAAATATACTGAAGTAAGGCTGCCAAGAGGACTTGAAAGCGGGGCAGAATTGCAGGAAACCGATTTCAGGAGGCAGACTGGAATTGCATTGAAAGCATAGGAAAAGAGGCAGAACGTCCACAATGATGCACTTGGCCAAAAAGGGCGTATGCGTTTTTTCCTGAATATATTCAGGAAAAAACGCATACGCCCTTTTTGGCCAACCAAGCAAGCTTGCAAAGGAAATCTGCACTACAATGAAGTCTCACATCCCCCCGGTCAAAAGGGCCATCTGAAAAAAGTGTAAAATCCAGAAAGGCAGGACAGGCCATGGAGAACTGGGAGCCTTGTTATGCTGATGGGCGGGATGTAAATTGCCAGCAGACACTCGGGAGAAGTGTATGGTGTTTCCTGAAACATCTAAAAAACAAAGCAACAGAGCCTAGGGCACTTCCACTTATGGTCCTATAGCTTAGGGAAATTAAAATCAAAAAGACACAGCCACCCCAAACATTGGGACGCCTCTGTTTACCAGAACCTCGTTTACCGTACAAGTTCAACATCGCAGAAAGTGAAAAATGGATAAAGAAGTTGTGGTATTTACTTACAAAGCAATATCACTCAGCCATGAAATCTATGTCATCAGGCCCTTAGCAGCACAATGAGTGGATTCAGGTATGATGATTCTAACTGAAATAAGTCACACAGAAAAAGAAACATCATAAGATATCAGTAATACACAGAATGTAAACTTGGCTACACAGGAACTGAATTACAGAACAGAACAGGGTCTCAAATTTAGAAAACCAACTTATGCTTGCTTAAGGGTAAAGGTGAGTTGGGGTGCTGCATAAAACCAGAGATTGAAATGAGCACAGATAAAGTTCCTTAAGCAAAATATGGAATAGACAAGAGCTACTCCTTGCTCAACGAAATGGACTCAACACCACATATTAAACGCCTAAGAATGTACCTGACTAGTAAGTATCTTAAAACCTATGGATTGCTATGTCTCCGAAAGAGAATCAAGCATGTGTACAGGGGCATAAACGCAGCAGTGATAGGATTGGAGAGGTTCGGTGAGCAAATGAAGACCCTTTGAAGTCATATTGCATGGTACCCATTCCACGGGTTTCAACTACCCAGGTTTAAGGTATTCTTCCTTCAGCTAAAACATGCATGTGGAACCTAGAGTATGATCAACCATGTGATCGGGAGACGTGTTCAAATATGTCTCAGTTTTCCTCCCCTGGTACTCGGGTGCAACATTCCAGACGCTTTACTAACACTCTCCCCACTTGGAGAGTCAGCGCCTTTAACCTCCTGTTTGGCCCATTTTCCAATTTCTGCGGAAGATGAACAGAAATAGGGAGAACCAATGAGAGACTAGCTGGAGGTGTCTGGACGGGCAAATTTAACTCTCATTTCCCACCAGGAAGAGGAAATAACCAAAGGTTCAGCATGCCGTGCCGGAACCAGATTAGGGCCTGAAGCCATCCTGCGGTGTTGCGGCCAGCTCAAAAGAAAGCGAGTTGAAGAAAGGAGCTCAGGGGCACTGTAATTCACAAACCTGCAGAGTTATAAATGACAGCTATCGTCCAAAAATATACTGAAGTAAGGCTGCCAAGAGGACTTGAAAGCGGGGCAGAATTGCAGGAAACCGATTTCAGGAGGTAGACTGGAATTGCATTGAAAGCATAGGAAAAGAGGCAGAACGTCCACAATGATGCACTTGGCCAAAAAGGGCGTATGCGTTTTTTCCTGAATATATTCAGGAAAAAACGCATACGCACTTTTCGGCCAACCAAGCAAGCTTGCAAAGGAAATCTGCACTACAATGAAGTCTCACATCCCCCCGGTCAAAAGGGCCATCTGAAAAAAGTGTAAAATCCAGAAAGGCAGGACAGGCCATGGAGAACTGGGAGCCTTGTTATGCTGATGGGCGGGATGTAAATTGCCAGCAGACACTCGGGAGAAGTGTATGGTGTTTCCTGAAACATCTAAAAAACAAAGCAACAGAGCCTAGGGCACTTCCACTGATGGTCCTATAGCTTAGGGAAATTAAAATCAAAAAGACACAGCCACCCCAAACATTGGGACGCCTCTGTTTACAAGAACCTCGTTTACAGTACAAGTTCAACATCGCAGAAAGTGAAAAATGGATAAAGAAGTTGTGGTATTTACTTACAAAGCAATATCACTCAGCCATGAAATCTATGTCATCAGGCCCTTAGCAGCACAATGAGTGGATTCAGGTATGATGATTCTAACTGAAATAAGTCACACAGAAAAAGAAACATCATAAGATATCAGTAATACACAGAATGTAAACTTGGCTCCACAGGAACTGAATTACAGAACAGAACAGGGTCTCAAATTTAGAAAACCAACTTATGCTTGCTTAAGGGTAAAGGTGAGTTGGGGTGCTGCATAAAACCAGAGATTGAAATGAGCACAGATAAAGTTCCTTAAGCCAAATATGGAATAGACAAGAGCTACTCCTTGCTCAACGAAATGGCCTCAACACCCCATATTAAGCGCCTAAGAATGTACCTGACTAGTAAGTATCTTAAAACCTATGGATTGCTATATCTCCAAAAGAGAATCAAGCGTGTGTCCAGGGGCATAAATGCAGCAGTGATAGGATTGGAGAGGTTCGGTGAGCAAACAAAGACCCTTTGAAGTCATATTGCATGGTACCCATTCCACGGGTCTCAACTCTCCAGGTTTCAGGGATTCTTCCTTCAGCTAAAACATGCATGTGGAACCTAGAGTATGATCAACCATGTGATCGGGAAACGTGTTCAAATATGTCTCAGTTCTCGTAACCTGGTACTTGGGTGCAACATTCCAGACGCTTTACTAACACCCTCCCGACTTGGAGAGTCAGTCCCTTTAACCTCCTGTTTGGCCCAGTTTGCAATTTCTGCGGAAGATGAACAGGAATAGCGAGAACCAATGAGAGACTAGCTGGAGGTGTCTGGACGGGCAAATTTAACTCTCATTTCCCACCAGGAAGAGGAATTAACCAAAGGCTCAGCGTGCCGTGCCGGAACCAGATTAGGGCCTGAAGCCATCCTGCGGTGTTGCGGCCAGCTCAAAAGAAAGCGAGTTGAAGAAAGGAGCTCAGGGGCACTGTCATTCACAAACCTGCAGAGTTATAAATGACAGCTATCGTCCAAAAATATACTGAAGTAAGGCTGCCAAGAGGACTTGAAAGCGGGGCAGAATTGCAGGAAACCGATTTCAGGAGGCAGACTGGAATTGCATTGAAAGCATAGGAAAAGAGGCAGAACGTCCACAATGATGCACTTGGCCAAAAAGGGCGTATGTGTTTTTTCCTGAATATATTCTGGGTAAAACGCATACACCCTTTTTGGCCAACCAAGCAAGCTTGCAAAGGAAATCTGCACTACAATGAGGTCTCACTTCCCCCCGGTCAAAAGGGCCATCTGAAAAAAGTGTAAAATCCAGAAAGGCAGGACAGGCCATGGAGAACTGGGAGCCTTGTTATGCTGACGGGCGGGATGTAAATAGCCAACAGACACTCGGGAGAAGTGTATGGTGTTTCCTGAAACATCTAAAAAACAAAGCAACAGAGCCTAGGGCACTTCCACTTATGGTCCTATAGCTTAGGGAAATTAAAATCAAAAAGACACAGCCACCCCAAAGTTTGGAACGCCTCTGTTTACAAGAACCTCGTTTACAGTACAAGTTCAACATCGCAGAAAGTGAAAAATGGATAAAGAATTTGTGGTATTTAGTTACAAAGCAATATCACTCAGCAATGAAATCTATGTCATCAGGCCCTTAGCAGCACAATGAGTGGATTCAGGTATGACGATTCTAACTGAAATAAGTCACACAGAAAAAGAAACATCATAAGATATCAGTAATACACGGAATGTAAACTTGGCTACACAGGAACTGAATTACAGAACAGAACAGGGTCTCATATTTAGAAAACCAACTTATGCTTGCTTAAGGGTAAAGGTGAGTTGGGGTGCTGCATAAAACCAGAGATTGAAATGAGCACAGATAAAGTTCCTTAAGCCAAATATGGAATAGACAAGAGCTACTCCTTGTTCAACGAAATGGACTCAACACCCCATATTAAGCGCCTAAGAATGTACCTGACTAGTAAGTATCTTAAAACCTATGGATTGCTATATCTCCAAAAGAGAATCAAGCGTGTGTCCAGGGGCATAAATGCAGCAGTGATAGGATTGGAGAGGTTCGGTGAGCAAACAAAGACCCTTTGAAGTCATATAGCATGGTACCCATTCCACGGGTCTCAACTCTCCAGGTTTCAGGGATTCTTCCTTCAGCTAAAACATGCATGTGGAACCTAGAGTATGATCAACCATGTGATCGGGAAACGTGTTCAAATATGTCTCAGTTTTCGTAACCTGGTACTCGGGTGCAACATTCCAGACGCTTTACTAACACCCTCCCGACTTGGAGAGTCAGTCCCTTTAACCTCCTGTTTGGCCCAGTTTGCAATTTCTGCGGAAGATGAACAGGAATAGCGAGAACCAATGAGAGACTAGCTGGAGGTGTCTGGACGGGCAAATTTAACTCTCATTTCCCACCAGGAAGAGGAATTAACCAAAGGCTCAGCGTGCCGTGCCGGAACCAGATTAGGGCCTGAAGCCATCCTGCGGTGTTGCGGCCAGGTCACAAGAAAGCGAGTTGAAGAAAGGAGCTCAGGGGCACTGTAATTCACAAAACTGCAGAGTTATAAATGACAGCTATCGTCCAAAAATATACTGAAGTAAGGCTGCCAAGAGGACTTGAAAGCGGGGCAGAATTGCAGGAAACCGATTTCAGGAGGTAGACTGGAATTGCATTGAAAGCATAGGAAAAGAGGCAGAACGTCCACAATGATGCACTTGGCCAAAAAGGGCGTATGTGTTTTTTCCTGAATATATTCTGGGAAAAACGCATACGCCCATTTTGGCCAACCAAGCAAGCTTGCAAAGGAAATCTGCACTACAATGAAGTCTCACTTCCCCCCGGTCAAAAGGGCCATCTGAAAAAAGTGTAAAATCCAGAAAGGCGGGACAGCCCATGGAGAACTGGTAGCCTTGTTATGCTGACGGGCGGGATGTAAATTGCCAACAGACACTCGGGAGAAGTGTATGGTGTTTCCTGAAACATCTAAAAAACAAAGCAACAGAGCCTAGGGCACTTCCACTTATGGTCCTATAGCTTAGGGAAATTAAAATCAAAAAGACACAGCCACCCCAAAGTTTGGAACGCCTCTGTTTACAAGAACCTCGTTTACAGTACAAGTTCAACATCGCAGAAAGTGAAAAATGGATAAAGAAGTTGTGGTATTTACTTACAAAGCAATATCACTCAGCAATGAAATCTATGTCATCAGGCCCTTAGCAGCACAATGAGTGGATTCAGGTATGATGATTCTAACTGAAATAAGTCACAAAGAAAAAGAAACATCATAAGATATCAGTAATACACGGAATATAAACTTGGCTACACAGGAACTGAATTACAGAACAGAACAGGGTCTCAAATTTAGAAAACCAACTTATGCTTGCTTAAGGGGAAAGGTGAGTTGGGGTGCTGCATAAAACCAGAGATTGAAATGAGCACAGATAAAGTTCCTTAAGCCAAATATGGAATAGACAAGAGCTACTCCTTGCTCAAAGAAATGGACACAACACCCCATATTAAGCGCCTAAGAATGTACCTGACTAGTAAGTATCTTAAAACCTATGGATTGCTATATCTCCAAAAGAGAATCAAGCGTGTGTCCAGGGGCATAAATGCAGCAGTGATAGGATTGGAGAGGTTCGGTGAGCAAACAAAGACCCTTTGAAGTCATATTGCATGGTACCCATTCCACGGGTTTCAACTACCCAGGTTTAAGGTATTCTTCCTTCAGCTAAAACATGCATGTGGAACCTAGAGTATGATCAACCATGTGATCGGGAAACGTGTTCAAATATGTCTCAGTTCTCGTAACCTGGTACTCGGGTGCAACATTCCAGACGCTTTACTAACACCCTCCCGACTTGGAGAGTCAGTCCCTTTAACCTCCTGTTTGGCCCAGTTTGCAATTTCTGCGGAAGATGAACAGGAATAGCGAGAACCAATGAGAGACTAGCTGGAGGTGTCTGGACGGGCAAATTTAACTCTCATTTCCCACCAGGAAGAGGAATTAACCAAAGGCTCAGCGTGCCGTGCCGGAACCAGATTAGGGCCTGAAGCCATCCTGCGGTGTTGCGGCCAGGTCACAAGAAAGCAAGTTGAAGAAAGGAGCTCAGGGGCACTGTAATTCACAAACCTGCAGACTTATAAATGACAGCTATCGTCCAAAAATATACTGAAGTAAGGCTGCCAAGAGGACTTGAAAGCGGGGCAGAATTGCAGGAAACCGATTTCAGGAGGTAGACTGGAATTGCATTGAAAGCATAGGAAAAGAGGCAGAACGTCCACAATGATGCACTTGGCCAAAAAGGGCGTATACGTTTTTTCCTGAATATATTCAGGAAAAAACGCATACGCCCTTTTTGGCCAACCAAGCAAGCTTGCAAAGGAAATCTGCACTACAATGAAGTCTCACTTCCCCCCGGTCAAAAGGGCCATCTGAAAAAAGTGTAAAATCCAGAAAGGCAGGACAGGCCATGGAGAACTGGGAGCCTTGTTATGCTGATGGGCGGGATGTAAATTGCCAACAGACACTCGGGAGAAGTGTATGGTGTTTCCTGAAACATCTAAAAAACAAAGCAACAGAGCCTAGGGCACTTCCACTTATGGTCCTATAGCTTAGGGAAATTAAAATCAAAAAGACACAGCCACCCCAAAGTTTGGGACGCCTCTGTTTACAAGAACCTCGTTTACCGTACAAGTTCAACATCGCAGAAAGTGAAAAATGGATAAAGAAGTTGTGGTATTTACTTACAAAGCAATATCACTCAGCCATGAAATCTATGTCATCAGGCCCTTAGCAGCACAATGAGTGGATTCAGGTATGATGATTCTAACTGAAATAAGTCACACAGAAAAAGAAACATCATAAGATATCAGTAATACACGGAATGTAAACTTGGCTCCACAGGAACTGAATTACAGAACAGAACAGGGTCTCAAATTTAGAAAACCAACTTATGCTTGCTTAAGGGTAAAGGTGAGTTGGGGTGCTGCATAAAACCAGAGATTGAAATGAGCACAGATAAAGTTCCTTAAGCCAAATATGGAATAGACAAGAGCTACTCCTTGCTCAACGAAATGGCCTCAACACCCCATATTAAGCGCCTAAGAATGTACCTGACTAGTAAGTATCTTAAAACCTATGGATTGCTATATCTCCAAAAGAGAATCAAGCGTGTGTCCAGGGGCATAAATGCAGCAGTGATAGGATTGGAGAGGTTCGGTGAGCAAACAAAGACCCTTTGAAGTCATATTGCATGGTACCCATTCCACGGGTCTCAACTCTCCAGGTTTCAGGGATTCTTCCTTCAGCTAAAACATGCATGTGGAACCTAGAGTATGATCAACCATGTGATCGGGAAACGTGTTCAAATATGTCTCAGTTCTCGTAACCTGGTACTTGGGTGCAACATTCCAGACGCTTTACTAACACCCTCCCGACTTGGAGAGTCAGTCCCTTTAACCTCCTGTTTGGCCCAGTTTGCAATTTCTGCGGAAGATGAACAGGAATAGCGAGAACCAATGAGAGACTAGCTGGAGGTGTCTGGACGGGCAAATTTAACTCTCATTTCCCACCAGGAAGAGGAATTAACCAAAGGCTCAGCGTGCCGTGCCGGAACCAGATTAGGGCCTGAAGCCATCCTGCGGTGTTGCGGCCAGCTCAAAAGAAAGCGAGTTGAAGAAAGGAGCTCAGGGGCACTGTCATTCACAAACCTGCAGAGTTATAAATGACAGCTATCGTCCAAAAATATACTGAAGTAAGGCTGCCAAGAGGACTTGAAAGCGGGGCAGAATTGCAGGAAACCGATTTCAGGAGGCAGACTGGAATTGCATTGAAAGCATAGGAAAAGAGGCAGAACGTCCACAATGATGCACTTGGCCAAAAAGGGCGTATGTGTTTTTTCCTGAATATATTCTGGGTAAAACGCATACACCCTTTTTGGCCAACCAAGCAAGCTTGCAAAGGAAATCTGCACTACAATGAGGTCTCACTTCCCCCCGGTCAAAAGGGCCATCTGAAAAAAGTGTAAAATCCAGAAAGGCAGGACAGGCCATGGAGAACTGGGAGCCTTGTTATGCTGACGGGCGGGATGTAAATAGCCAACAGACACTCGGGAGAAGTGTATGGTGTTTCCTGAAACATCTAAAAAACAAAGCAACAGAGCCTAGGGCACTTCCACTTATGGTCCTATAGCTTAGGGAAATTAAAATCAAAAAGACACAGCCACCCCAAAGTTTGGAACGCCTCTGTTTACAAGAACCTCGTTTACAGTACAAGTTCAACATCGCAGAAAGTGAAAAATGGATAAAGAATTTGTGGTATTTAGTTACAAAGCAATATCACTCAGCAATGAAATCTATGTCATCAGGCCCTTAGCAGCACAATGAGTGGATTCAGGTATGACGATTCTAACTGAAATAAGTCACACAGAAAAAGAAACATCATAAGATATCAGTAATACACGGAATGTAAACTTGGCTACACAGGAACTGAATTACAGAACAGAACAGGGTCTCATATTTAGAAAACCAACTTATGCTTGCTTAAGGGTAAAGGTGAGTTGGGGTGCTGCATAAAACCAGAGATTGAAATGAGCACAGATAAAGTTCCTTAAGCCAAATATGGAATAGACAAGAGCTACTCCTTGTTCAACGAAATGGACTCAACACCCCATATTAAGCGCCTAAGAATGTACCTGACTAGTAAGTATCTTAAAACCTATGGATTGCTATATCTCCAAAAGAGAATCAAGCGTGTGTCCAGGGGCATAAATGCAGCAGTGATAGGATTGGAGAGGTTCGGTGAGCAAACAAAGACCCTTTGAAGTCATATAGCATGGTACCCATTCCACGGGTCTCAACTCTCCAGGTTTCAGGGATTCTTCCTTCAGCTAAAACATGCATGTGGAACCTAGAGTATGATCAACCATGTGATCGGGAAACGTGTTCAAATATGTCTCAGTTTTCGTAACCTGGTACTCGGGTGCAACATTCCAGACGCTTTACTAACACCCTCCCGACTTGGAGAGTCAGTCCCTTTAACCTCCTGTTTGGCCCAGTTTGCAATTTCTGCGGAAGATGAACAGGAATAGCGAGAACCAATGAGAGACTAGCTGGAGGTGTCTGGACGGGCAAATTTAACTCTCATTTCCCACCAGGAAGAGGAATTAACCAAAGGCTCAGCGTGCCGTGCCGGAACCAGATTAGGGCCTGAAGCCATCCTGCGGTGTTGCGGCCAGGTCACAAGAAAGCGAGTTGAAGAAAGGAGCTCAGGGGCACTGTAATTCACAAAACTGCAGAGTTATAAATGACAGCTATCGTCCAAAAATATACTGAAGTAAGGCTGCCAAGAGGACTTGAAAGCGGGGCAGAATTGCAGGAAACCGATTTCAGGAGGTAGACTGGAATTGCATTGAAAGCATAGGAAAAGAGGCAGAACGTCCACAATGATGCACTTGGCCAAAAAGGGCGTATGTGTTTTTTCCTGAATATATTCTGGGAAAAACGCATACGCCCATTTTGGCCAACCAAGCAAGCTTGCAAAGGAAATCTGCACTACAATGAAGTCTCACTTCCCCCCGGTCAAAAGGGCCATCTGAAAAAAGTGTAAAATCCAGAAAGGCGGGACAGCCCATGGAGAACTGGTAGCCTTGTTATGCTGACGGGCGGGATGTAAATTGCCAACAGACACTCGGGAGAAGTGTATGGTGTTTCCTGAAACATCTAAAAAACAAAGCAACAGAGCCTAGGGCACTTCCACTTATGGTCCTATAGCTTAGGGAAATTAAAATCAAAAAGACACAGCCACCCCAAAGTTTGGAACGCCTCTGTTTACAAGAACCTCGTTTACAGTACAAGTTCAACATCGCAGAAAGTGAAAAATGGATAAAGAAGTTGTGGTATTTACTTACAAAGCAATATCACTCAGCAATGAAATCTATGTCATCAGGCCCTTAGCAGCACAATGAGTGGATTCAGGTATGATGATTCTAACTGAAATAAGTCACAAAGAAAAAGAAACATCATAAGATATCAGTAATACACGGAATATAAACTTGGCTACACAGGAACTGAATTACAGAACAGAACAGGGTCTCAAATTTAGAAAACCAACTTATGCTTGCTTAAGGGGAAAGGTGAGTTGGGGTGCTGCATAAAACCAGAGATTGAAATGAGCACAGATAAAGTTCCTTAAGCCAAATATGGAATAGACAAGAGCTACTCCTTGCTCAAAGAAATGGACACAACACCCCATATTAAGCGCCTAAGAATGTACCTGACTAGTAAGTATCTTAAAACCTATGGATTGCTATATCTCCAAAAGAGAATCAAGCGTGTGTCCAGGGGCATAAATGCAGCAGTGATAGGATTGGAGAGGTTCGGTGAGCAAACAAAGACCCTTTGAAGTAATATTGCATGGTACCCATTCTATGGGTCTCAACTCTCCAGGTTTCAGGGATTCTTCCTTCAGCTAAAACATGCATGTGGAACCTAGAGTATGATCAACCATGTGATCGGGAAACGTGTTCAAATATGTCTCTGTTTTCGTACCCTGGTACTCGGGTGCAACATTCCAGACGCTTAACTAACACCCTCCCGACTTGGAGAGTCAGTCCCTTTAACCTCCTGTTTGGCCCAGTTTGCAATTTCTGCGGAAGATGAACAGGAATAGCGAGAACCAATGAGAGACTAGCTGGAGGTGTCTGGACGGGCAAATTTAACTCTCATTTCCCACCAGGAAGAGGAATTAACCAAAGGCTCAGCGTGCCCTGCCGGAACAAGATTAGGGCCTGAAGACATCCTGCGGTGTTGCGGCCAGGTCACAAGAAAGCGAGTTGAAGAAAGGAGCTCAGGGGCACTGTAATTCACAAAACTGCAGAGTTATAAATGACAGCTATCGTCCAAAAATATACTGAAGTAAGGCTGCCAAGAGGACTTGAAAGCGGGGCAGAATTGCAGGAAACCGATTTCAGGAGGTAGACTGGAATTGCATTGAAAGCATAGGAAAAGAGGCAGAACGTCCACAATGATGCACTTGGCCAAAAAGGGCGTATGTGTTTTTTCCTGAATATATACAGGGAAAAACGCATACGCCCTTTTTGGCCAACCAAGCAAGCTTGCAAAGGAAATCTGCACTACAATGAAGTCCCACTTCCCCCCGGTCAAAAGGGCCATCTGAAAAAAGTGTAAAATCCAGAAAGGCAGGACAGGCCATGGAGAACTGGGAGCCTTGTTATGCTGACGGGCGGGATGTAAATTGCCAACAGACACTCGGGAGAAGTGTATGGTGTTTCCTGAAACATCTAAAAAACAAAGCAACAGAGCCTAGGGCACTTCCACTTATGGTCCTATAGCTTAGGGAAATTAAAATCAAAAAGACACAGCCACCCCAAAGTTTGGGACGCCTCTGTTTACAAGAACCTCGTTTACAGTACAAGTTCAACATCGCAGAAAGTGAAAAATGGATAAAGAAGTTGTGGTATTTACTTACAAAGCAATATCACTCAGCAATGAAATCTATGTCATCAGGCCCTTAGCAGCACAATGAGTGGATTCAGGTATGATGTTTCTAACTGAAATAAGTCACACAGAAAAAGAAACATCATAAGATATCAGTAATACACGGAATGTAAACTTGGCTACACAGGAACTGAATTACAGAACAGAACAGGGTCTCAAATTTAGAAAACCAACTTATGCTTGCTTAAGGGTAAAGGTGAGTTGGGGTGCTGCATAAAACCAGAGATTGAAATGAGCACAGATAAAGTTCCTTAAGCCAAATATGGAATAGACAAGAGCTACTCCTTGCTCAACGAAATGGACTCAACACCCCATATTAAGCGCCTAAGAATGTACCTGACTAGTAAGTATCTTAAAACCTATGGATTGCTATATCTCCAAAAGAGAATCAAGCGTGTGTCCAGGGGCATAAATGCAGCAGTGATAGGATTGGAGAGGTTCGGTGAGCAAACAAAGACCCTTTGAAGTCATATTGCATGGTACCCATTCCACGTGTTTCAACTACCCAGGTTTAAGGTATTCTTCCTTCAGCTAAAACATGCATGTGGAACCTAGAGTATGATCAACCATGTGATCGGGAAACGTGTTCAAATATGTCTCAGTTTTCATACCCTGGTACTCGGGTGCAACATTCCAGACGCTTTACTAACACCCTCCCGACTTGGAGAGTCAGTCCCTTTAACCTCCTGTTTGGCCCAGTTTGCAATTTCTGTGGAAGATGAACAGGAATAGCGAGAACCAATGAGAGACTAGCTGGAGGTGTCTGGACGGGCAAATTTAACTCTCATTTCCCACCAGGAAGAGGAATTAACCAAAGGCTCAGCGTGCCCTGCCGGAACCAGATTAGGGCCTGAAGCCATCCTGTGGTGTTGCGGCCAGCTCAAAAGAAAGCGAGTTGAAGAAAGGAGCTCAGGGGCACTGTAATTCACAAACCTGCAGAGTTATAAATGACAGCTATCGTCCAAAAATATACTGAAGTAAGGCTGCCAAGAGGACTTGAAAGCGGGGCAGAATTGCAGGAAACCGATTTCAGGAGGTAGACTGGAATTGCATTGAAAGCATAGGAAAAGAGGCAGAACGTCCACAATGATGCACTTGGCCAAAAAGGGCGTATGTGTTTTTTCCTGAATATATTCTGGGTAAAACGCATACACCCTTTTTGGCCAACCAAGCAAGCTTGCAAAGGAAATCTGCACTACAATGAGGTCTCACTTCCCCCCGGTCAAAAGGGCCATCTGAAAAAAGTGTAAAATCCAGAAAGGCAGGACAGGCCATGGAGAACTGGGAGCCTTGTTATGCTGACGGGCGGGATGTAAATAGCCAACAGACACTCGGGAGAAGTGTATGGTGTTTCCTGAAACATCTAAAAAACAAAGCAACAGAGCCTAGGGCACTTCCACTTATGGTCCTATAGCTTAGGGAAATTAAAATCAAAAAGACACAGCCACCCCAAAGTTTGGAACGCCTCTGTTTACAAGAACCTCGTTTACAGTACAAGTTCAACATCGCAGAAAGTGAAAAATGGATAAAGAAGTTGTGGTATTTACTTACAAAGCAATATCACTCAGCAATGAAATCTATGTCATCAGGCCCTTAGCAGCACAATGAGTGGATTCAGGTATGACGATTCTAACTGAAATAAGTCACACAGAAAAAGAAACATCATAAGATATCAGTAATACACGGAATGTAAACTTGGCTACACAGGAACTGAATTACAGAACAGAACAGGGTCTCATATTTAGAAAACCAACTTATGCTTGCTTAAGGGTAAAGGTGAGTTGGGGTGCTGCATAAAACCAGAGATTGAAATGAGCACAGATAAAGTTCCTTAAGCCAAATATGGAATAGACAAGAGCTACTCCTTGTTCAACGAAATGGACTCAACACCCCATATTAAGCGCCTAAGAATGTACCTGACTAGTAAGTATCTTAAAACCTATGGATTGCTATATCTCCAAAAGAGAATCAAGCGTGTGTCCAGGGGCATAAACGCAGCAGTGATAGGATTGGAGAGGTTCGGTGAGCAAACAAAGACCCTTTGAAGTCATATTGCATGGTACCCATTCCACGGGTCTCAACTCTCCAGGTTTCAGGGATTCTTCCTTCAGCTAAAACATGCATGTGGAACCTAGAGTATGATCAACCATGTGATCGGGAAACGTGTTCAAATATGTCTCAGTTTTCGTACCCTGGTACTCGGGTGCAACATTCCAGACGCTTTACTAACACCCTCCCGACTTGGAGAGTCAGTCCCTTTAACCTCCTGTTTGGCCCAGTTTGCAATTTCTGCGGAAGATGAACAGGAATAGCGAGAACCAATGAGAGACTAGCTGGAGGTGTCTGGACGGGCAAATTTAACTCTCATTTCCCACCAGGAAGAGGAATTAACCAAAGGCTCAGCGTGCCCTGCCGGAACCAGATTAGGGCCTGAAGCCATCCTGTGGTGTTGCGGCCAGCTCAAAAGAAAGCGAGTTGAAGAAAGGAGCTCAAGGGCACTGTAATTCACAAACCTGCAGAGTTATAAATGACAGCTATCGTCCAAAAATATACTGAAGTAAGGCTGCCAAGAGGACTTGAAAGCGGGGCAGAATTGCAGGAAACCGATTTCAGGAGGCAGACTGGAATTGCATTGAAAGCATAGGAAAAGAGGCAGAACGTCCACAATGATGCACTTGGCCAAAAAGGGCGTATGCGTTTTTTCCTGAATATATTCAGGAAAAAACGCATACGCCCTTTTTGGCCAACCAAGCAAGCTTGCAAAGGAAATCTGCACTACAATGAAGTCTCACTTCCTCCCGGTCAAAAGGGCCATCTGAAAAAAGTGTAAAATCCAGAAAGGCAGGACAGGCCATGGAGAGCTGGGAGCCTTGTTATGCTGATGGGCGGGATGTAAATTGCCAACAGACACTCGGGAGAAGTGTATGGTGTTTCCTGAAACATCTAAAAAACAAAGCAACAGAGCCTAGGGCACTTCCACTTATGGTCCTATAGCTTAGGGAAATTAAAATCAAAAAGACACAGCCACCCCAAAGTTTGGGACGCCTCTGTTTACAAGAACCTCGTTTACCGTACAAGTTCAATATCACAGAAAGTGAAAAATGGATAAAGAAGTTGTGGTATTTACTTACAAAGCAATATCACTCAGCAATGAAATCTATGTCATCAGGCCCTTAGCAGCACAATGAGTGGATTCAGGTATGATGATTCTAACTGAAATAAGTCACACAGAAAAAGAAACATCATAAGATATCAGTAATACATGGAATGTAAACTTGGCTACATAGGAACTGAATTACAGAACAGAACAGGGTCTCAAATTTAGAAAACCAACTTATGCTTGCTTAAGGGGAAAGGTGAGTTGGGGTGCTGCATAAAACCAGAGATTGAAATGAGCACAGATAAAGTTCCTTAAGCCAAATATGGAATAGACAAGAGCTACTCCTTGCTCAACGAAATGGACTCAACACCGCATATTAAACGCCTAAAAATGTACCTGACTAGTAAGTATCTTAAAACCTATGGATTGCTATGTCTCCGAAAGAGAATCAAGCATGTGTACAGGGGCATAAACGCAGCAGTGATAGGATTGGAGAGGTTCGGTGAGCAAACGAAGACCCTTTGAAGTCATATTGCATGGTACCCATTCCACGGGTTTCAACTACCCAGGTTTAAGGTATTCTTCCTTCAGCTAAAACATGCATGTGGAACCTAGAGTATGATCAACCATGTGATCGGGAAACGTGTTCAAATATGTCTCAGTTCTCGTACCCTGGTACTCAGGTGCAACATTCCAGACGCTTTACTAACACCCTCCCGACTTGGAGAGTCAGTCCCTTTAACCTCCTGTTTGGCCCAGTTTGCAATTTCTGCGGAAGATGAACAGGAATAGCGAGAACCAATGAGAGACTAGCTGGAGGTGTCTGGACGGGCAAATTTAACTCTCATTTCCCACCAGGAAGAGGAATTAACCAAAGGCTCAGCGTGCCATGCCGGAACCAGATTAGGGCCTGAAGACATCCTGCGGTGTTGCGGCCAGCTCAAAAGAAAGCGAGTTGAAGAAAGGAGCTCAGGGGCACTGTCATTCACAAACCTGCAGAGTTATAAATGACAGCTATCGTCCAAAAATATACTGAAGTAAGGCTGCCAAGAGGACTTGAAAACGGGGCAGAATTGCAGGAAACCGATTTCAGGAGGTAGACTGGAATTGCATTGAAAGCATAGGAAAAGAGGCAGAACGTCCACAATGATGCACTTGGCCAAAAAGGGCGTATGTGTTTTTTCCTGAATATATTCAGGGAAAAACGAATACGCCCTTTTTGGCCAACCAAGCAAGCTTGCAAAGGAAATCTGCACTACAATGAAGTCCCACTTCCCCCCGGTCAAAAGGGCCATCTGAAAAAAGTGTAAAATCCAGAAAGGCAGGACAGGCCATGGAGAACTGGGAGCCTTGTTATGCTGACGGGCGGGATGTAAATTGCCAACAGACACTCGGGAGAAGTGTATGGTGTTTCCTGAAACATCTAAAAAACAAAGCAACAGAGCCTAGGGCACTTCCACTTATGGTCCTATAGCTTAGGGAAATTAAAATCAAAAAGACACAGCCACCCCAAAGTTTGGGACGCCTCTGTTTACAAGAACCTCGTTTACAGTACAAGTTCAACATCGCAGAAAGTGAAAAATGGATAAAGAAGTTGTGGTATTTACTTACAAAGCAATATCACTCAGCAATGAAATCTATGTCATCAGGCCCTTAGCAGCACAATGAGTGGATTCAGGTATGATGATTCTAACTGAAATAAGTCACACAGAAAAAGAAACATCATAAGATATCAGTAATACACGGAATGTAAACTTGGCTACACAGGAACTGAATTACAGAACAGAACAGGGTCTCAAATTTAGAAAACCAACTTATGCTTGCTTAAGGGTAAAGGTGAGTTGGGGTGCTGCATAAAACCAGAGATTGAAATGAGCACAGATAAAGTTCCTTAAGCCAAATATGGAATAGACAAGAGCTACTCCTTGCTCAACGAAATGGACTCAACACCCCATATTAAGCGCCTAAGAATGTACCTGACTAGTAAGTATCTTAAAACCTATGGATTGCTATATCTCCAAAAGAGAATCAAGCGTGTGTCCAGGGGCATAAATGCAGCAGTGATAGGATTGGAGAGGTTCGGTGAGCAAACAAAGACCCTTTGAAGTCATATTGCATGGTACCCATTCCACGGGTCTCAACTCTCCAGGTTTCAGGGATTCTTCCTTCAGCTAAAACATGCATGTGGAACCTAGAGTATGATCAACCATGTGATCGGGAAACGTGTTCAAATATGTCTCAGTTCTCGTACCCTGGTACTTGGGTGCAACATTCCAGACGCTTTACTAACACCCTCCCGACTTGGAGAGTCAGTCCCTTTAACCTCCTGTTTGGCCCAGTTTGCAATTTCTGCGGAAGATGAACAGGAATAGCGAGAACCAATGAGAGACTAGCTGGAGGTGTCTGGACGGGCAAATTTAACTCTCATTTCCCACCAGGAAGAGGAATTAACCAAAGGCTCAGCGTGCCGTGCCGGAACCAGATTAGGGCCTGAAGACATCCTGCGGTGTTGCGGCCAGCTCAAAAGAAAGCGAGTTGAAGAAAGGAGCTCAGGGGCACTGTCATTCACAAACCTGCAGAGTTATAAATGACAGCTATCGTCCAAAAATATACTGAAGTAAGGCTGCCAAGAGGACTTGAAAGCGGGGCAGAATTGCAGGAAACCGATTTCAGGAGGTAGACTGGAATTGCATTGAAAGCATAGGAAAAGAGGCAGAACGTCCACAATGATGCACTTGGCCAAAAAGGGCGTATGCGTTTTTTCCTGAATATATTCAGGAAAAAACGCATACGCACTTTTTGGCCAACCAAGCAAGCTTGCAAAGGAAATCTGCACTACAATGAAGTCTCACATCCCCCCGGTCAAAAGGGCCATCTGAAAAAAGTGTAAAATCCAGAAAGGCAGGACAGGCCATGGAGAACTGGGAGCCTTGTTATGCTGATGGGCGGGATGTAAATTGCCAGCAGACACTGGGGAGAAGTGTATGGTGTTTCCTGAAACATCTAAAAAACAAAGCAACAGAGCCTAGGGCACTTCCACTTATGGTCCTATAGCTTAGGGAAATTAAAATCAAAAAGACACAGCCACCCCAAACATTGGGATGCCTCTGTTTACAAGAACCTCGTTTACAGTACAAGTTCAACATCGCAGAAAGTGAAAAATGGATAAAGAAGTTGTGGTATTTACTTACAAAGCAATATCACTCAGCCATGAAATCTATGTCATCAGGCCCTTAGCAGCACAATGAGTGGATTCAGGTATGATGATTCTAACTGAAATAAGTCACACAGAAAAAGAAACATCATAAGATATC
Organism: Pseudorca crassidens; assembly: GCF_039906515.1. Taxonomy (NCBI): domain Eukaryota; kingdom Metazoa; phylum Chordata; class Mammalia; order Artiodactyla; family Delphinidae; genus Pseudorca; species Pseudorca crassidens. The sequence continues at coordinate 109,704,213 of NC_090303.1, read as the reverse complement.
AGTAATACACGGAATGTAAACTTGGCTCCACAGGAACTGAATTACAGAACAGAACAGGGTCTCAAATTTAGAAAACCAACTTATGCTTGCTTAAGGGTAAAGGTGAGTTGGGGTGCTGCATAAAACCAGAGATTGAAATGAGCACAGATAAATTTCCTTAAGCAAAATATGGAATAGACAAGAGCTACTCCTTGCTCAACGAAATGGACTCAACACCACATATTAAACGCCTAAGAATGTACCTGACTAGTAAGTATCTTAAAACCTATGGATTGCTATGTCTCCGAAAGAGAATCAAGCATGTGTACAGGGGCATAAACGCAGCAGTGATAGGATTGGAGAGGTTCGGTGAGCAAATGAGGACCCTTTGAAGTCATATTGCATGGTACCCATTCCACGGGTCTCAACTCTCCAGGTTTAAGGTATTCTTCCTTCAGCTAAAACATGCATGTGGAACCCAGAGTATGATCCACCATGTGAACGGGAGACATGTTCAAATATGTCTCAGTTTTCCTCCCCTGGTACTCGGGTGCAACATTCCAGACGCTTTACTAACACTCTCCCCACTTGGAGAGTCAGCGCCTTTAACCTCCTGTTTGGCCCATTTTCCAATTTCTGCGGAAGATGAACAGAAATAGGGAGAACCAATGAGAGACTAGCTGGAGGTGTCTGGACGGGCAAATTTAACTCTCTTTTCCCACCAGGAACAGGAAATAACCAAAGGTTCAGCATGCCGTGCCGGAACCAGATTAGGGCCTGAAGCCATCCTGCGGTGTTGCGGCCAGCTCAAAAGAAAGCGAGTTGAAGAAAGGAGCTCAGGGGCACTGTAATTCACAAACCTGCAGAGTTATAAATGACAGCTATCGTCCAAAAATATACTGAAGTAAGGCTGCCAAGAGGACTTGAAAGCGGGGCAGAATTGCAGGAAACCGATTTCAGGAGGTAGACTGGAATTGCATTGAAAGCATAGGAAAAGAGGCAGAACGTCCACAGTGATGCACTTGGCCAAAAAGGGCGTATGCGTTTTTTCCTGAATATATTCAGGAAAAAACGCATACGCCCTTTTTGGCCAACCAAGCAAGCTTGCAAAGGAAATCTGCACTACAATGAAGTCTCACTTCCCCCCGGTCAAAAGGGCCATCTGAAAAAAGTGTAAAATCCAGAAAGGCAGGACAGGCCATGGAGAACTGGGAGCCTTGTTATGCTGATGGGCGGGATGTAAATTGCCAACAGCCACTCCGGAGAAGTGTATGGTGTTTCCTGAAACATCTAAAAAACAAAGCAACAGAGCCTAGGGCACTTCCACTTATGGTCCTATAGCTTAGGGAAATTAAAATCAAAAAGACACAGCCACCCCAAAGTTTGGAACGCCTCTGTTTACAAGAACCTCGTTTACAGTACAAGTTCAACATCGCAGAAAGTGAAAAATGGATAAAGAAGTTGTGGTATTTACTTACAAAGCAATATCACTCAGCAATGAAATCTATGTCATCAGGCCCTTAGCAGCACAATGAGTGGATTCAGGTATGATGATTCTAACTGAAATAAGTCACACAGAAAAAGAAACATCATAAGATATCAGTAATACACGGAATGTAAACTTGGCTACACAGGAACTGAATTACAGAACAGAACAGGGTCTCAAATTTAGAAAACCAACTTATGCTTGCTTAAGGGTAAAGGTGAGTTGGGGTGCTGCATAAAACCAGAGATTGAAATGAGCACAGATAAAGTTCCTTAAGCCAAATATGGAATAGACAAGAGCTACTCCTTGCTCAACGAAATGGACTCAACACCCCATATTAAGAACCTAAGAATGTACCTGACTAGTAAGTATCTTAAAACCTATGGATTGCTATATCTCCAAAAGAGAATCAAGCGTGTGTCCAGGGGCATAAATGCAGCAGTGATAGGATTGGAGAGGTTCGGTGAGCAAACAAAGACCCTTTGAAGTAATATTGCATGGTACCCATTCTATGGGTCTCAACTCTCCAGGTTTCAGGGATTCTTCCTTCAGCTAAAACATGCATGTGGAACCTAGAGTATGATCAACCATGTGATCGGGAAACGTGTTCAAATATGTCTCTGTTTTCGTACCCTGGTACTCGGGTGCAACATTCCAGACGCTTAACTAACACCCTCCCGACTTGGAGAGTCAGTCCCTTTAACCTCCTGTTTGGCCCAGTTTGCAATTTCTGCGGAAGATGAACAGGAATAGCGAGAACCAATGAGAGACTAGCTGGAGGTGTCTGGACGGGCAAATTTAACTCTCATTTCCCATCAGGAAGAGGAATTAACCAAAGGCTCAGCGTGCCCTGCCGGAACAAGATTAGGGCCTGAAGACATCCTGCGGTGTTGCGGCCAGGTCACAAGAAAGCGAGTTGAAGAAAGGAGCTCAGGGGCACTGTAATTCACAAAACTGCAGAGTTATAAATGACAGCTATCGTCCAAAAATATACTGAAGTAAGGCTGCCAAGAGGACTTGAAAGCGGGGCAGAATTGCAGGAAACCGATTTCAGGAGGTAGACTGGAATTGCATTGAAAGCATAGGAAAAGAGGCAGAACGTCCACAATGATGCACTTGGCCAAAAAGGGCGTATGTGTTTTTTCCTGAATATATTCAGGGAAAAACGCATACGCCCTTTTTGGCCAACCAAGCAAGCTTGCAAAGGAAATCTGCACTACAATGAAGTCCCACTTCCCCCCGGTCAAAAGGGCCATCTGAAAAAAGTGTAAAATCCAGAAAGGCAGGACAGGCCATGGAGAACTGGGAGCCTTGTTATGCTGATGGGCGGGATGTAAATTGCCAACAGACACTCGGGAGAAGTGTATGGTGTTTCCTGAAACATCTAAAAAACAAAGCAACAGAGCCTAGGGCACTTCCACTTATGGTCCTATAGCTTAGGGAAATTAAAATCAAAAAGACACAGCCACCCCAAAGTTTGGGACGCCTCTGTTTACAAGAACCTCGTTTACAGTACAAGTTCAACATCGCAGAAAGTGAAAAATGGATAAAGAAGTTGTGGTATTTACTTACAAAGCAATATCACTCAGCAATGAAATCTATGTCATCAGGCCCTTAGCAGCACAATGAGTGGATTCAGGTATGATGTTTCTAACTGAAATAAGTCACACAGAAAAAGAAACATCATAAGATATCAGTAATACACGGAATGTAAACTTGGCTACACAGGAACTGAATTACAGAACAGAACAGGGTCTCAAATTTAGAAAACCAACTTATGCTTGCTTAAGGGTAAAGGTGAGTTGGGGTGCTGCATAAAACCAGAGATTGAAATGAGCACAGATAAAGTTCCTTAAGCCAAATATGGAATAGACAAGAGCTACTCCTTGCTCAACGAAATGGACTCAACACCCCATATTAAGCGCCTAAGAATGTACCTGACTAGTAAGTATCTTAAAACCTATGGATTGCTATATCTCCAAAAGAGAATCAAGCATGTGTACAGGGGCATAAATGCAGCAGTGATAGGATTGGAGAGGTTCGGTGAGCAAACAAAGACCCTTTGAAGTCATATTGCATGGTACCCATTCCACGGGTCTCAACTCTCCAGGTTTCAGGGATTCTTCCTTCAGCTAAAACATGCATGTGGAACCTAGAGTATGATCAACCATGTGATCGGGAAACGTGTTCAAATATGTCTCAGTTCTCGTACCCTGGTACTTGGGTGCAACATTCCAGACGCTTTACTAACACCCTCCCGACTTGGAGAGTCAGTCCCTTTAACCTCCTGTTTGGCCCAGTTTGCAATTTCTGCGGAAGATGAACAGGAATAGCGAGAACCAATGAGAGACTAGCTGGAGGTGTCTGGACGGGCAAATTTAACTCTCATTTCCCACCAGGAAGAGGAATTAACCAAAGGCTCAGCGTGCCGTGCCGGAACCAGATTAGGGCCTGAAGACATCCTGCGGTGTTGCGGCCAGCTCAAAAGAAAGCGAGTTGAAGAAAGGAGCTCAGGGGCACTGTCATTCACAAACCTGCAGAGTTATAAATGACAGCTATCGTCCAAAAATATACTGAAGTAAGGCTGCCAAGAGGACTTGAAAGCGGGGCAGAATTGCAGGAAACCGATTTCAGGAGGTAGACTGGAATTGCATTGAAAGCATAGGAAAAGAGGCAGAACGTCCACAATGATGCACTTGGCCAAAAAGGGCGTATGCGTTTTTTCCTGAATATATTCAGGAAAAAACGCATACGCACTTTTTGGCCAACCAAGCAAGCTTGCAAAGGAAATCTGCACTACAATGAAGTCTCACATCCCCCCGGTCAAAAGGGCCATCTGAAAAAAGTGTAAAATCCAGAAAGGCAGGACAGGCCATGGAGAACTGGGAGCCTTGTTATGCTGACGGGCGGGATGTAAATTGCCAACAGACACTCGGGAGAAGTGTATGGTGTTTCCTGAAACATCTAAAAAACAAAGCAACAGAGCCTAGGGCACTTCCACTTATGGTCCTATAGCTTAGGGAAATTAAAATCAAAAAGACACAGCCACCCCAAACATTGGGATGCCTCTGTTTACAAGAACCTCGTTTACAGTACAAGTTCAACATCGCAGAAAGTGAAAAATGGATAAAGAAGTTGTGGTATTTACTTACAAAGCAATATCACTCAGCCATGAAATCTATGTCATCAGGCCCTTAGCAGCACAATGAGTGGATTCAGGTATGATGATTCTAACTGAAATAAGTCACACAGAAAAAGAAACATCATAAGATATCAGTAATACACGGAATGTAAACTTGGCTACACAGGAACTGAATTACAGAACAGAACAGGGTCTCAAATTTAGAAAACCAACTTATGCTTGCTTAAGGGTAAAGGTGAGTTGGGGTGCTGCATAAAACCAGAGATTGAAATGAGCACAGATAAATTTCCTTAAGCAAAATATGGAATAGACAAGAGCTACTCCTTGCTCAACGAAATGGACTCAACACCACATATTAAACGCCTAAGAATGTACCTGACTAGTAAGTATCTTAAAACCTATGGATTGCTATGTCTCCGAAAGAGAATCAAGCATGTGTACAGGGGCATAAACGCAGCAGTGATAGGATTGGAGAGGTTCGGTGAGCAAATGAGGACCCTTTGAAGTCATATTGCATGGTACCCATTCCACGGGTCTCAACTCTCCAGGTTTCAGGGATTCTTCCTTCAGCTAAAACATGCATGTGGAACCCAGAGTATGATCCACCATGTGAACGGGAGACATGTTCAAATATGTCTCAGTTTTCCTCCCCTGGTACTCGGGTGCAACATTCCAGACGCTTTACTAACACTCTCCCCACTTGGAGAGTCAGCGCCTTTAACCTCCTGTTTGGCCCATTTTCCAATTTCTGCGGAAGATGAACAGAAATAGGGAGAACCAATGAGAGACTAGCTGGAGGTGTCTGGACGGGCAAATTTAACTCTCTTTTCCCACCAGGAACAGGAAATAACCAAAGGTTCAGCATGCCGTGCCGGAACCAGATTAGGGCCTGAAGCCATCCTGCGGTGTTGCGGCCAGCTCAAAAGAAAGCGAGTTGAAGAAAGGAGCTCAGGGGCACTGTAATTCACAAACCTGCAGAGTTATAAATGACAGCTATCGTCCAAAAATATACTGAAGTAAGGCTGCCAAGAGGACTTGAAAGCGGGGCAGAATTGCAGGAAACCGATTTCAGGAGGTAGACTGGAATTGCATTGAAAGCATAGGAAAAGAGGCAGAACGTCCACAGTGATGCACTTGGCCAAAAAGGGCGTATGCGTTTTTTCCTGAATATATTCAGGAAAAAACGCATACGCCCTTTTTGGCCAACCAAGCAAGCTTGCAAAGGAAATCTGCACTACAATGAAGTCTCACTTCCCCCCTGTCAAAAGGGCCATCTGAAAAAAGTGTAAAATCCAGAAAGGCAGGACAGGCCATGGAGAACTGGGAGCCTTGTTATGCTGATGGGCGGGATGTAAATTGCCAACAGCCACTCCGGAGAAGTGTATGGTGTTTCCTGAAACATCTAAAAAACAAAGCAACAGAGCCTAGGGCACTTCCACTTATGGTCCTATAGCTTAGGGAAATTAAAATCAAAAAGACACAGCCACCCCAAAGTTTGGAACGCCTCTGTTTACAAGAACCTCGTTTACAGTACAAGTTCAACATCGCAGAAAGTGAAAAATGGATAAAGAAGTTGTGGTATTTACTTACAAAGCAATATCACTCAGCAATGAAATCTATGTCATCAGGCCCTTAGCAGCACAATGAGTGGATTCAGGTATGATGATTCTAACTGAAATAAGTCACACAGAAAAAGAAACATCATAAGATATCAGTAATACACGGAATGTAAACTTGGCTACACAGGAACTGAATTACAGAACAGAACAGGGTCTCAAATTTAGAAAACCAACTTATGCTTGCTTAAGGGTAAAGGTGAGTTGGGGTGCTGCATAAAACCAGAGATTGAAATGAGCACAGATAAAGTTCCTTAAGCCAAATATGGAATAGACAAGAGCTACTCCTTGCTCAACGAAATGGACTCAACACCCCATATTAAGAACCTAAGAATGTACCTGACTAGTAAGTATCTTAAAACCTATGGATTGCTATATCTCCAAAAGAGAATCAAGCGTGTGTCCAGGGGCATAAATGCAGCAGTGATAGGATTGGAGAGGTTCGGTGAGCAAACAAAGACCCTTTGAAGTAATATTGCATGGTACCCATTCTATGGGTCTCAACTCTCCAGGTTTCAGGGATTCTTCCTTCAGCTAAAACATGCATGTGGAACCTAGAGTATGATCAACCATGTGATCGGGAAACGTGTTCAAATATGTCTCTGTTTTCGAACACTGGTACTCGGGTGCAACATTCCAGACGCTTAACTAACACCCTCCCGACTTGGAGAGTCAGTCCCTTTAACCTCCTGTTTGGCCCAGTTTGCAATTTCTGCGGAAGATGAACAGGAATAGCGAGAACCAATGAGAGACTAGCTGGAGGTGTCTGGACGGGCAAATTTAACTCTCATTTCCCACCAGGAAGAGGAATTAACCAAAGGCTCAGCGTGCCCTGCCGGAACAAGATTAGGGCCTGAAGCCATCCTGCGGTGTTGCGGCCAGGTCACAAGAAAGCGAGTTGAAGAAAGGAGCTCAGGGGCACTGTAATTCACAAACCTGCAGAGTTATAAATGACAGCTATCGTCCAAAAATATACTGAAGTAAGGCTGCCAAGAGGACTTGAAAGCGGGGCAGAATTGCAGGAAACCGATTTCAGGAGGTAGACTGGAATTGCATTGAAAGCATAGGAAAAGAGGCAGAACGTCCACAATGATGCACTTGGCCAAAAAGGGCGTATGTGTTTTTTCCTGAATATATTCTGGGTAAAACGCATACACCCTTTTTGGCCAACCAAGCAAGCTTGCAAAGGAAATCTGCACTACAATGAGGTCTCACTTCCCCCCGGTCAAAAGGGCCATCTGAAAAAAGTGTAAAATCCAGAAAGGCAGGACAGGCCATGGAGAACTGGGAGCCTTGTTATGCTGACGGGCGGGATGTAAATAGCCAACAGACACTCGGGAGAAGTGTATGGTGTTTCCTGAAACATCTAAAAAACAAAGCAACAGAGCCTAGGGCACTTCCACTTATGGTCCTATAGCTTAGGGAAATTAAAATCAAAAAGACACAGCCACCCCAAAGTTTGGAACGCCTCTGTTTACAAGAACCTCGTTTACAGTACAAGTTCAACATCGCAGAAAGTGAAAAATGGATAAAGAATTTGTGGTATTTAGTTACAAAGCAATATCACTCAGCAATGAAATCTATGTCATCAGGCCCTTAGCAGCACAATGAGTGGATTCAGGTATGACGATTCTAACTGAAATAAGTCACACAGAAAAAGAAACATCATAAGATATCAGTAATACACGGAATGTAAACTTGGCTACACAGGAACTGAATTACAGAACAGAACAGGGTCTCATATTTAGAAAACCAACTTATGCTTGCTTAAGGGTAAAGGTGAGTTGGGGTGCTGCATAAAACCAGAGATTGAAATGAGCACAGATAAAGTTCCTTAAGCCAAATATGGAATAGACAAGAGCTACTCCTTGTTCAACGAAATGGACTCAACACCCCATATTAAGCGCCTAAGAATGTACCTGACTAGTAAGTATCTTAAAACCTATGGATTGCTATATCTCCAAAAGAGAATCAAGCGTGTGTCCAGGGGCATAAATGCAGCAGTGATAGGATTGGAGAGGTTCGGTGAGCAAACAAAGACCCTTTGAAGTCATATTGCATGGTACCCATTCCACGGGTCTCAACTCTCCAGGTTTCAGGGATTCTTCCTTCAGCTAAAACATGCATGTGGAACCTAGAGTATGATCAACCATGTGATCGGGAAACGTGTTCAAATATGTCTCAGTTTTCGTACCCTGGTACTCGGGTGCAACATTCCAGACGCTTTACTAACACCCTCCCGACTTGGAGAGTCAGTCCCTTTAACCTCCTGTTTGGCCCAGTTTGCAATTTCTGCGGAAGATGAACAGGAATAGCGAGAACCAATGAGAGACTAGCTGGAGGTGTCTGGACGGGCAAATTTAACTCTCATTTCCCACCAGGAAGAGGAATTAACCAAAGGCTCAGCGTGCCGTGCCGGAACCAGATTAGGGCCTGAAGCCATCCTGCGGTGTTGCGGCCAGGTCACAAGAAAGCGAGTTGAAGAAAGGAGCTCAGGGGCACTGTAATTCACAAAACTGCAGAGTTATAAATGACAGCTATCGTCCAAAAATATACTGAAGTAAGGCTGCCAAGAGGACTTGAAAGCGGGGCAGAATTGCAGGAAACCGATTTCAGGAGGTAGACTGGAATTGCATTGAAAGCATAGGAAAAGAGGCAGAACGTCCACAATGATGCACTTGGCCAAAAAGGGCGTATGTGTTTTTTCCTGAATATATTCTGGGAAAAACGCATACGCCCATTTTGGCCAACCAAGCAAGCTTGCAAAGGAAATCTGCACTACAATGAAGTCTCACTTCCCCCCGGTCAAAAGGGCCATCTGAAAAAAGTGTAAAATCCAGAAAGGCGGGACAGCCCATGGAGAACTGGTAGCCTTGTTATGCTGACGGGCGGGATGTAAATTGCCAACAGACACTCGGGAGAAGTGTATGGTGTTTCCTGAAACATCTAAAAAACAAAGCAACAGAGCCTAGGGCACTTCCACTTATGGTCCTATAGCTTAGGGAAATTAAAATCAAAAAGACACAGCCACCCCAAAGTTTGGAACGCCTCTGTTTACAAGAACCTCGTTTACAGTACAAGTTCAACATCGCAGAAAGTGAAAAATGGATAAAGAAGTTGTGGTATTTACTTACAAAGCAATATCACTCAGCAATGAAATCTATGTCATCAGGCCCTTAGCAGCACAATGAGTGGATTCAGGTATGATGATTCTAACTGAAATAAGTCACACCGAAAAAGAAACATCATAAGATATCAGTAATACACGGAATGTAAACTTGGCTACACCAGAACTGAATTACAGAACAGAACAGGGTCTCAAATTTAGAAAACCAACTTATGCTTGCTTAAGGGGAAAGGTGAGTTGGGGTGCTGCATAAAACCAGAGATTGAAATGAGCACAGATAAAGTTCCTTAAGCCAAATATGGAATAGACAAGAGCTACTCCTTGCTCAACGAAATGGACTCAACACCGCATATTAAATGCCTAAGAATGTACCTGACTAGTAAGTATCTTAAAACCTATGGATTGCTATGTCTCCGAAAGAGAATCAAGCATGTGTACAGGGGCATAAACGCAGCAGTGATAGGATTGGAGAGGTTCGGTGAGCAAATGAAGACCCTTTGAAGTCATATTGCATGGTACCCATTCCACGGGTTTCAACTACCCAGGTTTAAGGTATTCTTCCTTCAGCTAAAACATGCATGTGGAACCTAGAGTATGATCAACCATGTGATCGGGAGACGTGTTCAAATATGTCTCAGTTTTCGTACCCTGGTACTCGGGTGCAACATTCCAGACGCTTTACTAACACCCTCCCGACTTGGAGAGTCAGTCCCTTTAACCTCCTGTTTGGCCCAGTTTGCAATTTCTGCGGAAGATGAACAGGAATAGCGAGAACCAATGAGAGACTAGCTGGAGGTGTCTGGACGGGCAAATTTAACTCTCATTTCCCACCAGGAAGAGGAATTAACCAAAGGCTCAGCGTGCCGTGCCGGAACCAGATTAGGGCCTGAAGCCATCCTGCGGTGTTGCGGCCAGCTCAAAAGAAAGCGAGTTGAAGAAAGGAGCTCAGGGGCACTGTAATTCACAAACCTGCAGAGTTATAAATGACAGCTATCGTCCAAAAATATACTGAAGTAAGGCTGCCAAGAGGACTTGAAAGCGGGGCAGAATTGCAGGAAACCGATTTCAGGAGGCAGACTGGAATTGCATTGAAAGCATAGGAAAAGAGGCAGAACGTCCACAATGATGCACTTGGCCAAAAAGGGCGTATGCGTTTTTTCCTGAATATATTCAGGAAAAAACGCATACGCCCTTTTTGGCCAACCAAGCAAGCTTGCAAAGGAAATCTGCACTACAATGAAGTCTCACTTCCCCCCGGTCAAAAGGGCCATCTGAAAAAAGTGTAAAATCCAGAAAGGCAGGACAGGCCATGGAGAACTGGGAGCCTTGTTATGCTGATGGGCGGGATGTAAATTGCCAACAGACACTCGGGAGAAGTGTATGGTGTTTCCTGAAACATCTAAAAAACAAAGCAACAGAGCCTAGGGCACTTCCACTTATGGTCCTATAGCTTAGGGAAATTAAAATCAAAAAGACACAGCCACCCCAAAGTTTGGGACGCCTCTGTTTACAAGAACCTCGTTTACCGTACAAGTTCAACATCGCAGAAAGTGAAAAATGGATAAAGAAGATGTGGTATTTACTTACAAAGCAATATCACTCAGCAATGAAATCTATGTCATCAGGCCCTTAGCAGCACAATAAGTGGATTCAGGTATGATGATTCTAACTGAAATAAGTCACACAGAAAAAGAAACATCATAAGATATCAGTAATACACGGAATGTAAACTTGGCTACACAGGAACTGAATTACAGAACAGAACAGGGTCTCAAATTTAGAAAACCAACTTATGCTTGCTTAAGGGGAAAGGTGAGTTGGGGTGCTGCATAAAACCAGAGATTGAAATGAGCACAGATAAAGTTCCTTAAGCCAAATATGGAATAGACAAGAGCTACTCCTTGCTCAACGAAATGGACTCAACACCCCATATTAAGAACCTAAGAATGTACCTGACTAGTAAGTATCTTAAAACCTATGGATTGCTATATCTCCAAAAGAGAATCAAGCGTGTGTCCAGGGGCATAAATGCAGCAGTGATAGGATTGGAGAGGTTCGGTGAGCAAACAAAGACCCTTTGAAGTAATATTGCATGGTACCCATTCTATGGGTCTCAACTCTCCAGGTTTCAGGGATTCTTCCTTCAGCTAAAACATGCATGTGGAACCTAGAGTATGATCAACCATGTGATCGGGAAACGTGTTCAAATATGTCTCTGTTTTCGTACCCTGGTACTCGGGTGCAACATTACAGACGCTTAACTAACACCCTCCCGACTTGGAGAGTCAGTCCCTTTAACCTCCTGTTTGGCCCAGTTTGCAATTTCTGCGGAAGATGAACAGGAATAGCGAGAACCAATGAGAGACTAGCTGGAGGTGTCTGGACGGGCAAATTTAACTCTCATTTCCCACCAGGAAGAGGAATTAACCAAAGGCTGAGCGTGCCCTGCCGGAACAAGATTAGGGCCTGAAGACATCCTGCGGTGTTGCGGCCAGGTCACAAGAAAGCGAGTTGAAGAAAGGAGCTCAGGGGCACTGTAATTCACAAAACTGCAGAGTTATAAATGACAGCTATCGTCCAAAAATATACTGAAGTAAGGCTGCCAAGAGGACTTGAAAGCGGGGCAGAATTGCAGGAAACCGATTTCAGGAGGTAGACTGGAATTGCATTGAAAGCATAGGAAAAGAGGCAGAACGTCCACAATGATGCACTTGGCCAAAAAGGGCGTATGTGTTTTTTCCTGAATATATACAGGGAAAAACGCATACGCCCTTTTTGGCCAACCAAGCAAGCTTGCAAAGGAAATCTGCACTACAATGAAGTCCCACTTCCCCCCGGTCAAAAGGGCCATCTGAAAAAAGTGTAAAATCCAGAAAGGCAGGACAGGCCATGGAGAACTGGGAGCCTTGTTATGCTGACGGGCGGGATGTAAATTGCCAACAGACACTCGGGAGAAGTGTATGGTGTTTCCTGAAACATCTAAAAAACAAAGCAACAGAGCCTAGGGCACTTCCACTTATGGTCCTATAGCTTAGGGAAATTAAAATCAAAAAGACACAGCCACCTCAAAGTTTGGGACGCCTCTGTTTACAAGAACCTCGTTTACAGTACAAGTTCAACATCGCAGAAAGTGAAAAATGGATAAAGAAGTTGTGGTATTTACTTACAAAGCAATATCACTCAGCAATGAAATCTATGTCATCAGGCCCTTAGCAGCACAATGAGTGGATTCAGGTATGATGTTTCTAACTGAAATAAGTCACACAGAAAAAGAAACATCATAAGATATCAGTAATACACGGAATGTAAACTTGGCTACACAGGAACTGAATTACAGAACAGAACAGGGTCTCAAATTTAGAAAACCAACTTATGCTTGCTTAAGGGTAAAGGTGAGTTGGGGTGCTGCATAAAACCAGAGATTGAAATGAGCACAGATAAAGTTCCTTAAGCCAAATATGGAATAGACAAGAGCTACTCCTTGCTCAACGAAATGGACTCAACACCCCATATTAAGCGCCTAAGAATGTACCTGACTAGTAAGTATCTTAAAACCTATGGATTGCTATATCTCCAAAAGAGAATCAAGCATGTGTACAGGGGCATAAATGCAGCAGTGATAGGATTGGAGAGGTTCGGTGAGCAAACAAAGACCCTTTGAAGTCATATTGCATGGTACCCATTCCACGGGTCTCAACTCTCCAGGTTTCAGGGATTCTTCCTTCAGCTAAAACATGCATGTGGAACCTAGAGTATGATCAACCATGTGATCGGGAAACGTGTTCAAATATGTCTCAGTTCTCGTACCCTGGTACTTGGGTGCAACATTCCAGACGCTTTACTAACACCCTCCCGACTTGGAGAGTCAGTCCCTTTAACCTCCTGTTTGGCCCAGTTTGCAATTTCTGCGGAAGATGAACAGGAATAGCGAGAACCAATGAGAGACTAGCTGGAGGTGTCTGGACGGGCAAATTTAACTCTCATTTCCCACCAGGAAGAGGAATTAACCAAAGGCTCAGCGTGCCGTGCCGGAACCAGATTAGGGCCTGAAGCCATCCTGCGGTGTTGCGGCCAGCTCAAAAGAAAGCGAGTTGAAGAAAGGAGCTCAGGGGCACTGTCATTCACAAACCTGCAGAGTTATAAATGACAGCTATCGTCCAAAAATATACTGAAGTAAGGCTGCCAAGAGGACTTGAAAGCGGGGCAGAATTGCAGGAAACTGATTTCAGGAGGTAGACTGGAATTGCATTGAAAGCATAGGAAAAGAGGCAGAACGTCCACAATGATGCACTTGGCCAAAAAGGGCGTATGCGTTTTTTCCTGAATATATTCAGGAAAAAACGCATACGCACTTTTTGGCCAACCAAGCAAGCTTGCAAAGGAAATCTGCACTACAATGAAGTCTCACATCCCCCCGGTCAAAAGGGCCATCTGAAAAAAGTGTAAAATCCAGAAAGGCAGGACAGGCCATGGAGAACTGGGAGCCTTGTTATGCTGATGGGCGGGATGTAAATTGCCAGCAGACACTCGGGAGAAGTGTATGGTGTTTCCTGAAACATCTAAAAAACAAAGCAACAGAGCCTAGGGCACTTCCACTTATGGTCCTATAGCTTAGGGAAATTAAAATCAAAAAGACACAGCCACCCCAAACATTGGGACGCCTCTGTTTACAAGAACCTCGTTTACAGTACAAGTTCAACATCGCAGAAAGTGAAAAATGGATAAAGAAGTTGTGGTATTTACTTACAAAGCAATATCACTCAGCCATGAAATCTATGTCATCAGGCCCTTAGCAGCACAATGAGTGGATTCAGGTATGATGATTCTAACTGAAATAAGTCACACAGAAAAAGAAACATCATAAGATATCAGTAATACATGGAATGTAAACTTGGCTCCACAGGAACTGAATTACAGAACAGAACAGGGTCTCAAATTTAGAAAACCAACTTATGCTTGCTTAAGGGTAAAGGTGAGTTGGGGTGCTGCATAAAACCAGAGATTGAAATGAGCACAGATAAAGTTCCTTAAGCCAAATATGGAATAGACAAGAGCTACTCCTTGTTCAACGAAATGGACTCAACACCCCATATTAAGCGCCTAAGAATGTACCTGACTAGTAAGTATCTTAAAACCTATGGATTGCTATATCTCCAAAAGAGAATCAAGCGTGTGTCCAGGGGCATAAATGCAGCAGTGATAGGATTGGAGAGGTTCGGTGAGCAAACAAAGACCCTTTGAAGTCATATTGCATGGTACCCATTCCACGGGTCTCAACTCTCCAGGTTTCAGGGATTCTTCCTTCAGCTAAAACATGCATGTGGAACCTAGAGTATGATCAACCATGTGATCGGGAAACGTGTTCAAATATGTCTCAGTTTTCGTACCCTGGTACTCGGGTGCAATATTCCAGACGCTTTACTAACACCCTCCCGACTTGGAGAGTCAGTCCCTTTAACCTCCTGTTTGGCCCAGTTTGCAATTTCTGCGGAAGATGAACAGGAATAGCGAGAACCAATGAGAGACTAGCTGGAGGTGTCTGGACGGGCAAATTTAACTCTCATTTCCCACCAGGAAGAGGAATTAACCAAAGGCTCAGCGTGCCGTGCCGGAACTAGATTAGGGCCTGAAGCCATCCTGCGGTGTTGCGGCCAGGTCACAAGAAAGCGAGTTGAAGAAAGGAGCTCAGGGGCACTGTAATTCACAAAACTGCAGAGTTATAAATGACAGCTATCGTCCAAAAATATACTGAAGTAAGGCTGCCAAGAGGACTTGAAAGCGGGGCAGAATTGCAGGAAACCGATTACAGGAGGTAGACTGGAATTGCATTGAAAGCATAGGAAAAGAGGCAGAACGTCCACAATGATGCACTTGGCCAAAAAGGGCGTATGTGTTTTTTCCTGAATATATTCTGGGAAAAACGCATACGCCCATTTTGGCCAACCAAGCAAGCTTGCAAAGGAAATCTGCACTACAATGAAGTCTCACTTCCCCCCGGTCAAAAGGGCCATCTGAAAAAAGTGTAAAATCCAGAAAGGCGGGACAGCCCATGGAGAACTGGTAGCCTTGTTATGCTGACGGGCGGGATGTAAATTGCCAACAGACACTCGGGAGAAGTGTATGGTGTTTCCTGAAACATCTAAAAAACAAAGCAACAGAGCCTAGGGCACTTCCACTTATGGTCCTATAGCTTAGGGAAATTAAAATCAAAAAGACACAGCCACCCCAAAGTTTGGAACGCCTCTGTTTACAAGAACCTCGTTTACAGTACAAGTTCAACATCGCAGAAAGTGAAAAATGGATAAAGAAGTTGTGGTATTTACTTACAAAGCAATATCACTCAGCAATGAAATCTATGTCATCAGGCCCTTAGCAGCACAATGAGTGGATTCAGGTATGGTGATTCTAACTGAAATAAGTCACAAAGAAAAAGAAACATCATAAGATATCAGTAATACACGGAATATAAACTTGGCTACACAGGAACTGAATTACAGAACAGAACAGGGTCTCAAATTTAGAAAACCAACTTATGCTTGCTTAAGGGGAAAGGTGAGTTGGGGTGCTGCATAAAACCAGAGATTGAAATGAGCACAGATAAAGTTCCTTAAGCCAAATATGGAATAGACAAGAGCTACTCCTTGCTCAAAGAAATGGACACAACACCCCATATTAAGCGCCTAAGAATGTACCTGACTAGTAAGTATCTTAAAACCTATGGATTGCTATATCTCCAAAAGAGAATCAAGCGTGTGTCCAGGGGCATAAATGCAGCAGTGATAGGATTGGAGAGGTTCGGTGAGCAAACAAAGACCCTTTGAAGTCATATTGCATGGTACCCATTCCACGGGTTTCAACTACCCAGGTTTAAGGTATTCTTCCTTCAGCTAAAACATGCATGTGGAACCTAGAGTATGATCAACCATGTGATCGGGAAACGTGTTCAAATATGTCTCAGTTCTCGTAACCTGGTACTCGGGTGCAACATTCCAGACGCTTTACTAACACCCTCCCGACTTGGAGAGTCAGTCCCTTTAACCTCCTGTTTGGCCCAGTTTGCAATTTCTGCGGAAGATGAACAGGAATAGCGAGAACCAATGAGAGACTAGCTGGAGGTGTCTGGACGGGCAAATTTAACTCTCATTTCCCACCAGGAAGAGGAATTAACCAAAGGCTCAGCGTGCCGTGCCGGAACCAGATTAGGGCCTGAAGCCATCCTGCGGTGTTGCGGCCAGGTCACAAGAAAGCAAGTTGAAGAAAGGAGCTCAGGGGCACTGTAATTCACAAACCTGCAGACTTATAAATGACAGCTATCGTCCAAAAATATACTGAAGTAAGGCTGCCAAGAGGACTTGAAAGCGGGGCAGAATTGCAGGAAACCGATTTCAGGAGGTAGACTGGAATTGCATTGAAAGCATAGGAAAAGAGGCAGAACGTCCACAATGATGCACTTGGCCAAAAAGGGCGTATGCGTTTTTTCCTGAATATATTCAGGAAAAAACGCATACGCCCTTTTTGGCCAACCAAGCAAGCTTGCAAAGGAAATCTGCACTACAATGAAGTCTCACTTCCCCCCGGTCAAAAGGGCCATCTGAAAAAAGTGTAAAATCCAGAAAGGCAGGACAGGCCATGGAGAACTGGGAGCCTTGTTATGCTGATGGGCGGGATGTAAATTGCCAACAGCCACTCCGGAGAAGTGTATGGTGTTTCCTGAAACATCTAAAAAACAAAGCAACAGAGCCTAGGGCACTTCCACTTATGGTCCTATAGCTTAGGGAAATTAAAATCAAAAAGACACAGCCACCCCAAAGTTTGGGACGCCTCTGTTTACAAGAACCTCGTTTACCGTACAAGTTCAACATCGCAGAAAGTGAAAAATGGATAAAGAAGTTGTGGTATTTACTTACAAAGCAATATCACTCAGCAATGAAATCTATGTCATCAGGCCCTTAGCAGCACAATGAGTGGATTCAGGTATGATGATTCTAACTGAAATAAGTCACACAGAAAAAGAAACATCATAAGATATCAGTAATACACGGAATGTAAACTTGGCTCCACAGGAACTGAATTACAGAACAGAACAGGGTCTCAAATTTAGAAAACCAACTTATGCTTGCTTAAGGGGAAAGGTGAGTTGGGGTGCTGCATAAAACCAGAGATTGAAATGAGCACAGATAAAGTTCCTTAAGCCAAATATGGAATAGACAAGAGCTACTCCTTGCTCAACGAAATGGACTCAACACCGCATATTAAATGCCTAAGAATGTACCTGACTAGTAAGTATCTTAAAACCTATGGATTGCTATGTCTCCGAAAGAGAATCAAGCATGTGTACAGGGGCATAAACGCAGCAGTGATAGGATTGGAGAGGTTCGGTGAGCAAATGAAGACCCTTTGAAGTCATATTGCATGGTACCCATTCCACGGGTTTCAACTACCCAGGTTTAAGGTATTCTTCCTTCAGCTAAAACATGCATGTGGAACCTAGAGTATGATCAACCATGTGATCGGGAGACGTGTTCAAATATGTCTCAGTTTTCGTACCCTGGTACTCGGGTGCAACATTCCAGACGCTTTACTAACACCCTCCCGACTTGGAGAGTCAGTCCCTTTAACCTCCTGTTTGGCCCAGTTTGCAATTTCTGCGGAAGATGAACAGGAATAGCGAGAACCAATGAGAGACTAGCTGGAGGTGTCTGGACGGGCAAATTTAACTCTCATTTCCCACCAGGAAGAGGAATTAACCAAAGGCTCAGCGTGCCGTGCCGGAACCAGATTAGGGCCTGAAGCCATCCTGCGGTGTTGCGGCCAGCTCAAAAGAAAGCGAGTTGAAGAAAGGAGCTCAGGGGCACTGTAATTCACAAACCTGCAGAGTTATAAATGACAGCTATCGTCCAAAAATATACTGAAGTAAGGCTGCCAAGAGGACTTGAAAACGGGGCAGAATTGCAGGAAACCGATTTCAGGAGGCAGACTGGAATTGCATTGAAAGCATAGGAAAAGAGGCAGAACGTCCACAATGATGCACTTGGCCAAAAAGGGCGTATGCGTTTTTTCCTGAATATATTCAGGAAAAAACGCATACGCCCTTTTTGGCCAACCAAGCAAGCTTGCAAAGGAAATCTGCACTACAATGAAGTCTCACTTCCCCCCGGTCAAAAGGGCCATCTGAAAAAAGTGTAAAATCCAGAAAGGCAGGACAGGCCATGGAGAACTGGGAGCCTTGTTATGCTGATGGGCGGGATGTAAATTGCCAACAGACACTCGGGAGAAGTGTATGGTGTTTCCTGAAACATCTAAAAAACAAAGCAACAGAGCCTAGGGCACTTCCACTTATGGTCCTATAGCTTAGGGAAATTAAAATCAAAAAGACACAGCCACCCCAAAGTTTGGGACGCCTCTGTTTACAAGAACCTCGTTTACCGTACAAGTTCAACATCGCAGAAAGTGAAAAATGGATAAAGAAGTTGTGGTATTTACTTACAAAGCAATATCACTCAGCAATGAAATCTATGTCATCAGGCCCTTAGCAGCACAATGAGTGGATTCAGGTATGATGATTCTAACTGAAATAAGTCACACCGAAAAAGAAACATCATAAGATATCAGTAATACACGGAATGTAAACTTGGCTACACCAGAACTGAATTACAGAACAGAACAGGGTCTCAAATTTAGAAAACCAACTTATGCTTGCTTAAGGGGAAAGGTGAGTTGGGGTGCTCCATAAAACCAGAGATTGAAATGAGCACAGATAAAGTTCCTTAAGCCAAATATGGAATAGACAAGAGCTACTCCTTGCTCAACGAAATGGACTCAACACCGCATATTAAATGCCTAAGAATGTACCTGACTAGTAAGTATCTTAAAACCTATGGATTGCTATGTCTCCGAAAGAGAATCAAGCATGTGTACAGGGGCATAAACGCAGCAGTGATAGGATTGGAGAGGTTCGGTGAGCAAATGAAGACCCTTTGAAGTCATATTGCATGGTACCCATTCCACGGGTTTCAACTACCCAGGTTTAAGGTATTCTTCCTTCAGCTAAAACATGCATGTGGAACCTAGAGTATGATCAACCATGTGATCGGGAGACGTGTTCAAATATGTCTCAGTTTTCGTACCCTGGTACTCGGGTGCAACATTCCAGACGCTTTACTAACACCCTCCCGACTTGGAGAGTCAGTCCCTTTAACCTCCTGTTTGGCCCAGTTTGCAATTTCTGCGGAAGATGAACAGGAATAGCGAGAACCAATGAGAGACTAGCTGGAAGGTGTCTGGACGGGCAAATTTAACTCTCATTTCCCACCAGGAAGAGGAATTAACCAAAGGCTCAGCGTGCCGTGCCGGAACCAGATTAGGGCCTGAAGCCATCCTGCGGTGTTGCGGCCAGCTCAAAAGAAAGCGAGTTGAAGAAAGGAGCTCAGGGGCACTGTAATTCACAAACCTGCAGAGTTATAAATGACAGCTATCGTCCAAAAATATACTGAAGTAAGGTTGCCAAGAGGACTTGAAAGCGGGGCAGAATTGCAGGAAACCGATTTCAGGAGGCAGACTGGAATTGCATTGAAAGCATAGGAAAAGAGGCAGAACGTCCACCATGATGCACTTGGCCAAAAAGGGCGTATGCGTTTTTTCCTGAATATATTCAGGAAAAAACGCATATGCCCTTTTTGGCCAACCAAGCAAGCTTGCAAAGGAAATCTGCACTACAATGAAGTCTCACTTCCCCCCGGTCAAAAGGGCCATCTGAAAAAAGTGTAAAATCCAGAAAGGCAGGACAGGCCATCGAGAACTGGGAGCCTTGTTATGCTGATGGGCGGGATGTAAATTGCCAACAGACACTCGGGAGAAGTGTATGGTGTTTCCTGAAACATCTAAAAAACAAAGCAACAGAGCCTAGGGCACTTCCACTTATGGTCCTATAGCTTAGGGAAATTAAAATCAAAAAGACACAGCCACCCCAAAGTTTGGGACGCCTCTGTTTACAAGAACCTCGTTTACCGTACAAGTTCAACATCGCAGAAAGTGAAAAATGGATAAAGAAGTTGTGGTATTTACTTACAAAGCAATATCACTCAGCAATGAAATCTATGTCATCAGGCCCTTAGCAGCACAATGAGTGGATTCAGGTATGATGATTCTAACTGAAATAAGTCACACAGAAAAAGAAACATCATAAGATATCAGTAATACACGGAATGTAAACTTGGCTACACAAGAACTGAATTACAGAACAGAACAGGGTCTCAAATTTAGAAAACCAACTTATGCTTGCTTAAGGGTAAAGGTGAGTTGGGGTGCTGCATAAAACCAGAGATTGAAATGAGCACAGATAAAGTTCCTTAAGCCAAATATGGAATAGACAAGAGCTACTCCTTGCTCAACGAAATGGACTCAACACCGCATATTAAATGCCTAAGAATGTACCTGACTAGTAAGTATCTTAAAACCTATGGATTGCTATGTCTCCGAAAGAGAATCAAGCATGTGTACAGGGGCATAAACGCAGCAGTGATAGGATTGGAGAGGTTCGGTGAGCAAATGAAGACCCTTTGAAGTCATATTGCATGGTACCCATTCCACGGGTTTCAACTACCCAGGTTTAAGGTATTCTTCCTTCAGCTAAAACATGCATGTGGAACCTAGAGTATGATCAACCATGTGATCGGGAGACGTGTTCAAATATGTCTCAGTTTTCGTACCCTGGTACTCGGGTGCAACATTCCAGACGCTTTACTAACACCCTCCCGACTTGGAGAGTCAGTCCCTTTAACCTCCTGTTTGGCCCAGTTTGCAATTTCTGCGGAAGATGAACAGAAATAGCGAGAACCAATGAGAGACTAGCTGGAGGTGTCTGGACGGGCAAATTTAACTCTCATTTCCCACCAGGAAGAGGAATTAACCAAAGGCTCAGCGTGCCGTGCCGGAACCAGATTAGGGCCTGAAGCCATCCTGCGGTGTTGCGGCCAGCTCAAAAGAAAGCGAGTTGAAGAAAGGAGCTCAGGGGCACTGTAATTCACAAACCTGCAGAGTTATAAATGACAGCTATCGTCCAAAAATATACTGAAGTAAGGCTGCCAAGAGGACTTGAAAGCGGGGCAGAATTGCAGGAAACCGATTTCAGGAGGCAGACTGGAATTGCATTGAAAGCATAGGAAAAGAGGCAGAACGTCCACAATGATGCACTTGGCCAAAAAGGGCGTATGCGTTTTTTCCTGAATATATTCAGGAAAAAACGCATACGCCCTTTTTGGCCAACCAAGCAAGCTTGCAAAGGAAATCTGCACTACAATGAAGTCTCACTTCCCCCCGGTCAAAAGGGCCATCTGAAAAAAGTGTAAAATCCAGAAAGGCAGGACAGGCCATGGAGAACTGGGAGCCTTGTTATGCTGATGGGCGGGATGTAAATTGCCAACAGACACTCGGGAGAAGTGTATGGTGTTTCCTGAAACATCTAAAAAACAAAGCAACAGAGCCTAGGGCACTTCCACTTATGGTCCTATAGCTTAGGGAAATTAAAATCAAAAAGACACAGCCACCCCAAAGTTTGGGACGCCTCTGTTTACAAGAACCTCGTTTACCGTACAAGTTCAACATCGCAGAAAGTGAAAAATGGATAAAGAAGTTGTGGTATTTACTTACAAAGCAATATCACTCAGCAATGAAATCTATGTCATCAGGCCCTTAGCAGCACAATGAGTGGATTCAGGTATGATGATTCTAACTGAAATAAGTCACACCGAAAAAGAAACATCATAAGATATCAGTAATACACGGAATGTAAACTTGGCTACACCAGAACTGAATTACAGAACAGAACAGGGTCTCAAATTTAGAAAACCAACTTATGCTTGCTTAAGGGGAAAGGTGAGTTGGGGTGCTGCATAAAACCAGAGATTGAAATGAGCACAGATAAAGTTCCTTAAGCCAAATATGGAATAGACAAGAGCTACTCCTTGCTCAACGAAATGGACTCAACACCGCATATTAAATGCCTAAGAATGTACCTGACTAGTAAGTATCTTAAAACCTATGGATTGCTATGTCTCCGAAAGAGAATCAAGCATGTGTACAGGGGCATAAACGCAGCAGTGATAGGATTGGAGAGGTTCGGTGAGCAAATGAAGACCCTTTGAAGTCATATTGCATGGTACCCATTCCACGGGTTTCAACTACCCAGGTTTAAGGTATTCTTCCTTCAGCTAAAACATGCATGTGGAACCTAGAGTATGATCAACCATGTGATCGGGAGACGTGTTCAAATATGTCTCAGTTTTCGTACCCTGGTACTCGGGTGCAACATTCCAGACGCTTTACTAACACCCTCCCGACTTGGAGAGTCAGTCCCTTTAACCTCCTGTTTGGCCCAGTTTGCAATTTCTGCGGAAGATGAACAGGAATAGCGAGAACCAATGAGAGACTAGCTGGAAGGTGTCTGGACGGGCAAATTTAACTCTCATTTCCCACCAGGAAGAGGAATTAACCAAAGGCTCAGCGTGCCGTGCCGGAACCAGATTAGGGCCTGAAGCCATCCTGCGGTGTTGCGGCCAGCTCAAAAGAAAGCGAGTTGAAGAAAGGAGCTCAGGGGCACTGTAATTCACAAACCTGCAGAGTTATAAATGACAGCTATCGTCCAAAAATATACTGAAGTAAGGCTGCCAAGAGGACTTGAAAGCGGGGCAGAATTGCAGGAAACCGATTTCAGGAGGCAGACTGGAATTCCATTGAAAGCATAGGAAAAGAGGCAGAACGTCCACCATGATGCACTTGGCCAAAAAGGGCGTATGCGTTTTTTCCTGAATATATTCACGAAAAAACGCATATGCCCTTTTTGGCCAACCAAGCAAGCTTGCAAAGGAAATCTGCACTACAATGAAGTCTCACTTCCCCCCGGTCAAAAGGGCCATCTGAAAAAAGTGTAAAATCCAGAAAGGCAGGACAGGCCATGGAGAACTGGGAGCCTTGTTATGCTGATGGGCGGGATGTAAATTGCCAACAGACACTCGGGAGAAGTGTATGGTGTTTCCTGAAACATCTAAAAAACAAAGCAACAGAGCCTAGGGCACTTCCACTTATGGTCCTATAGCTTAGGGAAATTAAAATCAAAAAGACACAGCCACCCCAAAGTTTGGGACGCCTCTGTTTACAAGAACCTCGTTTACCGTACAAGTTCAACATCGCAGAAAGTGAAAAATGGATAAAGAAGTTGTGGTATTTACTTACAAAGCAATATCACTCAGCAATGAAATCTATGTCATCAGGCCCTTAGCAGCACAATGAGTGGATTCAGGTATGATGATTCTAACTGAAATAAGTCACACAGAAAAAGAAACATCATAAGATATCAGTAATACACGGAATGTAAACTTGGCTACACAAGAACTGAATTACAGAACAGAACAGGGTCTCAAATTTAGAAAACCAACTTATGCTTGCTTAAGGGGAAAGGTGAGTTGGGGTGCTGCATAAAACCAGAGATTGAAATGAGCACAGATAAAGTTCCTTAAGCCAAATATGGAATAGACAAGAGCTACTCCTTGCTCAACGAAATGGACTCAACACCGCATATTAAATGCCTAAGAATGTACCTGACTAGTAAGTATCTTAAAACCTATGGATTGCTATGTCTCCGAAAGAGAATCAAGCATGTGTACAGGGGCATAAACGCAGCAGTGATAGGATTGGAGAGGTTCGGTGAGCAAATGAAGACCCTTTGAAGTCATATCGCATGGTACCCATTCCACGGGTTTCAACTACCCAGGTTTAAGGTATTCTTCCTTCAGCTAAAACATGCATGTGGAACCTAGAGTATGATCAACCATGTGATCGGGAGACGTGTTCAAATATGTCTCAGTTTTCGTACCCTGGTACTCGGGTGCAACATTCCAGACGCTTTACTAACACCCTCCCGACTTGGAGAGTCAGTCCCTTTAACCTCCTGTTTGGCCCAGTTTGCAATTTCTGCGGAAGATGAACAGGAATAGCGAGAACCAATGAGAGACTAGCTGGAAGGTGTCTGGACGGGCAAATTTAACTCTCATTTCCCACCAGGAAGAGGAATTAACCAAAGGCTCAGCGTGCCGTGCCGGAACTAGATTAGGGCCTGAAGCCATCCTGCGGTGTTGCGGCCAGCTCAAAAGAAAGCGAGTTGAAGAAAGGAGCTCAGGGGCACTGTAATTCACAAACCTGCAGAGTTATAAATGACAGCTATCGTCCAAAAATATACTGAAGTAAGGCTGCCAAGAGGACTTGAAAGCGGGGCAGAATTGCAGGAAACCGATTTCAGGAGGCAGACTGGAATTGCATTGAAAGCATAGGAAAAGAGGCAGAACGTCCACCATGATGCACTTGGCCAAAAAGGGCGTATACGTTTTTTCCTGAATATATTCAGGAAAAAACGCATACGCCCTTTTTGGCCAACCAAGCAAGCTTGCAAAGGAAATCTGCACTACAATGAAGTCTCACTTCCCCCCGGTCAAAAGGGCCATCTGAAAAAAGTGTAAAATCCAGAAAGGCAGGACAGGCCATCGAGAACTGGGAGCCTTGTTATGCTGATGGGCGGGATGTAAATTGCCAACAGACACTCGGGAGAAGTGTATGGTGTTTCCTGAAACATCTAAAAAACAAAGCAACAGAGCCTAGGGCACTTCCACTTATGGTCCTATAGCTTAGGGAAATTAAAATCAAAAAGACACAGCCACCCCAAAGTTTGGGACGCCTCTGTTTACAAGAACCTCGTTTACCGTACAAGTTCAATATCACAGAAAGTGAAAAATGGATAAAGAAGTTGTGGTATTTACTTACAAAGCAATATCACTCAGCAATGAAATCTATGTCATCAGGCCCTTAGCAGCACAATGAGTGGATTCAGGTATGATGATTCTAACTGAAATAAGTCACACAGAAAAAGAAACATCATAAGATATCAGTAATACATGGAATGTAAACTTGGCTCCACAGGAACTGAATTACAGAACAGAACAGGGTCTCAAATTTAGAAAACCAACTTATGCTTGCTTAAGGGGAAAGGTGAGTTGGGGTGCTGCATAAAACCAGAGATTGAAATGAGCACAGATAAAGTTCCTTAAGCCAAATATGGAATAGACAAGAGCTACTCCTTGCTCAACGAAATGGACTCAACACCGCATATTAAACGCCTAAAAATGTACCTGACTAGTAAGTATCTTAAAACCTATGGATTGCTATGTCTCCGAAAGAGAATCAAGCATGTGTACAGGGGCATAAACGCAGCAGTGATAGGATTGGAGAGGTTCGGTGAGCAAACGAAGACCCTTTGAAGTCATATTGCATGGTACCCATTCCACGGGTTTCAACTACCCAGGTTTAAGGTATTCTTCCTTCAGCTAAAACATGCATGTGGAACCTAGAGTATGATCAACCATGTGATCGGGAAACGTGTTCAAATATGTCTCAGTTCTCGTACCCTGGTACTCAGGTGCAACATTCCAGACGCTTTACTAACACCCTCCCGACTTGGAGAGTCAGTCCCTTTAACCTCCTGTTTGGCCCAGTTTGCAATTTCTGCGGAAGATGAACAGGAATAGCGAGAACCAATGAGAGACTAGCTGGAGGTTTCTGGACGGGCAAATTTAACTCTCATTTCCCACCAGGAAGAGGAATTTACCAAAGGCTCAGCGTGCCCTGCCGGAACCAGATTAGGGCCTGAAGCCATCCTGCATTGTTGCGGCCAGGTCACAAGAAAGCAAGTTGAAGAAAGGAGCTCAGGGGCACTGTAATTCACAAACCTGCAGACTTATAAATGACAGCTATCGTCCAAAAATATACTGAAGTAAGGCTGCCAAGAGGACTTGAAAGCGGGGCAGAATTGCAGGAAACCGATTTCAGGAGGTAGACTGGAATTGCATTGAAAGCATAGGAAAAGAGGCAGAACGTCCACAATGATGCACTTGGCCAAAAAGGGCGTATGCGTTTTTTCCTGAATATATTCAGGAAAAAACGCATACGCCCTTTTTGGCCAACCAAGCAAGCTTGCAAAGGAAATCTGCACTACAATGAAGTCTCACTTCCCCCCGGTCAAAAGGGCCATCTGAAAAAAGTGTAAAATCCAGAAAGGCAGGACAGGCCATGGAGAACTGGGAGCCTTGTTATGCTGATGGGCGGGATGAAAATTGCCAGCAGACACTCCGGAGAAGGGTATGGTGTTTCCTGAAACATCTAAAAAACAAAGCAACAGAGCCTAGGGCACTTCCACTTATGGTCCTATAGCTTAGGGAAATTAAAATCAAAAAGACACAGCCACCCCAAACATTGGGACGCCTCTGTTTACAAGAACCTCGTTTACAGTACAAGTTCAACATCGCAGAAAGTGAAAAATGGATAAAGAAGTTGTGGTATTTACTTACAAAGCAATATCACTCAGCAATGAAATCTATGTCATCAGGCCCTTAGCAGCACAATGAGTGGATTCAGGTATGATGATTCTAACTGAAATAAGTCACACAGAAAAAGAAACATCATAAGATATCAGTAATACACGGAATGTAAACTTGGCTACACAGGAACTGAATTACAGAACAGAACAGGGTCTCAAATTTAGAAAACCAACTTATGCTTGCTTAAGGGGAAAGGTGAGTTGGGGTGCTGCATAAAACCAGAGATTGAAATGAGCACAGATAAAGTTCCTTAAGCCAAATATGGAATAGACAAGAGCTACTCCTTGCTCAACGAAATGGACTCAACACCGCATATTAAACGCCTAAGAATGTACCTGACTAGTAAGTATCTTAAAACCTATGGATTACTATGTCTCCGAAAGAGAATCAAGCATGTGTACAGGGGCATAAACGCAGCAGTGATAGGATTGGAGAGGTTCAGTGAGCAAATGAAGACCCTCTGAAGTCATATTGCATGGTACCCATTCCACGGGTTTCAACTACCCAGGTTTAAGGTATTCTTCCTTCAGCTAAAACATGCATGTGGAACCTAGAGTATGATCAACCATGTGATCGGGAAACGTGTTCAAATATGTCTCTGTTTTCGTACCCTGGTACTCGGGTGCAACATTCCAGACGCTTAACTAACACCCTCCCGACTTGGAGAGTCAGTCCCTTTAACCTCCTGTTTGGCCCAGTTTGCAATTTCTGCGGAAGATGAACAGGAATAGCGAGAACCAATGAGAGACTAGCTGGAGGTTTCTGGACGGGCAAATTTAACTCTCATTTCCCACCAGGAAGAGGAATTAACCAAAGGCTCAGCGTGCCGTGCCGGAACCAGATTAGGGCGTGAAGACATCCTGCGGTGTTGCGGCCAGCTCAAAAGAAAGCGAGTTGAAGAAAGGAGCTCAGGGGCACTGTCATTCACAAACCTGCAGAGTTATAAATGACAGCTATCGTCCAAAAATATACTGAAGTAAGGCTGCCAAGAGGACTTGAAAGCGGGGCAGAATTGCAGGAAACCGATTTCAGGAGGTAGACTGGAATTGCATTGAAAGCATAGGAAAAGAGGCAGAACGTCCACAATGATGCACTTGGCCAAAAAGGGCGTATGTGTTTTTTCCTGAATATATTCAGGGAAAAACGAATACGCCCTTTTTGGCCAACCAAGCAAGCTTGCAAAGGAAATCTGCACTACAATGAAGTCCCACTTCCCCCCGGTCAAAAGGGCCATCTGAAAAAAGTGTAAAATCCAGAAAGGCAGGACAGGCCATGGAGAACTGGGAGCCTTGTTATGCTGACGGGCGGGATGTAAATTGCCAACAGACACTCGGGAGAAGTGTATGGTGTTTCCTGAAACATCTAAAAAACAAAGCAACAGAGCCTAGGGCACTTCCACTTATGGTCCTATAGCTTAGGGAAATTAAAATCAAAAAGACACAGCCACCCCAAAGTTTGGGACGCCTCTGTTTACAAGAACCTCGTTTACAGTACAAGTTCAACATCGCAGAAAGTGAAAAATGGATAAAGAAGTTGTGGTATTTACTTACAAAGCAATATCACTCAGCAATGAAATCTATGTCATCAGGCCCTTAGCAGCACAATGAGTGGATTCAGGTATGATGATTCTAACTGAAATAAGTCACACAGAAAAAGAAACATCATAAGATATCAGTAATACACGGAATGTAAACTTGGCTACACAGGAACTGAATTACAGAACAGAACAGGGTCTCAAATTTAGAAAACCAACTTATGCTTGCTTAAGGGGAAAGGTGAGTTGGGGTGCTGCATAAAACCAGAGATTGAAATGAGCACAGATAAAGTTCCTTAAGCCAAATATGGAATAGACAAGAGCTACTCCTTGCTCAACGAAATGGACTCAACACCCCATATTAAGCGCCTAAGAATGTACCTGACTAGTAAGTATCTTAAAACCTATGGATTGCTATATCTCCAAAAGAGAATCAAGCGTGTGTCCAGGGGCATAAATGCAGCAGTGATAGGATTGGAGAGGTTCGGTGAGCAAACAAAGACCCTTTGAAGTCATATTGCATGGTACCCATTCCACGGGTCTCAACTCTCCAGGTTTCAGGGATTCTTCCTTCAGCTAAAACATGCATGTGGAACCTAGAGTATGATCAACCATGTGATCAGGAGACGTGTTCAAATATGTCTCAGTTCTCGTACCCTGGTACTTGGGTGCAACATTCCAGACGCTTTACTAACACCCTCCCGACTTGGAGAGTCAGTCCCTTTAACCTCCTGTTTGGCCCAGTTTGCAATTTCTGCGGAAGATGAACAGGAATAGCGAGAACCAATGAGAGACTAGCTGGAGGTGTCTGGACGGGCAAATTTAACTCTCATTTCCCACCAGGAAGAGGAATTAACCAAAGGCTCAGCGTGCCGTGCCGGAACCAGATTAGGGCCTGAAGACATCCTGCGGTGTTGCGGCCAGCTCAAAAGAAAGCGAGTTGAAGAAATGAGCTCAGGGGCACTGTCATTCACAAACCTGCAGAGTTATAAATGACAGCTATCGTCCAAAAATATACTGAAGTAAGGCTGCCAAGAGGACTTGAAAGCGGGGCAGAATTGCAGGAAACCGATTTCAGGAGGTAGACTGGAATTGCATTGAAAGCATAGGAAAAGAGGCAGAACGTCCACAATGATGCACTTGGCCAAAAAGGGCGTATGCGTTTTTTCCTGAATATATTCAGGAAAAAACGCATACGCACTTTTTGGCCAACCAAGCAAGCTTGCAAAGGAAATCTGCACTACAATGAAGTCTCACATCCCCCCGGTCAAAAGGGCCATCTGAAAAAAGTGTAAAATCCAGAAAGGCAGGACAGGCCATGGAGAACTGGGAGCCTTGTTATGCTGATGGGCGGGATGTAAATTGCCAGCAGACACTCGGGAGAAGTGTATGGTGTTTCCTGAAACATCTAAAAAACAAAGCAACAGAGCCTAGGGCACTTCCACTTATGGTCCTATAGCTTAGGGAAATTAAAATCAAAAAGACACAGCCACCCCAAACATTGGGATGCCTCTGTTTACAAGAACCTCGTTTACAGTACAAGTTCAACATCGCAGAAAGTGAAAAATGGATAAAGAAGTTGTGGTATTTACTTACAAAGCAATATCACTCAGCCATGAAATCTATGTCATCAGGCCCTTAGCAGCACAATGAGTGGATTCAGGTATGATGATTCTAACTGAAATAAGTCACACAGAAAAAGAAACATCATAAGATATCAGTAATACACGGAATGTAAACTTGGCTCCACAGGAACTGAATTACAGAACAGAACAGGGTCTCAAATTTAGAAAACCAACTTATGCTTGCTTAAGGGTAAAGGTGAGTTGGGGTGCTGCATAAAACCAGAGATTGAAATGAGCACAGATAAATTTCCTTAAGCAAAATATGGAATAGACAAGAGCTACTCCTTGCTCAACGAAATGGACTCAACACCACATATTAAACGCCTAAGAATGTACCTGACTAGTAAGTATCTTAAAACCTATGGATTGCTATGTCTCCGAAAGAGAATCAAGCATGTGTACAGGGGCATAAACGCAGCAGTGATAGGATTGGAGAGGTTCGGTGAGCAAATGAGGACCCTTTGAAGTCATATTGCATGGTACCCATTCCACGGGTCTCAACTCTCCAGGTTTAAGGTATTCTTCCTTCAGCTAAAACATGCATGTGGAACCCAGAGTATGATCCACCATGTGAACGGGAGACATGTTCAAATATGTCTCAGTTTTCCTCCCCTGGTACTCGGGTGCAACATTCCAGACGCTTTACTAACACTCTCCCCACTTGGAGAGTCAGCGCCTTTAACCTCCTGTTTGGCCCATTTTCCAATTTCTGCGGAAGATGAACAGAAATAGGGAGAACCAATGAGAGACTAGCTGGAGGTGTCTGGACGGGCAAATTTAACTCTCTTTTCCCACCAGGAACAGGAAATAACCAAAGGTTCAGCATGCCGTGCCGGAACCAGATTAGGGCCTGAAGCCATCCTGCGGTGTTGCGGCCAGCTCAAAAGAAAGCGAGTTGAAGAAAGGAGCTCAGGGGCACTGTAATTCACAAACCTGCAGAGTTATAAATGACAGCTATCGTCCAAAAATATACTGAAGTAAGGCTGCCAAGAGGACTTGAAAGCGGGGCAGAATTGCAGGAAACCGATTTCAGGAGGTAGACTGGAATTGCATTGAAAGCATAGGAAAAGAGGCAGAACGTCCACAGTGATGCACTTGGCCAAAAAGGGCGTATGCGTTTTTTCCTGAATATATTCAGGAAAAAACGCATACGCCCTTTTTGGCCAACCAAGCAAGCTTGCAAAGGAAATCTGCACTACAATGAAGTCTCACTTCCCCCCGGTCAAAAGGGCCATCTGAAAAAAGTGTAAAATCCAGAAAGGCAGGACAGGCCATGGAGAACTGGGAGCCTTGTTATGCTGATGGGCGGGATGTAAATTGCCAACAGCCACTCCGGAGAAGTGTATGGTGTTTCCTGAAACATCTAAAAAACAAAGCAACAGAGCCTAGGGCACTTCCACTTATGGTCCTATAGCTTAGGGAAATTAAAATCAAAAAGACACAGCCACCCCAAAGTTTGGAACGCCTCTGTTTACAAGAACCTCGTTTACAGTACAAGTTCAACATCGCAGAAAGTGAAAAATGGATAAAGAAGTTGTGGTATCTACTTACAAAGCAATATCACTCAGCAATGAAATCTATGTCATCAGGCCCTTAGCAGCACAATGAGTGGATTCAGGTATGATGATTCTAACTGAAATAAGTCACACAGAAAAAGAAACATCATAAGATATCAGTAATACACGGAATGTAAACTTGGCTACACAGGAACTGAATTACAGAACAGAACAGGGTCTCAAATTTAGAAAACCAACTTATGCTTGCTTAAGGGTAAAGGTGAGTTGGGGTGCTGCATAAAACCAGAGATTGAAATGAGCACAGATAAAGTTCCTTAAGCCAAATATGGAATAGACAAGAGCTACTCCTTGCTCAACGAAATGGACTCAACACCCCATATTAAGAACCTAAGAATGTACCTGACTAGTAAGTATCTTAAAACCTATGGATTGCTATATCTCCAAAAGAGAATCAAGCGTGTGTCCAGGGGCATAAATGCAGCAGTGATAGGATTGGAGAGGTTCGGTGAGCAAACAAAGACCCTTTGAAGTAATATTGCATGGTACCCATTCTATGGGTCTCAACTCTCCAGGTTTCAGGGATTCTTCCTTCAGCTAAAACATGCATGTGGAACCTAGAGTATGATCAACCATGTGATCGGGAAACGTGTTCAAATATGTCTCTGTTTTCGTACCCTGGTACTCGGGTGCAACATTCCAGACGCTTAACTAACACCCTCCCGACTTGGAGAGTCAGTCCCTTTAACCTCCTGTTTGGCCCAGTTTGCAATTTCTGCGGAAGATGAACAGGAATAGCGAGAACCAATGAGAGACTAGCTGGAGGTGTCTGGACGGGCAAATTTAACTCTCATTTCCCACCAGGAAGAGGAATTAACCAAAGGCTCAGCGTGCCCTGCCGGAACAAGATTAGGGCCTGAAGACATCCTGCGGTGTTGCGGCCAGGTCACAAGAAAGCGAGTTGAAGAAAGGAGCTCAGGGGCACTGTAATTCACAAAACTGCAGAGTTATAAATGACAGCTATCGTCCAAAAATATACTGAAGTAAGGCTGCCAAGAGGACTTGAAAGCGGGGCAGAATTGCAGGAAACCGATTTCAGGAGGTAGACTGGAATTGCATTGAAAGCATAGGAAAAGAGGCAGAACGTCCACAATGATGCACTTGGCCAAAAAGGGCGTATGTGTTTTTTCCTGAATATATTCAGGGAAAAACGAATACGCCCTTTTTGGCCAACCAAGCAAGCTTGCAAAGGAAATCTGCACTACAATGAAGTCCCACTTCCCCCCGGTCAAAAGGGCCATCTGAAAAAAGTGTAAAATCCAGAAAGGCAGGACAGGCCATGGAGAACTGGGAGCCTTGTTATGCTGACGGGCGGGATGTAAATTGCCAACAGACACTCGGGAGAAGTGTATGGTGTTTCCTGAAACATCTAAAAAACAAAGCAACAGAGCCTAGGGCACTTCCACTTATGGTCCTATAGCTTAGGGAAATTAAAATCAAAAAGACACAGCCACCCCAAAGTTTGGGACGCCTCTGTTTACAAGAACCTCGTTTACAGTACAAGTTCAACATCGCAGAAAGTGAAAAATGGATAAAGAAGTTGTGGTATTTACTTACAAAGCAATATCACTCAGCAATGAAATCTATGTCATCAGGCCCTTAGCAGCACAATGAGTGGATTCAGGTATGATGTTTCTAACTGAAATAAGTCACACAGAAAAAGAAACATCATAAGATATCAGTAATACACGGAATGTAAACTTGGCTACACAGGAACTGAATTACAGAACAGAACAGGGTCTCAAATTTAGAAAACCAACTTATGCTTGCTTAAGGGTAAAGGTGAGTTGGGGTGCTGCATAAAACCAGAGATTGAAATGAGCACAGATAAAGTTCCTTAAGCCAAATATGGAATAGACAAGAGCTACTCCTTGCTCAACGAAATGGACTCAACACCCCATATTAAGCGCCTAAGAATGTACCTGACTAGTAAGTATCTTAAAACCTATGGATTGCTATATCTCCAAAAGAGAATCAAGCATGTGTACAGGGGCATAAATGCAGCAGTGATAGGATTGGAGAGGTTCGGTGAGCAAACAAAGACCCTTTGAAGTCATATTGCATGGTACCCATTCCACGGGTCTCAACTCTCCAGGTTTCAGGGATTCTTCCTTCAGCTAAAACATGCATGTGGAACCTAGAGTATGATCAACCATGTGATCGGGAAACGTGTTCAAATATGTCTCAGTTCTCGTACCCTGGTACTTGGGTGCAACATTCCAGACGCTTTACTAACACCCTCCCGACTTGGAGAGTCAGTCCCTTTAACCTCCTGTTTGGCCCAGTTTGCAATTTCTGCGGAAGATGAACAGGAATAGCGAGAACCAATGAGAGACTAGCTGGAGGTGTCTGGACGGGCAAATTTAACTCTCATTTCCCACCAGGAAGAGGAATTAACCAAAGGCTCAGCGTGCCGTGCCGGAACCAGATTAGGGCCTGAAGACATCCTGCGGTGTTGCGGCCAGCTCAAAAGAAAGCGAGTTGAAGAAAGGAGCTCAGGGGCACTGTCATTCACAAACCTGCAGAGTTATAAATGACAGCTATCGTCCAAAAATATACTGAAGTAAGGCTGCCAAGAGGACTTGAAAGCGGGGCAGAATTGCAGGAAACCGATTTCAGGAGGTAGACTGGAATTGCATTGAAAGCATAGGAAAAGAGGCAGAACGTCCACAATGATGCACTTGGCCAAAAAGGGCGTATGCGTTTTTTCCTGAATATATTCAGGAAAAAACGCATACGCACTTTTTGGCCAACCAAGCAAGCTTGCAAAGGAAATCTGCACTACAATGAAGTCTCACATCCCCCCGGTCAAAAGGGCCATCTGAAAAAAGTGTAAAATCCAGAAAGGCAGGACAGGCCATGGAGAACTGGGAGCCTTGTTATGCTGATGGGCGGGATGTAAATTGCCAGCAGACACTCGGGAGAAGTGTATGGTGTTTCCTGAAACATCTAAAAAACAAAGCAACAGAGCCTAGGGCACTTCCACTGATGGTCCTATAGCTTAGGGAAATTAAAATCAAAAAGACACAGCCACCCCAAACATTGGGACGCCTCTGTTTACAAGAACCTCGTTTACAGTACAAGTTCAACATCGCAGAAAGTGAAAAATGGATAAAGAAGTTGTGGTATTTACTTACAAAGCAATATCACTCAGCCATGAAATCTATGTCATCAGGCCCTTAGCAGCACAATGAGTGGATTCAGGTATGATGATTCTAACTGAAATAAGTCACACAGAAAAAGAAACATCATAAGATATCAGTAATACACAGAATGTAAACTTGGCTCCACAGGAACTGAATTACAGAACAGAACAGGGTCTCAAATTTAGAAAACCAACTTATGCTTGCTTAAGGGTAAAGGTGAGTTGGGGTGCTGCATAAAACCAGAGATTGAAATGAGCACAGATAAAGTTCCTTAAGCCAAATATGGAATAGACAAGAGCTACTCCTTGCTCAACGAAATGGCCTCAACACCCCATATTAAGCGCCTAAGAATGTACCTGACTAGTAAGTATCTTAAAACCTATGGATTGCTATATCTCCAAAAGAGAATCAAGCGTGTGTCCAGGGGCATAAATGCAGCAGTGATAGGATTGGAGAGGTTCGGTGAGCAAACAAAGACCCTTTGAAGTCATATTGCATGGTACCCATTCCATGGGTCTCAACTCTCCAGGTTTCAGGGATTCTTCCTTCAGCTAAAACATGCATGTGGAACCTAGAGTATGATCAACCATGTGATCGGGAAACGTGTTCAAATATGTCTCAGTTCTCGTAACCTGGTACTTGGGTGCAACATTCCAGACGCTTTACTAACACCCTCCCGACTTGGAGAGTCAGTCCCTTTAACCTCCTGTTTGGCCCAGTTTGCAATTTCTGCGGAAGATGAACAGGAATAGCGAGAACCAATGAGAGACTAGCTGGAGGTGTCTGGACGGGCAAATTTAACTCTCATTTCCCACCAGGAAGAGGAATTAACCAAAGGCTCAGCGTGCCGTGCCGGAACCAGATTAGGGCCTGAAGCCATCCTGCGGTGTTGCGGCCAGCTCAAAAGAAAGCGAGTTGAAGAAAGGAGCTCAGGGGCACTGTCATTCACAAACCTGCAGAGTTATAAATGACAGCTATCGTCCAAAAATATACTGAAGTAAGGCTGCCAAGAGGACTTGAAAGCGGGGCAGAATTGCAGGAAACCGATTTCAGGAGGTAGACTGGAATTGCATTGAAAGCATAGGAAAAGAGGCAGAACGTCCACAATGATGCACTTGGCCAAAAAGGGCGTATGCGTTTTTTCCTGAATATATTCAGGAAAAAACGCATACGCCCTTTTTGGCCAACCAAGCAAGCTTGCAAAGGAAATCTGCACTACAATGAAGTCTCACATCCCCCCGGTCAAAAGGGCCATCTGAAAAAAGTGTAAAATCCAGAAGGGCAGGACAGGCCATGGAGAACTGGGAGCCTTGTTATGCTGATGGGCGGGATGTAAATTGCCAGCAGACACTCGGGAGAAGTGTATGGTGTTTCCTGAAACATCTAAAAAACAAAGCAACAGAGCCTAGGGCACTTCCACTTATGGTCCTATAGCTTAGGGAAATTAAAATCAAAAAGACACAGCCACCCCAAACATTGGGACGCCTCTGTTTACAAGAACCTCGTTTACCGTACAAGTTCAACATCGCAGAAAGTGAAAAATGGATAAAGAAGTTGTGGTATTTACTTACAAAGCAATATCACTCAGCCATGAAATCTATGTCATCAGGCACTTAGCAGCACAATGAGTGGATTCAGGTATGATGATTCTAACTGAAATAAGTCACACAGAAAAAGAAACATCATAAGATATCAGTAATACACAGAATGTAAACTTGGCTACACAGGAACTGAATTACAGAACAGAACAGGGTCTCAAATTTAGAAAACCAACTTATGCTTGCTTAAGGGTAAAGGTGAGTTGGGGTGCTGCATAAAACCAGAGATTGAAATGAGCACAGATAAAGTTCCTTAAGCAAAATATGGAATAGACAAGAGCTACTCCTTGCTCAACGAAATGGACTCAACACCACATATTAAACGCCTAAGAATGTACCTGACTAGTAAGTATCTTAAAACCTATGGATTGCTATGTCTCCGAAAGAGAATCAAGCATGTGTACAGGGGCATAAACGCAGCAGTGATAGGATTGGAGAGGTTCGGTGAGCAAATGAAGACCCTTTGAAGTCATATTGCATGGTACCCATTCCACGGGTTTCAACTACCCAGGTTTAAGGTATTCTTCCTTCAGCTAAAACATGCATGTGGAACCTAGAGTATGATCAACCATGTGATCGGGAGACGTGTTCAAATATGTCTCAGTTTTCCTCCCCTGGTACTCGGGTGCAACATTCCAGACGCTTTACTAACACTCTCCCCACTTGGAGAGTCAGCGCCTTTAACCTCCTGTTTGGCCCATTTTCCAATTTCTGCGGAAGATGAACAGAAATAGGGAGAACCAATGAGAGACTAGCTGGAGGTGTCTGGACGGGCAAATTTAACTCTCATTTCCCACCAGGAAGAGGAAATAACCAAAGGTTCAGCATGCCGTGCCGGAACCAGATTAGGGCCTGAAGCCATCCTGCGGTGTTGCGGCCAGCTCAAAAGAAAGCGAGTTGAAGAAAGGAGCTCAGGGGCACTGTAATTCACAAACCTGCAGAGTTATAAATGACAGCTATCGTCCAAAAATATACTGAAGTAAGGCTGCCAAGAGGACTTGAAAGCGGGGCAGAATTGCAGGAAACCGATTTCAGGAGGTAGACTGGAATTGCATTGAAAGCATAGGAAAAGAGGCAGAACGTCCACAATGATGCACTTGGCCAAAAAGGGCGTATGCGTTTTTTCCTGAATATATTCAGGAAAAAACGCATACGCACTTTTCGGCCAACCAAGCAAGCTTGCAAAGGAAATCTGCACTACAATGAAGTCTCACATCCCCCCGGTCAAAAGGGCCATCTGAAAAAAGTGTAAAATCCAGAAAGGCAGGACAGGCCATGGAGAACTGGGAGCCTTGTTATGCTGATGGGCGGGATGTAAATTGCCAGCAGACACTCGGGAGAAGTGTATGGTGTTTCCTGAAACATCTAAAAAACAAAGCAACAGAGCCTAGGGCACTTCCACTGATGGTCCTATAGCTTAGGGAAATTAAAATCAAAAAGACACAGCCACCCCAAACATTGGGACGCCTCTGTTTACAAGAACCTCGTTTACAGTACAAGTTCAACATCGCAGAAAGTGAAAAATGGATAAAGAAGTTGTGGTATTTACTTACAAAGCAATATCACTCAGCCATGAAATCTATGTCATCAGGCCCTTAGCAGCACAATGAGTGGATTCAGGTATGATGATTCTAACTGAAATAAGTCACACAGAAAAAGAAACATCATAAGATATCAGTAATACACAGAATGTAAACTTGGCTCCACAGGAACTGAATTACAGAACAGAA
Organism: Pseudorca crassidens; assembly: GCF_039906515.1. Lineage (NCBI taxonomy): Eukaryota > Metazoa > Chordata > Mammalia > Artiodactyla > Delphinidae > Pseudorca > Pseudorca crassidens. The sequence goes on along the minus strand of NC_090303.1, from coordinate 109,666,236 downwards.
CAGGGTCTCAAATTTAGAAAACCAACTTATGCTTGCTTAAGGGTAAAGGTGAGTTGGGGTGCTGCATAAAACCAGAGATTGAAATGAGCACAGATAAAGTTCCTTAAGCCAAATATGGAATAGACAAGAGCTACTCCTTGCTCAACGAAATGGCCTCAACACCCCATATTAAGCGCCTAAGAATGTACCTGACTAGTAAGTATCTTAAAACCTATGGATTGCTATATCTCCAAAAGAGAATCAAGCGTGTGTCCAGGGGCATAAATGCAGCAGTGATAGGATTGGAGAGGTTCGGTGAGCAAACAAAGACCCTTTGAAGTCATATTGCATGGTACCCATTCCACGGGTCTCAACTCTCCAGGTTTCAGGGATTCTTCCTTCAGCTAAAACATGCATGTGGAACCTAGAGTATGATCAACCATGTGATCGGGAAACGTGTTCAAATATGTCTCAGTTCTCGTAACCTGGTACTTGGGTGCAACATTCCAGACGCTTTACTAACACCCTCCCGACTTGGAGAGTCAGTCCCTTTAACCTCCTGTTTGGCCCAGTTTGCAATTTCTGCGGAAGATGAACAGGAATAGCGAGAACCAATGAGAGACTAGCTGGAGGTGTCTGGACGGGCAAATTTAACTCTCATTTCCCACCAGGAAGAGGAATTAACCAAAGGCTCAGCGTGCCGTGCCGGAACCAGATTAGGGCCTGAAGCCATCCTGCGGTGTTGCGGCCAGCTCAAAAGAAAGCGAGTTGAAGAAAGGAGCTCAGGGGCACTGTCATTCACAAACCTGCAGAGTTATAAATGACAGCTATCGTCCAAAAATATACTGAAGTAAGGCTGCCAAGAGGACTTGAAAGCGGGGCAGAATTGCAGGAAACCGATTTCAGGAGGCAGACTGGAATTGCATTGAAAGCATAGGAAAAGAGGCAGAACGACCACAATGATGCACTTGGCCAAAAAGGGCGTATGTGTTTTTTCCTGAATATATTCTGGGTAAAACGCATACACCCTTTTTGGCCAACCAAGCAAGCTTGCAAAGGAAATCTGCACTACAATGAGGTCTCACTTCCCCCCGGTCAAAAGGGCCATCTGAAAAAAGTGTAAAATCCAGAAAGGCAGGACAGGCCATGGAGAACTGGGAGCCTTGTTATGCTGACGGGCGGGATGTAAATAGCCAACAGACACTCGGGAGAAGTGTATGGTGTTTCCTGAAACATCTAAAAAACAAAGCAACAGAGCCTAGGGCACTTCCACTTATGGTCCTATAGCTTAGGGAAATTAAAATCAAAAAGACACAGCCACCCCAAAGTTTGGAACGCCTCTGTTTACAAGAACCTCGTTTACAGTACAAGTTCAACATCGCAGAAAGTGAAAAATGGATAAAGAATTTGTGGTATTTAGTTACAAAGCAATATCACTCAGCAATGAAATCTATGTCATCAGGCCCTTAGCAGCACAATGAGTGGATTCAGGTATGACGATTCTAACTGAAATAAGTCACACAGAAAAAGAAACATCATAAGATATCAGTAATACACGGAATATAAACTTGGCTACACAAGAACTGAATTACAGAAAAGAACAGGGTCTCAAATTTAGAAAACTAACTTATGCTTGCTTAAGGGGAAAGGTGAGTTGGGGTGCTGCATAAAACCAGAGATTGAAATGAGCACAGATAAAGTTCCTTAAGCCAAATATGGAATAGACAAGAGCTACTCCTTGCTCAAAGAAATGGACACAACACCCCATATTAAACGCCTAAGAATGTACCTGACTAGTAAGTATCTTAAAACCTATGGATTGCTATATCTCCAAAAGAGAATCAAGCGTGTGTCCAGGGGCATAAATGCAGCAGTGATAGGATTGGAGAGGTTCGGTGAGCAAACAAAGACCCTTTGAAGTCATATTGCATGGTACCCATTCCACGGGTTTCAACTACCCAGGTTTAAGGTATTCTTCCTTCAGCTAAAACATGCATGTGGAACCTAGAGTATGATCAACCATGTGATCGGGAAACGTGTTCAAATATGTCTCAGATCTCGTAACCTGGTACTCGGGTGCAACATTCCAGACGCTTTACTAACACCCTCCCGACTTGGAGAGTCAGTCCCTTTAACCTCCTGTTTGGCCCAGTTTGCAATTTCTGCGGAAGATGAACAGGAATAGCGAGAACCAATGAGAGACTAGCTGGAGGTGTCTGGACGGGCAAATTTAACTCTCATTTCCCACCAGGAAGAGGAATTAACCAAAGGCTCAGCGTGCCGTGCCGGAACCAGATTAGGGCCTGAAGCCATCCTGCGGTGTTGCGGCCAGGTCACAAGAAAGCAAGTTGAAGAAAGGAGCTCAGGGGCACTGTAATTCACAAACCTGCAGACTTATAAATGACAGCTATCGTCCAAAAATATACTGAAGTAAGGCTGCCAAGAGGACTTGAAAGCGGGGCAGAATTGCAGGAAACCGATTTCAGGAGGTAGACTGGAATTGCATTGAAAGCATAGGAAAAGAGGCAGAACGTCCACAATGATGCACTTGGCCAAAAAGGGCGTATACGTTTTTTCCTGAATATATTCAGGAAAAAACGCATACGCCCTTTTTGGCCAACCAAGCAAGCTTGCAAAGGAAATCTGCACTACAATGAAGTCTCACTTCCCCCCGGTCAAAAGGGCCATCTGAAAAAAGTGTAAAATCCAGAAAGGCAGGACAGGCCATGGAGAACTGGGAGCCTTGTTATGCTGATGGGCGGGATGTAAATTGCCAACAGACACTCGGGAGAAGTGTATGGTGTTTCCTGAAACATCTAAAAAACAAAGCAACAGAGCCTAGGGCACTTCCACTTATGGTCCTATAGCTTAGGGAAATTAAAATCAAAAAGACACAGCCACCCCAAAGTTTGGGACGCCTCTGTTTACAAGAACCTCGTTTACCGTACAAGTTCAACATCGCAGAAAGTGAAAAATGGATAAAGAAGTTGTGGTATTTACTTACAAAGCAATATCACTCAGCAATGAAATCTATGTCATCAGGCCCTTAGCAGCACAATGAGTGGATTCAGGTATGATGATTCTAACTGAAATAAGTCACACAGAAAAAGAAACATCATAAGATATCAGTAATACACGGAATGTAAACTTGGCTCCACAGGAACTGAATTACAGAACAGAACAGGGTCTCAAATTTAGAAAACCAACTTATGCTTGCTTAAGGGGAAAGGTGAGTTGGGGTGCTGCATAAAACCAGAGATTGAAATGAGCACAGATAAAGTTCCTTAAGCCAAATATGGAATAGACAAGAGCTACTCCTTGCTCAACGAAATGGACTCAACACCACATATTAAACGCCTAAGAATGTACCTGACTAGTAAGTATCTTAAAACCTATGGATTGCTATGTCTCCGAAAGAGAATCAAGCATGTGTACAGGGGCATAAACGCAGCAGTGATAGGATTGGAGAGGTTCGGTGAGCAAATGAAGACCCTTTGAAGTCATATTGCATGGTACCCATTCCACGGGTTTCAACTACCCAGGTTTAAGGTATTCTTCCTTCAGCTAAAACATGCATGTGGAACCTAGAGTATGATCAACCATGTGATCGGGAGACGTGTTCAAATATGTCTCAGTTTTCCTCCCCTGGTACTCGGGTGCAACATTCCAGACGCTTTACTAACACTCTCCCCACTTGGAGAGTCAGCGCCTTTAACCTCCTGTTTGGCCCATTTTCCAATTTCTGCGGAAGATGAACAGAAATAGGGAGAATCAATGAGAGACTAGCTGGAGGTGTCTGGACGGGCAAATTTAACTCTCATTTCCCACCAGGAAGAGGAAATAACCAAAGGTTCAGCATGCCGTGCCGGAACCAGATTAGGGCCTGAAGCCATCCTGCGGTGTTGCGGCCAGCTCAAAAGAAAGCGAGTTGAAGAAAGGAGCTCAGGGGCACTGTAATTCACAAACCGGCAGAGTTATAAATGACAGCTATCGTCCAAAAATATACTGAAGTAAGGCTGCCAAGAGGACTTGAAAGCGGGGCAGAATTGCAGGAAACCGATTTCAGGAGGCAGACTGGAATTGCATTGAAAGCATAGGAAAAGAGGCAGAACGTCCACAATGATGCACTTGGCCAAAAAGGGCGTATGCGTTTTTTCCTGAATATATTCAGGAAAAAACGCATACGCCCTTTTTGGCCAACCAAGCAAGCTTGCAAAGGAAATCTGCACTACAATGAAGTCTCACTTCCCCCCGGTCAAAAGGGCCATCTGAAAAAAGTGTAAAATCCAGAAAGGCAGGACAGGCCATGGAGAACTGGGAGCCTTGTTATGCTGATGGGCGGGATGTAAATTGCCAACAGACACTCGGGAGAAGTGTATGGTGTTTCCTGAAACATCTAAAAAACAAAGCAACAGAGCCTAGGGCACTTCCACTTATGGTCCTATAGCTTAGGGAAATTAAAATCAAAAAGACACAGCCACCCCAAAGTTTGGGACGCCTCTGTTTACAAGAACCTCGTTTAGCGTACAAGTTCAACATCGCAGAAAGTGAAAAATGGATAAAGAAGTTGTGGTATTTACTTACAAAGCAATATCACTCAGCAATGAAATCTATGTCATCAGGCCCTTAGCAGCACAATGAGTGGATTCAGGTATGATGATTCTAACTGAAATAAGTCACACCGAAAAAGAAACATCATAAGATATCAGTAATACACGGAATGTAAACTTGGCTACACCAGAACTGAATTACAGAACAGAACAGGGTCTCAAATTTAGAAAACCAACTTATGCTTGCTTAAGGGGAAAGGTGAGTTGGGGTGCTGCATAAAACCAGAGATTGAAATGAGCACAGATAAAGTTCCTTAAGCCAAATATGGAATAGACAAGAGCTACTCCTTGCTCAACGAAATGGACTCAACACCGCATATTAAATGCCTAAGAATGTACCTGACTAGTAAGTATCTTAAAACCTATGGATTGCTATGTCTCCGAAAGAGAATCAAGCATGTGTACAGGGGCATAAACGCAGCAGTGATAGGATTGGAGAGGTTCGGTGAGCAAATGAAGACCCTTTGAAGTCATATCGCATGGTACCCATTCCACGGGTTTCAACTACCCAGGTTTAAGGTATTCTTCCTTCAGCTAAAACATGCATGTGGAACCTAGAGTATGATCAACCATGTGATCGGGAGACGTGTTCAAATATGTCTCAGTTTTCGTACCCTGGTACTCGGGTGCAACATTCCAGACGCTTTACTAACACCCTCCCGACTTGGAGAGTCAGTCCCTTTAACCTCCTGTTTGGCCCAGTTTGCAATTTCTGCGGAAGATGAACAGGAATAGCGAGAACCAATGAGAGACTAGCTGGAAGGTGTCTGGACGGGCAAATTTAACTCTCATTTCCCACCAGGAAGAGGAATTAACCAAAGGCTCAGCGTGCCGTGCCGGAACCAGATTAGGGCCTGAAGCCATCCTGCGGTGTTGCGGCCAGCTCAAAAGAAAGCGAGTTGAAGAAAGGAGCTCAGGGGCACTGTAATTCACAAACCTGCAGAGTTATAAATGACAGCTATCGTCCAAAAATATACTGAAGTAAGGCTGCCAAGAGGACTTGAAAGCGGGGCAGAATTGCAGGAAACCGATTTCAGGAGGCAGACTGGAATTGCATTGAAAGCATAGGAAAAGAGGCAGAACGTCCACCATGATGCACTTGGCCAAAAATGGCGTATGCGTTTTTTCCTGAATATATTCAGGAAAAAACGCATATGCCCTTTTTGGCCAACCAAGCAAGCTTGCAAAGGAAATCTGCACTACAATGAAGTCTCACTTCCCCCCGGTCAAAAGGGCCATCTGAAAAAAGTGTAAAATCCAGAAAGGCAGGACAGGCCATGGAGAACTGGGAGCCTTGTTATGCTGATGGGCGGGATGTAAATTGCCAACAGACACTCGGGAGAAGTGTATGGTGTTTCCTGAAACATCTAAAAAACAAAGCAACAGAGCCTAGGGCACTTCCACTTATGGTCCTATAGCTTAGGGAAATTAAAATCAAAAAGACACAGCCACCCCAAAGTTTGGGACGCCTCTGTTTACAAGAACCTCGTTTACCGTACAAGTTCAACATCGCAGAAAGTGAAAAATGGATAAAGAAGTTGTGGTATTTACTTACAAAGCAATATCACTCAGCAATGAAATCTATGTCATCAGGCCCTTAGCAGCACAATGAGTGGATTCAGGTATGATGATTCTAACTGAAATAAGTCACACAGAAAAAGAAACATCATAAGATATCAGTAATACACGGAATGTAAACTTGGCTACACAAGAACTGAATTACAGAACAGAACAGGGTCTCAAATTTAGAAAACCAACTTATGCTTGCTTAAGGGGAAAGGTGAGTTGGGGTGCTGCATAAAACCAGAGATTGAAATGAGCACAGATAAAGTTCCTTAAGCCAAATATGGAATAGACAAGAGCTACTCCTTGCTCAACGAAATGGACTCAACACCGCATATTAAATGCCTAAGAATGTACCTGACTAGTAAGTATCTTAAAACCTATGGATTGCTATGTCTCCGAAAGAGAATCAAGCATGTGTACAGGGGCATAAACGCAGCAGTGATAGGATTGGAGAGGTTCGGTGAGCAAATGAAGACCCTTTGAAGTCATATCGCATGGTACCCATTCCACGGGTTTCAACTACCCAGGTTTAAGGTATTCTTCCTTCAGCTAAAACATGCATGTGGAACCTAGAGTATGATCAACCATGTGATCGGGAGACGTGTTCAAATATGTCTCAGTTTTCGTACCCTGGTACTCGGGTGCAACATTCCAGACGCTTTACTAACACCCTCCCGACTTGGAGAGTCAGTCCCTTTAACCTCCTGTTTGGCCCAGTTTGCAATTTCTGCGGAAGATGAACAGGAATAGCGAGAACCAATGAGAGACTAGCTGGAAGGTGTCTGGACGGGCAAATTTAACTCTCATTTCCCACCAGGAAGAGGAATTAACCAAAGGCTCAGCGTGCCATGCCGGAACCAGATTAGGGCCTGAAGCCATCCTGCGGTGTTGCGGCCAGCTCAAAAGAAAGCGAGTTGAAGAAAGGAGCTCAGGGGCACTGTAATTCACAAACCTGCAGAGTTATAAATGACAGCTATCGTCCAAAAATATACTGAAGTAAGGCTGCCAAGAGGACTTGAAAGCGGGGCAGAATTGCAGGAAACCGATTTCAGGAGGCAGACTGGAATTGCATTGAAAGCATAGGAAAAGAGGCAGAACGTCCACCATGATGCACTTGGCCAAAAAGTGCGTATGCGTTTTTTCCTGAATATATTCAGGAAAAAACGCATACGCCCTTTTTGGCCAACCAAGCAAGCTTGCAAAGGAAATCTGCACTACAATGAAGTCTCACTTCCCCCCGGTCAAAAGGGCCATCTGAAAAAAGTGTAAAATCCAGAAAGGCAGGACAGGCCATGGAGAACTGGGAGCCTTGTTATGCTGATGGGCGGGATGTAAATTGCCAACAGACACTCGGGAGAAGTGTATGGTGTTTCCTGAAACATCTAAAAAACAAAGCAACAGAGCCTAGGGCACTTCCACTTATGGTCCTATAGCTTAGGGAAATTAAAATCAAAAAGACACAGCCACCCCAAAGTTTGGGACGCCTCTGTTTACAAGAACCTCGTTTACCGTACAAGTTCAACATCGCAGAAAGTGAAAAATGGATAAAGAAGTTGTGGTATTTACTTACAAAGCAATATCACTCAGCAATGAAATCTATGTCATCAGGCCCTTAGCAGCACAATGAGTGGATTCAGGTATGATGATTCTAACTGAAATAAGTCACACCGAAAAAGAAACATCATAAGATATCAGTAATACACGGAATGTAAACTTGGCTACACCGGAACTGAATTACAGAACAGAACAGGGTCTCAAATTTAGAAAACCAACTTATGCTTGCTTAAGGGGAAAGGTGAGTTGGGGTGCTGCATAAAACCAGAGATTGAAATGAGCACAGATAAAGTTCCTTAAGCCAAATATGGAATAGACAAGAGCTACTCCTTGCTCAACGAAATGGACTCAACACCGCATATTAAATGCCTAAGAATGTACCTGACTAGTAAGTATCTTAAAACCTATGGATTGCTATGTCTCTGAAAGAGAATCAAGCATGTGTACAGGGGCATAAACGCAGCAGTGATAGGATTGGAGAGGTTCGGTGAGCAAATGAAGACCCTTTGAAGTCATATCGCATGGTACCCATTCCACGGGTTTCAACTACCCAGGTTTAAGGTATTCTTCCTTCAGCTAAAACATGCATGTGGAACCTAGAGTATGATCAACCATGTGATCGGGAGACGTGTTCAAATATGTCTCAGTTTTCGTACCCTGGTACTCGGGTGCAACATTCCAGACGCTTTACTAACACCCTCCCGACTTGGAGAGTCAGTCCCTTTAACCTCCTGTTTGGCCCAGTTTGCAATTTCTGCGGAAGATGAACAGGAATAGCGAGAACCAATGAGAGACTAGCTGGAAGGTGTCTGGACGGGCAAATTTAACTCTCATTTCCCACCAGGAAGAGGAATTAACCAAAGGCTCAGCGTGCCGTGCCGGAACCAGATTAGGGCCTGAAGCCATCCTGCGGTGTTGCGGCCAGCTCAAAAGAAAGCGAGTTGAAGAAAGGAGCTCAGGGGCACTGTAATTCACAAACCTGCAGAGTTATAAATGACAGCTATCGTCCAAAAATATACTGAAGTAAGGCTGCCAAGAGGACTTGAAAGCGGGGCAGAATTGCAGGAAACCGATTTCAGGAGGCAGACTGGAATTGCATTGAAAGCATAGGAAAAGAGGCAGAACGTCCACCATGATGCACTTGGCCAAAAAGGGCGTATGCGTTTTTTCCTGAATATATTCAGGAAAAAACGCATACGCCCTTTTTGGCCAACCAAGCAAGCTTGCAAAGGAAATCTGCACTACAATGAAGTCTCACTTCCCCCCGGTCAAAAGGGCCATCTGAAAAAAGTGTAAAATCCAGAAAGGCAGGACAGGCCATGGAGAACTGGGAGCCTTGTTATGCTGATGGGCGGGATGTAAATTGCCAACAGACACTCGGGAGAAGTGTATGGTGTTTCCTGAAACATCTAAAAAACAAAGCAACAGAGCCTAGGGCACTTCCACTTATGGTCCTATAGCTTAGGGAAATTAAAATCAAAAAGACACAGCCACCCCAAAGTTTGGGACGCCTCTGTTTACAAGAACCTCGTTTACCGTACAAGTTCAACATCGCAGAAAGTGAAAAATGGATAAAGAAGTTGTGGTATTTACTTACAAAGCAATATCACTCAGCAATGAAATCTATGTCATCAGGCCCTTAGCAGCACAATGAGTGGATTCAGGTATGATGATTCTAACTGAAATAAGTCACACCGAAAAAGAAACATCATAAGATATCAGTAATACACGGAATGTAAACTTGGCTACACCGGAACTGAATTACAGAACAGAACAGGGTCTCAAATTTAGAAAACCAACTTATGCTTGCTTAAGGGGAAAGGTGAGTTGGGGTGCTGCATAAAACCAGAGATTGAAATGAGCACAGATAAAGTTCCTTAAGCCAAATATGGAATAGACAAGAGCTACTCCTTGCTCAACGAAATGGACTCAACACCGCATATTAAATGCCTAAGAATGTACCTGACTAGTAAGTATCTTAAAACCTATGGATTGCTATGTCTCCGAAAGAGAATCAAGCATGTGTACAGGGGCATAAACGCAGCAGTGATAGGATTGGAGAGGTTCGGTGAGCAAATGAAGACCCTTTGAAGTCATATCGCATGGTACCCATTCCACGGGTTTCAACTACCCAGGTTTAAGGTATTCTTCCTTCAGCTAAAACATGCATGTGGAACCTAGAGTATGATCAACCATGTGATCGGGAGACGTGTTCAAATATGTCTCAGTTTTCGTACCCTGGTACTCGGGTGCAACATTCCAGACGCTTTACTAACACCCTCCCGACTTGGAGAGTCAGTCCCTTTAACCTCCTGTTTGGCCCAGTTTGCAATTTCTGCGGAAGATGAACAGGAATAGCGAGAACCAATGAGAGACTAGCTGGAAGGTGTCTGGACGGGCAAATTTAACTCTCATTTCCCACCAGGAAGAGGAATTAACCAAAGGCTCAGCGTGCCGTGCCGGAACCAGATTAGGGCCTGAAGCCATCCTGCGGTGTTGCGGCCAGCTCAAAAGAAAGCGAGTTGAAGAAAGGAGCTCAGGGGCACTGTAATTCACAAACCTGCAGAGTTATAAATGACAGCTATCGTCCAAAAATATACTGAAGTAAGGCTGCCAAGAGGACTTGAAAGCGGGGCAGAATTGCAGGAAACCGATTTCAGGAGGCAGACTGGAATTGCATTGAAAGCATAGGAAAAGAGGCAGAACGTCCACCATGATGCACTTGGCCAAAAAGGGCGTATGCGTTTTTTCCTGAATATATTCAGGAAAAAACGCATACGCCCTTTTTGGCCAACCAAGCAAGCTTGCAAAGGAAATCTGCACTACAATGAAGTCTCACTTCCCCCCGGTCAAAAGGGCCATCTGAAAAAAGTGTAAAATCCAGAAAGGCAGGACAGGCCATGGAGAACTGGGAGCCTTGTTATGCTGATGGGCGGGATGTAAATTGCCAACAGACACTCGGGAGAAGTGTATGGTGTTTCCTGAAACATCTAAAAAACAAAGCAACAGAGCCTAGGGCACTTCCACTTATGGTCCTATAGCTTAGGGAAATTAAAATCAAAAAGACACAGCCACCCCAAAGTTTGGGACGCCTCTGTTTACAAGAACCTCGTTTACCGTACAAGTTCAACATCGCAGAAAGTGAAAAATGGATAAAGAAGTTGTGGTATTTACTTACAAAGCAATATCACTCAGCAATGAAATCTATGTCATCAGGCCCTTAGCAGCACAATGAGTGGATTCAGGTATGATGATTCTAACTGAAATAAGTCACACCGAAAAAGAAACATCATAAGATATCAGTAATACACGGAATGTAAACTTGGCTACACCGGAACTGAATTACAGAACAGAACAGGGTCTCAAATTTAGAAAACCAACTTATGCTTGCTTAAGGGGAAAGGTGAGTTGGGGTGCTGCATAAAACCAGAGATTGAAATGAGCACAGATAAAGTTCCTTAAGCCAAATATGGAATAGACAAGAGCTACTCCTTGCTCAACGAAATGGACTCAACACCGCATATTAAATGCCTAAGAATGTACCTGACTAGTAAGTATCTTAAAACCTATGGATTGCTATGTCTCTGAAAGAGAATCAAGCATGTGTACAGGGGCATAAACGCAGCAGTGATAGGATTGGAGAGGTTCGGTGAGCAAATGAAGACCCTTTGAAGTCATATCGCATGGTACCCATTCCACGGGTTTCAACTACCCAGGTTTAAGGTATTCTTCCTTCAGCTAAAACATGCATGTGGAACCTAGAGTATGATCAACCATGTGATCGGGAGACGTGTTCAAATATGTCTCAGTTTTCGTACCCTGGTACTCGGGTGCAACATTCCAGACGCTTTACTAACACCCTCCCGACTTGGAGAGTCAGTCCCTTTAACCTCCTGTTTGGCCCAGTTTGCAATTTCTGCGGAAGATGAACAGGAATAGCGAGAACCAATGAGAGACTAGCTGGAAGGTGTCTGGACGGGCAAATTTAACTCTCATTTCCCACCAGGAAGAGGAATTAACCAAAGGCTCAGCGTGCCGTGCCGGAACCAGATTAGGGCCTGAAGCCATCCTGCGGTGTTGCGGCCAGCTCAAAAGAAAGCGAGTTGAAGAAAGGAGCTCAGGGGCACTGTAATTCACAAACCTGCAGAGTTATAAATGACAGCTATCGTCCAAAAATATACTGAAGTAAGGCTGCCAAGAGGACTTGAAAGCGGGGCAGAATTGCAGGAAACCGATTTCAGGAGGCAGACTGGAATTGCATTGAAAGCATAGGAAAAGAGGCAGAACGTCCACCATGATGCACTTGGCCAAAAAGGGCGTATGCGTTTTTTCCTGAATATATTCAGGAAAAAACGCATACGCCCTTTTTGGCCAACCAAGCAAGCTTGCAAAGGAAATCTGCACTACAATGAAGTCTCACTTCCCCCCGGTCAAAAGGGCCATCTGAAAAAAGTGTAAAATCCAGAAAGGCAGGACAGGCCATGGAGAACTGGGAGCCTTGTTATGCTGATGGGCGGGATGTAAATTGCCAACAGACACTCGGGAGAAGTGTATGGTGTTTCCTGAAACATCTAAAAAACAAAGCAACAGAGCCTAGGGCACTTCCACTTATGGTCCTATAGCTTAGGGAAATTAAAATCAAAAAGACACAGCCACCCCAAAGTTTGGGACGCCTCTGTTTACAAGAACCTCGTTTACCGTACAAGTTCAACATCGCAGAAAGTGAAAAATGGATAAAGAAGTTGTGGTATTTACTTACAAAGCAATATCACTCAGCAATGAAATCTATGTCATCAGGCCCTTAGCAGCACAATGAGTGGATTCAGGTATGATGATTCTAACTGAAATAAGTCACACCGAAAAAGAAACATCATAAGATATCAGTAATACACGGAATGTAAACTTGGCTACACCGGAACTGAATTACAGAACAGAACAGGGTCTCAAATTTAGAAAACCAACTTATGCTTGCTTAAGGGGAAAGGTGAGTTGGGGTGCTGCATAAAACCAGAGATTGAAATGAGCACAGATAAAGTTCCTTAAGCCAAATATGGAATAGACAAGAGCTACTCCTTGCTCAACGAAATGGACTCAACACCGCATATTAAATGCCTAAGAATGTACCTGACTAGTAAGTATCTTAAAACCTATGGATTGCTATGTCTCCGAAAGAGAATCAAGCATGTGTACAGGGGCATAAACGCAGCAGTGATAGGATTGGAGAGGTTCGGTGAGCAAATGAAGACCCTTTGAAGTCATATCGCATGGTACCCATTCCACGGGTTTCAACTACCCAGGTTTAAGGTATTCTTCCTTCAGCTAAAACATGCATGTGGAACCTAGAGTATGATCAACCATGTGATCGGGAGACGTGTTCAAATATGTCTCAGTTTTCGTACCCTGGTACTCGGGTGCAACATTCCAGACGCTTTACTAACACCCTCCCGACTTGGAGAGTCAGTCCCTTTAACCTCCTGTTTGGCCCAGTTTGCAATTTCTGCGGAAGATGAACAGGAATAGCGAGAACCAATGAGAGACTAGCTGGAAGGTGTCTGGACGGGCAAATTTAACTCTCATTTCCCACCAGGAAGAGGAATTAACCAAAGGCTCAGCGTGCCGTGCCGGAACCAGATTAGGGCCTGAAGCCATCCTGCGGTGTTGCGGCCAGCTCAAAAGAAAGCGAGTTGAAGAAAGGAGCTCAGGGGCACTGTAATTCACAAACCTGCAGAGTTATAAATGACAGCTATCGTCCAAAAATATACTGAAGTAAGGCTGCCAAGAGGACTTGAAAGCGGGGCAGAATTGCAGGAAACCGATTTCAGGAGGCAGACTGGAATTGCATTGAAAGCATAGGAAAAGAGGCAGAACGTCCACCATGATGCACTTGGCCAAAAAGGGCGTATGCGTTTTTTCCTGAATATATTCAGGAAAAAACGCATATGCCCTTTTTGGCCAACCAAGCAAGCTTGCAAAGGAAATCTGCACTACAATGAAGTCTCACTTCCCCCCGGTCAAAAGGGCCATCTGAAAAAAGTGTAAAATCCAGAAAGGCAGGACAGGCCATGGAGAACTGGGAGCCTTGTTATGCTGATGGGCGGGATGTAAATTGCCAACAGACACTCGGGAGAAGTGTATGGTGTTTCCTGAAACATCTAAAAAACAAAGCAACAGAGCCTAGGGCACTTCCACTTATGGTCCTATAGCTTAGGGAAATTAAAATCAAAAAGACACAGCCACCCCAAAGTTTGGGACGCCTCTGTTTACAAGAACCTCGTTTACCGTACAAGTTCAACATCGCAGAAAGTGAAAAATGGATAAAGAAGTTGTGGTATTTACTTACAAAGCAATATCACTCAGCAATGAAATCTATGTCATCAGGCCCTTAGCAGCACAATGAGTGGATTCAGGTATGATGATTCTAACTGAAATAAGTCACACCGAAAAAGAAACATCATAAGATATCAGTAATACACGGAATGTAAACTTGGCTACACCGGAACTGAATTACAGAACAGAACAGGGTCTCAAATTTAGAAAACCAACTTATGCTTGCTTAAGGGGAAAGGTGAGTTGGGGTGCTGCATAAAACCAGAGATTGAAATGAGCACAGATAAAGTTCCTTAAGCCAAATATGGAATAGACAAGAGCTACTCCTTGCTCAACGAAATGGACTCAACACCGCATATTAAATGCCTAAGAATGTACCTGACTAGTAAGTATCTTAAAACCTATGGATTGCTATGTCTCCGAAAGAGAATCAAGCATGTGTACAGGGGCATAAACGCAGCAGTGATAGGATTGGAGAGGTTCGGTGAGCAAATGAAGACCCTTTGAAGTCATATCGCATGGTACCCATTCCACGGGTTTCAACTACCCAGGTTTAAGGTATTCTTCCTTCAGCTAAAACATGCATGTGGAACCTAGAGTATGATCAACCATGTGATCGGGAGACGTGTTCAAATATGTCTCAGTTTTCGTACCCTGGTACTCGGGTGCAACATTCCAGACGCTTTACTAACACCCTCCCGACTTGGAGAGTCAGTCCCTTTAACCTCCTGTTTGGCCCAGTTTGCAATTTCTGCGGAAGATGAACAGGAATAGCGAGAACCAATGAGAGACTAGCTGGAAGGTGTCTGGACGGGCAAATTTAACTCTCATTTCCCACCAGGAAGAGGAATTAACCAAAGGCTCAGCGTGCCATGCCGGAACCAGATTAGGGCCTGAAGCCATCCTGCGGTGTTGCGGCCAGCTCAAAAGAAAGCGAGTTGAAGAAAGGAGCTCAGGGGCACTGTAATTCACAAACCTGCAGACTTATAAATGACAGCTATCGTCCAAAAATATACTGAAGTAAGGCTGCCAAGAGGACTTGAAAGCGGGGCAGAATTGCAGGAAACCGATTTCAGGAGGCAGACTGGAATTGCATTGAAAGCATAGGAAAAGAGGCAGAACGTCCACCATGATGCACTTGGCCAAAAAGGGCGTATGCGTTTTTTCCTGAATATATTCAGGAAAAAACGCATACGCCCTTTTTGGCCAACCAAGCAAGCTTGCAAAGGAAATCTGCACTACAATGAAGTCTCACTTCCCCCCGGTCAAAAGGGCCATCTGAAAAAAGTGTAAAATCCAGAAAGGCAGGACAGGCCATGGAGAACTGGGAGCCTTGTTATGCTGATGGGCGGGATGTAAATTGCCAACAGACACTCGGGAGAAGTGTATGGTGTTTCCTGAAACATCTAAAAAACAAAGCAACAGAGCCTAGGGCACTTCCACTTATGGTCCTATAGCTTAGGGAAATTAAAATCAAAAAGACACAGCCACCCCAAAGTTTGGGACGCCTCTGTTTACAAGAACCTCGTTTACCGTACAAGTTCAACATCGCAGAAAGTGAAAAATGGATAAAGAAGTTGTGGTATTTACTTACAAAGCAATATCACTCAGCAATGAAATCTATGTCATCAGGCCCTTAGCAGCACAATGAGTGGATTCAGGTATGATGATTCTAACTGAAATAAGTCACACAGAAAAAGAAACATCATAAGATATCAGTAATACACGGAATGTAAACTTGGCTACACAAGAACTGAATTACAGAACAGAACAGGGTCTCAAATTTAGAAAACCAACTTATGCTTGCTTAAGGGGAAAGGTGAGTTGGGGTGCTGCATAAAACCAGAGATTGAAATGAGCACAGATAAAGTTCCTTAAGCCAAATATGGAATAGACAAGAGCTACTCCTTGCTCAACGAAATGGACTCAACACCGCATATTAAATGCCTAAGAATGTACCTGACTAGTAAGTATCTTAAAACCTATGGATTGCTATGTCTCCGAAAGAGAATCAAGCATGTGTACAGGGGCATAAACGCAGCAGTGATAGGATTGGAGAGGTTCGGTGAGCAAATGAAGACCCTTTGAAGTCATATCGCATGGTACCCATTCCACGGGTTTCAACTACCCAGGTTTAAGGTATTCTTCCTTCAGCTAAAACATGCATGTGGAACCTAGAGTATGATCAACCATGTGATCGGGAGACGTGTTCAAATATGTCTCAGTTTTCGTACCCTGGTACTCGGGTGCAACATTCCAGACGCTTTACTAACACCCTCCCGACTTGGAGAGTCAGTCCCTTTAACCTCCTGTTTGGCCCAGTTTGCAATTTCTGCGGAAGATGAACAGGAATAGCGAGAACCAATGAGAGACTAGCTGGAAGGTGTCTGGACGGGCAAATTTAACTCTCATTTCCCACCAGGAAGAGGAATTAACCAAAGGCTCAGCGTGCCATGCCGGAACCAGATTAGGGCCTGAAGCCATCCTGCGGTGTTGCGGCCAGCTCAAAAGAAAGCGAGTTGAAGAAAGGAGCTCAGGGGCACTGTAATTCACAAACCTGCAGACTTATAAATGACAGCTATCGTCCAAAAATATACTGAAGTAAGGCTGCCAAGAGGACTTGAAAGCGGGGCAGAATTGCAGGAAACCGATTTCAGGAGGCAGACTGGAATTGCATTGAAAGCATAGGAAAAGAGGCAGAACGTCCACCATGATGCACTTGGCCAAAAAGGGCGTATGCGTTTTTTCCTGAATATATTCAGGAAAAAACGCATACGCCCTTTTTGGCCAACCAAGCAAGCTTGCAAAGGAAATCTGCACTACAATGAAGTCTCACTTCCCCCCGGTCAAAAGGGCCATCTGAAAAAAGTGTAAAATCCAGAAAGGCAGGACAGGCCATGGAGAACTGGGAGCCTTGTTATGCTGATGGGCGGGATGTAAATTGCCAACAGACACTCGGGAGAAGTGTATGGTGTTTCCTGAAACATCTAAAAAACAAAGCAACAGAGCCTAGGGCACTTCCACTTATGGTCCTATAGCTTAGGGAAATTAAAATCAAAAAGACACAGCCACCCCAAAGTTTGGGACGCCTCTGTTTACAAGAACCTCGTTTACCGTACAAGTTCAACATCGCAGAAAGTGAAAAATGGATAAAGAAGTTGTGGTATTTACTTACAAAGCAATATAACTCAGCAATGAAATCTATGTCATCAGGCCCTTAGCAGCACAATGAGTGGATTCAGGTATGATGATTCTAACTGAAATAAGTCACACCGAAAAAGAAACATCATAAGATATCAGTAATACACGGAATGTAAACTTGGCTACACCGGAACTGAATTACAGAACAGAACAGGGTCTCAAATTTAGAAAACCAACTTATGCTTGCTTAAGGGGAAAGGTGAGTTGGGGTGCTGCATAAAACCAGAGATTGAAATGAGCACAGATAAAGTTCCTTAAGCCAAATATGGAATAGACAAGAGCTACTCCTTGCTCAACGAAATGGACTCAACACCGCATATTAAATGCCTAAGAATGTACCTGACTAGTAAGTATCTTAAAACCTATGGATTGCTATGTCTCCGAAAGAGAATCAAGCATGTGTACAGGGGCATAAACGCAGCAGTGATAGGATTGGAGAGGTTCGGTGAGCAAATGAAGACACTTTGAAGTCATATCGCATGGTACCCATTCCACGGGTTTCAACTACCCAGGTTTAAGGTATTCTTCCTTCAGCTAAAACATGCATGTGGAACCTAGAGTATGATCAACCATGTGATCGGGAGACGTGTTCAAATATGTCTCAGTTTTCGTACCCTGGTACTCGGGTGCAACATTCCAGACGCTTTACTAACACCCTCCCGACTTGGAGAGTCAGTCCCTTTAACCTCCTGTTTGGCCCAGTTTGCAATTTCTGCGGAAGATGAACAGGAATAGCGAGAACCAATGAGAGACTAGCTGGAAGGTGTCTGGACGGGCAAATTTAACTCTCATTTCCCACCAGGAAGAGGAATTAACCAAAGGCTCAGCGTGCCGTGCCGGAACCAGATTAGGGCCTGAAGCCATCCTGCGGTGTTGCGGCCAGCTCAAAAGAAAGCGAGTTGAAGAAAGGAGCTCAGGGGCACTGTAATTCACAAACCTGCAGAGTTATAAATGACAGCTATCGTCCAAAAATATACTGAAGTAAGGCTGCCAAGAGGACTTGAAAGCGGGGCAGAATTGCAGGAAACCGATTTCAGGAGGCAGACTGGAATTGCATTGAAAGCATAGGAAAAGAGGCAGAACGTCCACCATGATGCACTTGGCCAAAAAGGGCGTATGCGTTTTTTCCTGAATATATTCAGGAAAAAACGCATATGCCCTTTTTGGCCAACCAAGCAAGCTTGCAAAGGAAATCTGCACTACAATGAAGTCTCACTTCCCCCCGGTCAAAAGGGCCATCTGAAAAAAGTGTAAAATCCAGAAAGGCAGGACAGGCCATGGAGAACTGGGAGCCTTGTTATGCTGATGGGCGGGATGTAAATTGCCAACAGACACTCGGGAGAAGTGTATGGTGTTTCCTGAAACATCTAAAAAACAAAGCAACAGAGCCTAGGGCACTTCCACTTATGGTCCTATAGCTTAGGGAAATTAAAATCAAAAAGACACAGCCACCCCAAAGTTTGGGACGCCTCTGTTTACAAGAACCTCGTTTACCGTACAAGTTCAACATCGCAGAAAGTGAAAAATGGATAAAGAAGTTGTGGTATTTACTTACAAAGCAATATCACTCAGCAATGAAATCTATGTCATCAGGCCCTTAGCAGCACAATGAGTGGATTCAGGTATGATGATTCTAACTGAAATAAGTCACACAGAAAAAGAAACATCATAAGATATCAGTAATACACGGAATGTAAACTTGGCTACACAAGAACTGAATTACAGAACAGAACAGGGTCTCAAATTTAGAAAACCAACTTATGCTTGCTTAAGGGGAAAGGTGAGTTGGGGTGCTGCATAAAACCAGAGATTGAAATGAGCACAGATAAAGTTCCTTAAGCCAAATATGGAATAGACAAGAGCTACTCCTTGCTCAACGAAATGGACTCAACACCGCATATTAAATGCCTAAGAATGTACCTGACTAGTAAGTATCTTAAAACCTATGGATTGCTATGTCTCCGAAAGAGAATCAAGCATGTGTACAGGGGCATAAACGCAGCAGTGATAGGATTGGAGAGGTTTGGTGAGCAAATGAAGACCCTTTGAAGTCATATCGCATGGTACCCATTCCACGGGTTTCAACTACCCAGGTTTAAGGTATTCTTCCTTCAGCTAAAACATGCATGTGGAACCTAGAGTATGATCAACCATGTGATCGGGAGACGTGTTCAAATATGTCTCAGTTTTCGTACCCTGGTACTCGGGTGCAACATTCCAGACGCTTTACTAACACCCTCCCGACTTGGAGAGTCAGTCCCTTTAACCTCCTGTTTGGCCCAGTTTGCAATTTCTGCGGAAGATGAACAGGAATAGCGAGAACCAATGAGAGACTAGCTGGAAGGTGTCTGGACGGGCAAATTTAACTCTCATTTCCCACCAGGAAGAGGAATTAACCAAAGGCTCAGCGTGCCATGCCGGAACCAGATTAGGGCCTGAAGCCATCCTGCGGTGTTGCGGCCAGCTCAAAAGAAAGCGAGTTGAAGAAAGGAGCTCAGGGGCACTGTAATTCACAAACCTGCAGAGTTATAAATGACAGCTATCGTCCAAAAATATACTGAAGTAAGGCTGCCAAGAGGACTTGAAAGCGGGGCAGAATTGCAGGAAACCGATTTCAGGAGGCAGACTGGAATTGCATTGAAAGCATAGGAAAAGAGGCAGAACGTCCACCATGATGCACTTGGCCAAAAAGGGCGTATGCGTTTTTTCCTGAATATATTCAGGAAAAAACGCATACGCCCTTTTTGGCCAACCAAGCAAGCTTGCAAAGGAAATCTGCACTACAATGAAGTCTCACTTCCCCCCGGTCAAAAGGGCCATCTGAAAAAAGTGTAAAATCCAGAAAGGCAGGACAGGCCATGGAGAACTGGGAGCCTTGTTATGCTGATGGGCGGGATGTAAATTGCCAACAGACACTCGGGAGAAGTGTATGGTGTTTCCTGAAACATCTAAAAAACAAAGCAACAGAGCCTAGGGCACTTCCACTTATGGTCCTATAGCTTAGGGAAATTAAAATCAAAAAGACACAGCCACCCCAAAGTTTGGGACGCCTCTGTTTACAAGAACCTCGTTTACCGTACAAGTTCAACATCGCAGAAAGTGAAAAATGGATAAAGAAGTTGTGGTATTTACTTACAAAGCAATATCACTCAGCAATGAAATCTATGTCATCAGGCCCTTAGCAGCACAATGAGTGGATTCAGGTATGATGATTCTAACTGAAATAAGTCACACCGAAAAAGAAACATCATAAGATATCAGTAATACACGGAATGTAAACTTGGCTACACCGGAACTGAATTACAGAACAGAACAGGGTCTCAAATTTAGAAAACCAACTTATGCTTGCTTAAGGGGAAAGGTGAGTTGGGGTGCTGCATAAAACCAGAGATTGAAATGAGCACAGATAAAGTTCCTTAAGCCAAATATGGAATAGACAAGAGCTACTCCTTGCTCAACGAAATGGACTCAACACCGCATATTAAATGCCTAAGAATGTACCTGACTAGTAAGTATCTTAAAACCTATGGATTGCTATGTCTCTGAAAGAGAATCAAGCATGTGTACAGGGGCATAAACGCAGCAGTGATAGGATTGGAGAGGTTCGGTGAGCAAATGAAGACCCTTTGAAGTCATATCGCATGGTACCCATTCCACGGGTTTCAACTACCCAGGTTTAAGGTATTCTTCCTTCAGCTAAAACATGCATGTGGAACCTAGAGTATGATCAACCATGTGATCGGGAGACGTGTTCAAATATGTCTCAGTTTTCGTACCCTGGTACTCGGGTGCAACATTCCAGACGCTTTACTAACACCCTCCCGACTTGGAGAGTCAGTCCCTTTAACCTCCTGTTTGGCCCAGTTTGCAATTTCTGCGGAAGATGAACAGGAATAGCGAGAACCAATGAGAGACTAGCTGGAAGGTGTCTGGACGGGCAAATTTAACTCTCATTTCCCACCAGGAAGAGGAATTAACCAAAGGCTCAGCGTGCCGTGCCGGAACCAGATTAGGGCCTGAAGCCATCCTGCGGTGTTGCGGCCAGCTCAAAAGAAAGCGAGTTGAAGAAAGGAGCTCAGGGGCACTGTAATTCACAAACCTGCAGAGTTATAAATGACAGCTATCGTCCAAAAATATACTGAAGTAAGGCTGCCAAGAGGACTTGAAAGCGGGGCAGAATTGCAGGAAACCGATTTCAGGAGGCAGACTGGAATTGCATTGAAAGCATAGGAAAAGAGGCAGAACGTCCACCATGATGCACTTGGCCAAAAAGGGCGTATGCGTTTTTTCCTGAATATATTCAGGAAAAAACGCATACGCCCTTTTTGGCCAACCAAGCAAGCTTGCAAAGGAAATCTGCACTACAATGAAGTCTCACTTCCCCCCGGTCAAAAGGGCCATCTGAAAAAAGTGTAAAATCCAGAAAGGCAGGACAGGCCATGGAGAACTGGGAGCCTTGTTATGCTGATGGGCGGGATGTAAATTGCCAACAGACACTCGGGAGAAGTGTATGGTGTTTCCTGAAACATCTAAAAAACAAAGCAACAGAGCCTAGGGCACTTCCACTTATGGTCCTATAGCTTAGGGAAATTAAAATCAAAAAGACACAGCCACCCCAAAGTTTGGGACGCCTCTGTTTACAAGAACCTCGTTTACCGTACAAGTTCAACATCGCAGAAAGTGAAAAATGGATAAAGAAGTTGTGGTATTTACTTACAAAGCAATATCACTCAGCAATGAAATCTATGTCATCAGGCCCTTAGCAGCACAATGAGTGGATTCAGGTATGATGATTCTAACTGAAATAAGTCACACCGAAAAAGAAACATCATAAGATATCAGTAATACACGGAATGTAAACTTGGCTACACCGGAACTGAATTACAGAACAGAACAGGGTCTCAAATTTAGAAAACCAACTTATGCTTGCTTAAGGGGAAAGGTGAGTTGGGGTGCTGCATAAAACCAGAGATTGAAATGAGCACAGATAAAGTTCCTTAAGCCAAATATGGAATAGACAAGAGCTACTCCTTGCTCAACGAAATGGACTCAACACCGCATATTAAATGCCTAAGAATGTACCTGACTAGTAAGTATCTTAAAACCTATGGATTGCTATGTCTCCGAAAGAGAATCAAGCATGTGTACAGGGGCATAAACGCAGCAGTGATAGGATTGGAGAGGTTCGGTGAGCAAATGAAGACCCTTTGAAGTCATATCGCATGGTACCCATTCCACGGGTTTCAACTACCCAGGTTTAAGGTATTCTTCCTTCAGCTAAAACATGCATGTGGAACCTAGAGTATGATCAACCATGTGATCGGGAGACGTGTTCAAATATGTCTCAGTTTTCGTACCCTGGTACTCGGGTGCAACATTCCAGACGCTTTACTAACACCCTCCCGACTTGGAGAGTCAGTCCCTTTAACCTCCTGTTTGGCCCAGTTTGCAATTTCTGCGGAAGATGAACAGGAATAGCGAGAACCAATGAGAGACTAGCTGGAAGGTGTCTGGACGGGCAAATTTAACTCTCATTTCCCACCAGGAAGAGGAATTAACCAAAGGCTCAGCGTGCCGTGCCGGAACCAGATTAGGGCCTGAAGCCATCCTGCGGTGTTGCGGCCAGCTCAAAAGAAAGCGAGTTGAAGAAAGGAGCTCAGGGGCACTGTAATTCACAAACCTGCAGAGTTATAAATGACAGCTATCGTCCAAAAATATACTGAAGTAAGGCTGCCAAGAGGACTTGAAAGCGGGGCAGAATTGCAGGAAACCGATTTCAGGAGGCAGACTGGAATTGCATTGAAAGCATAGGAAAAGAGGCAGAACGTCCACCATGATGCACTTGGCCAAAAAGGGCGTATGCGTTTTTTCCTGAATATATTCAGGAAAAAACGCATACGCCCTTTTTGGCCAACCAAGCAAGCTTGCAAAGGAAATCTGCACTACAATGAAGTCTCACTTCCCCCCGGTCAAAAGGGCCATCTGAAAAAAGTGTAAAATCCAGAAAGGCAGGACAGGCCATGGAGAACTGGGAGCCTTGTTATGCTGATGGGCGGGATGTAAATTGCCAACAGACACTCGGGAGAAGTGTATGGTGTTTCCTGAAACATCTAAAAAACAAAGCAACAGAGCCTAGGGCACTTCCACTTATGGTCCTATAGCTTAGGGAAATTAAAATCAAAAAGACACAGCCACCCCAAAGTTTGGGACGCCTCTGTTTACAAGAACCTCGTTTACCGTACAAGTTCAACATCGCAGAAAGTGAAAAATGGATAAAGAAGTTGTGGTATTTACTTACAAAGCAATATCACTCAGCAATGAAATCTATGTCATCAGGCCCTTAGCAGCACAATGAGTGGATTCAGGTATGATGATTCTAACTGAAATAAGTCACACAGAAAAAGAAACATCATAAGATATCAGTAATACACGGAATGTAAACTTGGCTACACAGGAACTGAATTACAGAACAGAACAGGGTCTCAAATTTAGAAAACCAACTTATGCTTGCTTAAGGGGAAAGGTGAGTTGGGGTGCTGCATAAAACCAGAGATTGAAATGAGCACAGATAAAGTTCCTTAAGCCAAATATGGAATAGACAAGAGCTACTCCTTGCTCAACGAAATGGACTCAACACCGCATATTAAATGCCTAAGAATGTACCTGACTAGTAAGTATCTTAAAACCTATGGATTGCTATGTCTCCGAAAGAGAATCAAGCATGTGTACAGGGGCATAAACGCAGCAGTGATAGGATTGGAGAGGTTCGGTGAGCAAATGAAGACCCTTTGAAGTCATATCGCATGGTACCCATTCCACGGGTTTCAACTACCCAGGTTTAAGGTATTCTTCCTTCAGCTAAAACATGCATGTGGAACCTAGAGTATGATCAACCATGTGATCGGGAGACGTGTTCAAATATGTCTCAGTTTTCGTACCCTGGTACTCGGGTGCAACATTCCAGACGCTTTACTAACACCCTCCCGACTTGGAGAGTCAGTCCCTTTAACCTCCTGTTTGGCCCAGTTTGCAATTTCTGCGGAAGATGAACAGGAATAACGAGAACCAATGAGAGACTAGCTGGAAGGTGTCTGGACGGGCAAATTTAACTCTCATTTCCCACCAGGAAGAGGAATTAACCAAAGGCTCAGCGTGCCGTGCCGGAACCAGATTAGGGCCTGAAGCCATCCTGCGGTGTTGCGGCCAGCTCAAAAGAAAGCGAGTTGAAGAAAGGAGCTCAGGGGCACTGTAATTCACAAACCTGCAGAGTTATAAATGACAGCTATCGTCCAAAAATATACTGAAGTAAGGCTGCCAAGAGGACTTGAAAGCGGGGCAGAATTGCAGGAAACCGATTTCAGGAGGCAGACTGGAATTGCATTGAAAGCATAGGAAAAGAGGCAGAACGTCCACCATGATGCACTTGGCCAAAAAGGGCGTATGCGTTTTTTCCTGAATATATTCAGGAAAAAACGCATACGCCCTTTTTGGCCAACCAAGCAAGCTTGCAAAGGAAATCTGCACTACAATGAAGTCTCACTTCCCCCCGGTCAAAAGGGCCATCTGAAAAAAGTGTAAAATCCAGAAAGGCAGGACAGGCCATGGAGAACTGGGAGCCTTGTTATGCTGATGGGCGGGATGTAAATTGCCAACAGACACTCGGGAGAAGTGTATGGTGTTTCCTGAAACATCTAAAAAACAAAGCAACAGAGCCTAGGGCACTTCCACTTATGGTCCTATAGCTTAGGGAAATTAAAATCAAAAAGACACAGCCACCCCAAAGTTTGGGACGCCTCTGTTTACAAGAACCTCGTTTACCGTACAAGTTCAACATCGCAGAAAGTGAAAAATGGATAAAGAAGTTGTGGTATTTACTTACAAAGCAATATCACTCAGCAATGAAATCTATGTCATCAGGCCCTTAGCAGCACAATGAGTGGATTCAGGTATGATGATTCTAACTGAAATAAGTCACACAGAAAAAGAAACATCATAAGATATCAGTAATACACGGAATGTAAACTTGGCTACACAGGAACTGAATTACAGAACAGAACAGGGTCTCAAATTTAGAAAACCAACTTATGCTTGCTTAAGGGGAAAGGTGAGTTGGGGTGCTGCATAAAACCAGAGATTGAAATGAGCACAGATAAAGTTCCTTAAGCCAAATATGGAATAGACAAGAGCTACTCCTTGCTCAACGAAATGGACTCAACACCGCATATTAAATGCCTAAGAATGTACCTGACTAGTAAGTATCTTAAAACCTATGGATTGCTATGTCTCCGAAAGAGAATCAAGCATGTGTACAGGGGCATAAACGCAGCAGTGATAGGATTGGAGAGGTTCGGTGAGCAAATGAAGACCCTTTGAAGTCATATCGCATGGTACCCATTCCACGGGTTTCAACTACCCAGGTTTAAGGTATTCTTCCTTCAGCTAAAACATGCATGTGGTACCTAGAGTATGATCAACCATGTGATCGGGAGACGTGTTCAAATATGTCTCAGTTTTCGTACCCTGGTACTCGGGTGCAACATTCCAGACGCTTTACTAACACCCTCCCGACTTGGAGAGTCAGTCCCTTTAACCTCCTGTTTGGCCCAGTTTGCAATTTCTGCGGAAGATGAACAGGAATAGCGAGAACCAATGAGAGACTAGCTGGAGGTGTCTGGACGGGCAAATTTAACTCTCATTTCCCACCAGGAAGAGGAATTAACCAAAGACTCAGCATGCCGTGCCGGAACCAGATTAGGGCCTGAAGCCATCCTGCGGTGTTGCGGCCAGCTCAAAAGAAAGCGAGTTGAAGAAAGGAGCTCAGGGGCACTGTAATTCACAAACCTGCAGAGTTATAAATGACAGCTATCGTCCAAAAATATACTGAAGTAAGGCTGCCAAGAGGACTTGAAAGCGGGGCAGAATTGCAGGAAACCGATTTCAGGAGGTAGACTGGAATTGCATTGAAAGCATAGGAAAAGAGGCAGAACGTCCACCATGATGCACTTGGCCAAAAAGGGCGTATGCGTTTTTTCCTGAATATATTCAGGAAAAAACGCATACGCCCTTTTTGGCCAACCAAGCAAGCTTGCAAAGGAAATCTGCACTACAATGAAGTCTCACTTCCCCCCGGTCAAAAGGGCCATCTGAAAAAAGTGTAAAATCCAGAAAGGCAGGACAGGCCATGGAGAACTGGGAGCCTTGTTATGCTGATGGGCGGGATGTAAATTGCCAACAGACACTCGGGAGAAGTGTATGGTGTTTCCTGAAACATCTAAAAAACAAAGCAACAGAGCCTAGGGCACTTCCACTTATGGTCCTATAGCTTAGGGAAATTAAAATCAAAAAGACACAGCCACCCCAAAGTTTGGGACGCCTCTGTTTACAAGAACCTCGTTTACCGTACAAGTTCAACATCGCAGAAAGTGAAAAATGGATAAAGAAGTTGTGGTATTTACTTACAAAGCAATATCACTCAGCAATGAAATCTATGTCATCAGGCCCTTAGCAGCACAATGAGTGGATTCAGGTATGATGATTCTAACTGAAATAAGTCACACAGAAAAAGAACCATCATAAGATATCAGTAATACACGGAATGTAAACTTGGCTACACAGGAACTGAATTACAGAACAGAACAGGGTCTCAAATTTAGAAAACCAACTTATGCTTGCTTAAGGGGAAAGGTGAGTTGGGGTGCTGCATAAAACCAGAGATTGAAATGAGCACAGATAAAGTTCCTTAAGCCAAATATGGAATAGACAAGAGCTACTCCTTGCTCAACGAAATGGACTCAACACCGCATATTAAATGCCTAAGAATGTACCTGACTAGTAAGTATCTTAAAACCTATGGATTGCTATGTCTCCGAAAGAGAATCAAGCATGTGTACAGGGGCATAAACGCAGCAGTGATAGGATTGGAGAGGTTCGGTGAGCAAATGAAGACCCTTTGAAGTCATATCGCATGGTACCCATTCCACGGGTTTCAACTACCCAGGTTTAAGGTATTCTTCCTTCAGCTAAAACATGCATGTGGAACCTAGAGTATGATCAACCATGTGATCGGGAGACGTGTTCAAATATGTCTCAGTTTTCGTACCCTGGTACTCGGGTGCAACATTCCAGACGCTTTACTAACACCCTCCCGACTTGGAGAGTCAGTCCCTTTAACCTCCTGTTTGGCCCAGTTTGCAATTTCTGCGGAAGATGAACAGGAATAGCGAGAACCAATGAGAGACTAGCTGGAAGGTGTCTGGACGGGCAAATTTAACTCTCATTTCCCACCAGGAAGAGGAATTAACCAAAGGCTCAGCGTGCCGTGCCGGAACCAGATTAGGGCCTGAAGCCATCCTGCGGTGTTGCGGCCAGCTCAAAAGAAAGCGAGTTGAAGAAAGGAGCTCAGGGGCACTGTAATTCACAAACCTGCAGAGTTATAAATGACAGCTATCGTCCAAAAATATACTGAAGTAAGGCTGCCAAGAGGACTTGAAAGCGGGGCAGAATTGCAGGAAACCGATTTCAGGAGGCAGACTGGAATTGCATTGAAAGCATAGGAAAAGAGGCAGAACGTCCACCATGATGCACTTGGCCAAAAAGGGCGTATGCGTTTTTTCCTGAATATATTCAGGAAAAAGTGCATACGCCCTTTTTGGCCAACCAAGCAAGCTTGCAAAGGAAATCTGCACTACAATGAAGTCTCACTTCCCCCCGGTCAAAAGGGCCATCTGAAAAAAGTGTAAAATCCAGAAAGGCAGGACAGGCCATGGAGAACTGGGAGCCTTGTTATGCTGATGGGCGGGATGTAAATTGCCAACAGACACTCGGGAGAAGTGTATGGTGTTTCCTGAAACATCTAAAAAACAAAGCAACAGAGCCTAGGGCACTTCCACTTATGGTCCTATAGCTTAGGGAAATTAAAATCAAAAAGACACAGCCACCCCAAAGTTTGGGACGCCTCTGTTTACAAGAACCTCGTTTACCGTACAAGTTCAACATCGCAGAAAGTGAAAAATGGATAAAGAAGTTGTGGTATTTACTTACAAAGCAATATCACTCAGCAATGAAATCTATGTCATCAGGCCCTTAGCAGCACAATGAGTGGATTCAGGTATGATGATTCTAACTGAAATAAGTCACACCGAAAAAGAAACATCATAAGATATCAGTAATACACGGAATGTAAACTTGGCTACACAGGAACTGAATTACAGAACAGAACAGGGTCTCAAATTTAGAAAACCAACTTATGCTTGCTTAAGGGGAAAGGTGAGTTGGGGTGCTGCATAAAACCAGAGATTGAAATGAGCACAGATAAAGTTCCTTAAGCCAAATATGGAATAGACAAGAGCTACTCCTTGCTCAACGAAATGGACTCAACACCGCATATTAAATGCCTAAGAATGTACCTGACTAGTAAGTATCTTAAAACCTATGGATTGCTATGTCTCCGAAAGAGAATCAAGCATGTGTACAGGGGCATAAACGCAGCAGTGATAGGATTGGAGAGGTTCGGTGAGCAAATGAAGACCCTTTGAAGTCATATTGCATGGTACCCATTCCACGGGTTTCAACTACCCAGGTTTAAGGTATTCTTCCTTCAGCTAAAACATGCATGTGGAACCTAGAGTATGATCAACCATGTGATCGGGAGACGTGTTCAAATATGTCTCAGTTTTCGTACCCTGGTACTCGGGTGCAACATTCCAGACGCTTTACTAACACCCTCCCGACTTGGAGAGTCAGTCCCTTTAACCTCCTGTTTGGCCCAGTTTGCAATTTCTGCGGAAGATGAACAGGAATAGCGAGAACCAATGAGAGACTAGCTGGAAGGTGTCTGGACGGGCAAATTTAACTCTCATTTCCCACCAGGAAGAGGAATTAACCAAAGGCTCAGCGTGCCGTGCCGGAACCAGATTAGGGCCTGAAGCCATCCTGCGGTGTTGCGGCCAGCTCAAAAGAAAGCGAGTTGAAGAAAGGAGCTCAGGGGCACTGTAATTCACAAACCTGCAGAGTTATAAATGACAGCTATCGTCCAAAAATATACTGAAGTAAGGCTGCCAAGAGGACTTGAAAGCGGGGCAGAATTGCAGGAAACCGATTTCAGGAGGCAGACTGGAATTGCATTGAAAGCATAGGAAAAGAGGCAGAACGTCCACCATGATGCACTTGGCCAAAAAGGGCGTATGCGTTTTTTCCTGAATATATTCAGGAAAAAATGCATACGCCCTTTTTGGCCAACCAAGCAAGCTTGCAAAGGAAATCTGCACTACAATGAAGTCTCACTTCCCCCCGGTCAAAAGGGCCATCTGAAAAAAGTGTAAAATCCAGAAAGGCAGGACAGGCCATGGAGAACTGGGAGCCTTGTTATGCTGATGGGCGGGATGTAAATTGCCAACAGACACTCGGGAGAAGTGTATGGTGTTTCCTGAAACATCTAAAAAACAAAGCAACAGAGCCTAGGGCACTTCCACTTATGGTCCTATAGCTTAGGGAAATTAAAATCAAAAAGACACAGCCACCCCAAAGTTTGGGACGCCTCTGTTTACAAGAACCTCGTTTACCGTACAAGTTCAACATCGCAGAAAGTGAAAAATGGATAAAGAAGTTGTGGTATTTACTTACAAAGCAATATCACTCAGCAATGAAATCTATGTCATCAGGCCCTTAGCAGCACAATGAGTGGATTCAGGTATGATGATTCTAACTGAAATAAGTCACACAGAAAAAGAAACATCATAAGATATCAGTAATACACGGAATGTAAACTTGGCTACACAGGAACTGAATTACAGAACAGAACAGGGTCTCAAATTTAGAAAACCAACTTATGCTTGCTTAAGGGGAAAGGTGAGTTGGGGTGCTGCATAAAACCAGAGATTGAAATGAGCACAGATAAAGTTCCTTAAGCCAAATATGGAATAGACAAGAGCTACTCCTTGCTCAACGAAATGGACTCAACACCGCATATTAAATGCCTAAGAATGTACCTGACTAGTAAGTATCTTAAAACCTATGGATTGCTATGTCTCCGAAAGAGAATCAAGCATGTGTACAGGGGCATAAACGCAGCAGTGATAGGATTGGAGAGGTTCGGTGAGCAAATGAAGACCCTTTGAAGTCATATTGCATGGTACCCATTCCACGGGTTTCAACTACCCAGGTTTAAGGTATTCTTCCTTCAGCTAAAACATGCATGTGGAACCTAGAGTATGATCAACCATGTGATCGGGAGACGTGTTCAAATATGTCTCAGTTTTCGTACCCTGGTACTCGGGTGCAACATTCCAGACGCTTTACTAACACCCTCCCGACTTGGAGAGTCAGTCCCTTTAACCTCCTGTTTGGCCCAGTTTGCAATTTCTGCGGAAGATGAACAGGAATAGCGAGAACCAATGAGAGACTAGCTGGAAGGTGTCTGGACGGGCAAATTTAACTCTCATTTCCCACCAGGAAGAGGAATTAACCAAAGGCTCAGCGTGCCGTGCCGGAACCAGATTAGGGCCTGAAGCCATCCTGCGGTGTTGCGGCCAGCTCAAAAGAAAGCGAGTTGAAGAAAGGAGCTCAGGGGCACTGTAATTCACAAACCTGCAGAGTTATAAATGACAGCTATCGTCCAAAAATATACTGAAGTAAGGCTGCCAAGAGGACTTGAAAGCGGGGCAGAATTGCAGGAAACCGATTTCAGGAGGCAGACTGGAATTGCATTGAAAGCATAGGAAAAGAGGCAGAACGTCCACCATGATGCACTTGGCCAAAAAGGGCGTATGCGTTTTTTCCTGAATATATTCAGGAAAAAACGCATACGCCCATTTTGGCCAACCAAGCAAGCTTGCAAAGGAAATCTGCACTACAATGAAGTCTCACTTCCCCCCGGTCAAAAGGGCCATCTGAAAAAAGTGTAAAATCCAGAAAGGCAGGACAGGCCATCGAGAACTGGGAGCCTTGTTATGCTGATGGGCGGGATGTAAATTGCCAACAGACACTCGGGAGAAGTGTATGGTGTTTCCTGAAACATCTAAAAAACAAAGCAACAGAGCCTAGGGCACTTCCACTTATGGTCCTATAGCTTAGGGAAATTAAAATCAAAAAGACACAGCCACCCCAAAGTTTGGGACGCCTCTGTTTACAAGAACCTCGTTTACCGTACAAGTTCAACATCGCAGAAAGTGAAAAATGGATAAAGAAGTTGTGGTATTTACTTACAAAGCAATATCACTCAGCAATGAAATCTATGTCATCAGGCCCTTAGCAGCACAATGAGTGGATTCAGGTATGATGATTCTAACTGAAATAAGTCACACAGAAAAAGAAACATCATAAGATATCAGTAATACACGGAATGTAAACTTGGCTACACAGGAACTGAATTACAGAACAGAACAGGGTCTCAAATTTAGAAAACCAACTTATGCTTGCTTAAGGGGAAAGGTGAGTTGGGGTGCTGCATAAAACCAGAGATTGAAATGAGCACAGATAAAGTTCCTTAAGCCAAATATGGAATAGACAAGAGCTACTCCTTGCTCAACGAAATGGACTCAACACCGCATATTAAATGCCTAAGAATGTACCTGACTAGTAAGTATCTTAAAACCTATGGATTGCTATGTCTCCGAAAGAGAATCAAGCATGTGTACAGGGGCATAAACACAGCAGTGATAGGATTGGAGAGGTTCGGTGAGCAAATGAAGACCCTTTGAAGTCATATTGCATGGTACCCATTCCACGGGTTTCAACTACCCAGGTTTAAGGTATTCTTCCTTCAGCTAAAACATGCATGTGGAACCTAGAGTATGATCAACCATGTGATCGGGAGACGTGTTCAAATATGTCTCAGTTATCGTACCCTGGTACTCGGGTGCAACATTCCAGACGCTTTACTAACACCCTCCCGACTTGGAGAGTCAGTCCCTTTAACCTCCTGTTTGGCCCAGTTTGCAATTTCTGCGGAAGATGAACAGGAATAGCGAGAACCAATGAGAGACTAGCTGGAAGGTGTCTGGACGGGCAAATTTAACTCTCATTTCCCACCAGGAAGAGGAATTAACCAAAGGCTCAGCGTGCCGTGCCGGAACCAGATTAGGGCCTGAAGCCATCCTGCGGTGTTGCGGCCAGCTCAAAAGAAAGCGAGTTGAAGAAAGGAGCTCAGGGGCACTGTAATTCACAAACCTGCAGAGTTATAAATGACAGCTATCGTCCAAAAATATACTGAAGTAAGGCTGCCAAGAGGACTTGAAAGCGGGGCAGAATTGCAGGAAACCGATTTCAGGAGGCAGACTGGAATTGCATTGAAAGCATAGGAAAAGAGGCAGAACGTCCACAATGATGCACTTGGCCAAAAAGGGCGTATGCGTTTTTTCCTGAATATATTCAGGAAAAAACGCATACGCCCTTTTTGGCCAACCAAGCAAGCTTGCAAAGGAAATCTGCACTACAATGAAGTCTCACTTCCCCCCGGTCAAAAGGGCCATCTGAAAAAAGTGTAAAATCCAGAAAGGCAGGACAGGCCATGGAGAACTGGGAGCCTTGTTATGCTGATGGGCGGGATGTAAATTGCCAACAGACACTCGGGAGAAGTGTATGGTGTTTCCTGAAACATCTAAAAAACAAAGCAACAGAGCCTAGGGCACTTCCACTTATGGTCCTATAGCTTAGGGAAATTAAAATCAAAAAGACACAGCCACCCCAAAGTTTGGGACGCCTCTGTTTACAAGAACCTCGTTTACAGTACAAGTTCAACATCGCAGAAAGTGAAAAATGGATAAAGAAGTTGTGGTATTTACTTACAAAGCAATATCACTCAGCAATGAAATCTATGTCATCAGGCCCTTAGCAGCACAATGAGTGGATTCAGGTATGATGATTCTAACTGAAATAAGTCACACAGAAAAAGAAACATCATAAGATATCAGTAATACACGGAATGTAAACTTGGCTACACAGGAACTGAATTACAGAACAGAACAGGGTCTCAAATTTAGAAAACCAACTTATGCTTGCTTAAGGGGAAAGGTGAGTTGGGGTGCTGCATAAAACCAGAGATTGAAATGAGCACAGATAAAGTTCCTTAAGCCAAATATGGAATAGACAAGAGCTACTCCTTGCTCAACGAAATGGACTCAACACCGCATATTAAATGCCTAAGAATGTACCTGACTAGTAAGTATCTTAAAACCTATGGATTGCTATGTCTCCGAAAGAGAATCAAGCATGTGTACAGGGGCATAAACGCAGCAGTGATAGGATTGGAGAGGTTCGGTGAGCAAATGAAGACCCTTTGAAGTCATATCGCATGGTACCCATTCCACGGGTTTCAACTACCCAGGTTTAAGGTATTCTTCCTTCAGCTAAAACATGCATGTGGAACCTAGAGTATGATCAACCATGTGATCGGGAGACGTGTTCAAATATGTCTCAGTTTTCGTACCCTGGTACTCGGGTGCAACATTCCAGACGCTTTACTAACACCCTCCCGACTTGGAGAGTCAGTCCCTTTAACCTCCTGTTTGGCCCAGTTTGCAATTTCTGCGGAAGATGAACAGGAATAGCGAGAACCAATGAGAGACTAGCTGGAAGGTGTCTGGACGGGCAAATTTAACTCTCATTTCCCACCAGGAAGAGGAATTAACCAAAGGCTCAGCGTGCCGTGCCGGAACCAGATTAGGGCCTGAAGCCATCCTGCGGTGTTGCGGCCAGCTCAAAAGAAAGCGAGTTGAAGAAAGGAGCTCAGGGGCACTGTAATTCACAAACCTGCAGAGTTATAAATGACAGCTATCGTCCAAAAATATACTGAAGTAAGGCTGCCAAGAGGACTTGAAAGCGGGGCAGAATTGCAGGAAACCGATTTCAGGAGGCAGACTGGAATTGCATTGAAAGCATAGGAAAAGAGGCAGAACGTCCACCATGATGCACTTGGCCAAAAAGGGCGTATGCGTTTTTTCCTGAATATATTCAGGAAAAAACGCATACGCCCAGTTTGGCCAACCAAGCAAGCTTGCAAAGGAAATCTGCACTACAATGAAGTCTCACTTCCCCCCGGTCAAAAGGGCCATCTGAAAAAAGTGTAAAATCCAGAAAGGCAGGACAGGCCATCGAGAACTGGGAGCCTTGTTATGCTGATGGGCGGGATGTAAATTGCCAACAGACACTCGGGAGAAGTGTATGGTGTTTCCTGAAACATCTAAAAAACAAAGCAACAGAGCCTAGGGCACTTCCACTTATGGTCCTATAGCTTAGGGAAATTAAAATCAAAAAGACACAGCCACCCCAAAGTTTGGGACGCCTCTGTTTACAAGAACCTCGTTTACCGTACAAGTTCAACATCGCAGAAAGTGAAAAATGGATAAAGAAGTTGTGGTATTTACTTACAAAGCAATATCACTCAGCAATGAAATCTATGTCATCAGGCCCTTAGCAGCACAATGAGTGGATTCAGGTATGATGATTCTAACTGAAATAAGTCACACAGAAAAAGAAACATCATAAGATATCAGTAATACACGGAATGTAAACTTGGCTACACAGGAACTGAATTACAGAACAGAACAGGGTCTCAAATTTAGAAAACCAACTTATGCTTGCTTAAGGGGAAAGGTGAGTTGGGGTGCTGCATAAAACCAGAGATTGAAATGAGCACAGATAAAGTTCCTTAAGCCAAATATGGAATAGACAAGAGCTACTCCTTGCTCAACGAAATGGACTCAACACCGCATATTAAATGCCTAAGAATGTACCTGACTAGTAAGTATCTTAAAACCTATGGATTGCTATGTCTCCGAAAGAGAATCAAGCATGTGTACAGGGGCATAAACACAGCAGTGATAGGATTGGAGAGGTTCGGTGAGCAAATGAAGACCCTTTGAAGTCATATTGCATGGTACCCATTCCACGGGTTTCAACTACCCAGGTTTAAGGTATTCTTCCTTCAGCTAAAACATGCATGTGGAACCTAGAGTATGATCAACCATGTGATCGGGAGACGTGTTCAAATATGTCTCAGTTATCGTACCCTGGTACTCGGGTGCAACATTCCAGACGCTTTACTAACACCCTCCCGACTTGGAGAGTCAGTCCCTTTAACCTCCTGTTTGGCCCAGTTTGCAATTTCTGCGGAAGATGAACAGGAATAGCGAGAACCAATGAGAGACTAGCTGGAAGGTGTCTGGACGGGCAAATTTAACTCTCATTTCCCACCAGGAAGAGGAATTAACCAAAGGCTCAGCGTGCCGTGCCGGAACCAGATTAGGGCCTGAAGCCATCCTGCGGTGTTGCGGCCAGCTCAAAAGAAAGCGAGTTGAAGAAAGGAGCTCAGGGGCACTGTAATTCACAAACCTGCAGAGTTATAAATGACAGCTATCGTCCAAAAATATACTGAAGTAAGGCTGCCAAGAGGACTTGAAAGCGGGGCAGAATTGCAGGAAACCGATTTCAGGAGGCAGACTGGAATTGCATTGAAAGCATAGGAAAAGAGGCAGAACGTCCACAATGATGCACTTGGCCAAAAAGGGCGTATGCGTTTTTTCCTGAATATATTCAGGAAAAAACGCATACGCCCTTTTTGGCCAACCAAGCAAGCTTGCAAAGGAAATCTGCACTACAATGAAGTCTCACTTCCCCCCGGTCAAAAGGGCCATCTGAAAAAAGTGTAAAATCCAGAAAGGCAGGACAGGCCATGGAGAACTGGGAGCCTTGTTATGCTGATGGGCGGGATGTAAATTGCCAACAGACACTCGGGAGAAGTGTATGGTGTTTCCTGAAACATCTAAAAAACAAAGCAACAGAGCCTAGGGCACTTCCACTTATGGTCCTATAGCTTAGGGAAATTAAAATCAAAAAGACACAGCCACCCCAAAGTTTGGGACGCCTCTGTTTACAAGAACCTCGTTTACAGTACAAGTTCAACATCGCAGAAAGTGAAAAATGGATAAAGAAGTTGTGGTATTTACTTACAAAGCAATATCACTCAGCAATGAAATCTATGTCATCAGGCCCTTAGCAGCACAATGAGTGGATTCAGGTATGATGATTCTAACTGAAATAAGTCACACAGAAAAAGAAACATCATAAGATATCAGTAATACACGGAATGTAAACTTGGCTACACAGGAACTGAATTACAGAACAGAACAGGGTCTCAAATTTAGAAAACCAACTTATGCTTGCTTAAGGGGAAAGGTGAGTTGGGGTGCTGCATAAAACCAGAGATTGAAATGAGCACAGATAAAGTTCCTTAAGCCAAATATGGAATAGACAAGAGCTACTCCTTGCTCAACGAAATGGACTCAACACCGCATATTAAATGCCTAAGAATGTACCTGACTAGTAAGTATCTTAAAACCTATGGATTGCTATGTCTCCGAAAGAGAATCAAGCATGTGTACAGGGGCATAAACGCAGCAGTGATAGGATTGGAGAGGTTCGGTGAGCAAATGAAGACCCTTTGAAGTCATATCGCATGGTACCCATTCCACGGGTTTCAACTACCCAGGTTTAAGGTATTCTTCCTTCAGCTAAAACATGCATGTGGAACCTAGAGTATGATCAACCATGTGATCGGGAGACGTGTTCAAATATGTCTCAGTTTTCGTACCCTGGTACTCGGGTGCAACATTCCAGACGCTTTACTAACACCCTCCCGACTTGGAGAGTCAGTCCCTTTAACCTCCTGTTTGGCCCAGTTTGCAATTTCTGCGGAAGATGAACAGGAATAGCGAGAACCAATGAGAGACTAGCTGGAAGGTGTCTGGACGGGCAAATTTAACTCTCAT
Organism: Pseudorca crassidens; assembly: GCF_039906515.1. Lineage (NCBI taxonomy): Eukaryota > Metazoa > Chordata > Mammalia > Artiodactyla > Delphinidae > Pseudorca > Pseudorca crassidens. The sequence goes on along the minus strand of NC_090303.1, from coordinate 109,629,236 downwards.
TTCCCACCAGGAAGAGGAATTAACCAAAGGCTCAGCGTGCCGTGCCGGAACCAGATTAGGGCCTGAAGCCATCCTGCGGTGTTGCGGCCAGCTCAAAAGAAAGCGAGTTGAAGAAAGGAGCTCAGGGGCACTGTAATTCACAAACCTGCAGAGTTATAAATGACAGCTATCGTCCAAAAATATACTGAAGTAAGGCTGCCAAGAGGACTTGAAAGCGGGGCAGAATTGCAGGAAACCGATTTCAGGAGGCAGACTGGAATTGCATTGAAAGCATAGGAAAAGAGGCAGAACGTCCACAATGATGCACTTGGCCAAAAAGGGCGTATGCGTTTTTTCCTGAATATATTCAGGAAAAAACGCATACGCCCATTTTGGCCAACCAAGCAAGCTTGCAAAGGAAATCTGCACTACAATGAAGTCTCACTTCCCCCCGGTCAAAAGGGCCATCTGAAAAAAGTGTAAAATCCAGAAAGGCAGGACAGGCCATGGAGAACTGGGAGCCTTGTTATGCTGATGGGCGGGATGTAAATTGCCAACAGACACTCGGGAGAAGTGTATGGTGTTTCCTGAAACATCTAAAAAACAAAGCAACAGAGCCTAGGGCACTTCCACTTATGGTCCTATAGCTTAGGGAAATTAAAATCAAAAAGACACAGCCACCCCAAAGTTTGGGACGCCTCTGTTTACAAGAACCTCGTTTACCGTACAAGTTCAACATCGCAGAAAGTGAAAAATGGATAAAGAAGTTGTGGTATTTACTTACAAAGCAATATCACTCAGCAATGAAATCTATGTCATCAGGCCCTTAGCAGCACAATGAGTGGATTCAGGTATGATGATTCTAACTGAAATAAGTCACACAGAAAAAGAAACATCATAAGATATCAGTAATACACGGAATGTAAACTTGGCTACACAGGAACTGAATTACAGAACAGAACAGGGTCTCAAATTTAGAAAACCAACTTATGCTTGCTTAAGGGGAAAGGTGAGTTGGGGTGCTGCATAAAACCAGAGATTGAAATGAGCACAGATAAAGTTCCTTAAGCCAAATATGGAATAGACAAGAGCTACTCCTTGCTCAACGAAATGGACTCAACACCGCATATTAAATGCCTAAGAATGTACCTGACTAGTAAGTATCTTAAAACCTATGGATTGCTATGTCTCCGAAAGAGAATCAAGCATGTGTACAGGGGCATAAACACAGCAGTGATAGGATTGGAGAGGTTCGGTGAGCAAATGAAGACCCTTTGAAGTCATATTGCATGGTACCCATTCCACGGGTTTCAACTACCCAGGTTTAAGGTATTCTTCCTTCAGCTAAAACATGCATGTGGAACCTAGAGTATGATCAACCATGTGATCGGGAGACGTGTTCAAATATGTCTCAGTTATCGTACCCTGGTACTCGGGTGCAACATTCCAGACGCTTTACTAACACCCTCCCGACTTGGAGAGTCAGTCCCTTTAACCTCCTGTTTGGCCCAGTTTGCAATTTCTGCGGAAGATGAACAGGAATAGCGAGAACCAATGAGAGACTAGCTGGAAGGTGTCTGGACGGGCAAATTTAACTCTCATTTCCCACCAGGAAGAGGAATTAACCAAAGGCTCAGCGTGCCGTGCCGGAACCAGATTAGGGCCTGAAGCCATCCTGCGGTGTTGCGGCCAGCTCAAAAGAAAGCGAGTTGAAGAAAGGAGCTCAGGGGCACTGTAATTCACAAACCTGCAGAGTTATAAATGACAGCTATCGTCCAAAAATATACTGAAGTAAGGCTGCCAAGAGGACTTGAAAGCGGGGCAGAATTGCAGGAAACCGATTTCAGGAGGCAGACTGGAATTGCATTGAAAGCATAGGAAAAGAGGCAGAACGTCTACAATGATGCACTTGGCCAAAAAGGGCGTATGCGTTTTTTCCTGAATATATTCAGGAAAAAACGTATACGCCCTTTTTGGCCAACCAAGCAAGCTTGCAAAGGAAATCTGCACTACAATGAAGTCTCACTTCCCCCCGGTCAAAAGGGCCATCTGAAAAAAGTGTAAAATCCAGAAAGGCAGGACAGGCCATGGAGAACTGGGAGCCTTGTTATGCTGATGGGCGGGATGTAAATTGCCAACAGACACTCGGGAGAAGTGTATGGTGTTTCCTGAAACATCTAAAAAACAAAGCAACAGAGCCTAGGGCACTTCCACTTATGGTCCTATAGCTTAGGGAAATTAAAATCAAAAAGACACAGCCACCCCAAAGTTTGGGACGCCTCTGTTTACAAGAACCTCGTTTACAGTACAAGTTCAACATCGCAGAAAGTGAAAAATGGATAAAGAAGTTGTGGTATTTACTTACAAAGCAATATCACTCAGCAATGAAATCTATGTCATCAGGCCCTTAGCAGCACAATGAGTGGATTCAGGTATGATGATTCTAACTGAAATAAGTCACACAGAAAAAGAAACATCATAAGATATCAGTAATACACGGAATGTAAACTTGGCTACACAGGAACTGAATTACAGAACAGAACAGGGTCTCAAATTTAGAAAACCAACTTATGCTTGCTTAAGGGGAAAGGTGAGTTGGGGTGCTGCATAAAACCAGAGATTGAAATGAGCACAGATAAAGTTCCTTAAGCCAAATATGGAATAGACAAGAGCTACTCCTTGCTCAACGAAATGGACTCAACACCGCATATTAAATGCCTAAGAATGTACCTGACTAGTAAGTATCTTAAAACCTATGGATTGCTATGTCTCCGAAAGAGAATCAAGCATGTGTACAGGGGCATAAACGCAGCAGTGATAGGATTGGAGAGGTTCGGTGAGCAAATGAAGACCCTTTGAAGTCATATTGCATGGTACCCATTCCACGGGTTTCAACTACCCAGGTTTAAGGTATTCTTCCTTCAGCTAAAACATGCATGTGGAACCTAGAGTATGATCAACCATGTGATCGGGAGACGTGTTCAAATATGTCTCAGTTTTCGTACCCTGGTACTCGGGTGCAACATTCCAGACGCTTTACTAACACCCTCCCGACTTGGAGAGTCAGTCCCTTTAACCTCCTGTTTGGCCCAGTTTGCAATTTCTGCGGAAGATGAACAGGAATAGCGAGAACCAATGAGAGACTAGCTGGAAGGTGTCTGGACGGGCAAATTTAACTCTCATTTCCCACCAGGAAGAGGAATTAACCAAAGGCTCAGCGTGCCGTGCCGGAACCAGATTAGGGCCTGAAGCCATCCTGCGGTGTTGCGGCCAGCTCAAAAGAAAGCGAGTTGAAGAAAGGAGCTCAGGGGCACTGTAATTCACAAACCTGCAGAGTTATAAATGACAGCTATCGTCCAAAAATATACTGAAGTAAGGCTGCCAAGAGGACTTGAAAGCGGGGCAGAATTGCAGGAAACCGATTTCAGGAGGCAGACTGGAATTGCATTGAAAGCATAGGAAAAGAGGCAGAACGTCCACCATGATGCACTTGGCCAAAAAGGGCGTATGCGTTTTTTCCTGAATATATTCAGGAAAAAACGCATACGCCCATTTTGGCCAACCAAGCAAGCTTGCAAAGGAAATCTGCACTACAATGAAGTCTCACTTCCCCCCGGTCAAAAGGGCCATCTGAAAAAAGTGTAAAATCCAGAAAGGCAGGACAGGCCATCGAGAACTGGGAGCCTTGTTATGCTGATGGGCGGGATGTAAATTGCCAACAGACACTCGGGAGAAGTGTATGGTGTTTCCTGAAACATCTAAAAAACAAAGCAACAGAGCCTAGGGCACTTCCACTTATGGTCCTATAGCTTAGGGAAATTAAAATCAAAAAGACACAGCCACCCCAAAGTTTGGGACGCCTCTGTTTACAAGAACCTCGTTTACCGTACAAGTTCAACATCGCAGAAAGTGAAAAATGGATAAAGAAGTTGTGGTATTTACTTACAAAGCAATATCACTCAGCAATGAAATCTATGTCATCAGGCCCTTAGCAGCACAATGAGTGGATTCAGGTATGATGATTCTAACTGAAATAAGTCACACAGAAAAAGAAACATCATAAGATATCAGTAATACACGGAATGTAAACTTGGCTACACAGGAACTGAATTACAGAACAGAACAGGGTCTCAAATTTAGAAAACCAACTTATGCTTGCTTAAGGGGAAAGGTGAGTTGGGGTGCTGCATAAAACCAGAGATTGAAATGAGCACAGATAAAGTTCCTTAAGCCAAATATGGAATAGACAAGAGCTACTCCTTGCTCAACGAAATGGACTCAACACCGCATATTAAATGCCTAAGAATGTACCTGACTAGTAAGTATCTTAAAACCTATGGATTGCTATGTCTCCGAAAGAGAATCAAGCATGTGTACAGGGGCATAAACACAGCAGTGATAGGATTGGAGAGGTTCGGTGAGCAAATGAAGACCCTTTGAAGTCATATTGCATGGTACCCATTCCACGGGTTTCAACTACCCAGGTTTAAGGTATTCTTCCTTCAGCTAAAACATGCATGTGGAACCTAGAGTATGATCAACCATGTGATCGGGAGACGTGTTCAAATATGTCTCAGTTATCGTACCCTGGTACTCGGGTGCAACATTCCAGACGCTTTACTAACACCCTCCCGACTTGGAGAGTCAGTCCCTTTAACCTCCTGTTTGGCCCAGTTTGCAATTTCTGCGGAAGATGAACAGGAATAGCGAGAACCAATGAGAGACTAGCTGGAAGGTGTCTGGACGGGCAAATTTAACTCTCATTTCCCACCAGGAAGAGGAATTAACCAAAGGCTCAGCGTGCCGTGCCGGAACCAGATTAGGGCCTGAAGCCATCCTGCGGTGTTGCGGCCAGCTCAAAAGAAAGCGAGTTGAAGAAAGGAGCTCAGGGGCACTGTAATTCACAAACCTGCAGAGTTATAAATGACAGCTATCGTCCAAAAATATACTGAAGTAAGGCTGCCAAGAGGACTTGAAAGCGGGGCAGAATTGCAGGAAACCGATTTCAGGAGGCAGACTGGAATTGCATTGAAAGCATAGGAAAAGAGGCAGAACGTCCACAATGATGCACTTGGCCAAAAAGGGCGTATGCGTTTTTTCCTGAATATATTCAGGAAAAAACGCATACGCCCTTTTTGGCCAACCAAGCAAGCTTGCAAAGGAAATCTGCACTACAATGAAGTCTCACTTCCCCCCGGTCAAAAGGGCCATCTGAAAAAAGTGTAAAATCCAGAAAGGCAGGACAGGCCATGGAGAACTGGGAGCCTTGTTATGCTGATGGGCGGGATGTAAATTGCCAACAGACACTCGGGAGAAGTGTATGGTGTTTCCTGAAACATCTAAAAAACAAAGCAACAGAGCCTAGGGCACTTCCACTTATGGTCCTATAGCTTAGGGAAATTAAAATCAAAAAGACACAGCCACCCCAAAGTTTGGGACGCCTCTGTTTACAAGAACCTCGTTTACAGTACAAGTTCAACATCGCAGAAAGTGAAAAATGGATAAAGAAGTTGTGGTATTTACTTACAAAGCAATATCACTCAGCAATGAAATCTATGTCATCAGGCCCTTAGCAGCACAATGAGTGGATTCAGGTATGATGATTCTAACTGAAATAAGTCACACAGAAAAAGAAACATCATAAGATATCAGTAATACACGGAATGTAAACTTGGCTACACAGGAACTGAATTACAGAACAGAACAGGGTCTCAAATTTAGAAAACCAACTTATGCTTGCTTAAGGGGAAAGGTGAGTTGGGGTGCTGCATAAAACCAGAGATTGAAATGAGCACAGATAAAGTTCCTTAAGCCAAATATGGAATAGACAAGAGCTACTCCTTGCTCAACGAAATGGACTCAACACCGCATATTAAATGCCTAAGAATGTACCTGACTAGTAAGTATCTTAAAACCTATGGATTGCTATGTCTCCGAAAGAGAATCAAGCATGTGTACAGGGGCATAAACACAGCAGTGATAGGATTGGAGAGGTTCGGTGAGCAAATGAAGACCCTTTGAAGTCATATTGCATGGTACCCATTCCACGGGTTTCAACTACCCAGGTTTAAGGTATTCTTCCTTCAGCTAAAACATGCATGTGGAACCTAGAGTATGATCAACCATGTGATCGGGAGACGTGTTCAAATATGTCTCAGTTATCGTACCCTGGTACTCGGGTGCAACATTCCAGACGCTTTACTAACACCCTCCCGACTTGGAGAGTCAGTCCCTTTAACCTCCTGTTTGGCCCAGTTTGCAATTTCTGCGGAAGATGAACAGGAATAGCGAGAACCAATGAGAGACTAGCTGGAAGGTGTCTGGACGGGCAAATTTAACTCTCATTTCCCACCAGGAAGAGGAATTAACCAAAGGCTCAGCGTGCCGTGCCGGAACCAGATTAGGGCCTGAAGCCATCCTGCGGTGTTGCGGCCAGCTCAAAAGAAAGCGAGTTGAAGAAAGGAGCTCAGGGGCACTGTAATTCACAAACCTGCAGAGTTATAAATGACAGCTATCGTCCAAAAATATACTGAAGTAAGGCTGCCAAGAGGACTTGAAAGCGGGGCAGAATTGCAGGAAACCGATTTCAGGAGGCAGACTGGAATTGCATTGAAAGCATAGGAAAAGAGGCAGAACGTCCACAATGATGCACTTGGCCAAAAAGGGCGTATGCGTTTTTTCCTGAATATATTCAGGAAAAAACGCATACGCCCTTTTTGGCCAACCAAGCAAGCTTGCAAAGGAAATCTGCACTACAATGAAGTCTCACTTCCCCCCGGTCAAAAGGGCCATCTGAAAAAAGTGTAAAATCCAGAAAGGCAGGACAGGCCATGGAGAACTGGGAGCCTTGTTATGCTGATGGGCGGGATGTAAATTGCCAACAGACACTCGGGAGAAGTGTATGGTGTTTCCTGAAACATCTAAAAAACAAAGCAACAGAGCCTAGGGCACTTCCACTTATGGTCCTATAGCTTAGGGAAATTAAAATCAAAAAGACACAGCCACCCCAAAGTTTGGGACGCCTCTGTTTACAAGAACCTCGTTTACAGTACAAGTTCAACATCGCAGAAAGTGAAAAATGGATAAAGAAGTTGTGGTATTTACTTACAAAGCAATATCACTCAGCAATGAAATCTATGTCATCAGGCCCTTAGCAGCACAATGAGTGGATTCAGGTATGATGATTCTAACTGAAATAAGTCACACAGAAAAAGAAACATCATAAGATATCAGTAATACACGGAATGTAAACTTGGCTACACAGGAACTGAATTACAGAACAGAACAGGGTCTCAAATTTAGAAAACCAACTTATGCTTGCTTAAGGGGAAAGGTGAGTTGGGGTGCTGCATAAAACCAGAGATTGAAATGAGCACAGATAAAGTTCCTTAAGCCAAATATGGAATAGACAAGAGCTACTCCTTGCTCAACGAAATGGACTCAACACCGCATATTAAATGCCTAAGAATGTACCTGACTAGTAAGTATCTTAAAACCTATGGATTGCTATGTCTCCGAAAGAGAATCAAGCATGTGTACAGGGGCATAAACACAGCAGTGATAGGATTGGAGAGGTTCGGTGAGCAAATGAAGACCCTTTGAAGTCATATTGCATGGTACCCATTCCACGGGTTTCAACTACCCAGGTTTAAGGTATTCTTCCTTCAGCTAAAACATGCATGTGGAACCTAGAGTATGATCAACCATGTGATCGGGAGACGTGTTCAAATATGTCTCAGTTATCGTACCCTGGTACTCGGGTGCAACATTCCAGACGCTTTACTAACACCCTCCCGACTTGGAGAGTCAGTCCCTTTAACCTCCTGTTTGGCCCAGTTTGCAATTTCTGCGGAAGATGAACAGGAATAGCGAGAACCAATGAGAGACTAGCTGGAAGGTGTCTGGACGGGCAAATTTAACTCTCATTTCCCACCAGGAAGAGGAATTAACCAAAGGCTCAGCGTGCCGTGCCGGAACCAGATTAGGGCCTGAAGCCATCCTGCGGTGTTGCGGCCAGCTCAAAAGAAAGCGAGTTGAAGAAAGGAGCTCAGGGGCACTGTAATTCACAAACCTGCAGAGTTATAAATGACAGCTATCGTCCAAAAATATACTGAAGTAAGGCTGCCAAGAGGACTTGAAAGCGGGGCAGAATTGCAGGAAACCGATTTCAGGAGGCAGACTGGAATTGCATTGAAAGCATAGGAAAAGAGGCAGAACGTCCACAATGATGCACTTGGCCAAAAAGGGCGTATGCGTTTTTTCCTGAATATATTCAGGAAAAAACGCATACGCCCTTTTTGGCCAACCAAGCAAGCTTGCAAAGGAAATCTGCACTACAATGAAGTCTCACTTCCCCCCGGTCAAAAGGGCCATCTGAAAAAAGTGTAAAATCCAGAAAGGCAGGACAGGCCATGGAGAACTGGGAGCCTTGTTATGCTGATGGGCGGGATGTAAATTGCCAACAGACACTCGGGAGAAGTGTATGGTGTTTCCTGAAACATCTAAAAAACAAAGCAACAGAGCCTAGGGCACTTCCACTTATGGTCCTATAGCTTAGGGAAATTAAAATCAAAAAGACACAGCCACCCCAAAGTTTGGGACGCCTCTGTTTACAAGAACCTCGTTTACAGTACAAGTTCAACATCGCAGAAAGTGAAAAATGGATAAAGAAGTTGTGGTATTTACTTACAAAGCAATATCACTCAGCAATGAAATCTATGTCATCAGGCCCTTAGCAGCACAATGAGTGGATTCAGGTATGATGATTCTAACTGAAATAAGTCACACAGAAAAAGAAACATCATAAGATATCAGTAATACACGGAATGTAAACTTGGCTACACAGGAACTGAATTACAGAACAGAACAGGGTCTCAAATTTAGAAAACCAACTTATGCTTGCTTAAGGGGAAAGGTGAGTTGGGGTGCTGCATAAAACCAGAGATTGAAATGAGCACAGATAAAGTTCCTTAAGCCAAATATGGAATAGACAAGAGCTACTCCTTGCTCAACGAAATGGACTCAACACCGCATATTAAATGCCTAAGAATGTACCTGACTAGTAAGTATCTTAAAACCTATGGATTGCTATGTCTCCGAAAGAGAATCAAGCATGTGTACAGGGGCATAAACGCAGCAGTGATAGGATTGGAGAGGTTCGGTGAGCAAATGAAGACCCTTTGAAGTCATATCGCATGGTACCCATTCCACGGGTTTCAACTACCCAGGTTTAAGGTATTCTTCCTTCAGCTAAAACATGCATGTGGAACCTAGAGTATGATCAACCATGTGATCGGGAGACGTGTTCAAATATGTCTCAGTTTTCGTACCCTGGTACTCGGGTGCAACATTCCAGACGCTTTACTAACACCCTCCCGACTTGGAGAGTCAGTCCCTTTAACCTCCTGTTTGGCCCAGTTTGCAATTTCTGCGGAAGATGAACAGGAATAGCGAGAACCAATGAGAGACTAGCTGGAAGGTGTCTGGACGGGCAAATTTAACTCTCATTTCCCACCAGGAAGAGGAATTAACCAAAGGCTCAGCGTGCCGTGCCGGAACCAGATTAGGGCCTGAAGCCATCCTGCGGTGTTGCGGCCAGCTCAAAAGAAAGCGAGTTGAAGAAAGGAGCTCAGGGGCACTGTAATTCACAAACCTGCAGAGTTATAAATGACAGCTATCGTCCAAAAATATACTGAAGTAAGGCTGCCAAGAGGACTTGAAAGCGGGGCAGAATTGCAGGAAACCGATTTCAGGAGGCAGACTGGAATTGCATTGAAAGCATAGGAAAAGAGGCAGAACGTCCACAATGATGCACTTGGCCAAAAAGGGCGTATGCGTTTTTTCCTGAATATATTCAGGAAAAAACGCATACGCCCATTTTGGCCAACCAAGCAAGCTTGCAAAGGAAATCTGCACTACAATGAAGTCTCACTTCCCCCCGGTCAAAAGGGCCATCTGAAAAAAGTGTAAAATCCAGAAAGGCAGGACAGGCCATCGAGAACTGGGAGCCTTGTTATGCTGATGGGCGGGATGTAAATTGCCAACAGACACTCGGGAGAAGTGTATGGTGTTTCCTGAAACATCTAAAAAACAAAGCAACAGAGCCTAGGGCACTTCCACTTATGGTCCTATAGCTTAGGGAAATTAAAATCAAAAAGACACAGCCACCCCAAAGTTTGGGACGCCTCTGTTTACAAGAACCTCGTTTACCGTACAAGTTCAACATCGCAGAAAGTGAAAAATGGATAAAGAAGTTGTGGTATTTACTTACAAAGCAATATCACTCAGCAATGAAATCTATGTCATCAGGCCCTTAGCAGCACAATGAGTGGATTCAGGTATGATGATTCTAACTGAAATAAGTCACACAGAAAAAGAAACATCATAAGATATCAGTAATACACGGAATGTAAACTTGGCTACACAGGAACTGAATTACAGAACAGAACAGGGTCTCAAATTTAGAAAACCAACTTATGCTTGCTTAAGGGGAAAGGTGAGTTGGGGTGCTGCATAAAACCAGAGATTGAAATGAGCACAGATAAAGTTCCTTAAGCCAAATATGGAATAGACAAGAGCTACTCCTTGCTCAACGAAATGGACTCAACACCGCATATTAAATGCCTAAGAATGTACCTGACTAGTAAGTATCTTAAAACCTATGGATTGCTATGTCTCCGAAAGAGAATCAAGCATGTGTACAGGGGCATAAACACAGCAGTGATAGGATTGGAGAGGTTCGGTGAGCAAATGAAGACCCTTTGAAGTCATATTGCATGGTACCCATTCCACGGGTTTCAACTACCCAGGTTTAAGGTATTCTTCCTTCAGCTAAAACATGCATGTGGAACCTAGAGTATGATCAACCATGTGATCGGGAGACGTGTTCAAATATGTCTCAGTTATCGTACCCTGGTACTCGGGTGCAACATTCCAGACGCTTTACTAACACCCTCCCGACTTGGAGAGTCAGTCCCTTTAACCTCCTGTTTGGCCCAGTTTGCAATTTCTGCGGAAGATGAACAGGAATAGCGAGAACCAATGAGAGACTAGCTGGAAGGTGTCTGGACGGGCAAATTTAACTCTCATTTCCCACCAGGAAGAGGAATTAACCAAAGGCTCAGCGTGCCGTGCCGGAACCAGATTAGGGCCTGAAGCCATCCTGCGGTGTTGCGGCCAGCTCAAAAGAAAGCGAGTTGAAGAAAGGAGCTCAGGGGCACTGTAATTCACAAACCTGCAGAGTTATAAATGACAGCTATCGTCCAAAAATATACTGAAGTAAGGCTGCCAAGAGGACTTGAAAGCGGGGCAGAATTGCAGGAAACCGATTTCAGGAGGCAGACTGGAATTGCATTGAAAGCATAGGAAAAGAGGCAGAACGTCTACAATGATGCACTTGGCCAAAAAGGGCGTATGCGTTTTTTCCTGAATATATTCAGGAAAAAACGCATACGCCCTTTTTGGCCAACCAAGCAAGCTTGCAAAGGAAATCTGCACTACAATGAAGTCTCACTTCCCCCCGGTCAAAAGGGCCATCTGAAAAAAGTGTAAAATCCAGAAAGGCAGGACAGGCCATGGAGAACTGGGAGCCTTGTTATGCTGATGGGCGGGATGTAAATTGCCAACAGACACTCGGGAGAAGTGTATGGTGTTTCCTGAAACATCTAAAAAACAAAGCAACAGAGCCTAGGGCACTTCCACTTATGGTCCTATAGCTTAGGGAAATTAAAATCAAAAAGACACAGCCACCCCAAAGTTTGGGACGCCTCTGTTTACAAGAACCTCGTTTACAGTACAAGTTCAACATCGCAGAAAGTGAAAAATGGATAAAGAAGTTGTGGTATTTACTTACAAAGCAATATCACTCAGCAATGAAATCTATGTCATCAGGCCCTTAGCAGCACAATGAGTGGATTCAGGTATGATGATTCTAACTGAAATAAGTCACACAGAAAAAGAAACATCATAAGATATCAGTAATACATGGAATGTAAACTTGGCTACACAGGAACTGAATTACAGAACAGAACAGGGTCTCAAATTTAGAAAACCAACTTATGCTTGCTTAAGGGGAAAGGTGAGTTGGGGTGCTGCATAAAACCAGAGATTGAAATGAGCACAGATAAAGTTCCTTAAGCCAAATATGGAATAGACAAGAGCTACTCCTTGCTCAACGAAATGGACTCAACACCGCATATTAAATGCCTAAGAATGTACCTGACTAGTAAGTATCTTAAAACCTATGGATTGCTATGTCTCCGAAAGAGAATCAAGCATGTGTACAGGGGCATAAACGCAGCAGTGATAGGATTGGAGAGGTTCGGTGAGCAAATGAAGACCCTTTGAAGTCATATCGCATGGTACCCATTCCACGGGTTTCAACTACCCAGGTTTAAGGTATTCTTCCTTCAGCTAAAACATGCATGTGGTACCTAGAGTATGATCAACCATGTGATCGGGAGACGTGTTCAAATATGTCTCAGTTTTCGTACCCTGGTACTCGGGTGCAACATTCCAGACGCTTTACTAACACCCTCCCGACTTGGAGAGTCAGTCCCTTTAACCTCCTGTTTGGCCCAGTTTGCAATTTCTGCGGAAGATGAACAGGAATAGCGAGAACCAATGAGAGACTAGCTGGAAGGTGTCTGGACGGGCAAATTTAACTCTCATTTCCCACCAGGAAGAGGAATTAACCAAAGGCTCAGCGTGCCGTGCCGGAACCAGATTAGGGCCTGAAGCCATCCTGCGGTGTTGCGGCCAGCTCAAAAGAAAGCGAGTTGAAGAAAGGAGCTCAGGGGCACTGTAATTCACAAACCTGCAGAGTTATAAATGACAGCTATCGTCCAAAAATATACTGAAGTAAGGCTGCCAAGAGGACTTGAAAGCGGGGCAGAATTGCAGGAAACCGATTTCAGGAGGCAGACTGGAATTGCATTGAAAGCATAGGAAAAGAGGCAGAACGTCCACCATGATGCACTTGGCCAAAAAGGGCGTATGCGTTTTTTCCTGAATATATTCAGGAAAAAACGCATACGCCCATTTTGGCCAACCAAGCAAGCTTGCAAAGGAAATCTGCACTACAATGAAGTCTCACTTCCCCCCGGTCAAAAGGGCCATCTGAAAAAAGTGTAAAATCCAGAAAGGCAGGACAGGCGATCGAGAACTGGGAGCCTTGTTATGCTGATGGGCGGGATGTAAATTGCCAACAGACACTCGGGAGAAGTGTATGGTGTTTCCTGAAACATCTAAAAAACAAAGCAACAGAGCCTAGGGCACTTCCACTTATGGTCCTATAGCTTAGGGAAATTAAAATCAAAAAGACACAGCCACCCCAAAGTTTGGGACGCCTCTGTTTACAAGAACCTCGTTTACCGTACAAGTTCAACATCGCAGAAAGTGAAAAATGGATAAAGAAGTTGTGGTATTTACTTACAAAGCAATATCACTCAGCAATGAAATCTATGTCATCAGGCCCTTAGCAGCACAATGAGTGGATTCAGGTATGATGATTCTAACTGAAATAAGTCACACAGAAAAAGAAACATCATAAGATATCAGTAATACACGGAATGTAAACTTGGCTACACAGGAACTGAATTACAGAACAGAACAGGGTCTCAAATTTAGAAAACCAACTTATGCTTGCTTAAGGGGAAAGGTGAGTTGGGGTGCTGCATAAAACCAGAGATTGAAATGAGCACAGATAAAGTTCCTTAAGCCAAATATGGAATAGACAAGAGCTACTCCTTGCTCAACGAAATGGACTCAACACCGCATATTAAATGCCTAAGAATGTACCTGACTAGTAAGTATCTTAAAACCTATGGATTGCTATGTCTCCGAAAGAGAATCAAGCATGTGTACAGGGGCATAAACACAGCAGTGATAGGATTGGAGAGGTTCGGTGAGCAAATGAAGACCCTTTGAAGTCATATTGCATGGTACCCATTCCACGGGTTTCAACTACCCAGGTTTAAGGTATTCTTCCTTCAGCTAAAACATGCATGTGGAACCTAGAGTATGATCAACCATGTGATCGGGAGACGTGTTCAAATATGTCTCAGTTATCGTACCCTGGTACTCGGGTGCAACATTCCAGACGCTTTACTAACACCCTCCCGACTTGGAGAGTCAGTCCCTTTAACCTCCTGTTTGGCCCAGTTTGCAATTTCTGCGGAAGATGAACAGGAATAGCGAGAACCAATGAGAGACTAGCTGGAAGGTGTCTGGACGGGCAAATTTAACTCTCATTTCCCACCAGGAAGAGGAATTAACCAAAGGCTCAGCGTGCCGTGCCGGAACCAGATTAGGGCCTGAAGCCATCCTGCGGTGTTGCGGCCAGCTCAAAAGAAAGCGAGTTGAAGAAAGGAGCTCAGGGGCACTGTAATTCACAAACCTGCAGAGTTATAAATGACAGCTATCGTCCAAAAATATACTGAAGTAAGGCTGCCAAGAGGACTTGAAAGCGGGGCAGAATTGCAGGAAACCGATTTCAGGAGGCAGACTGGAATTGCATTGAAAGCATAGGAAAAGAGGCAGAACGTCCACAATGATGCACTTGGCCAAAAAGGGCGTATGCGTTTTTTCCTGAATATATTCAGGAAAAAACGCATACGCCCTTTTTGGCCAACCAAGCAAGCTTGCAAAGGAAATCTGCACTACAATGAAGTCTCACTTCCCCCCGGTCAAAAGGGCCATCTGAAAAAAGTGTAAAATCCAGAAAGGCAGGACAGGCCATGGAGAACTGGGAGCCTTGTTATGCTGATGGGCGGGATGTAAATTGCCAACAGACACTCGGGAGAAGTGTATGGTGTTTCCTGAAACATCTAAAAAACAAAGCAACAGAGCCTAGGGCACTTCCACTTATGGTCCTATAGCTTAGGGAAATTAAAATCAAAAAGACACAGCCACCCCAAAGTTTGGGACGCCTCTGTTTACAAGAACCTCGTTTACAGTACAAGTTCAACATCGCAGAAAGTGAAAAATGGATAAAGAAGTTGTGGTATTTACTTACAAAGCAATATCACTCAGCAATGAAATCTATGTCATCAGGCCCTTAGCAGCACAATGAGTGGATTCAGGTATGATGATTCTAACTGAAATAAGTCACACAGAAAAAGAAACATCATAAGATATCAGTAATACACGGAATGTAAACTTGGCTACACAGGAACTGAATTACAGAACAGAACAGGGTCTCAAATTTAGAAAACCAACTTATGCTTGCTTAAGGGGAAAGGTGAGTTGGGGTGCTGCATAAAACCAGAGATTGAAATGAGCACAGATAAAGTTCCTTAAGCCAAATATGGAATAGACAAGAGCTACTCCTTGCTCAACGAAATGGACTCAACACCGCATATTAAATGCCTAAGAATGTACCTGACTAGTAAGTATCTTAAAACCTATGGATTGCTATGTCTCCGAAAGAGAATCAAGCATGTGTACAGGGGCATAAACACAGCAGTGATAGGATTGGAGAGGTTCGGTGAGCAAATGAAGACCCTTTGAAGTCATATTGCATGGTACCCATTCCACGGGTTTCAACTACCCAGGTTTAAGGTATTCTTCCTTCAGCTAAAACATGCATGTGGAACCTAGAGTATGATCAACCATGTGATCGGGAGACGTGTTCAAATATGTCTCAGTTATCGTACCCTGGTACTCGGGTGCAACATTCCAGACGCTTTACTAACACCCTCCCGACTTGGAGAGTCAGTCCCTTTAACCTCCTGTTTGGCCCAGTTTGCAATTTCTGCGGAAGATGAACAGGAATAGCGAGAACCAATGAGAGACTAGCTGGAAGGTGTCTGGACGGGCAAATTTAACTCTCATTTCCCACCAGGAAGAGGAATTAACCAAAGGCTCAGCGTGCCGTGCCGGAACCAGATTAGGGCCTGAAGCCATCCTGCGGTGTTGCGGCCAGCTCAAAAGAAAGCGAGTTGAAGAAAGGAGCTCAGGGGCACTGTAATTCACAAACCTGCAGAGTTATAAATGACAGCTATCGTCCAAAAATATACTGAAGTAAGGCTGCCAAGAGGACTTGAAAGCGGGGCAGAATTGCAGGAAACCGATTTCAGGAGGCAGACTGGAATTGCATTGAAAGCATAGGAAAAGAGGCAGAACGTCCACAATGATGCACTTGGCCAAAAAGGGCGTATGCGTTTTTTCCTGAATATATTCAGGAAAAAACGCATACGCCCTTTTTGGCCAACCAAGCAAGCTTGCAAAGGAAATCTGCACTACAATGAAGTCTCACTTCCCCCCGGTCAAAAGGGCCATCTGAAAAAAGTGTAAAATCCAGAAAGGCAGGACAGGCCATGGAGAACTGGGAGCCTTGTTATGCTGATGGGCGGGATGTAAATTGCCAACAGACACTCGGGAGAAGTGTATGGTGTTTCCTGAAACATCTAAAAAACAAAGCAACAGAGCCTAGGGCACTTCCACTTATGGTCCTATAGCTTAGGGAAATTAAAATCAAAAAGACACAGCCACCCCAAAGTTTGGGACGCCTCTGTTTACAAGAACCTCGTTTACAGTACAAGTTCAACATCGCAGAAAGTGAAAAATGGATAAAGAAGTTGTGGTATTTACTTACAAAGCAATATCACTCAGCAATGAAATCTATGTCATCAGGCCCTTAGCAGCACAATGAGTGGATTCAGGTATGATGATTCTAACTGAAATAAGTCACACAGAAAAAGAAACATCATAAGATATCAGTAATACACGGAATGTAAACTTGGCTACACAGGAACTGAATTACAGAACAGAACAGGGTCTCAAATTTAGAAAACCAACTTATGCTTGCTTAAGGGGAAAGGTGAGTTGGGGTGCTGCATAAAACCAGAGATTGAAATGAGCACAGATAAAGTTCCTTAAGCCAAATATGGAATAGACAAGAGCTACTCCTTGCTCAACGAAATGGACTCAACACCGCATATTAAATGCCTAAGAATGTACCTGACTAGTAAGTATCTTAAAACCTATGGATTGCTATGTCTCCGAAAGAGAATCAAGCATGTGTACAGGGGCATAAACACAGCAGTGATAGGATTGGAGAGGTTCGGTGAGCAAATGAAGACCCTTTGAAGTCATATTGCATGGTACCCATTCCACGGGTTTCAACTACCCAGGTTTAAGGTATTCTTCCTTCAGCTAAAACATGCATGTGGAACCTAGAGTATGATCAACCATGTGATCGGGAGACGTGTTCAAATATGTCTCAGTTATCGTACCCTGGTACTCGGGTGCAACATTCCAGACGCTTTACTAACACCCTCCCGACTTGGAGAGTCAGTCCCTTTAACCTCCTGTTTGGCCCAGTTTGCAATTTCTGCGGAAGATGAACAGGAATAGCGAGAACCAATGAGAGACTAGCTGGAAGGTGTCTGGACGGGCAAATTTAACTCTCATTTCCCACCAGGAAGAGGAATTAACCAAAGGCTCAGCGTGCCGTGCCGGAACCAGATTAGGGCCTGAAGCCATCCTGCGGTGTTGCGGCCAGCTCAAAAGAAAGCGAGTTGAAGAAAGGAGCTCAGGGGCACTGTAATTCACAAACCTGCAGAGTTATAAATGACAGCTATCGTCCAAAAATATACTGAAGTAAGGCTGCCAAGAGGACTTGAAAGCGGGGCAGAATTGCAGGAAACCGATTTCAGGAGGCAGACTGGAATTGCATTGAAAGCATAGGAAAAGAGGCAGAACGTCCACAATGATGCACTTGGCCAAAAAGGGCGTATGCGTTTTTTCCTGAATATATTCAGGAAAAAACGCATACGCCCTTTTTGGCCAACCAAGCAAGCTTGCAAAGGAAATCTGCACTACAATGAAGTCTCACTTCCCCCCGGTCAAAAGGGCCATCTGAAAAAAGTGTAAAATCCAGAAAGGCAGGACAGGCCATGGAGAACTGGGAGCCTTGTTATGCTGATGGGCGGGATGTAAATTGCCAACAGACACTCGGGAGAAGTGTATGGTGTTTCCTGAAACATCTAAAAAACAAAGCAACAGAGCCTAGGGCACTTCCACTTATGGTCCTATAGCTTAGGGAAATTAAAATCAAAAAGACACAGCCACCCCAAAGTTTGGGACGCCTCTGTTTACAAGAACCTCGTTTACAGTACAAGTTCAACATCGCAGAAAGTGAAAAATGGATAAAGAAGTTGTGGTATTTACTTACAAAGCAATATCACTCAGCAATGAAATCTATGTCATCAGGCCCTTAGCAGCACAATGAGTGGATTCAGGTATGATGATTCTAACTGAAATAAGTCACACAGAAAAAGAAACATCATAAGATATCAGTAATACACGGAATGTAAACTTGGCTACACAGGAACTGAATTACAGAACAGAACAGGGTCTCAAATTTAGAAAACCAACTTATGCTTGCTTAAGGGGAAAGGTGAGTTGGGGTGCTGCATAAAACCAGAGATTGAAATGAGCACAGATAAAGTTCCTTAAGCCAAATATGGAATAGACAAGAGCTACTCCTTGCTCAACGAAATGGACTCAACACCGCATATTAAATGCCTAAGAATGTACCTGACTAGTAAGTATCTTAAAACCTATGGATTGCTATGTCTCCGAAAGAGAATCAAGCATGTGTACAGGGGCATAAACGCAGCAGTGATAGGATTGGAGAGGTTCGGTGAGCAAATGAAGACCCTTTGAAGTCATATCGCATGGTACCCATTCCACGGGTTTCAACTACCCAGGTTTAAGGTATTCTTCCTTCAGCTAAAACATGCATGTGGAACCTAGAGTATGATCAACCATGTGATCGGGAGACGTGTTCAAATATGTCTCAGTTTTCGTACCCTGGTACTCGGGTGCAACATTCCAGACGCTTTACTAACACCCTCCCGACTTGGAGAGTCAGTCCCTTTAACCTCCTGTTTGGCCCAGTTTGCAATTTCTGCGGAAGATGAACAGGAATAGCGAGAACCAATGAGAGACTAGCTGGAAGGTGTCTGGACGGGCAAATTTAACTCTCATTTCCCACCAGGAAGAGGAATTAACCAAAGGCTCAGCGTGCCGTGCCGGAACCAGATTAGGGCCTGAAGCCATCCTGCGGTGTTGCGGCCAGCTCAAAAGAAAGCGAGTTGAAGAAAGGAGCTCAGGGGCACTGTAATTCACAAACCTGCAGAGTTATAAATGACAGCTATCGTCCAAAAATATACTGAAGTAAGGCTGCCAAGAGGACTTGAAAGCGGGGCAGAATTGCAGGAAACCGATTTCAGGAGGCAGACTGGAATTGCATTGAAAGCATAGGAAAAGAGGCAGAACGTCCACAATGATGCACTTGGCCAAAAAGGGCGTATGCGTTTTTTCCTGAATATATTCAGGAAAAAACGCATACGCCCATTTTGGCCAACCAAGCAAGCTTGCAAAGGAAATCTGCACTACAATGAAGTCTCACTTCCCCCCGGTCAAAAGGGCCATCTGAAAAAAGTGTAAAATCCAGAAAGGCAGGACAGGCCATCGAGAACTGGGAGCCTTGTTATGCTGATGGGCGGGATGTAAATTGCCAACAGACACTCGGGAGAAGTGTATGGTGTTTCCTGAAACATCTAAAAAACAAAGCAACAGAGCCTAGGGCACTTCCACTTATGGTCCTATAGCTTAGGGAAATTAAAATCAAAAAGACACAGCCACCCCAAAGTTTGGGACGCCTCTGTTTACAAGAACCTCGTTTACCGTACAAGTTCAACATCGCAGAAAGTGAAAAATGGATAAAGAAGTTGTGGTATTTACTTACAAAGCAATATCACTCAGCAATGAAATCTATGTCATCAGGCCCTTAGCAGCACAATGAGTGGATTCAGGTATGATGATTCTAACTGAAATAAGTCACACAGAAAAAGAAACATCATAAGATATCAGTAATACACGGAATGTAAACTTGGCTACACAGGAACTGAATTACAGAACAGAACAGGGTCTCAAATTTAGAAAACCAACTTATGCTTGCTTAAGGGGAAAGGTGAGTTGGGGTGCTGCATAAAACCAGAGATTGAAATGAGCACAGATAAAGTTCCTTAAGCCAAATATGGAATAGACAAGAGCTACTCCTTGCTCAACGAAATGGACTCAACACCGCATATTAAATGCCTAAGAATGTACCTGACTAGTAAGTATCTTAAAACCTATGGATTGCTATGTCTCCGAAAGAGAATCAAGCATGTGTACAGGGGCATAAACACAGCAGTGATAGGATTGGAGAGGTTCGGTGAGCAAATGAAGACCCTTTGAAGTCATATTGCATGGTACCCATTCCACGGGTTTCAACTACCCAGGTTTAAGGTATTCTTCCTTCAGCTAAAACATGCATGTGGAACCTAGAGTATGATCAACCATGTGATCGGGAGACGTGTTCAAATATGTCTCAGTTATCGTACCCTGGTACTCGGGTGCAACATTCCAGACGCTTTACTAACACCCTCCCGACTTGGAGAGTCAGTCCCTTTAACCTCCTGTTTGGCCCAGTTTGCAATTTCTGCGGAAGATGAACAGGAATAGCGAGAACCAATGAGAGACTAGCTGGAAGGTGTCTGGACGGGCAAATTTAACTCTCATTTCCCACCAGGAAGAGGAATTAACCAAAGGCTCAGCGTGCCGTGCCGGAACCAGATTAGGGCCTGAAGCCATCCTGCGGTGTTGCGGCCAGCTCAAAAGAAAGCGAGTTGAAGAAAGGAGCTCAGGGGCACTGTAATTCACAAACCTGCAGAGTTATAAATGACAGCTATCGTCCAAAAATATACTGAAGTAAGGCTGCCAAGAGGACTTGAAAGCGGGGCAGAATTGCAGGAAACCGATTTCAGGAGGCAGACTGGAATTGCATTGAAAGCATAGGAAAAGAGGCAGAACGTCTACAATGATGCACTTGGCCAAAAAGGGCGTATGCGTTTTTTCCTGAATATATTCAGGAAAAAACGCATACGCCCTTTTTGGCCAACCAAGCAAGCTTGCAAAGGAAATCTGCACTACAATGAAGTCTCACTTCCCCCCGGTCAAAAGGGCCATCTGAAAAAAGTGTAAAATCCAGAAAGGCAGGACAGGCCATGGAGAACTGGGAGCCTTGTTATGCTGATGGGCGGGATGTAAATTGCCAACAGACACTCGGGAGAAGTGTATGGTGTTTCCTGAAACATCTAAAAAACAAAGCAACAGAGCCTAGGGCACTTCCACTTATGGTCCTATAGCTTAGGGAAATTAAAATCAAAAAGACACAGCCACCCCAAAGTTTGGGACGCCTCTGTTTACAAGAACCTCGTTTACAGTACAAGTTCAACATCGCAGAAAGTGAAAAATGGATAAAGAAGTTGTGGTATTTACTTACAAAGCAATATCACTCAGCAATGAAATCTATGTCATCAGGCCCTTAGCAGCACAATGAGTGGATTCAGGTATGATGATTCTAACTGAAATAAGTCACACAGAAAAAGAAACATCATAAGATATCAGTAATACATGGAATGTAAACTTGGCTACACAGGAACTGAATTACAGAACAGAACAGGGTCTCAAATTTAGAAAACCAACTTATGCTTGCTTAAGGGGAAAGGTGAGTTGGGGTGCTGCATAAAACCAGAGATTGAAATGAGCACAGATAAAGTTCCTTAAGCCAAATATGGAATAGACAAGAGCTACTCCTTGCTCAACGAAATGGACTCAACACCGCATATTAAATGCCTAAGAATGTACCTGACTAGTAAGTATCTTAAAACCTATGGATTGCTATGTCTCCGAAAGAGAATCAAGCATGTGTACAGGGGCATAAACGCAGCAGTGATAGGATTGGAGAGGTTCGGTGAGCAAATGAAGACCCTTTGAAGTCATATCGCATGGTACCCATTCCACGGGTTTCAACTACCCAGGTTTAAGGTATTCTTCCTTCAGCTAAAACATGCATGTGGTACCTAGAGTATGATCAACCATGTGATCGGGAGACGTGTTCAAATATGTCTCAGTTTTCGTACCCTGGTACTCGGGTGCAACATTCCAGACGCTTTACTAACACCCTCCCGACTTGGAGAGTCAGTCCCTTTAACCTCCTGTTTGGCCCAGTTTGCAATTTCTGCGGAAGATGAACAGGAATAGCGAGAACCAATGAGAGACTAGCTGGAAGGTGTCTGGACGGGCAAATTTAACTCTCATTTCCCACCAGGAAGAGGAATTAACCAAAGGCTCAGCGTGCCGTGCCGGAACCAGATTAGGGCCTGAAGCCATCCTGCGGTGTTGCGGCCAGCTCAAAAGAAAGCGAGTTGAAGAAAGGAGCTCAGGGGCACTGTAATTCACAAACCTGCAGAGTTATAAATGACAGCTATCGTCCAAAAATATACTGAAGTAAGGCTGCCAAGAGGACTTGAAAGCGGGGCAGAATTGCAGGAAACCGATTTCAGGAGGCAGACTGGAATTGCATTGAAAGCATAGGAAAAGAGGCAGAACGTCCACCATGATGCACTTGGCCAAAAAGGGCGTATGCGTTTTTTCCTGAATATATTCAGGAAAAAACGCATACGCCCATTTTGGCCAACCAAGCAAGCTTGCAAAGGAAATCTGCACTACAATGAAGTCTCACTTCCCCCCGGTCAAAAGGGCCATCTGAAAAAAGTGTAAAATCCAGAAAGGCAGGACAGGCCATCGAGAACTGGGAGCCTTGTTATGCTGATGGGCGGGATGTAAATTGCCAACAGACACTCGGGAGAAGTGTATGGTGTTTCCTGAAACATCTAAAAAACAAAGCAACAGAGCCTAGGGCACTTCCACTTATGGTCCTATAGCTTAGGGAAATTAAAATCAAAAAGACACAGCCACCCCAAAGTTTGGGACGCCTCTGTTTACAAGAACCTCGTTTACCGTACAAGTTCAACATCGCAGAAAGTGAAAAATGGATAAAGAAGTTGTGGTATTTACTTACAAAGCAATATCACTCAGCAATGAAATCTATGTCATCAGGCCCTTAGCAGCACAATGAGTGGATTCAGGTATGATGATTCTAACTGAAATAAGTCACACAGAAAAAGAAACATCATAAGATATCAGTAATACACGGAATGTAAACTTGGCTACACAGGAACTGAATTACAGAACAGAACAGGGTCTCAAATTTAGAAAACCAACTTATGCTTGCTTAAGGGTAAAGGTGAGTTGGGGTGCTGCATAAAACCAGAGATTGAAATGAGCACAGATAAAGTTCCTTAAGCCAAATATGGAATAGACAAGAGCTACTCCTTGCTCAACGAAATGGACTCAACACCGCATATTAAATGCCTAAGAATGTACCTGACTAGTAAGTATCTTAAAACCTATGGATTGCTATGTCTCCGAAAGAGAATCAAGCATGTGTACAGGGGCATAAACACAGCAGTGATAGGATTGGAGAGGTTCGGTGAGCAAATGAAGACCCTTTGAAGTCATATTGCATGGTACCCATTCCACGGGTTTCAACTACCCAGGTTTAAGGTATTCTTCCTTCAGCTAAAACATGCATGTGGAACCTAGAGTATGATCAACCATGTGATCGGGAGACGTGTTCAAATATGTCTCAGTTATCGTACCCTGGTACTCGGGTGCAACATTCCAGACGCTTTACTAACACCCTCCCGACTTGGAGAGTCAGTCCCTTTAACCTCCTGTTTGGCCCAGTTTGCAATTTCTGCGGAAGATGAACAGGAATAGCGAGAACCAATGAGAGACTAGCTGGAAGGTGTCTGGACGGGCAAATTTAACTCTCATTTCCCACCAGGAAGAGGAATTAACCAAAGGCTCAGCGTGCCGTGCCGGAACCAGATTAGGGCCTGAAGCCATCCTGCGGTGTTGCGGCCAGCTCAAAAGAAAGCGAGTTGAAGAAAGGAGCTCAGGGGCACTGTAATTCACAAACCTGCAGAGTTATAAATGACAGCTATCGTCCAAAAATATACTGAAGTAAGGCTGCCAAGAGGACTTGAAAGCGGGGCAGAATTGCAGGAAACCGATTTCAGGAGGCAGACTGGAATTGCATTGAAAGCATAGGAAAAGAGGCAGAACGTCCACCATGATGCACTTGGCCAAAAAGGGCGTATGCGTTTTTTCCTGAATATATTCAGGAAAAAACGCATACGCCCTTTTTGGCCAACCAAGCAAGCTTGCAAAGGAAATCTGCACTACAATGAAGTCTCACTTCCCCCCGGTCAAAAGGGCCATCTGAAAAAAGTGTAAAATCCAGAAAGGCAGGACAGGCCATGGAGAACTGGGAGCCTTGTTATGCTGATGGGCGGGATGTAAATTGCCAACAGACACTCGGGAGAAGTGTATGGTGTTTCCTGAAACATCTAAAAAACAAAGCAACAGAGCCTAGGGCACTTCCACTTATGGTCCTATAGCTTAGGGAAATTAAAATCAAAAAGACACAGCCACCCCAAAGTTTGGGACGCCTCTGTTTACAAGAACCTCGTTTACAGTACAAGTTCAACATCGCAGAAAGTGAAAAATGGATAAAGAAGTTGTGGTATTTACTTACAAAGCAATATCACTCAGCAATGAAATCTATGTCATCAGGCCCTTAGCAGCACAATGAGTGGATTCAGGTATGATGATTCTAACTGAAATAAGTCACACAGAAAAAGAAACATCATAAGATATCAGTAATACACGGAATGTAAACTTGGCTACACAGGAACTGAATTACAGAACAGAACAGGGTCTCAAATTTAGAAAACCAACTTATGCTTGCTTAAGGGGAAAGGTGAGTTGGGGTGCTGCATAAAACCAGAGATTGAAATGAGCACAGATAAAGTTCCTTAAGCCAAATATGGAATAGACAAGAGCTACTCCTTGCTCAACGAAATGGACTCAACACCGCATATTAAATGCCTAAGAATGTACCTGACTAGTAAGTATCTTAAAACCTATGGATTGCTATGTCTCCGAAAGAGAATCAAGCATGTGTACAGGGGCATAAACGCAGCAGTGATAGGATTGGAGAGGTTCGGTGAGCAAATGAAGACCCTTTGAAGTCATATCGCATGGTACCCATTCCACGGGTTTCAACTACCCAGGTTTAAGGTATTCTTCCTTCAGCTAAAACATGCATGTGGAACCTAGAGTATGATCAACCATGTGATCGGGAGACGTGTTCAAATATGTCTCAGTTTTCGTACCCTGGTACTCGGGTGCAACATTCCAGACGCTTTACTAACACCCTCCCGACTTGGAGAGTCAGTCCCTTTAACCTCCTGTTTGGCCCAGTTTGCAATTTCTGCGGAAGATGAACAGGAATAGCGAGAACCAATGAGAGACTAGCTGGAAGGTGTCTGGACGGGCAAATTTAACTCTCATTTCCCACCAGGAAGAGGAATTAACCAAAGGCTCAGCGTGCCGTGCCGGAACCAGATTAGGGCCTGAAGCCATCCTGCGGTGTTGCGGCCAGCTCAAAAGAAAGCGAGTTGAAGAAAGGAGCTCAGGGGCACTGTAATTCACAAACCTGCAGAGTTATAAATGACAGCTATCGTCCAAAAATATACTGAAGTAAGGCTGCCAAGAGGACTTGAAAGCGGGGCAGAATTGCAGGAAACCGATTTCAGGAGGTAGACTGGAATTGCATTGAAAGCATAGGAAAAGAGGCAGAACGTCCACAATGATGCACTTGGCCAAAAAGGGCGTATGCGTTTTTTCCTGAATATATTCAGGAAAAAACGCATACGCCCTTTTTGGCCAACCAAGCAAGCTTGCAAAGGAAATCTGCACTACAATGAAGTCTCACTTCCCCCCGATCAAAAGGGCCATCTGAAAAAAGTGTAAAATCCAGAAAGACAGGACAGGCCATGGAGAACTGGGAGCCTTGTTATGCTGATGGGCGGGATGTAAATTGCCAACAGACACTCGGGAGAAGTGTATGGTGTTTCCTGAAACATCTAAAAAACAAAGCAACAGAGCCTAGGGCACTTCCACTTATGGTCCTATAGCTTAGGGAAATTAAAATCAAAAAGACACAGCCACCCCAAAGTTTGGGACGCCTCTGTTTACAAGAACCTCGTTTACTGTACAAGTTCAACATCGCAGAAAGTGAAAAATGGATAAAGAAGTTGTGGTATTTACTTACAAAGCAATATCACTCAGCAATGAAATCTATGTCATCAGGCCCTTAGCAGCACAATGAGTGGATTCAGGTATGATGATTCTAACTGAAATAAGTCACACAGAAAAAGAAACATCATAAGATATCTGTAATACACGGAATGTAAACTTGGCTACACAGGAACTGAATTACAGAACAGAACAGGGTCTCAAATTTAGAAAACCAACTTATGCTTGCTTAAGGGGAAAGGTGAGTTGGGGTGCTGCATAAAACCAGAGATTGAAATGAGCACAGATAAAGTTCCTTAAGCCAAATATGGAATAGACAAGAGCTACTCCTTGCTCAACGAAATGGACTCAACACCGCATATTAAATGCCTAAGAATGTACCTGACTAGTAAGTATCTTAAAACCTATGGATTGCTATGTCTCCGAAAGAGAATCAAGCATGTGTACAGGGGCATAAACGCAGCAGTGATAGGATTGGAGAGGTTCGGTGAGCAAATGAAGACCCTTTGAAGTCATATTGCATGGTACCCATTCCACGGGTTTCAACTACCCAGGTTTAAGGTATTCTTCCTTCAGTTAAAACATGCATGTGGTACCTAGAGTATGATCAACCATGTGATCGGGAGACGTGTTCAAATATGTCTCAGTTTTCGTACCCTGGTACTCGGGTGCAACATTCCAGACGCTTTACTAACACCCTCCCGACTTGGAGAGTCAGTCCCTTTAACCTCCTGTTTGGCCCAGTTTGCAATTTCTGCGGAAGATGAACAGGAATAGCGAGAACCAATGAGAGACTAGCTGGAGGTGTCTGGACGGGCAAATTTAACTCTCATTTCCCACCAGGAAGAGGAATTAACCAAAGGCTCAGCGTGCCGTGCCGGAACCAGATTAGGGCCTGAAGCCATCCTGCGGTGTTGCGGCCAGCTCAAAAGAAAGCGAGTTGAAGAAAGGAGCTCAGGGGCACTGTAATTCACAAACCTGCAGAGTTATAAATGACAGCTATCGTCCAAAAATATACTGAAGTAAGGCTGCCAAGAGGACTTGAAAGCGGGGCAGAATTGCAGGAAACCGATTTCAGGAGGTAGACTGGAATTGCATTGAAAGCATAGGAAAAGAGGCAGAACGTCCACAATGATGCACTTGGCCAAAAAGGGCGTATGCGTTTTTTCCTGAATATATTCAGGAAAAAACGCATACGCCCTTTTTGGCCAACCAAGCAAGCTTGCAAAGGAAATCTGCACTACAATGAAGTCTCACTTCCCCCCGGTCAAAAGGGCCATCTGAAAAAAGTGTAAAATCCAGAAAGGCAGGACAGGCCATGGAGAACTGGGAGCCTTGTTATGCTGATGGGCGGGATGTAAATTGCCAACAGACACTCGGGAGAAGTGTATGGTGTTTCCTGAAACATCTAAAAAACAAAGCAACAGAGCCTAGGGCACTTCCACTTATGGTCCTATAGCTTAGGGAAATTAAAATCAAAAAGACACAGCCACCCCAAAGTTTGGGACGCCTCTGTTTACAAGAACCTCGTTTACCGTACAAGTTCAACATCGCAGAAAGTGAAAAATGGATAAAGAAGTTGTGGTATTTACTTACAAAGCAATATCACTCAGCAATGAAATCTATGTCATCAGGCCCTTAGCAGCACAATGAGTGGATTCAGGTATGATGATTCTAACTGAAATAAGTCACACAGAAAAAGAAACATCATAAGATATCAGTAATACACGGAATGTAAACTTGGCTACACAGGAACTGAATTACAGAACAGAACAGGGTCTCAAATTTAGAAAACCAACTTATGCTTGCTTAAGGGGAAAGGTGAGTTGGGGTGCTGCATAAAACCAGAGATTGAAATGAGCACAGATAAAGTTCCTTAAGCCAAATATGGAATAGACAAGAGCTACTCCTTGCTCAACGAAATGGACTCAACACCGCATATTAAATGCCTAAGAATGTACCTGACTAGTAAGTATCTTAAAACCTATGGATTGCTATGTCTCCGAAAGAGAATCAAGCATGTGTACAGGGGCATAAACGCAGCAGTGATAGGATTGGAGAGGTTCGGTGAGCAAATGAAGACCCTTTGAAGTCATATTGCATGGTACCCATTCCACGGGTTTCAACTACCCAGGTTTAAGGTATTCTTCCTTCAGCTAAAACATGCATGTGGAACCTAGAGTATGATCAACCATGTGATCGGGAGACGTGTTCAAATATGTCTCAGTTTTCGTACCCTGGTACTCGGGTGCAACATTCCAGACGCTTTACTAACACCCTCCCGACTTGGAGAGTCAGTCCCTTTAACCTCCTGTTTGGCCCAGTTTGCAATTTCTGCGGAAGATGAACAGGAATAGCGAGAACCAATGAGAGACTAGCTGGAGGTGTCTGGACGGGCAAATTTAACTCTCATTTCCCACCAGGAAGAGGAATTAACCAAAGGCTCAGCGTGCCGTGCCGGAACCAGATTAGGGCCTGAAGCCATCCTGCGGTGTTGCGGCCAGCTCAAAAGAAAGCGAGTTGAAGAAAGGAGCTCAGGGGCACTGTAATTCACAAACCTGCAGAGTTATAAATGACAGCTATCGTCCAAAAATATACTGAAGTAAGGCTGCCAAGAGGACTTGAAAGCGGGGCAGAATTGCAGGAAACCGATTTCAGGAGGCAGACTGGAATTGCATTGAAAGCATAGGAAAAGAGGCAGAACGTCCACAATGATGCACTTGGCCAAAAAGGGCGTATGCGTTTTTTCCTGAATATATTCAGGAAAAAACGCATACGCCCTTTTTGGCCAACCAAGCAAGCTTGCAAAGGAAATCTGCACTACAATGAAGTCTCACTTCCCCCCGGTCAAAAGGGCCATCTGAAAAAAGTGTAAAATCCAGAAAGGCAGGACAGGCCATGGAGAACTGGGAGCCTTGTTATGCTGATGGGCGGGATGTAAATTGCCAACAGACACTCGGGAGAAGTGTATGGTGTTTCCTGAAACATCTAAAAAACAAAGCAACAGAGCCTAGGGCACTTCCACTTATGGTCCTATAGCTTAGGGAAATTAAAATCAAAAAGACACAGCCACCCCAAAGTTTGGGACGCCTCTGTTTACAAGAACCTCGTTTACCGTACAAGTTCAACATCGCAGAAAGTGAAAAATGGATAAAGAAGTTGTGGTATTTACTTACAAAGCAATATCACTCAGCAATGAAATCTATGTCATCAGGCCCTTAGCAGCACAATGAGTGGATTCAGGTATGATGATTCTAACTGAAATAAGTCACACAGAAAAAGAAACATCATAAGATATCAGTAATACACGGAATGTAAACTTGGCTACACAGGAACTGAATTACAGAACAGAACAGGGTCTCAAATTTAGAAAACCAACTTATGCTTTCTTAAGGGTAAAGGTGAGTTGGGGTGCTGCATAAAACCAGAGATTGAAATGAGCACAGATAAAGTTCCTTAAGCCAAATATGGAATAGACAAGAGCTACTCCTTGCTCAACGAAATGGACTCAACACCGCATATTAAATGCCTAAGAATGTACCTGACTAGTAAGTATCTTAAAACCTATGGATTGCTATGTCTCCGAAAGAGAATCAAGCATGTGTACAGGGGCATAAACGCAGCAGTGATAGGATTGGAGAGGTTCGGTGAGCAAATGAAGACCCTTTGAAGTCATATTGCATGGTACCCATTCCACGGGTTTCAACTACCCAGGTTTAAGGTATTCTTCCTTCAGCTAAAACATGCATGTGGAACCTAGAGTATGATCAACCATGTGATCGGGAGACGTGTTCAAATATGTCTCAGTTTTCGTACCCTGGTACTCGGGTGCAACATTCCAGACGCTTTACTAACACCCTCCCGACTTGGAGAGTCAGTCCCTTTAACCTCCTGTTTGGCCCAGTTTGCAATTTCTGCGGAAGATGAACAGGAATAGCGAGAACCAATGAGAGACTAGCTGGAGGTGTCTGGACGGGCAAATTTAACTCTCATTTCCCACCAGGAAGAGGAATTAACCAAAGGCTCAGCGTGCCGTGCCGGAACCAGATTAGGGCCTGAAGCCATCCTGCGGTGTTGCGGCCAGCTCAAAAGAAAGCGAGTTGAAGAAAGGAGCTCAGGGGCACTGTAATTCACAAACCTGCAGAGTTATAAATGACAGCTATCGTCCAAAAATATACTGAAGTAAGGCTGCCAAGAGGACTTGAAAGCGGGGCAGAATTGCAGGAAACCGATTTCAGGAGGCAGACTGGAATTGCATTGAAAGCATAGGAAAAGAGGCAGAACGTCCACCATGATGCACTTGGCCAAAAAGGGCGTATGCGTTTTTTCCTGAATATATTCAGGAAAAAACGCATACGCCCTTTTTGGCCAACCAAGCAAGCTTGCAAAGGAAATCTGCACTACAATGAAGTCTCACTTCCCCCCGGTCAAAAGGGCCATCTGAAAAAAGTGTAAAATCCAGAAAGGCAGGACAGGCCATGGAGAACTGGGAGCCTTGTTATGCTGATGGGTGGGATGTAAATTGCCAACAGACACTCAGGAGAAGTGTATGGTGTTTCCTGAAACATCTAAAAAACAAAGCAACAGAGCCTAGGGCACTTCCACTTATGGTCCTATAGCTTAGGGAAATTAAAATCAAAAAGACACAGCCACCCCAAAGTTTGGGACGCCTCTGTTTACAAGAACCTCGTTTACCATACAAGTTCAACATCGCAGAAAGTGAAAAATGGATAAAGAAGTTGTGGTATTTACTTACAAAGCAATATCACTCAGCAATGAAATCTATGTCATCAGGCCCTTAGCAGCACAATGAGTGGATTCAGGTATGATGATTCTAACTGAAATAAGTCACACAGAAAAAGAACCATCATAAGATATCAGTAATACACGGAATGTAAACTTGGCTACACAGGAACTGAATTACAGAACAGAACAGGGTCTCAAATTTAGAAAACCAACTTATGCTTGCTTAAGGGGAAAGGTGAGTTGGGGTGCTGCATAAAACCAGAGATTGAAATGAGCACAGATAAAGTTCCTTAAGCCAAATATGGAATAGACAAGAGCTACTCCATGCTCAACGAAATGGACTCAACACCGCATATTAAATGCCTAAGAATGTACCTGACTAGTAAGTATCTTAAAACCTATGGATTGCTATGTCTCTGAAAGAGAATCAAGCATGTGTACAGGGGCATAAACGCAGCAGTGATAGGATTGGAGAGGTTCGGTGAGCAAATGAAGACCCTTTGAAGTCATATTGCATGGTACCCATTCCACGGGTTTCAACTACCCAGGTTTAAGGTATTCTTCCTTCAGCTAAAACATGCATGTGGAACCTAGAGTATGATCAACCATGTGATCGGGAGACGTGTTCAAATATGTCTCAGTTTTCGTACCCTGGTACTCGGGTGCAACATTCCAGACGCTTTACTAACACCCTCCCGACTTGGAGAGTCAGTCCCTTTAACCTCCTGTTTGGCCCAGTTTGCAATTTCTGCGGAAGATGAACAGGAATAGCGAGAACCAATGAGAGACTAGCTGGAAGGTGTCTGGACGGGCAAATTTAACTCTCATTTCCCACCAGGAAGAGGAATTAACCAAAGGCTCAGCGTGCCGTGCCGGAACCAGATTAGGGCCTGAAGCCATCCTGCGGTGTTGCGGCCAGCTCAAAAGAAAGCGAGTTGAAGAAAGGAGCTCAGGGGCACTGTAATTCACAAACCTGCAGAGTTATAAATGACAGCTATCGTCCAAAAATATACTGAAGTAAGGCTGCCAAGAGGACTTGAAAGCGGGGCAGAATTGCAGGAAACCGATTTCAGGAGGCAGACTGGAATTGCATTGAAAGCATAGGAAAAGAGGCAGAACGTCCACCATGATGCACTTGGCCAAAAAGGGCGTATGCGTTTTTTCCTGAATATATTCAGGAAAAAACGCATACGCCCTTTTTGGCCAACCAAGCAAGCTTGCAAAGGAAATCTGCACTACAATGAAGTCTCACTTCCCCCCGGTCAAAAGGGCCATCTGAAAAAAGTGTAAAATCCAGAAAGGCAGGACAGGCCATGGAGAACTGGGAGCCTTGTTATGCTGATGGGTGGGATGTAAATTGCCAACAGACACTCAGGAGAAGTGTATGGTGTTTCCTGAAACATCTAAAAAACAAAGCAACAGAGCCTAGGGCACTTCCACTTATGGTCCTATAGCTTAGGGAAATTAAAATCAAAAAGACACAGCCACCCCAAAGTTTGGGACGCCTCTGTTTACAAGAACCTCGTTTACCGTACAAGTTCAACATCGCAGAAAGTGAAAAATGGATAAAGAAGTTGTGGTATTTACTTACAAAGCAATATCACTCAGCAATGAAATCTATGTCATCAGGCCCTTAGCAGCACAATGAGTGGATTCAGGTATGATGATTCTAACTGAAATAAGTCACACAGAAAAAGAAACATCATAAGATATCAGTAATACACGGAATGTAAACTTGGCTACACAGGAACTGAATTACAGAACAGAACAGGGTCTCAAATTTAGAAAACCAACTTATGCTTGCTTAAGGGGAAAGGTGAGTTGGGGTGCTGCATAAAACCAGAGATTGAAATGAGCACAGATAAAGTTCCTTAAGCCAAATATGGAATAGACAAGAGCTACTCCATGCTCAACGAAATGGACTCAACACCGCATATTAAATGCCTAAGAATGTACCTGACTAGTAAGTATCTTAAAACTTATGGATTGCTATGTCTCCGAAAGAGAATCAAGCATGTGTACAGGGGCATAAACGCAGCAGTGATAGGATTGGAGAGGTTCGGTGAGCAAATGAAGACCCTTTGAAGTCATATTGCATGGTACCCATTCCACGGGTTTCAACTACCCAGGTTTAAGGTATTCTTCCTTCAGCTAAAACATGCATGTGGAACCTAGAGTATGATCAACCATGTGATCGGGAGACGTGTTCAAATATGTCTCAGTTTTCGTACCCTGGTACTCGGGTGCAACATTCCAGACGCTTTACTAACACCCTCCCGACTTGGAGAGTCAGTCCCTTTAACCTCCTGTTTGGCCCAGTTTGCAATTTCTGCGGAAGATGAACAGGAATAGCGAGAACCAATGAGAGACTAGCTGGAAGGTGTCTGGACGGGCAAATTTAACTCTCATTTCCCACCAGGAAGAGGAATTAACCAAAGGCTCAGCGTGCCGTGCCGGAACCAGATTAGGGCCTGAAGCCATCCTGCGGTGTTGCGGCCAGCTCAAAAGAAAGCGAGTTGAAGAAAGGAGCTCAGGGGCACTGTAATTCACAAACCTGCAGAGTTATAAATGACAGCTATCGTCCAAAAATATACTGAAGTAAGGCTGCCAAGAGGACTTGAAAGCGGGGCAGAATTGCAGGAAACCGATTTCAGGAGGCAGACTGGAATTGCATTGAAAGCATAGGAAAAGAGGCAGAACGTCCACCATGATGCACTTGGCCAAAAAGGGCGTATGCGTTTTTTCCTGAATATATTCAGGAAAAAACGCATACGCCCTTTTTGGCCAACCAAGCAAGCTTGCAAAGGAAATCTGCACTACAATGAAGTCTCACTTCCCCCCGGTCAAAAGGGCCATCTGAAAAAAGTGTAAAATCCAGAAAGGCAGGACAGGCCATGGAGAACTGGGAGCCTTGTTATGCTGATGGGCGGGATGTAAATTGCCAACAGACACTCGGGAGAAGTGTATGGTGTTTCCTGAAACATCTAAAAAACAAAGCAACAGAGCCTAGGGCACTTCCACTTATGGTCCTATAGCTTAGGGAAATTAAAATCAAAAAGACACAGCCACCCCAAAGTTTGGGACGCCTCTGTTTACAAGAACCTCGTTTACAGTACAAGTTCAACATCGCAGAAAGTGAAAAATGGATAAAGAAGTTGTGGTATTTACTTACAAAGCAATATCACTCAGCAATGAAATCTATGTCATCAGGCCCTTAGCAGCACAATGAGTCGATTCAGGTTTGATGATTCTAACTGAAATAAGTCACACAGAAAAAGAAACATCATAAGATATCAGTAATACACGGAATGTAAACTTGGCTACACAGGAACTGAATTACAGAACAGAACAGGGTCTCAAATTTAGAAAACCAACTTATGCTTGCTTAAGGGGAAAGGTGAGTTGGGGTGCTGCATAAAACCAGAGATTGAAATGAGCACAGATAAAGTTCCTTAAGCCAAATATGGAATAGACAAGAGCTACTCCTTGCTCAACGAAATGGACTCAACACCGCATATTAAATGCCTAAGAATGTACCTGACTAGTAAGTATCTTAAAACCTATGGATTGCTATGTCTCCGAAAGAGAATCAAGCATGTGTACAGGGGCATAAACGCAGCAGTGATAGGATTGGAGAGGTTCGGTGAGCAAATGAAGACCCTTTGAAGTCATATTGCATGGTACCCATTCCACGGGTTTCAACTACCCAGGTTTAAGGTATTCTTCCTTCAGCTAAAACATGCATGTGGAACCTAGAGTATGATCAACCATGTGATCGGGAGACGTGTTCAAATATGTCTCAGTTTTCGTACCCTGGTACTCGGGTGCAACATTCCAGACGCTTTACTAACACCCTCCCGACTTGGAGAGTCAGTCCCTTTAACCTCCTGTTTGGCCCAGTTTGCAATTTCTGCGGAAGATGAACAGGAATAGCGAGAACCAATGAGAGACTAGCTGGAAGGTGTCTGGACGGGCAAATTTAACTCTCATTTCCCACCAGGAAGAGGAATTAACCAAAGGCTCAGCGTGCCGTGCCGGAACCAGATTAGGGCCTGAAGCCATCCTGCGGTGTTGCGGCCAGCTCAAAAGAAAGCGAGTTGAAGAAAGGAGCTCAGGGGCACTGTAATTCACAAACCTGCAGAGTTATAAATGACAGCTATCGTCCAAAAATATACTGAAGTAAGGCTGCCAAGAGGACTTGAAAGCGGGGCAGAATTGCAGGAAACCGATTTCAGGAGGCAGACTGGAATTGCATTGAAAGCATAGGAAAAGAGGCAGAACGTCCACAATGATGCACTTGGCCAAAAAGGGCGTATGCGTTTTTTCCTGAATATATTCAGGAAAAAACGCATACGCCCTTTTTGGCCAACCAAGCAAGCTTGCAAAGGAAATCTGCACTACAATGAAGTCTCACTTCCCCCCGGTCAAAAGGGCCATCTGAAAAAAGTGTAAAATCCAGAAAGGCAGGACAGGCCATGGAGAACTGGGAGCCTTGTTATGCTGATGGGCGGGATGTAAATTGCCAACAGACACTCGGGAGAAGTGTATGGTGTTTCCTGAAACATCTAAAAAACAAAGCAACAGAGCCTAGGGCACTTCCACTTATGGTCCTATAGCTTAGGGAAATTAAAATCAAAAAGACACAGCCACCCCAAAGTTTGGGATGCCTCTGTTTACAAGAACCTCGTTTACAGTACAAGTTCAACATCGCAGAAAGTGAAAAATGGATAAAGAAGTTGTGGTATTTACTTACAAAGCAATATCACTCAGCAATGAAATCTATGTCATCAGGCCCTTAGCAGCACAATGAGTGGATTCAGGTATGATGATTCTAACTGAAATAAGTCACCACAGAAAAAGAAACATCATAAGATATCAGTAATACACGGAATGTAAACTTGGCTACACAGGAACTGAATTACAGAACAGAACAGGGTCTCAAATTTAGAAAACCAACTTATGCTTGCTTAAGGGGAAAGGTGAGTTGGGGTGCTGCATAAAACCAGAGATTGAAATGAGCACAGATAAAGTTCCTTAAGCCAAATATGGAATAGACAAGAGCTACTCCTTGCTCAACGAAATGGACTCAACACCGCATATTAAATGCCTAAGAATGTACCTGACTAGTAAGTATCTTAAAACCTATGGATTGCTATGTCTCCGAAAGAGAATCAAGCATGTGTACAGGGGCATAAACGCAGCAGTGATAGGATTGGAGAGGTTCGGTGAGCAAATGAAGACCCTTTGAAGTCATATTGCATGGTACCCATTCCACGGGTTTCAACTACCCAGGTTTAAGGTATTCTTCCTTCAGCTAAAACATGCATGTGGAACCTAGAGTATGATCAACCATGTGATCGGGAGACGTGTTCAAATATGTCTCAGTTTTCGTACCCTGGTACTCGGGTGCAACATTCCAGACGCTTTACTAACACCCTCCCGACTTGGAGAGTCAGTCCCTTTAACCTCCTGTTTGGCCCAGTTTGCAATTTCTGCGGAAGATGAACAGGAATAGCGAGAACCAATGAGAGACTAGCTGGAGGTGTCTGGACGGGCAAATTTAACTCTCATTTCCCACCAGGAAGAGGAATTAACCAAAGGCTCAGCGTGCCGTGCCGGAACCAGATTAGGGCCTGAAGCCATCCTGCGGTGTTGCGGCCAGCTCAAAAGAAAGCGAGTTGAAGAAAGGAGCTCAGGGGCACTGTAATTCACAAACCTGCAGAGTTATAAATGACAGCTATCGTCCAAAAATATACTGAAGTAAGGCTGCCAAGAGGACTTGAAAGCGGGGCAGAATTGCAGGAAACCGATTTCAGGAGGTAGACTGGAATTGCATTGAAAGCATAGGAAAAGAGGCAGAACGTCCACAATGATGCACTTGGCCAAAAAGGGCGTATGCGTTTTTTCCTGAATATATTCAGGAAAAAACGCATACGCCCTTTTTGGCCAACCAAGCAAGCTTGCAAAGGAAATCTGCACTACAATGAAGTCTCACTTCCCCCCGGTCAAAAGGGCCATCTGAAAAAAGTGTAAAATCCAGAAAGGCAGGACAGGCCATGGAGAACTGGGAGCCTTGTTATGCTGATGGGCGGGATGTAAATTGCCAACAGACACTCGGGAGAAGTGTATGGTGTTTCCTGAAACATCTAAAAAACAAAGCAACAGAGCCTAGGGCACTTCCACTTATGGTCCTATAGCTTAGGGAAATTAAAATCAAAAAGACACAGCCACCCCAAAGTTTGGGACGCCTCTGTTTACAAGAACCTCGTTTACCGTACAAGTTCAACATCGCAGAAAGTGAAAAATGGATAAAGAAGTTGTGGTATTTACTTACAAAGCAATATCACTCAGCAATGAAATCTATGTCATCAGGCCCTTAGCAGCACAATGAGTGGATTCAGGTATGATGATTCTAACTGAAATAAGTCACACAGAAAAAGAAACATCATAAGATATCAGTAATACACGGAATGTAAACTTGGCTACACAGGAACTGAATTACAGAACAGAACAGGGTCTCAAATTTAGAAAACCAACTTATGCTTGCTTAAGGGGAAAGGTGAGTTGGGGTGCTGCATAAAACCAGAGATTGAAATGAGCACAGATAAAGTTCCTTAAGCCAAATATGGAATAGACAAGAGCTACTCCTTGCTCAACGAAATGGACTCAACACCGCATATTAAATGCCTAAGAATGTACCTGACTAGTAAGTATCTTAAAACCTATGGATTGCTATGTCTCCGAAAGAGAATCAAGCATGTGTACAGGGGCATAAACGCAGCAGTGATAGGATTGGAGAGGTTCGGTGAGCAAATGAAGACCCTTTGAAGTCATATTGCATGGTACCCATTCCACGGGTTTCAACTACCCAGGTTTAAGGTATTCTTCCTTCAGCTAAAACATGCATGTGGAACCTAGAGTATGATCAACCATGTGATCGGGAGACGTGTTCAAATATGTCTCAGTTTTCGTACCCTGGTACTCGGGTGCAACATTCCAGACGCTTTACTAACACCCTCCCGACTTGGAGAGTCAGTCCCTTTAACCTCCTGTTTGGCCCAGTTTGCAATTTCTGCGGAAGATGAACAGGAATAGCGAGAACCAATGAGAGACTAGCTGGAGGTGTCTGGACGGGCAAATTTAACTCTCATTTCCCACCAGGAAGAGGAATTAACCAAAGGCTCAGCGTGCCGTGCCGGAACCAGATTAGGGCCTGAAGCCATCCTGCGGTGTTGCGGCCAGCTCAAAAGAAAGCGAGTTGAAGAAAGGAGCTCAGGGGCACTGTAATTCACAAACCGGCAGAGTTATAAATGACAGCTATCGTCCAAAAATATACTGAAGTAAGGCTGCCAAGAGGACTTGAAAGCGGGGCAGAATTGCAGGAAACCGATTTCAGGAGGCAGACTGGAATTGCATTGAAAGCATAGGAAAAGAGGCAGAACGTCCACAATGATGCACTTGGCCAAAAAGGGCGTATGCGTTTTTTCCTGAATATATTCAGGAAAAAACGCATACGCCCTTTTTGGCCAACCAAGCAAGCTTGCAAAGGAAATCTGCACTACAATGAAGTCTCACTTCCCCCCGGTCAAAAGGGCCATCTGAAAAAAGTGTAAAATCCAGAAAGACAGGACAGGCCATGGAGAACTGGGAGCCTTGTTATGCTGATGGGCGGGATGTAAATTGCCAACAGACACTCGGGAGAAGTGTATGGTGTTTCCTGAAACATCTAAAAAACAAAGCAACAGAGCCTAGGGCACTTCCACTTATGGTCCTATAGCTTAGGGAAATTAAAATCAAAAACACACAGCCACCCCAAAGTTTGGGACGCCTCTGTTTACAAGAACCTCGTTTACAGTACAAGTTCAACATCGCAGAAAGTGAAAAATGGATAAAGAAGTTGTGGTATTTACTTACAAAGCAATATCACTCAGCAATGAAATCTATGTCATCAGGCCCTTAGCAGCACAATGAGTGGATTCAGGTATGATGATTCTAACTGAAATAAGTCACACAGAAAAAGAAACATCATAAGATATCAGTAATACACGGAATGTAAACTTGGCTACACAGGAACTGAATTACAGAACAGAACAGGGTCTCAAATTTAGAAAACCAACTTATGCTTGCTTAAGGGGAAAGGTGAGTTGGGGTGCTGCATAAAACCAGAGATTGAAATGAACACAGATAAAGTTCCTTAAGCCAAATATGGAATAGACAAGAGCTACTCCTTGCTCAACGAAATGGACTCAACACCGCATATTAAATGCCTAAGAATGTACCTGACTAGTAAGTATCTTAAAACCTATGGATTGCTATGTCTCCGAAAGAGAATCAAGCATGTGTACAGGGGCATAAACGCAGCAGTGATAGGATTGGAGAGGTTCGGTGAGCAAATGAAGACCCTTTGAAGTCATATTGCATGGTACCCATTCCACGGGTTTCAACTACCCAGGTTTAAGGTATTCTTCCTTCAGCTAAAACATGCATGTGGAACCTAGAGTATGATCAACCATGTGATCGGGAGACGTGTTCAAATATGTCTCAGTTTTCGTACCCTGGTACTCGGGTGCAACATTCCAGACGCTTTACTAACACCCTCCCGACTTGGAGAGTCAGTCCCTTTAACCTCCTGTTTGGCCCAGTTTGCAATTTCTGCGGAAGATGAACAGGAATAGCGAGAACCAATGAGAGACTAGCTGGAGGTGTCTGGACGGGCAAATTTAACTCTCATTTCCCACCAGGAAGAGGAATTAACCAAAGGCTCAGCGTGCCGTGCCGGAACCAGATTAGGGCCTGAAGCCATCCTGCGGTGTTGCGGCCAGGTCAAAAGAAAGCGAGTTGAAGAAAGGAGCTCAGGGGCACTGTAATTCACAAACCTGCAGAGTTATAAATGACAGCTATCGTCCAAAAATATACTGAAGTAAGGCTGCCAAGAGGACTTGAAAGCGGGGCAGAATTGCAGGAAACCGATTTCAGGAGGTAGACTGGAATTGCATTGAAAGCATAGGAAAAGAGGCAGAACGTCCACAATGATGCACTTGGCCAAAAAGGGCGTATGCGTTTTTTCCTGAATATATTCAGGAAAAAACGCATACGCCCTTTTTGGCCAACCAAGCAAGCTTGCAAAGGAAATCTGCACTACAATGAAGTCTCACTTCCCCCCGGTCAAAAGGGCCATCTGAAAAAAGTGTAAAATCCAGAAAGGCAGGACAGGCCATGGAGAACTGGGAGCCTTGTTATGCTGATGGGCGGGATGTAAATTGCCAACAGACACTCGGGAGAAGTGTATGGTGTTTCCTGAAACATCTAAAAAACAAAGCAACAGAGCCTAGGGCACTTCCACTTATGGTCCTATAGCTTAGGGAAATTAAAATCAAAAAGACACAGCCACCCCAAAGTTTGGGACGCCTCTGTTTACAAGAACCTCGTTTACAGTACAAGTTCAACATCGCAGAAAGTGAAAAATGGATAAAGAAGTTGTGGTATTTACTTACAAAGCAATATCACTCAGCAATGAAATCTATGTCATCAGGCCCTTAGCAGCACAATGAGTGGATTCAGGTATGATGATTCTAACTGAAATAAGTCACACAGAAAAAGAAACATCATAAGATATCAGTAATACACGGAATGTAAACTTGGCTACACAGGAACTGAATTACAGAACAGAACAGGGTCTCAAATTTAGAAAACCAACTTATGCTTGCTTAAGGGGAAAGGTGAGTTGGGGTGCTGCATAAAACCAGAGATTGAAATGAGCACAGATAAAGTTCCTTAAGCCAAATATGGAATAGACAAGAGCTACTCCTTGCTCAACGAAATGGACTCAACACCGCATATTAAATGCCTAAGAATGTACCTGACTAGTAAGTATCTTAAAACCTATGGATTGCTATGTCTCCGAAAGAGAATCAAGCATGTGTACAGGGGCATAAACGCAGCAGTGATAGGATTGGAGAGGTTCGGTGAGCAAATGAAGACCCTTTGAAGTCATATTGCATGGTACCCATTCCACGGGTTTCAACTACCCAGGTTTAAGGTATTCTTCCTTCAGCTAAAACATGCATGTGGAACCTAGAGTATGATCAACCATGTGATCGGGAGACGTGTTCAAATATGTCTCAGTTTTCGTACCCTGGTACTCGGGTGCAACATTCCAGACGCTTTACTAACACCCTCCCGACTTGGAGAGTCAGTCCCTTTAACCTCCTGTTTGGCCCAGTTTGCAATTTCTGCGGAAGATGAACAGGAATAGCGAGAACCAATGAGAGACTAGCTGGAGGTGTCTGGACGGGCAAATTTAACTCTCATTTCCCACCAGGAAGAGGAATTAACCAAAGGCTCAGCGTGCCGTGCCGGAACCAGATTAGGGCCTGAAGCCATCCTGCGGTGTTGCGGCCAGCTCAAAAGAAAGCGAGTTGAAGAAAGGAGCTCAGGGGCACTGTAATTCACAAACCTGCAGAGTTATAAATGACAGCTATCGTCCAAAAATATACTGAAGTAAGGCTGCCAAGAGGACTTGAAAGCGGGGCAGAATTGCAGGAAACCGATTTCAGGAGGTAGACTGGAATTGCATTGAAAGCATAGGAAAAGAGGCAGAACGTCCACAATGATGCACTTGGCCAAAAAGGGCGTATGCGTTTTTTCCTGAATATATTCAGGAAAAAACGCATACGCCCTTTTTGGCCAACCAAGCAAGCTTGCAAAGGAAATCTGCACTACAATGAAGTCTCACTTCCCCCCGGTCAAAAGGGCCATCTGAAAAAAGTGTAAAATCCAGAAAGGCAGGACAGGCCATGGAGAACTGGGAGCCTTGTTATGCTGATGGGCGGGATGTAAATTGCCAACAGACACTCGGGAGAAGTGTATGGTGTTTCCTGAAACATCTAAAAAACAAAGCAACAGAGCCTAGGGCACTTCCACTTATGGTCCTATAGCTTAGGGAAATTAAAATCAAAAAGACACAGCCACCCCAAAGTTTGGGACGCCTCTGTTTACAAGAACCTCGTTTACAGTACAAGTTCAACATCGCAGAAAGTGAAAAATGGATAAAGAAGTTGTGGTATTTACTTACAAAGCAATATCACTCAGCAATGAAATCTATGTCATCAGGCCCTTAGCAGCACAATGAGTGGATTCAGGTATGATGATTCTAACTGAAATAAGTCACACAGAAAAAGAAACATCATAAGATATCAGTAATACACGGAATGTAAACTTGGCTACACAGGAACTGAATTACAGAACAGAACAGGGTCTCAAATTTAGAAAACCAACTTATGCTTGCTTAAGGGGAAAGGTGAGTTGGGGTGCTGCATAAAACCAGAGATTGAAATGAGCACAGATAAAGTTCCTTAAGCCAAATATGGAATAGACAAGAGCTACTCCTTGCTCAACGAAATGGACTCAACACCGCATATTAAATGCCTAAGAATGTACCTGACTAGTAAGTATCTTAAAACCTATGGATTGCTATGTCTCCGAAAGAGAATCAAGCATGTGTACAGGGGCATAAACGCAGCAGTGATAGGATTGGAGAGGTTCGGTGAGCAAATGAAGACCCTTTGAAGTCATATTGCATGGTACCCATTCCACGGGTTTCAACTACCCAGGTTTAAGGTATTCTTCCTTCAGCTAAAACATGCATGTGGAACCTAGAGTATGATCAACCATGTGATCGGGAGACGTGTTCAAATATGTCTCAGTTTTCGTACCCTGGTACTCGGGTGCAACATTCCAGACGCTTTACTAACACCCTCCCGACTTGGAGAGTCAGTCCCTTTAACCTCCTGTTTGGCCCAGTTTGCAATTTCTGCGGAAGATGAACAGGAATAGCGAGAACCAATGAGAGACTAGCTGGAGGTGTCTGGACGGGCAAATTTAACTCTCATTTCCCACCAGGAAGAGGAATTAACCAAAGGCTCAGCGTGCCGTGCCGGAACCAGATTAGGGCCTGAAGCCATCCTGCGGTGTTGCGGCCAGCTCAAAAGAAAGCGAGTTGAAGAAAGGAGCTCAGGGGCACTGTAATTCACAAACCTGCAGAGTTATAAATGACAGCTATCGTCCAAAAATATACTGAAGTAAGGCTGCCAAGAGGACTTGAAAGCGGGGCAGAATTGCAGGAAACCGATTTCAGGAGGTAGACTGGAATTGCATTGAAAGCATAGGAAAAGAGGCAGAACGTCCACAATGATGCACTTGGCCAAAAAGGGCGTATGCGTTTTTTCCTGAATATATTCAGGAAAAAACGCATACGCCCTTTTTGGCCAACCAAGCAAGCTTGCAAAGGAAATCTGCACTACAATGAAGTCTCACTTCCCCCCGGTCAAAAGGGCCATCTGAAAAAAGTGTAAAATCCAGAAAGGCAGGACAGGCCATGGAGAACTGGGAGCCTTGTTATGCTGATGGGCGGGATGTAAATTGCCAACAGACACTCGGGAGAAGTGTATGGTGTTTCCTGAAACATCTAAAAAACAAAGCAACAGAGCCTAGGGCACTTCCACTTATGGTCCTATAGCTTAGGGAAATTAAAATCAAAAAGACACAGCCACCCCAAAGTTTGGGACGCCTCTGTTTACAAGAACCTCGTTTACCGTACAAGTTCAACATCGCAGAAAGTGAAAAATGGATAAAGAAGTTGTGGTATTTACTTACAAAGCAATATCACTCAGCAATGAAATCTATGTCATCAGGCCCTTAGCAGCACAATGAGTGGATTCAGGTATGATGATTCTAACTGAAATAAGTCACACAGAAAAAGAACCATCATAAGATATCAGTAATACACGGAATGTAAACTTGGCTACACAGGAACTGAATTACAGAACAGAACAGGGTCTCAAATTTAGAAAACCAACTTATGCTTGCTTAAGGGGAAAGGTGAGTTGGGGTGCTGCATAAAACCAGAGATTGAAATGAGCACAGATAAAGTTCCTTAAGCCAAATATGGAATAGACAAGAGCTACTCCTTGCTCAACGAAATGGACTCAACACCGCATATTAAATGCCTAAGAA
Source organism: Pseudorca crassidens (assembly GCF_039906515.1). NCBI lineage: Eukaryota > Metazoa > Chordata > Mammalia > Artiodactyla > Delphinidae > Pseudorca > Pseudorca crassidens. The sequence continues at coordinate 109,585,433 of NC_090303.1, read as the reverse complement.
TGTACCTGACTAGTAAGTATCTTAAAACCTATGGATTGCTATGTCTCCGAAAGAGAATCAAGCATGTGTACAGGGGCATAAACGCAGCAGTGATAGGATTGGAGAGGTTCGGTGAGCAAATGAAGACCCTTTGAAGTCATATTGCATGGTACCCATTCCACGGGTTTCAACTACCCAGGTTTAAGGTATTCTTCCTTCAGCTAAAACATGCATGTGGAACCTAGAGTATGATCAACCATGTGATCGGGAGACGTGTTCAAATATGTCTCAGTTTTCGTACCCTGGTACTCGGGTGCAACATTCCAGACGCTTTACTAACACCCTCCCGACTTGGAGAGTCAGTCCCTTTAACCTCCTGTTTGGCCCAGTTTGCAATTTCTGCGGAAGATGAACAGGAATAGCGAGAACCAATGAGAGACTAGCTGGAGGTGTCTGGACGGGCAAATTTAACTCTCATTTCCCACCAGGAAGAGGAATTAACCAAAGGCTCAGCGTGCCGTGCCGGAACCAGATTAGGGCCTGAAGCCATTCTGCGGTGTTGCGGCCAGCTCAAAAGAAAGCGAGTTGAAGAAAGGAGCTCAGGGGCACTGTAATTCACAAACCTGCAGAGTTATAAATGACAGCTATCGTCCAAAAATATACTGAAGTAAGGCTGCCAAGAGGACTTGAAAGCGGGGCAGAATTGCAGGAAACCGATTTCAGGAGGTAGACTGGAATTGCATTGAAAGCATAGGAAAAGAGGCAGAACGTCCACAATGATGCACTTGGCCAAAAAGGGCGTATGCGTTTTTTCCTGAATATATTCAGGAAAAAACGCATACGCCCTTTTTGGCCAACCAAGCAAGCTTGCAAAGGAAATCTGCACTACAATGAAGTCTCACTTCCCCCCGGTCAAAAGGGCCATCTGAAAAAAGTGTAAAATCCAGAAAGGCAGGACAGGCCATGGAGAACTGGGAGCCTTGTTATGCTGATGGGCGGGATGTAAATTGCCAACAGACACTCGGGAGAAGTGTATGGTGTTTCCTGAAACATCTAAAAAACAAAGCAACAGAGCCTAGGGCACTTCCACTTATGGTCCTATAGCTTAGGGAAATTAAAATCAAAAAGACACAGCCACCCCAAAGTTTGGGACGCCTCTGTTTACAAGAACCTCGTTTACAGTACAAGTTCAACATCGCAGAAAGTGAAAAATGGATAAAGAAGTTGTGGTATTTACTTACAAAGCAATATCACTCAGCAATGAAATCTATGTCATCAGGCCCTTAGCAGCACAATGAGTGGATTCAGGTATGATGATTCTAACTGAAATAAGTCACACAGAAAAAGAAACATCATAAGATATCAGTAATACACGGAATGTAAACTTGGCTACACAGGAACTGAATTACAGAACAGAACAGGGTCTCAAATTTAGAAAACCAACTTATGCTTGCTTAAGGGGAAAGGTGAGTTGGGGTGCTGCATAAAACCAGAGATTGAAATGAGCACAGATAAAGTTCCTTAAGCCAAATATGGAATAGACAAGAGCTACTCCTTGCTCAACGAAATGGACTCAACACCGCATATTAAATGCCTAAGAATGTACCTGACTAGTAAGTATCTTAAAACCTATGGATTGCTATGTCTCCGAAAGAGAATCAAGCATGTGTACAGGGGCATAAACGCAGCAGTGATAGGATTGGAGAGGTTCGGTGAGCAAATGAAGACCCTTTGAAGTCATATTGCATGGTACCCATTCCACGGGTTTCAACTACCCAGGTTTAAGGTATTCTTCCTTCAGCTAAAACATGCATGTGGAACCTAGAGTATGATCAACCATGTGATCGGGAGACGTGTTCAAATATGTCTCAGTTTTCGTACCCTGGTACTCGGGTGCAACATTCCAGACGCTTTACTAACACCCTCCCGACTTGGAGAGTCAGTCCCTTTAACCTCCTGTTTGGCCCAGTTTGCAATTTCTGCGGAAGATGAACAGGAATAGCGAGAACCAATGAGAGACTAGCTGGAGGTGTCTGGACGGGCAAATTTAACTCTCATTTCCCACCAGGAAGAGGAATTAACCAAAGGCTCAGCGTGCCGTGCCGGAACCAGATTAGGGCCTGAAGCCATCCTGCGGTGTTGCGGCCAGCTCAAAAGAAAGCGAGTTGAAGAAAGGAGCTCAGGGGCACTGTAATTCACAAACCTGCAGAGTTATAAATGACAGCTATCGTCCAAAAATATACTGAAGTAAGGCTGCCAAGAGGACTTGAAAGCGGGGCAGAATTGCAGGAAACCGATTTCAGGAGGTAGACTGGAATTGCATTGAAAGCATAGGAAAAGAGGCAGAACGTCCACAATGATGCACTTGGCCAAAAAGGGCGTATGCGTTTTTTCCTGAATATATTCAGGAAAAAACGCATACGCCCTTTTTGGCCAACCAAGCAAGCTTGCAAAGGAAATCTGCACTACAATGAAGTCTCACTTCCCCCCGGTCAAAAGGGCCATCTGAAAAAAGTGTAAAATCCAGAAAGGCAGGACAGGCCATGGAGAACTGGGAGCCTTGTTATGCTGATGGGCGGGATGTAAATTGCCAACAGACACTCGGGAGAAGTGTATGGTGTTTCCTGAAACATCTAAAAAACAAAGCAACAGAGCCTAGGGCACTTCCACTTATGGTCCTATAGCTTAGGGAAATTAAAATCAAAAAGACACAGCCACCCCAAAGTTTGGGACGCCTCTGTTTACAAGAACCTCGTTTACCGTACAAGTTCAACATCGCAGAAAGTGAAAAATGGATAAAGAAGTTGTGGTATTTACTTACAAAGCAATATCACTCAGCAATGAAATCTATGTCATCAGGCCCTTAGCAGCACAATGAGTGGATTCAGGTATGATGATTCTAACTGAAATAAGTCACACAGAAAAAGAACCATCATAAGATATCAGTAATACACGGAATGTAAACTTGGCTACACAGGAACTGAATTACAGAACAGAACAGGGTCTCAAATTTAGAAAACCAACTTATGCTTGCTTAAGGGGAAAGGTGAGTTGGGGTGCTGCATAAAACCAGAGATTGAAATGAGCACAGATAAAGTTCCTTAAGCCAAATATGGAATAGACAAGAGCTACTCCTTGCTCAACGAAATGGACTCAACACCGCATATTAAATGCCTAAGAATGTACCTGACTAGTAAGTATCTTAAAACCTATGGATTGCTATGTCTCCGAAAGAGAATCAAGCATGTGTACAGGGGCATAAACGCAGCAGTGATAGGATTGGAGAGGTTCGGTGAGCAAATGAAGACCCTTTGAAGTCATATTGCATGGTACCCATTCCACGGGTTTCAACTACCCAGGTTTAAGGTATTCTTCCTTCAGCTAAAACATGCATGTGGAACCTAGAGTATGATCAACCATGTGATCGGGAGACGTGTTCAAATATGTCTCAGTTTTCGTACCCTGGTACTCGGGTGCAACATTCCAGACGCTTTACTAACACCCTCCCGCCTTGGAGAGTCAGTCCCTTTAACCTCCTGTTTGGCCCAGTTTGCAATTTCTGCGGAAGATGAACAGGAATAGCGAGAACCAATGAGAGACTAGCTGGAGGTGTCTGGACGGGCAAATTTAACTCTCATTTCCCACCAGGAAGAGGAATTAACCAAAGGCTCAGCGTGCCGTGCCGGAACCAGATTAGGGCCTGAAGCCATCCTGCGGTGTTGCGGCCAGCTCAAAAGAAAGCGAGTTGAAGAAAGGAGCTCAGGGGCACTGTAATTCACAAACCTGCAGAGTTATAAATGACAGCTATCGTCCAAAAATATACTGAAGTAAGGCTGCCAAGAGGACTTGAAAGCGGGGCAGAATTGCAGGAAACCGATTTCAGGAGGCAGACTGGAATTGCATTGAAAGCATAGGAAAAGAGGCAGAACGTCCACAATGATGCACTTGGCCAAAAAGGGCGTATGCGTTTTTTCCTGAATATATTCAGGAAAAAACGCATACGCCCTTTTTGGCCAACCAAGCAAGCTTGCAAAGGAAATCTGCACTACAATGAAGTCTCACTTCCCCCCGGTCAAAAGGGCCATCTGAAAAAAGTGTAAAATCCAGAAAGGCAGGACAGGCCATGGAGAACTGGGAGCCTTGTTATGCTGATGGGCGGGATGTAAATTGCCAACAGACACTCGGGAGAAGTGTATGGTGTTTCCTGAAACATCTAAAAAACAAAGCAACAGAGCCTAGGGCACTTCCACTTATGGTCCTATAGCTTAGGGAAATTAAAATCAAAAAGACACAGCCACCCCAAAGTTTGGGACGCCTCTGTTTACAAGAACCTCGTTTAGCGTACAAGTTCAACATCGCAGAAAGTGAAAAATGGATAAAGAAGTTGTGGTATTTACTTACAAAGCAATATCACTCAGCAATGAAATCTATGTCATCAGGCCCTTAGCAGCACAATGAGTGGATTCAGGTATGATGATTCTAACTGAAATAAGTCACACAGAAAAAGAAACATCATAAGATATCAGTAATACACGGAATGTAAACTTGGCTACACAGGAACTGAATTACAGAACAGAACAGGGTCTCAAATTTAGAAAACCAACTTATGCTTGCTTAAGGGGAAAGGTGAGTTGGGGTGCTGCATAAAACCAGAGATTGAAATGAGCACAGATAAAGTTCCTTAAGCCAAATATGGAATAGACAAGAGCTACTCCTTGCTCAACGAAATGGACTCAACACCGCATATTAAATGCCTAAGAATGTACCTGACTAGTAAGTATCTTAAAACCTATGGATTGCTATGTCTCCGAAAGAGAATCAAGCATGTGTACAGGGGCATAAACGCAGCAGTGATAGGATTGGAGAGGTTCGGTGAGCAAATGAAGACCCTTTGAAGTCATATTGCATGGTACCCATTCCACGGGTTTCAACTACCCAGGTTTAAGGTATTCTTCCTTCAGCTAAAACATGCATGTGGAACCTAGAGTATGATCAACCATGTGATCGGGAGACGTGTTCAAATATGTCTCAGTTTTCGTACCCTGGTACTCGGGTGCAACATTCCAGACGCTTTACTAACACCCTCCCGCCTTGGAGAGTCAGTCCCTTTAACCTCCTGTTTGGCCCAGTTTGCAATTTCTGCGGAAGATGAACAGGAATAGCAAGAACCAATGAGAGACTAGCTGGAAGGTGTCTGGACGGGCAAATTTAACTCTCATTTCCCACCAGGAAGAGGAATTAACCAAAGGCTCAGCGTGCCGTGCCGGAACCAGATTAGGGCCTGAAGCCATCCTGCGGTGTTGCGGCCAGCTCAAAAGAAAGCGAGTTGAAGAAAGGAGCTCAGGGGCACTGTAATTCACAAACCTGCAGAGTTATAAATGACAGCTATCGTCCAAAAATATACTGAAGTAAGGCTGCCAAGAGGACTTGAAAGCGGGGCAGAATTGCAGGAAACCGATTTCAGGAGGCAGACTGGAATTGCATTGAAAGCATAGGAAAAGAGGCAGAACGTCCACAATGATGCACTTGGCCAAAAAGGGCGTATGCGTTTTTTCCTGAATATATTCAGGAAAAAACGCATACGCCCTTTTTGGCCAACCAAGCAAGCTTGCAAAGGAAATCTGCACTACAATGAAGTCTCACTTCCCCCCGGTCAAAAGGGCCATCTGAAAAAAGTGTAAAATCCAGAAAGGCAGGACAGGCCATGGAGAACTGGGAGCCTTGTTATGCTGATGGGCGGGATGTAAATTGCCAACAGACACTCGGGAGAAGTGTATGGTGTTTCCTGAAACATCTAAAAAACAAAGCAACAGAGCCTAGGGCACTTCCACTTATGGTCCTATAGCTTAGGGAAATTAAAATCAAAAAGACACAGCCACCCCAAAGTTTGGGACGCCTCTGTTTACAAGAACCTCGTTTACCGTACAAGTTCAACATCGCAGAAAGTGAAAAATGGATAAAGAAGTTGTGGTATTTACTTACAAAGCAATATCACTCAGCAATGAAATCTATGTCATCAGGCCCTTAGCAGCACAATGAGTGGATTCAGGTATGATGATTCTAACTGAAATAAGTCACACAGAAAAAGAACCATCATAAGATATCAGTAATACACGGAATGTAAACTTGGCTACACAGGAACTGAATTACAGAACAGAACAGGGTCTCAAATTTAGAAAACCAACTTATGCTTGCTTAAGGGGAAAGGTGAGTTGGGGTGCTGCATAAAACCAGAGATTGAAATGAGCACAGATAAAGTTCCTTAAGCCAAATATGGAATAGACAAGAGCTACTCCTTGCTCAACGAAATGGACTCAACACCGCATATTAAATGCCTAAGAATGTACCTGACTAGTAAGTATCTTAAAACCTATGGATTGCTATGTCTCCGAAAGAGAATCAAGCATGTGTACAGGGGCATAAACGCAGCAGTGATAGGATTGGAGAGGTTCGGTGAGCAAATGAAGACCCTTTGAAGTCATATTGCATGGTACCCATTCCACGGGTTTCAACTACCCAGGTTTAAGGTATTCTTCCTTCAGCTAAAACATGCATGTGGAACCTAGAGTATGATCAACCATGTGATCGGGAGACGTGTTCAAATATGTCTCAGTTTTCGTACCCTGGTACTCGGGTGCAACATTCCAGACGCTTTACTAACACCCTCCCGACTTGGAGAGTCAGTCCCTTTAACCTCCTGTTTGGCCCAGTTTGCAATTTCTGCGGAAGATGAACAGGAATAGCGAGAACCAATGAGAGACTAGCTGGAGGTGTCTGGACGGGCAAATTTAACTCTCATTTCCCACCAGGAAGAGGAATTAACCAAAGGCTCAGCGTGCCGTGCCGGAACCAGATTAGGGCCTGAAGCCATCCTGCGGTGTTGCGGCCAGGTCACAAGAAAGCGAGTTGAAGAAAGGAGCTCAGGGGCACTGTAATTCACAAACCTGCAGAGTTATAAATGACAGCTATCGTCCAAAAATATACTGAAGTAAGGCTGCCAAGAGGACTTGAAAGCGGGGCAGAATTGCAGGAAACCGATTTCAGGAGGTAGACTGGAATTGCATTGAAAGCATAGGAAAAGAGGCAGAACGTCCACAATGATGCACTTGGCCAAAAAGGGCGTATGCGTTTTTTCCTGAATATATTCAGGAAAAAACGCATACGCCCTTTTTGGCCAACCAAGCAAGCTTGCAAAGGAAATCTGCACTACAATGAAGTCTCACTTCCCCCCGGTCAAAAGGGCCATCTGAAAAAAGTGTAAAATCCAGAAAGGCAGGACAGGCCATGGAGAACTGGGAGCCTTGTTATGCTGATGGGCGGGATGTAAATTGCCAACAGACACTCGGGAGAAGTGTATGGTGTTTCCTGAAACATCTAAAAAACAAAGCAACAGAGCCTAGGGCACTTCCACTTATGGTCCTATAGCTTAGGGAAATTAAAATCAAAAAGACACAGCCACCCCAAAGTTTGGGACGCCTCTGTTTACAAGAACCTCGTTTACCGTACAAGTTCAACATCGCAGAAAGTGAAAAATGGATAAAGAAGTTGTGGTATTTACTTACAAAGCAATATCACTCAGCAATGAAATCTATGTCATCAGGCCCTTAGCAGCACAATGAGTGGATTCAGGTATGATGATTCTAACTGAAATAAGTCACACAGAAAAAGAACCATCATAAGATATCAGTAATACACGGAATGTAAACTTGGCTACACAGGAACTGAATTACAGAACAGAACAGGGTCTCAAATTTAGAAAACCAACTTATGCTTGCTTAAGGGGAAAGGTGAGTTGGGGTGCTGCATAAAACCAGAGATTGAAATGAGCACAGATAAAGTTCCTTAAGCCAAATATGGAATAGACAAGAGCTACTCCTTGCTCAACGAAATGGACTCAACACCGCATATTAAATGCCTAAGAATGTACCTGACTAGTAAGTATCTTAAAACCTATGGATTGCTATGTCTCCGAAAGAGAATCAAGCATGTGTACAGGGGCATAAACGCAGCAGTGATAGGATTGGAGAGGTTCGGTGAGCAAATGAAGACCCTTTGAAGTCATATTGCATGGTACCCATTCCACGGGTTTCAACTACCCAGGTTTAAGGTATTCTTCCTTCAGCTAAAACATGCATGTGGAACCTAGAGTATGATCAACCATGTGATCGGGAGACGTGTTCAAATATGTCTCAGTTTTCGTACCCTGGTACTCGGGTGCAACATTCCAGACGCTTTACTAACACCCTCCCGACTTGGAGAGTCAGTCCCTTTAACCTCCTGTTTGGCCCAGTTTGCAATTTCTGCGGAAGATGAACAGGAATAGCGAGAACCAATGAGAGACTAGCTGGAGGTGTCTGGACGGGCAAATTTAACTCTCATTTCCCACCAGGAAGAGGAATTAACCAAAGGCTCAGCGTGCCGTGCCGGAACCAGATTAGGGCCTGAAGCCATCCTGCGGTGTTGCGGCCAGGTCACAAGAAAGCGAGTTGAAGAAAGGAGCTCAGGGGCACTGTAATTCACAAACCTGCAGAGTTATAAATGACAGCTATCGTCCAAAAATATACTGAAGTAAGGCTGCCAAGAGGACTTGAAAGCGGGGCAGAATTGCAGGAAACCGATTTCAGGAGGTAGACTGGAATTGCATTGAAAGCATAGGAAAAGAGGCAGAACGTCCACAATGATGCACTTGGCCAAAAAGGGCGTATGCGTTTTTTCCTGAATATATTCAGGAAAAAACGCATACGCCCTTTTTGGCCAACCAAGCAAGCTTGCAAAGGAAATCTGCACTACAATGAAGTCTCACTTCCCCCCGGTCAAAAGGGCCATCTGAAAAAAGTGTAAAATCCAGAAAGGCAGGACAGGCCATGGAGAACTGGGAGCCTTGTTATGCTGATGGGCGGGATGTAAATTGCCAACAGACACTCGGGAGAAGTGTATGGTGTTTCCTGAAACATCTAAAAAACAAAGCAACAGAGCCTAGGGCACTTCCACTTATGGTCCTATAGCTTAGGGAAATTAAAATCAAAAAGACACAGCCACCCCAAAGTTTGGGACGCCTCTGTTTACAAGAACCTCGTTTACCGTACAAGTTCAACATCGCAGAAAGTGAAAAATGGATAAAGAAGTTGTGGTATTTACTTACAAAGCAATATCACTCAGCAATGAAATCTATGTCATCAGGCCCTTAGCAGCACAATGAGTGGATTCAGGTATGATGATTCTAACTGAAATAAGTCACACAGAAAAAGAAACATCATAAGATATCAGTAATACACGGAATGTAAACTTGGCTACACAGGAACTGAATTACAGAACAGAACAGGGTCTCAAATTTAGAAAACCAACTTATGCTTGCTTAAGGGGAAAGGTGAGTTGGGGTGCTGCATAAAACCAGAGATTGAAATGAGCACAGATAAAGTTCCTTAAGCCAAATATGGAATAGACAAGAGCTACTCCTTGCTCAACGAAATGGACTCAACACCGCATATTAAATGCCTAAGAATGTACCTGACTAGTAAGTATCTTAAAACCTATGGATTGCTATGTCTCCGAAAGAGAATCAAGCATGTGTACAGGGGCATAAACGCAGCAGTGATAGGATTGGAGAGGTTCGGTGAGCAAATGAAGACCCTTTGAAGTCATATTGCATGGTACCCATTCCACGGGTTTCAACTACCCAGGTTTAAGGTATTCTTCCTTCAGCTAAAACATGCATGTGGAACCTAGAGTATGATCAACCATGTGATCGGGAGACGTGTTCAAATATGTCTCAGTTTTCGTACCCTGGTACTCGGGTGCAACATTCCAGACGCTTTACTAACACCCTCCCGCCTTGGAGAGTCAGTCCCTTTAACCTCCTGTTTGGCCCAGTTTGCAATTTCTGCGGAAGATGAACAGGAATAGCAAGAACCAATGAGAGACTAGCTGGAAGGTGTCTGGACGGGCAAATTTAACTCTCATTTCCCACCAGGAAGAGGAATTAACCAAAGGCTCAGCGTGCCGTGCCGGAACCAGATTAGGGCCTGAAGCCATCCTGCGGTGTTGCGGCCAGCTCAAAAGAAAGCGAGTTGAAGAAAGGAGCTCAGGGGCACTGTAATTCACAAACCTGCAGAGTTACAAATGACAGCTATCGTCCAAAAATATACTGAAGTAAGGCTGCCAAGAGGACTTGAAAGCGGGGCAGAATTGCAGGAAACCGATTTCAGGAGGCAGACTGGAATTGCATTGAAAGCATAGGAAAAGAGGCAGAACGTCCACAATGATGCACTTGGCCAAAAAGGGCGTATGCGTTTTTTCCTGAATATATTCAGGAAAAAACGCATACGCCCTTTTTGGCCAACCAAGCAAGCTTGCAAAGGAAATCTGCACTACAATGAAGTCTCACTTCCCCCCGGTCAAAAGGGCCATCTGAAAAAAGTGTAAAATCCAGAAAGGCAGGACAGGCCATGGAGAACTGGGAGCCTTGTTATGCTGATGGGCGGGATGTAAATTGCCAACAGACACTCGGGAGAAGTGTATGGTGTTTCCTGAAACATCTAAAAAACAAAGCAACAGAGCCTAGGGCACTTCCACTTATGGTCCTATAGCTTAGGGAAATTAAAATCAAAAAGACACAGCCACCCCAAAGTTTGGGACGCCTCTGTTTACAAGAACCTCGTTTACCGTACAAGTTCAACATCGCAGAAAGTGAAAAATGGATAAAGAAGTTGTGGTATTTACTTACAAAGCAATATCACTCAGCAATGAAATCTATGTCATCAGGCCCTTAGCAGCACAATGAGTGGATTCAGGTATGATGATTCTAACTGAAATAAGTCACACAGAAAAAGAACCATCATAAGATATCAGTAATACACGGAATGTAAACTTGGCTACACAGGAACTGAATTACAGAACAGAACAGGGTCTCAAATTTAGAAAACCAACTTATGCTTGCTTAAGGGGAAAGGTGAGTTGGGGTGCTGCATAAAACCAGAGATTGAAATGAGCACAGATAAAGTTCCTTAAGCCAAATATGGAATAGACAAGAGCTACTCCTTGCTCAACGAAATGGACTCAACACCGCATATTAAATGCCTAAGAATGTACCTGACTAGTAAGTATCTTAAAACCTATGGATTGCTATGTCTCCGAAAGAGAATCAAGCATGTGTACAGGGGCATAAACGCAGCAGTGATAGGATTGGAGAGGTTCGGTGAGCAAATGAAGACCCTTTGAAGTCATATTGCATGGTACCCATTCCACGGGTTTCAACTACCCAGGTTTAAGGTATTCTTCCTTCAGCTAAAACATGCATGTGGAACCTAGAGTATGATCAACCATGTGATCGGGAGACGTGTTCAAATATGTCTCAGTTTTCGTACCCTGGTACTCGGGTGCAACATTCCAGACGCTTTACTAACACCCTCCCGACTTGGAGAGTCAGTCCCTTTAACCTCCTGTTTGGCCCAGTTTGCAATTTCTGCGGAAGATGAACAGGAATAGCGAGAACCAATGAGAGACTAGCTGGAGGTGTCTGGACGGGCAAATTTAACTCTCATTTCCCACCAGGAAGAGGAATTAACCAAAGGCTCAGCGTGCCGTGCCGGAACCAGATTAGGGCCTGAAGCCATCCTGCGGTGTTGCGGCCAGGTCACAAGAAAGCGAGTTGAAGAAAGGAGCTCAGGGGCACTGTAATTCACAAACCTGCAGAGTTATAAATGACAGCTATCGTCCAAAAATATACTGAAGTAAGGCTGCCAAGAGGACTTGAAAGCGGGGCAGAATTGCAGGAAACCGATTTCAGGAGGTAGACTGGAATTGCATTGAAAGCATAGGAAAAGAGGCAGAACGTCCACAATGATGCACTTGGCCAAAAAGGGCGTATGCGTTTTTTCCTGAATATATTCAGGAAAAAACGCATACGCCCTTTTTGGCCAACCAAGCAAGCTTGCAAAGGAAATCTGCACTACAATGAAGTCTCACTTCCCCCCGGTCAAAAGGGCCATCTGAAAAAAGTGTAAAATCCAGAAAGGCAGGACAGGCCATGGAGAACTGGGAGCCTTGTTATGCTGATGGGCGGGATGTAAATTGCCAACAGACACTCGGGAGAAGTGTATGGTGTTTCCTGAAACATCTAAAAAACAAAGCAACAGAGCCTAGGGCACTTCCACTTATGGTCCTATAGCTTAGGGAAATTAAAATCAAAAAGACACAGCCACCCCAAAGTTTGGGACGCCTCTGTTTACAAGAACCTCGTTTACAGTACAAGTTCAACATCGCAGAAAGTGAAAAATGGATAAAGAAGTTGTGGTATTTACTTACAAAGCAATATCACTCAGCAATGAAATCTATGTCATCAGGCCCTTAGCAGCACAATGAGTGGATTCAGGTATGATGATTCTAACTGAAAAAAGTCACACAGAAAAAGAAACATCATAAGATATCAGTAATACACGGAATGTAAACTTGGCTACACAGGAACTGAATTACAGAACAGAACAGGGTCTCAAATTTAGAAAACCAACTTATGCTTGCTTAAGGGGAAAGGTGAGTTGGGGTGCTGCATAAAACCAGAGATTGAAATGAGCACAGATAAAGTTCCTTAAGCCAAATATGGAATAGACAAGAGCTACTCCTTGCTCAACGAAATGGACTCAACACCGCATATTAAATGCCTAAGAATGTACCTGACTAGTAAGTATCTTAAAACCTATGGATTGCTATGTCTCCGAAAGAGAATCAAGCATGTGTACAGGGGCATAAACGCAGCAGTGATAGGATTGGAGAGGTTCGGTGAGCAAATGAAGACCCTTTGAAGTCATATTGCATGGTACCCATTCCACGGGTTTCAACTACCCAGGTTTAAGGTATTCTTCCTTCAGCTAAAACATGCATGTGGAACCTAGAGTATGATCAACCATGTGATCGGGAGACGTGTTCAAATATGTCTCAGTTTTCGTACCCTGGTACTCGGGTGCAACATTCCAGACGCTTTACTAACACCCTCCCGACTTGGAGAGTCAGTCCCTTTAACCTCCTGTTTGGCCCAGTTTGCAATTTCTGCGGAAGATGAACAGGAATAGCGAGAACCAATGAGAGACTAGCTGGAGGTGTCTGGACGGGCAAATTTAACTCTCATTTCCCACCAGGAAGAGGAATTAACCAAAGGCTCAGCGTGCCGTGCCGGAACCAGATTAGGGCCTGAAGCCATCCTGCGGTGTTGCGGCCAGCTCAAAAGAAAGCGAGTTGAAGAAAGGAGCTCAGGGGCACTGTAATTCACAAACCTGCAGAGTTATAAATGACAGCTATCGTCCAAAAATATACTGAAGTAAGGCTGCCAAGAGGACTTGAAAGCGGGGCAGAATTGCAGGAAACCGATTTCAGGAGGTAGACTGGAATTGCATTGAAAGCATAGGAAAAGAGGCAGAACGTCCACAATGATGCACTTGGCCAAAAAGGGCGTATGCGTTTTTTCCTGAATATATTCAGGAAAAAACGCATACGCCCTTTTTGGCCAACCAAGCAAGCTTGCAAAGGAAATCTGCACTACAATGAAGTCTCACTTCCCCCCGGTCAAAAGGGCCATCTGAAAAAAGTGTAAAATCCAGAAAGGCAGGACAGGCCATGGAGAACTGGGAGCCTTGTTATGCTGATGGGCGGGATGTAAATTGCCAACAGACACTCGGGAGAAGTGTATGGTGTTTCCTGAAACATCTAAAAAACAAAGCAACAGAGCCTAGGGCACTTCCACTTATGGTCCTATAGCTTAGGGAAATTAAAATCAAAAAGACACAGCCACCCCAAAGTTTGGGACGCCTCTGTTTACAAGAACCTCGTTTACAGTACAAGTTCAACATCGCAGAAAGTGAAAAATGGATAAAGAAGTTGTGGTATTTACTTACAAAGCAATATCACTCAGCAATGAAATCTATGTCATCAGGCCCTTAGCAGCACAATGAGTGGATTCAGGTATGATGATTCTAACTGAAATAAGTCACACAGAAAAAGAAACATCATAAGATATCAGTAATACACGGAATGTAAACTTGGCTACACAGGAACTGAATTACAGAACAGAACAGGGTCTCAAATTTAGAAAACCAACTTATGCTTGCTTAAGGGGAAAGGTGAGTTGGGGTGCTGCATAAAACCAGAGATTGAAATGAGCACAGATAAAGTTCCTTAAGCCAAATATGGAATAGACAAGAGCTACTCCTTGCTCAACGAAATGGACTCAACACCGCATATTAAATGCCTAAGAATGTACCTGACTAGTAAGTATCTTAAAACCTATGGATTGCTATGTCTCCGAAAGAGAATCAAGCATGTGTACAGGGGCATAAACGCAGCAGTGATAGGATTGGAGAGGTTCGGTGAGCAAATGAAGACCCTTTGAAGTCATATTGCATGGTACCCATTCCACGGGTTTCAACTACCCAGGTTTAAGGTATTCTTCCTTCAGCTAAAACATGCATGTGGAACCTAGAGTATGATCAACCATGTGATCGGGAGACGTGTTCAAATATGTCTCAGTTTTCGTACCCTGGTACTCGGGTGCAACATTCCAGACGCTTTACTAACACCCTCCCGACTTGGAGAGTCAGTCCCTTTAACCTCCTGTTTGGCCCAGTTTGCAATTTCTGCGGAAGATGAACAGGAATAGCGAGAACCAATGAGAGACTAGCTGGAGGTGTCTGGACGGGCAAATTTAACTCTCATTTCCCACCAGGAAGAGGAATTAACCAAAGGCTCAGCGTGCCGTGCCGGAACCAGATTAGGGCCTGAAGCCATCCTGCGGTGTTGCGGCCAGCTCAAAAGAAAGCGAGTTGAAGAAAGGAGCTCAGGGGCACTGTAATTCACAAACCTGCAGAGTTATAAATGACAGCTATCGTCCAAAAATATACTGAAGTAAGGCTGCCAAGAGGACTTGAAAGCGGGGCAGAATTGCAGGAAACCGATTTCAGGAGGCAGACTGGAATTGCATTGAAAGCATAGGAAAAGAGGCAGAACGTCCACAATGATGCACTTGGCCAAAAAGGGCGTATGCGTTTTTTCCTGAATATATTCAGGAAAAAACGCATACGCCCTTTTTGGCCAACCAAGCAAGCTTGCAAAGGAAATCTACACTACAATGAAGTCTCACTTCCCCCCGGTCAAAAGGGCCATCTGAAAAAAGTGTAAAATCCAGAAAGGCAGGACAGGCCATGGAGAACTGGGAGCCTTGTTATGCTGATGGGCGGGATGTAAATTGCCAACAGACACTCGGGAGAAGTGTATGGTGTTTCCTGAAACATCTAAAAAACAAAGCAACAGAGCCTAGGGCACTTCCACTTATGGTCCTATAGCTTAGGGAAATTAAAATCAAAAAGACACAGCCACCCCAAAGTTTGGGACGCCTCTGTTTACAAGAACCTCGTTTACCGTACAAGTTCAACATCGCAGAAAGTGAAAAATGGATAAAGAAGTTGTGGTATTTACTTACAAAGCAATATCACTCAGCAATGAAATCTATGTCATCAGGCCCTTAGCAGCACAATGAGTGGATTCAGGTATGATGATTCTAACTGAAATAAGTCACACAGAAAAAGAAACATCATAAGATATCAGTAATACACGGAATGTAAACTTGGCTACACCAGAACTGAATTACAGAACAGAACAGGGTCTCAAATTTAGAAAACCAACTTATGCTTGCTTAAGGGGAAAGGTGAGTTGGGGTGCTGCATAAAACCAGAGATTGAAATGAGCACAGATAAAGTTCCTTAAGCCAAATATGGAATAGACAAGAGCTACTCCTTGCTCAACGAAATGGACTCAACACCGCATATTAAATGCCTAAGAATGTACCTGACTAGTAAGTATCTTAAAACCTATGGATTGCTATGTCTCCGAAAGAGAATCAAGCATGTGTACAGGGGCATAAACGCAGCAGTGATAGGATTGGAGAGGTTCGGTGAGCAAATGAAGACCCTTTGAAGTCATATTGCATGGTACCCATTCCACGGGTTTCAACTACCCAGGTTTAAGGTATTCTTCCTTCAGCTAAAACATGCATGTGGAACCTAGAGTATGATCAACCATGTGATCGGGAGACGTGTTCAAATATGTCTCAGTTTTCGTACCCTGGTACTCGGGTGCAACATTCCAGACGCTTTACTAACACCCTCTCGCCTTGGAGAGTCAGTCCCTTTAACCTCCTGTTTGGCCCAGTTTGCAATTTCTGCGGAAGATGAACAGGAATAGCGAGAACCAATGAGAGACTAGCTGGAGGTGTCTGGACGGGCAAATTTAACTCTCATTTTCCACCAGGAAGAGGAATTAACCAAAGGCTCAGCGTGCCATGCCAGAACCAGATTAGGGCCTGAAGCCATCCTGCGGTGTTGCGGCCAGCTCAAAAGAAAGCGAGTTGAAGAAAGGAGCTCATGGGCACTGTAATTCACAAACCTGCAGAGTTATAAATGACAGCTATCGTCCAAAAATATACTGAAGTAAGGCTGCCAAGAGGACTTGAAAGCAGGGCAAAATTGCAGGAAACCGATTTCAGGAGGCAGACTGGAATTGCATTGAAAGCATAGGAAAAGAGGCAGAACGTCCACAATGATGCACTTGGCCAAAAAGGGCGTATGCGTTTTTTCCTGAATATATTCAGGAAAAAACGCATACGCCCTTTTTGGCCAACCAAGCAAGCTTGCAAAGGAAATCTGCACTACAATGAAGTCTCACTTCCCCCAGGTCAAAAGGGCCATCTGAAAAAAGTGTAAAATCCAGAAAGGCAGGACAGGCCATGGAGAACTGGGAGCCTTGTTATGCTGATGGGCGGGATGTAAATTGCCAACAGACACTCGGGAGAAGTGTATGGTGTTTCCTGAAACATCTAAAAAACAAAGCAACAGAGCCTAGGGCACTTCCACTTATGGTCCTATAGCTTAGGGAAATTAAAATCAAAAAGACACAGCCACCCCAAAGTTTGGGACGCCTCTGTTTACAAGAACCTCGTTTACAGTACAAGTTCAACATCGCAGAAAGTGAAAAATGGATAAAGAAGTTGTGGTATTTACTTACAAAGCAATATCACTCAGCAATGAAATCTATGTCATCAGGCCCTTAGCAGCACAATGAGTGGATTCAGGTATGATGATTCTAACTGAAATAAGTCACACAGAAAAAGAAACATCATAAGATATCAGTAATACACGGAATGTAAACTTGGCTACACAGGAACTGAATTACAGAACAGAACAGGGTCTCAAATTTAGAAAACCAACTTATGCTTGCTTAAGGGTAAAGGTGAGTTGGGGTGCTGCATAAAACCAGAGATTGAAATGAGCACAGATAAAGTTCCTTAAGCCAAATATGGAATAGACAAGAGCTACTCCTTGCTCAACGAAATGGACTCAACACCGCATATTAAACGCCTAAGAATGTACCTGACTAGTAAGTATCTTAAAACCTATGGATTGCTATGTCTCCGAAAGAGAATCAAGCATGTGTACAGGGGCATAAACGCAGCAGTGATAGGATTGGAGAGGTTCGGTGAGCAAATGAAGACCCTTTGAAGTCATATTGCATGGTACCCATTCCACGGGTTTCAACTACCCAGGTTTAAGGTATTCTTCCTTCAGCTAAAACATGCATGTGGAACCTAGAGTATGATCAACCATGTGATCGGGAGACGTGTTCAAATATGTCTCAGTTTTCGTACCCTGGTACTCGGGTGCAACATTCCAGACGCTTTACTAACACCCTCCCGACTTGGAGAGTCAGTCCCTTTAAACTCCTGTTTGGCCCAGTTTGCAATTTCTGCGGAAGATGAACAGGAATAGCGAGAACCAATGAGAGACTAGCTGGAGGTGTCTGGACGGGCAAATTTAACTCTCATTTCCCACCAGGAAGAGGAATTAACCAAAGGCTCAGCGTGCCGTGCCGGAACCAGATTAGGGCCTGAAGCCATCCTGCGGTGTTGCGGCCAGCTCAAAAGAAAGCGAGTTGAAGAAAGGAGCTCAGGGGCACTGTAATTCACAAACCTGCAGAGTTATAAATGACAGCTATCGTCCAAAAATATACTGAAGTAAGGCTGCCAAGAGGACTTGAAAGCGGGGCAGAATTGCAGGAAACCGATTTCAGGAGGCAGACTGGAATTGCATTGAAAGCATAGGAAAAGAGGCAGAACGTCCACAATGATGCACTTGGCCAAAAAGGGCGTATGCGTTTTTTCCTGAATATATTCAGGAAAAAACGCATACGCCCTTTTTGGCCAACCAAGCAAGCTTGCAAAGGAAATCTGCACTACAATGAAGTCTCACTTCCCCCCGGTCAAAAGGGCCATCTGAAAAAAGTGTAAAATCCAGAAAGGCAGGACAGGCCATGGAGAACTGGGAGCCTTGTTATGCTGATGGGCGGGATGTAAATTGCCAACAGACACTCGGGAGAAGTGTATGGTGTTTCCTGAAACATCTAAAAAACAAAGCAACAGAGCCTAGGGCACTTCCACTTATGGTCCTATAGCTTAGGGAAATTAAAATCAAAAAGACACAGCCACCCCAAAGTTTGGGACGCCTCTGTTTACAAGAACCTCGTTTACAGTACAAGTTCAACATCGCAGAAAGTGAAAAATGGATAAAGAAGTTGTGGTATTTACTTACAAAGCAATATCACTCAGCAATGAAATCTATGTCATCAGGCCCTTAGCAGCACAATGAGTGGATTCAGGTATGATGATTCTAACTGAAATAAGTCACACAGAAAAAGAAACATCATAAGATATCAGTAATACACGGAATGTAAACTTGGCTACACAGGAACTGAATTACAGAACAGAACAGGGTCTCAAATTTAGAAAACCAACTTATGCTTGCTTAAGGGGAAAGGTGAGTTGGGGTGCTGCATAAAACCAGAGATTGAAATGAGCACAGATAAAGTTCCTTAAGCCAAATATGGAATAGACAAGAGCTACTCCTTGCTCAACGAAATGGACTCAACACCGCATATTAAATGCCTAAGAATGTACCTGACTAGTAAGTATCTTAAAACCTATGGATTGCTATGTCTCCGAAAGAGAATCAAGCATGTGTACAGGGGCATAAACGCAGCAGTGATAGGATTGGAGAGGTTCGGTGAGCAAATGAAGACCCTTTGAAGTCATATTGCATGGTACCCATTCCACGGGTTTCAACTACCCAGGTTTAAGGTATTCTTCCTTCAGCTAAAACATGCATGTGGAACCTAGAGTATGATCAACCATGTGATCGGGAGACGTGTTCAAATATGTCTCAGTTTTCGTACCCTGGTACTCGGGTGCAACATTCCAGACGCTTTACTAACACCCTCCCGACTTGGAGAGTCAGTCCCTTTAACCTCCTGTTTGGCCCAGTTTGCAATTTCTGCGGAAGATGAACAGGAATAGCGAGAACCAATGAGAGACTAGCTGGAGGTGTCTGGACGGGCAAATTTAACTCTCATTTCCCACCAGGAAGAGGAATTAACCAAAGGCTCAGCGTGCCGTGCCGGAACCGGATTAGGGCCTGAAGCCATCCTGCGGTGTTGCGGCCAGCTCAAAAGAAAGCGAGTTGAAGAAAGGAGCTCAGGGGCACTGTAATTCACAAACCTGCAGAGTTATAAATGACAGCTATCGTCCAAAAATATACTGAAGTAAGGCTGCCAAGAGGACTTGAAAGCGGGGCAGAATTGCAGGAAACCGATTTCAGGAGGTAGACTGGAATTGCATTGAAAGCATAGGAAAAGAGGCAGAACGTCCACAATGATGCACTTGGCCAAAAAGGGCGTATGCGTTTTTTCCTGAATATATTCAGGAAAAAACGCATACGCCCTTTTTGGCCAACCAAGCAAGCTTGCAAAGGAAATCTGCACTACAATGAAGTCTCACTTCCCCCCGGTCAAAAGGGCCATCTGAAAAAAGTGTAAAATCCAGAAAGGCAGGACAGGCCATGGAGAACTGGGAGCCTTGTTATGCTGATGGGCGGGATGTAAATTGCCAACAGACACTCGGGAGAAGTGTATGGTGTTTCCTGAAACATCTAAAAAACAAAGCAACAGAGCCTAGGGCACTTCCACTTATGGTCCTATAGCTTAGGGAAATTAAAATCAAAAAGACACAGCCACCCCAAAGTTTGGGACGCCTCTGTTTACAAGAACCTCGTTTACAGTACAAGTTCAACATCGCAGAAAGTGAAAAATGGATAAAGAAGTTGTGGTATTTACTTACAAAGCAATATCACTCAGCAATGAAATCTATGTCATCAGGCCCTTAGCAGCACAATGAGTGGATTCAGGTATGATGATTCTAACTGAAATAAGTCACACAGAAAAAGAACCATCATAAGATATCAGTAATACACGGAATGTAAACTTGGCTACACAGGAACTGAATTACAGAACAGAACAGGGTCTCAAATTTAGAAAACCAACTTATGCTTGCTTAAGGGGAAAGGTGAGTTGGGGTGCTGCATAAAACCAGAGATTGAAATGAGCACAGATAAAGTTCCTTAAGCCAAATATGGAATAGACAAGAGCTACTCCTTGCTCAACGAAATGGACTCAACACCGCATATTAAATGCCTAAGAATGTACCTGACTAGTAAGTATCTTAAAACCTATGGATTGCTATGTCTCCGAAAGAGAATCAAGCATGTGTACAGGGGCATAAACGCAGCAGTGATAGGATTGGAGAGGTTCGGTGAGCAAATGAAGACCCTTTGAAGTCATATTGCATGGTACCCATTCCACGGGTTTCAACTACCCAGGTTTAAGGTATTCTTCCTTCAGCTAAAACATGCATGTGGAACCTAGAGTCTGATCAACCATGTGATCGGGAGACGTGTTCAAATATGTCTCAGTTTTCGTACCCTGGTACTCGGGTGCAACATTCCAGACGCTTTACTAACACCCTCCCGACTTGGAGAGTCAGTCCCTTTAACCTCCTGTTTGGCCCAGTTTGCAATTTCTGCGGAAGATGAACAGGAATAGCGAGAACCAATGAGAGACTAGCTGGAAGGTGTCTGGACGGGCAAATTTAACTCTCATTTCCCACCAGGAAGAGGAATTAACCAAAGGCTCAGCGTGCCGTGCCGGAACCAGATTAGGGCCTGAAGCCATCCTGCGGTGTTGCGGCCAGCTCAAAAGAAAGCGAGTTGAAGAAAGGAGCTCAGGGGCACTGTAATTCACAAACCTGCAGAGTTATAAATGACAGCTATCGTCCAAAAATATACTGAAGTAAGGCTGCCAAGAGGACTTGAAAGCGGGGCAGAATTGCAGGAAACCGATTTCAGGAGGCAGACTGGAATTGCATTGAAAGCATAGGAAAAGAGGCAGAACGTCCACAATGATGCACTTGGCCAAAAAGGGCGTATGCGTTTTTTCCTGAATATATTCAGGAAAAAACGCATACGCCCTTTTTGGCCAACCAAGCAAGCTTGCAAAGGAAATCTGCACTACAATGAAGTCTCACTTCCCCCCGGTCAAAAGGGCCATCTGAAAAAAGTGTAAAATCCAGAAAGGCAGGACAGGCCATGGAGAACTGGGAGCCTTGTTATGCTGATGGGCGGGATGTAAATTGCCAACAGACACTCGGGAGAAGTGTATGGTGTTTCCTGAAACATCTAAAAAACAAAGCAACAGAGCCTAGGGCACTTCCACTTATGGTCCTATAGCTTAGGGAAATTAAAATCAAAAAGACACAGCCACCCCAAAGTTTGGGACGCCTCTGTTTACAAGAACCTCGTTTACAGTACAAGTTCAACATCGCAGAAAGTGAAAAATGGATAAAGAAGTTGTGGTATTTACTTACAAAGCAATATCACTCAGCAATGAAATCTATGTCATCAGGCCCTTAGCAGCACAATGAGTGGATTCAGGTATGATGATTCTAACTGAAATAAGTCACACAGAAAAAGAAACATCATAAGATATCAGTAATACACGGAATGTAAACTTGGCTACACAGGAACTGAATTACAGAACAGAACAGGGTCTCAAATTTAGAAAACCAACTTATGCTTGCTTAAGGGTAAAGGTGAGTTGGGGTGCTGCATAAAACCAGAGATTGAAATGAGCACAGATAAAGTTCCTTAAGCCAAATATGGAATAGACAAGAGCTACTCCTTGCTCAACGAAATGGACTCAACACCGCATATTAAATGCCTAAGAATGTACCTGACTAGTAAGTATCTTAAAACCTATGGATTGCTATGTCTCCGAAAGAGAATCAAGCATGTGTACAGGGGCATAAACGCAGCAGTGATAGGATTGGAGAGGTTCGGTGAGCAAATGAAGACCCTTTGAAGTCATATTGCATGGTACCCATTCCACGGGTTTCAACTACCCAGGTTTAAGGTATTCTTCCTTCAGCTAAAACATGCATGTGGAACCTAGATTATGATCAACCATGTGATCGGGAGACGTGTTCAAATATGTCTCAGTTTTCGTACCCTGGTACTCGGGTGCAACATTCCAGACGCTTTACTAACACCCTCCCGACTTGGAGAGTCAGTCCCTTTAACCTCCTGTTTGGCCCAGTTTGCAATTTCTGCGGAAGATGAACAGGAATAGCGAGAACCAATGAGAGACTAGCTGGAGGTGTCTGGACGGGCAAATTTAACTCTCATTTCCCACCAGGAAGAGGAATTAACCAAAGGCTCAGCGTGCCGTGCCGGAACCAGATTAGGGCCTGAAGCCATCCTGCGGTGTTGCGGCCAGCTCAAAAGAAAGCGAGTTGAAGAAAGGAGCTCAGGGGCACTGTAATTCACAAACCTGCAGAGTTATAAATGACAGCTATCGTCCAAAAATATACTGAAGTAAGGCTGCCAAGAGGACTTGAAAGCGGGGCAGAATTGCAGGAAACCGATTTCAGGAGGCAGACTGGAATTGCATTGAAAGCATAGGAAAAGAGGCAGAACGTCCACAATGATGCACTTGGCCAAAAAGGGCGTATGCGTTTTTTCCTGAATATATTCAGGAAAAAACGCATACGCCCTTTTTGGCCAACCAAGCAAGCTTGCAAAGGAAATCTACACTACAATGAAGTCTCACTTCCCCCCGGTCAAAAGGGCCATCTGAAAAAAGTGTAAAATCCAGAAAGGCAGGACAGGCCATGGAGAACTGGGAGCCTTGTTATGCTGATGGGCGGGATGTAAATTGCCAACAGACACTCGGGAGAAGTGTATGGTGTTTCCTGAAACATCTAAAAAACAAAGCAACAGAGCCTAGGGCACTTCCACTTATGGTCCTATAGCTTAGGGAAATTAAAATCAAAAAGACACAGCCACCCCAAAGTTTGGGACGCCTCTGTTTACAAGAACCTCGTTTACCATACCAGTTCAACATCGCAGAAAGTGAAAAATGGATAAAGAAGTTGTGGTATTTACTTACAAAGCAATATCACTCAGCAATGAAATCTATGTCATCAGGCCCTTAGCAGCACAATGAGTGGATTCAGGTATGATGATTCTAACTGAAATAAGTCACACAGAAAAAGAACCATCATAAGATATCAGTAATACACGGAATGTAAACTTGGCTACACAGGAACTGAATTACAGAACAGAACAGGGTCTCAAATTTAGAAAACCAACTTATGCTTGCTTAAGGGGAAAGGTGAGTTGGGGTGCTGCATAAAACCAGAGATTGAAATGAGCACAGATAAAGTTCCTTAAGCCAAATATGGAATAGACAAGAGCTACTCCTTGCTCAACGAAATGGACTCAACACCGCATATTAAATGCCTAAGAATGTACCTGACTAGTAAGTATCTTAAAACCTATGGATTGCTATGTCTCCGAAAGAGAATCAAGCATGTGTACAGGGGCATAAACGCAGCAGTGATAGGATTGGAGAGGTTCGGTGAGCAAATGAAGACCCTTTGAAGTCATATTGCATGGTACCCATTCCACGGGTTTCAACTACCCAGGTTTAAGGTATTCTTCCTTCAGCTAAAACATGCATGTGGAACCTAGAGTATGATCAACCATGTGATCGGGAGACGTGTTCAAATATGTCTCAGTTTTCGTACCCTGGTACTCGGGTGCAACATTCCAGACGCTTTACTAACACCCTCCCGACTTGGAGAGTCAGTCCCTTTAAACTCCTGTTTGGCCCAGTTTGCAATTTCTGCGGAAGATGAACAGGAATAGCGAGAACCAATGAGAGACTAGCTGGAAGGTGTCTGGACGGGCAAATTTAACTCTCATTTCCCACCAGGAAGAGGAATTAACCAAAGGCTCAGCGTGCCGTGCCGGAACCAGATTAGGGCCTGAAGCCATCCTGCGGTGTTGCGGCCAGCTCAAAAGAAAGCGAGTTGAAGAAAGGAGCTCAGGGGCACTGTAATTCACAAACCTGCAGAGTTATAAATGACAGCTATCGTCCAAAAATATACTGAAGTAAGGCTGCCAAGAGGACTTGAAAGCGGGGCAGAATTGCAGGAAACCGATTTCAGGAGGCAGACTGGAATTGCATTGAAAGCATAGGAAAAGAGGCAGAACGTCCACAATGATGCACTTGGCCAAAAAGGGCGTATGCGTTTTTTCCTGAATATATTCAGGAAAAAACGCATACGCCCTTTTTGGCCAACCAAGCAAGCTTGCAAAGGAAATCTGCACTACAATGAAGTCTCACTTCCCCCCGGTCAAAAGGGCCATCTGAAAAAAGTGTAAAATCCAGAAAGGCAGGACAGGCCATGGAGAACTGGGAGCCTTGTTATGCTGATGGGCGGGATGTAAATTGCCAACAGACACTCGGGAGAAGTGTATGGTGTTTCCTGAAACATCTAAAAAACAAAGCAACAGAGCCTAGGGCACTTCCACTTATGGTCCTATAGCTTAGGGAAATTAAAATCAAAAAGACACAGCCACCCCAAAGTTTGGGACGCCTCTGTTTACAAGAACCTCGTTTACCGTACAAGTTCAACATCGCAGAAAGTGAAAAATGGATAAAGAAGTTGTGGTATTTACTTACAAAGCAATATCACTCAGCAATGAAATCTATGTCATCAGGCCCTTAGCAGCACAATGAGTGGATTCAGGTATGATGATTCTAACTGAAATAAGTCACACAGAAAAAGAAACATCATAAGATATCAGTAATACACGGAATGTAAACTTGGCTACACCAGAACTGAATTACAGAACAGAACAGGGTCTCAAATTTAGAAAACCAACTTATGCTTGCTTAAGGGGAAAGGTGAGTTGGGGTGCTGCATAAAACCAGAGATTGAAATGAGCACAGATAAAGTTCCTTAAGCCAAATATGGAATAGACAAGAGCTACTCCTTGCTCAACGAAATGGACTCAACACCGCATATTAAATGCCTAAGAATGTACCTGACTAGTAAGTATCTTAAAACCTATGGATTGCTATGTCTCCGAAAGAGAATCAAGCATGTGTACAGGGGCATAAACGCAGCAGTGATAGGATTGGAGAGGTTCGGTGAGCAAATGAAGACCCTTTGAAGTCATATTGCATGGTACCCATTCCACGGGTTTCAACTACCCAGGTTTAAGGTATTCTTCCTTCAGCTAAAACATGCATGTGGAACCTAGAGTATGATCAACCATGTGATCGGGAGACGTGTTCAAATATGTCTCAGTTTTCGTACCCTGGTACTCGGGTGCAACATTCCAGACACTTTACTAACACCCTCCCGACTTGGAGAGTCAGTCCCTTTAACCTCCTGTTTGGCCCAGTTTGCAATTTCTGCGGAAGATGAACAGGAATAGCGAGAACCAATGAGAGACTAGCTGGAGGTGTCTGGACGGGCAAATTTAACTCTCATTTCCCACCAGGAAGAGGAATTAACCAAAGGCTCAGCGTGCCGTGCCGGAACCAGATTAGGGCCTGAAGCCATCCTGCGGTGTTGCGGCCAGGTCACAAGAAAGCGAGTTGAAGAAAGGAGCTCAGGGGCACTGTAATTCACAAACCTGCAGAGTTATAAATGACAGCTATCGTCCAAAAATATACTGAAGTAAGGCTGCCAAGAGGACTTGAAAGCGGGGCAGAATTGCAGGAAACCGATTTCAGGAGGTAGACTGGAATTGCATTGAAAGCATAGGAAAAGAGGCAGAACGTCCACAATGATGCACTTGGCCAAAAAGGGCGTATGCGTTTTTTCCTGAATATATTCAGGAAAAAACGCATACGCCCTTTTTGGCCAACCAAGCAAGCTTGCAAAGGAAATCTGCACTACAATGAAGTCTCACTTCCCCCCGGTCAAAAGGGCCATCTGAAAAAAGTGTAAAATCCAGAAAGACAGGACAGGCCATGGAGAACTGGGAGCCTTGTTATGCTGATGGGCGGGATGTAAATTGCCAACAGACACTCGGGAGAAGTGTATGGTGTTTCCTGAAACATCTAAAAAACAAAGCAACAGAGCCTAGGGCACTTCCACTTATGGTCCTATAGCTTAGGGAAATTAAAATCAAAAAGACACAGCCACCCCAAAGTTTGGGACGCCTCTGTTTACAAGAACCTCGTTTACCGTACAAGTTCAACATCGCAGAAAGTGAAAAATGGATAAAGAAGTTGTGGTATTTACTTACAAAGCAATATCACTCAGCAATGAAATCTATGTCATCAGGCCCTTAGCAGCACAATGAGTGGATTCAGGTATGATGATTCTAACTGAAATAAGTCACACAGAAAAAGAACCATCATAAGATATCAGTAATACACGGAATGTAAACTTGGCTACACAGGAACTGAATTACAGAACAGAACAGGGTCTCAAATTTAGAAAACCAACTTATGCTTGCTTAAGGGGAAAGGTGAGTTGGGGTGCTGCATAAAACCAGAGATTGAAATGAGCACAGATAAAGTTCCTTAAGCCAAATATGGAATAGACAAGAGCTACTCCTTGCTCAACGAAATGGACTCAACACCGCATATTAAATGCCTAAGAATGTACCTGACTAGTAAGTATCTTAAAACCTATGGATTGCTATGTCTCCGAAAGAGAATCAAGCATGTGTACAGGGGCATAAACGCAGCAGTGATAGGATTGGAGAGGTTCGGTGAGCAAATGAAGACCCTTTGAAGTCATATTGCATGGTACCCATTCCACGGGTTTCAACTACCCAGGTTTAAGGTATTCTTCCTTCAGCTAAAACATGCATGTGGAACCTAGATTATGATCAACCATGTGATCGGGAGACGTGTTCAAATATGTCTCAGTTTTCGTACCCTGGTACTCGGGTGCAACATTCCAGACGCTTTACTAACACCCTCCCGACTTGGAGAGTCAGTCCCTTTAACCTCCTGTTTGGCCCAGTTTGCAATTTCTGCGGAAGATGAACAGGAATAGCGAGAACCAATGAGAGACTAGCTGGAGGTGTCTGGACGGGCAAATTTAACTCTCATTTCCCACCAGGAAGAGGAATTAACCAAAGGCTCAGCGTGCCGTGCCGGAACCAGATTAGGGCCTGAAGCCATCCTGCGGTGTTGCGGCCAGCTCAAAAGAAAGCGAGTTGAAGAAAGGAGCTCAGGGGCACTGTAATTCACAAACCTGCAGAGTTATAAATGACAGCTATCGTCCAAAAATATACTGAAGTAAGGCTGCCAAGAGGACTTGAAAGCGGGGCAGAATTGCAGGAAACCGATTTCAGGAGGCAGACTGGAATTGCATTGAAAGCATAGGAAAAGAGGCAGAACGTCCACAATGATGCACTTGGCCAAAAAGGGCGTATGCGTTTTTTCCTGAATATATTCAGGAAAAAACGCATACGCCCTTTTTGGCCAACCAAGCAAGCTTGCAAAGGAAATCTACACTACAATGAAGTCTCACTTCCCCCCGGTCAAAAGGGCCATCTGAAAAAAGTGTAAAATCCAGAAAGGCAGGACAGGCCATGGAGAACTGGGAGCCTTGTTATGCTGATGGGCGGGATGTAAATTGCCAACAGACACTCGGGAGAAGTGTATGGTGTTTCCTGAAACATCTAAAAAACAAAGCAACAGAGCCTAGGGCACTTCCACTTATGGTCCTATAGCTTAGGGAAATTAAAATCAAAAAGACACAGCCACCCCAAAGTTTGGGACGCCTCTGTTTACAAGAACCTCGTTTACCGTACCAGTTCAACATCGCAGAAAGTGAAAAATGGATAAAGAAGTTGTGGTATTTACTTACAAAGCAATATCACTCAGCAATGAAATCTATGTCATCAGGCCCTTAGCAGCACAATGAGTGGATTCAGGTATGATGATTCTAACTGAAATAAGTCACACAGAAAAAGAAACATCATAAGATATCAGTAATACACGGAATGTAAACTTGGCTACACAGGAACTGAATTACAGAACAGAACAGGGTCTCAAATTTAGAAAACCAACTTATGCTTGCTTAAGGGTAAAGGTGAGTTGGGGTGCTGCATAAAACCAGAGATTGAAATGAGCACAGATAAAGTTCCTTAAGCCAAATATGGAATAGACAAGAGCTACTCCTTGCTCAACGAAATGGACTCAACACCGCATATTAAATGCCTAAGAATGTACCTGACTAGTAAGTATCTTAAAACCTATGGATTGCTATGTCTCCGAAAGAGAATCAAGCATGTGTACAGGGGCATAAACGCAGCAGTGATAGGATTGGAGAGGTTCGGTGAGCAAATGAAGACCCTTTGAAGTCATATTGCATGGTACCCATTCCACGGGTTTCAACTACCCAGGTTTAAGGTATTCTTCCTTCAGCTAAAACATGCATGTGGAACCTAGAGTATGATCAACCATGTGATCGGGAGACGTGTTCAAATATGTCTCAGTTTTCGTACCCTGGTACTCGGGTGCAACATTCCAGACGCTTTACTAACACCCTCCCGACTTGGAGAGTCAGTCCCTTTAACCTCCTGTTTGGCCCAGTTTGCAATTTCTGTGGAAGATGAACAGGAATAGCGAGAACCAATGAGAGACTAGCTGGAGGTGTCTGGACGGGCAAATTTAACTCTCATTTCCCACCAGGAAGAGGAATTAACCAAAGGCTCAGCGTGCCGTGCCGGAACCAGATTAGGGCCTGAAGCCATCCTGCGGTGTTGCGGCCAGCTCAAAAGAAAGCGAGTTGAAGAAAGGAGCTCAGGGGCACTGTAATTCACAAACCTGCAGAGTTATAAATGACAGCTATCGTCCAAAAATATACTGAAGTAAGGCTGCCAAGAGGACTTGAAAGCGGGGCAGAATTGCAGGAAACCGATTTCAGGAGGCAGACTGGAATTGCATTGAAAGCATAGGAAAAGAGGCAGAACGTCCACAATGATGCACTTGGCCAAAAAGGGCGTATGCGTTTTTTCCTGAATATATTCAGGAAAAAACGCATACGCCCTTTTTGGCCAACCAAGCAAGCTTGCAAAGGAAATCTGCACTACAATGAAGTCTCACTTCCCCCCGGTCAAAAGGGCCATCTGAAAAAAGTGTAAAATCCAGAAAGGCAGGACAGGCCATGGAGAACTGGGAGCCTTGTTATGCTGATGGGCGGGATGTAAATTGCCAACAGACACTCGGGAGAAGTGTATGGTGTTTCCTGAAACATCTAAAAAACAAAGCAACAGAGCCTAGGGCACTTCCACTTATGGTCCTATAGCTTAGGGAAATTAAAATCAAAAAGACACAGCCACCCCAAAGTTTGGGACGCCTCTGTTTACAAGAACCTCGTTTACCGTACAAGTTCAACATCGCAGAAAGTGAAAAATGGATAAAGAAGTTGTGGTATTTACTTACAAAGCAATATCACTCAG
Source organism: Pseudorca crassidens (assembly GCF_039906515.1). Lineage (NCBI taxonomy): Eukaryota > Metazoa > Chordata > Mammalia > Artiodactyla > Delphinidae > Pseudorca > Pseudorca crassidens. The sequence continues at coordinate 109,555,752 of NC_090303.1, read as the reverse complement.
CAATGAAATCTATGTCATCAGGCCCTTAGCAGCACAATGAGTGGATTCAGGTATGATGATTCTAACTGAAATAAGTCACACAGAAAAAGAACCATCATAAGATATCAGTAATACACGGAATGTAAACTTGGCTACACAGGAACTGAATTACAGAACAGAACAGGGTCTCAAATTTAGAAAACCAACTTATGCTTGCTTAAGGGGAAAGGTGAGTTGGGGTGCTGCATAAAACCAGAGATTGAAATGAGCACAGATAAAGTTCCTTAAGCCAAATATGGAATAGACAAGAGCTACTCCTTGCTCAACGAAATGGACTCAACACCGCATATTAAATGCCTAAGAATGTACCTGACTAGTAAGTATCTTAAAACCTATGGATTGCTATGTCTCCGAAAGAGAATCAAGCATGTGTACAGGGGCATAAACGCAGCAGTGATAGGATTGGAGAGGTTCGGTGAGCAAATGAAGACCCTTTGAAGTCATATTGCATGGTACCCATTCCACGGGTTTCAACTACCCAGGTTTAAGGTATTCTTCCTTCAGCTAAAACATGCATGTGGAACCTAGAGTATGATCAACCATGTGATCGGGAGACGTGTTCAAATATGTCTCAGTTTTCGTACCCTGGTACTCGGGTGCAACATTCCAGACGCTTTACTAACACCCTCCCGACTTGGAGAGTCAGTCCCTTTAACCTCCTGTTTGGCCCAGTTTGCAATTTCTGCGGAAGATGAACAGGAATAGCGAGAACCAATGAGAGACTAGCTGGAAGGTGTCTGGACGGGCAAATTTAACTCTCATTTCCCACCAGGAAGAGGAATTAACCAAAGGCTCAGCGTGCCATGCCGGAACCAGATTAGGGCCTGAAGCCATCCTGCGGTGTTGCGGCCAGCTCAAAAGAAAGCGAGTTGAAGAAAGGAGCTCAGGGGCACTGTAATTCACAAACCTGCAGAGTTATAAATGACAGCTATCGTCCAAAAATATACTGAAGTAAGGCTGCCAAGAGGACTTGAAAGCGGGGCAGAATTGCAGGAAACCGATTTCAGGAGGCAGACTGGAATTGCATTGAAAGCATAGGAAAAGAGGCAGAACGTCCACAATGATGCACTTGGCCAAAAAGGGCGTATGCGTTTTTTCCTGAATATATTCAGGAAAAAACGCATACGCCCTTTTTGGCCAACCAAGCAAGCTTGCAAAGGAAATCTGCACTACAATGAAGTCTCACTTCCCCCCGGTCAAAAGGGCCATCTGAAAAAAGTGTAAAATCCAGAAAGGCAGGACAGGCCATGGAGAACTGGGAGCCTTGTTATGCTGATGGGCGGGATGTAAATTGCCAACAGACACTCGGGAGAAGTGTATGGTGTTTCCTGAAACATCTAAAAAACAAAGCAACAGAGCCTAGGGCACTTCCACTTATGGTCCTATAGCTTAGGGAAATTAAAATCAAAAAGACACAGCCACCCCAAAGTTTGGGACGCCTCTGTTTACAAGAACCTCGTTTACCGTACAAGTTCAACATCGCAGAAAGTGAAAAATGGATAAAGAAGTTGTGGTATTTACTTACAAAGCAATATCACTCAGCAATGAAATCTATGTCATCAGGCCCTTAGCAGCACAATGAGTGGATTCAGGTATGATGATTCTAACTGAAATAAGTCACACAGAAAAAGAACCATCATAAGATATCAGTAATACACGGAATGTAAACTTGGCTACACAGGAACTGAATTACAGAACAGAACAGGGTCTCAAATTTAGAAAACCAACTTATGCTTGCTTAAGGGTAAAGGTGAGTTGGGGTGCTGCATAAAACCAGAGATTGAAATGAACACAGATAAAGTTCCTTAAGCCAAATATGGAATAGACAAGAGCTACTCCTTGCTCAACGAAATGGACTCAACACCGCATATTAAATGCCTAAGAATGTACCTGACTAGTAAGTATCTTAAAACCTATGGATTGCTATGTCTCCGAAAGAGAATCAAGCATGTGTACAGGGGCATAAACGCAGCAGTGATAGGATTGGAGAGGTTCGGTGAGCAAATGAAGACCCTTTGAAGTCATATTGCATGGTACCCATTCCACGGGTTTCAACTACCCAGGTTTAAGGTATTCTTCCTTCAGCTAAAACATGCATGTGGAACCTAGAGTATGATCAACCATGTGATCGGGAGATGTGTTCAAATATGTCTCAGTTTTCGTACCCTGGTACTCGGGTGCAACATTCCAGACGCTTTACTAACACCCTCCCGACTTGGAGAGTCAGTCCCTTTAACCTCCTGTTTGGCCCAGTTTGCAATTTCTGCGGAAGATGAACAGGAATAGCGAGAACCAATGAGAGACTAGCTGGAGGTGTCTGGACGGGCAAATTTAACTCTCATTTCCCACCAGGAAGAGGAATTAACCAAAGGCTCAGCGTGCCGTGCCGGAACCAGATTAGGGCCTGAAGCCATCCTGCGGTGTTGCGGCCAGCTCAAAAGAAAGCGAGTTGAAGAAAGGAGCTCAGGGGCACTGTAATTCACAAACCTGCAGAGTTATAAATGACAGCTATCGTCCAAAAATATACTGAAGTAAGGCTGCCAAGAGGACTTGAAAGCGGGGCAGAATTGCAGGAAACCGATTTCAGGAGGCAGACTGGAATTGCATTGAAAGCATAGGAAAAGAGGCAGAACGTCCACAATGATGCACTTGGCCAAAAAGGGCGTATGCGTTTTTTCCTGAATATATTCAGGAAAAAACGCATACGCCCTTTTTGGCCAACCAAGCAAGCTTGCAAAGGAAATCTGCACTACAATGAAGTCTCACTTCCCCCCGGTCAAAAGGGCCATCTGAAAAAAGTGTAAAATCCAGAAAGGCAGGACAGGCCATGGAGAACTGGGAGCCTTGTTATGCTGATGGGCGGGATGTAAATTGCCAACAGACACTCGGGAGAAGTGTATGGTGTTTCCTGAAACATCTAAAAAACAAAGCAACAGAGCCTAGGGCACTTCCACTTATGGTCCTATAGCTTAGGGAAATTAAAATCAAAAAGACACAGCCACCCCAAAGTTTGGGACGCCTCTGTTTACAAGAACCTCGTTTACCGTACAAGTTCAACATCGCAGAAAGTGAAAAATGGATAAAGAAGTTGTGGTATTTACTTACAAAGCAATATCACTCAGCAATGAAATCTATGTCATCAGGCCCTTAGCAGCACAATGAGTGGATTCAGGTATGATGATTCTAACTGAAATAAGTCACACAGAAAAAGAACCATCATAAGATATCAGTAATACACGGAATGTAAACTTGGCTACACAGGAACTGAATTACAGAACAGAACAGGGTCTCAAATTTAGAAAACCAACTTATGCTTGCTTAAGGGTAAAGGTGAGTTGGGGTGCTGCATAAAACCAGAGATTGAAATGAGCACAGATAAAGTTCCTTAAGCCAAATATGGAATAGACAAGAGCTACTCCTTGCTCAACGAAATGGACTCAACACCGCATATTAAATGCCTAAGAATGTACCTGACTAGTAAGTATCTTAAAACCTATGGATGGCTATGTCTCCGAAAGAGAATCAAGCATGTGTACAGGGGCATAAACGCAGCAGTGATAGGATTGGAGAGGTTCGGTGAGCAAATGAAGACCCTTTGAAGTCATATTGCATGGTACCCATTCCACGGGTTTCAACTACCCAGGTTTAAGGTATTCTTCCTTCAGCTAAAACATGCATGTGGAACCTAGAGTATGATCAACCATGTGATCGGGAGACGTGTTCAAATATGTCTCAGTTTTCGTACCCTGGTACTCGGGTGCAACATTCCAGACGCTTTACTAACACCCTCCCGACTTGGAGAGTCAGTCCCTTTAACCTCCTGTTTGGCCCAGTTTGCAATTTCTGCGGAAGATGAACAGGAATAGCGAGAACCAATGAGAGACTAGCTGGAAGGTGTCTGGACGGGCAAATTTAACTCTCATTTCCCACCAGGAAGAGAAATTAACCAAAGGCTCAGCGTGCCATGCCGGAACCAGATTAGGGCCTGAAGCCATCCTGCGGTGTTGCGGCCAGCTCAAAAGAAAGCGAGTTGAAGAAAGGAGCTCAGGGGCACTGTAATTCACAAACCTGCAGAGTTATAAATGACAGCTATCGTCCAAAAATATACTGAAGTAAGGCTGCCAAGAGGACTTGAAAGCGGGGCAGAATTGCAGGAAACCGATTTCAGGAGGCAGACTGGAATTGCATTGAAAGCATAGGAAAAGAGGCAGAACGTCCACAATGATGCACTTGGCCAAAAAGGGCGTATGCGTTTTTTCCTGAATATATTCAGGAAAAAACGCATACGCCCTTTTTGGCCAACCAAGCAAGCTTGCAAAGGAAATCTGCACTACAATGAAGTCTCACTTCCCCCCGGTCAAAAGGGCCATCTGAAAAAAGTGTAAAATCCAGAAAGGCAGGACAGGCCATGGAGAACTGGGAGCCTTGTTATGCTGATGGGCGGGATGTAAATTGCCAACAGACACTCGGGAGAAGTGTATGGTGTTTCCTGAAACATCTAAAAAACAAAGCAACAGAGCCTAGGGCACTTCCACTTATGGTCCTATAGCTTAGGGAAATTAAAATCAAAAAGACACAGCCACCCCAAAGTTTGGGACGCCTCTGTTTACAAGAACCTCGTTTACCGTACAAGTTCAACATCGCAGAAAGTGAAAAATGGATAAAGAAGTTGTGGTATTTACTTACAAAGCAATATCACTCAGCAATGAAATCTATGTCATCAGGCCCTTAGCAGCACAATGAGTGGATTCAGGTATGATGATTCTAACTGAAATAAGTCACACAGAAAAAGAACCATCATAAGATATCAGTAATACACGGAATGTAAACTTGGCTACACAGGAACTGAATTACAGAACAGAACAGGGTCTCAAATTTAGAAAACCAACTTATGCTTGCTTAAGGGTAAAGGTGAGTTGGGGTGCTGCATAAAACCAGAGATTGAAATGAACACAGATAAAGTTCCTTAAGCCAAATATGGAATAGACAAGAGCTACTCCTTGCTCAACGAAATGGACTCAACACCGCATATTAAATGCCTAAGAATGTACCTGACTAGTAAGTATCTTAAAACCTATGGATTGCTATGTCTCCGAAAGAGAATCAAGCATGTGTACAGGGGCATAAACGCAGCAGTGATAGGATTGGAGAGGTTCGGTGAGCAAATGAAGACCCTTTGAAGTCATATTGCATGGTACCCATTCCACGGGTTTCAACTACCCAGGTTTAAGGTATTCTTCCTTCAGCTAAAACATGCATGTGGAACCTAGAGTATGATCAACCATGTGATCGGGAGACGTGTTCAAATATGTCTCAGTTTTCGTACCCTGGTACTCGGGTGCAACATTCCAGACGCTTTACTAACACCCTCCCGACTTGGAGAGTCAGTCCCTTTAACCTCCTGTTTGGCCCAGTTTGCAATTTCTGCGGAAGATGAACAGGAATAGCGAGAACCAATGAGAGACTAGCTGGAGGTGTCTGGACGGGCAAATTTAACTCTCATTTCCCACCAGGAAGAGGAATTAACCAAAGGCTCAGCGTGCCGTGCCGGAACCAGATTAGGGCCTGAAGCCATCCTGCGGTGTTGCGGCCAGGTCACAAGAAAGCGCGTTGAAGAAAGGAGCTCAGGGGCACTGTAATTCACAAACCTGCAGAGTTATAAATGACAGCTATCGTCCAAAAATATACTGAAGTAAGGCTCCCAAGAGGACTTGAAAGCGGGGCAGAATTGCAGGAAACCGATTTCAGGAGGTAGACTGGAATTGCATTGAAAGCATAGGAAAAGAGGCAGAACGTCCACAATGATGCACTTGGCCAAAAAGGGCGTATGCGTTTTTTCCTGAATATATTCAGGAAAAAACGCATACGCCCTTTTTGGCCAACCAAGCAAGCTTGCAAAGGAAATCTGCACTACAATGAAGTCTCACTTCCCCCCGGTCAAAAGGGCCATCTGAAAAAAGTGTAAAATCCAGAAAGGCAGGACAGGCCATGGAGAACTGGGAGCCTTGTTATGCTGATGGGCGGGATGTAAATTGCCAACAGACACTCGGGAGAAGTGTATGGTGTTTCCTGAAACATCTAAAAAACAAAGCAACAGAGCCTAGGGCACTTCCACTTATGGTCCTATAGCTTAGGGAAATTAAAATCAAAAAGACACAGCCACCCCAAAGTTTGGGACGCCTCTGTTTACAAGAACCTCGTTTACAGTACAAGTTCAACATCGCAGAAAGTGAAAAATGGATAAAGAAGTTGTGGTATTTACTTACAAAGCAATATCACTCAGCAATGAAATCTATGTCATCAGGCCCTTAGCAGCACAATGAGTGGATTCAGGTATGATGATTCTAACTGAAATAAGTCACACAGAAAAAGAAACATCATAAGATATCAGTAATACACGGAATGTAAACTTGGCTACACAGGAACTGAATTACAGAACAGAACAGGGTCTCAAATTTAGAAAACCAACTTATGCTTGCTTAAGGGGAAAGGTGAGTTGGGGTGCTGCATAAAACCAGAGATTGAAATGAGCACAGATAAAGTTCCTTAAGCCAAATATGGAATAGACAAGAGCTACTCCTTGCTCAACGAAATGGACTCAACACCGCATATTAAATGCCTAAGAATGTACCTGACTAGTAAGTATCTTAAAACCTATGGATTGCTATGTCTCCGAAAGAGAATCAAGCATGTGTACAGGGGCATAAACGCAGCAGTGATAGGATTGGAGAGGTTCGGTGAGCAAATGAAGACCCTTTGAAGTCATATTGCATGGTACCCATTCCACGGGTTTCAACTACCCAGGTTTAAGGTATTCTTCCTTCAGCTAAAACATGCATGTGGAACCTAGAGTATGATCAACCATGTGATCGGGAGACGTGTTCAAATATGTCTCAGTTTTCGTACCCTGGTACTCGGGTGCAACATTCCAGATGCTTTACTAACACCCTCCCGACTTGGAGAGTCAGTCCCTTTAACCTCCTGTTTGGCCCAGTTTGCAATTTCTGCGGAAGATGAACAGGAATAGCGAGAACCAATGAGAGACTAGCTGGAGGTGTCTGGACGGGCAAATTTAACTCTCATTTCCCACCAGGAAGAGGAATTAACCAAAGGCTCAGCGTGCCGTGCCGGAACCAGATTAGGGCCTGAAGCCATCCTGCGGTGTTGCGGCCAGCTCAAAAGAAAGCGAGTTGAAGAAAGGAGCTCAGGGGCACTGTAATTCACAAACCTGCAGAGTTATAAATGACAGCTATCGTCCAAAAATATACTGAAGTAAGGCTGCCAAGAGGACTTGAAAGCGGGGCAGAATTGCAGGAAACCGATTTCAGGAGGTAGACTGGAATTGCATTGAAAGCATAGGAAAAGAGGCAGAACGTCCACAATGATGCACTTGGCCAAAAAGGGCGTATGCGTTTTTTCCTGAATATATTCAGGAAAAAACGCATACGCCCTTTTTGGCCAACCAAGCAAGCTTGCAAAGGAAATCTGCACTACAATGAAGTCTCACTTCCCCCCGGTCAAAAGGGCCATCTGAAAAAAGTGTAAAATCCAGAAAGGCAGGACAGGCCATGGAGAACTGGGAGCCTTGTTATGCTGATGGGCGGGATGTAAATTGCCAACAGACACTCGGGAGAAGTGTATGGTGTTTCCTGAAACATCTAAAAAACAAAGCAACAGAGCCTAGGGCACTTCCACTTATGGTCCTATAGCTTAGGGAAATTAAAATCAAAAAGACACAGCCACCCCAAAGTTTGGGACGCCTCTGTTTACAAGAACCTCGTTTACAGTACAAGTTCAACATCGCAGAAAGTGAAAAATGGATAAAGAAGTTGTGGTATTTACTTACAAAGCAATATCACTCAGCAATGAAATCTATGTCATCAGGCCCTTAGCAGCACAATGAGTGGATTCAGGTATGATGATTCTAACTGAAATAAGTCACACAGAAAAAGAACCATCATAAGATATCAGTAATACACGGAATGTAAACTTGGCTACACAGGAACTGAATTACAGAACAGAACAGGGTCTCAAATTTAGAAAACTAACTTATGCTTGCTTAAGGGGAAAGGTGAGTTGGGGTGCTGCATAAAACCAGAGATTGAAATGAACACAGATAAAGTTCCTTAAGCCAAATATGGAATAGACAAGAGCTACTCCTTGCTCAACGAAATGGACTCAACACCGCATATTAAATGCCTAAGAATGTACCTGACTAGTAAGTATCTTAAAACCTATGGATTGCTATGTCTCCGAAAGAGAATCAAGCATGTGTACAGGGGCATAAACGCAGCAGTGATAGGATTGGAGAGGTTCGGTGAGCAAATGAAGACCCTTTGAAGTCATATTGCATGGTACCCATTCCACGGGTTTCAACTACCCAGGTTTAAGGTATTCTTCCTTCAGCTAAAACATGCATGTGGAACCTAGAGTATGATCAACCATGTGATCGGGAGACGTGTTCAAATATGTCTCAGTTTTCGTACCCTGGTACTCGGGTGCAACATTCCAGACGCTTTACTAACACCCTCCCGACTTGGAGAGTCAGTCCCTTTAACCTCCTGTTTGGCCCAGTTTGCAATTTCTGCGGAAGATGAACAGGAATAGCGAGAACCAATGAGAGACTAGCTGGAGGTGTCTGGACGGGCAAATTTAACTCTCATTTCCCACCAGGAAGAGGAATTAACCAAAGGCTCAGCGTGCCGTGCCGGAACCAGATTAGGGCCTGAAGCCATCCTGCGGTGTTGCGGCCAGCTCAAAAGAAAGCGAGTTGAAGAAAGGAGCTCAGGGGCACTGTAATTCACAAACCTGCAGAGTTATAAATGACAGCTATCGTCCAAAAATATACTGAAGTAAGGCTGCCAAGAGGACTTGAAAGCGGGGCAGAATTGCAGGAAACCGATTTCAGGAGGTAGACTGGAATTGCATTGAAAGCATAGGAAAAGAGGCAGAACGTCCACAATGATGCACTTGGCCAAAAAGGGCGTATGCGTTTTTTCCTGAATATATTCAGGAAAAAACGCATACGCCCTTTTTGGCCAACCAAGCAAGCTTGCAAAGGAAATCTGCACTACAATGAAGTCTCACTTCCCCCCGGTCAAAAGGGCCATCTGAAAAAAGTGTAAAATCCAGAAAGGCAGGACAGGCCATGGAGAACTGGGAGACTTGTTATGCTGATGGGCGGGATGTAAATTGCCAACAGACACTCGGGAGAAGTGTATGGTGTTTCCTGAAACATCTAAAAAACAAAGCAACAGAGCCTAGGGCACTTCCACTTATGGTCCTATAGCTTAGGGAAATTAAAATCAAAAAGACACAGCCACCCCAAAGTTTGGGACGCCTCTGTTTACAAGAACCTCGTTTACAGTACAAGTTCAACATCGCAGAAAGTGAAAAATGGATAAAGAAGTTGTGGTATTTACTTACAAAGCAATATCACTCAGCAATGAAATCTATGTCATCAGGCCCTTAGCAGCACAATGAGTGGATTCAGGTATGATGATTCTAACTGAAATAAGTCACACAGAAAAAGAACCATCATAAGATATCAGTAATACACGGAATGTAAACTTGGCTACACAGGAACTGAATTACAGAACAGAACAGGGTCTCAAATTTAGAAAACTAACTTATGCTTGCTTAAGGGGAAAGGTGAGTTGGGGTGCTGCATAAAACCAGAGATTGAAATGAACACAGATAAAGTTCCTTAAGCCAAATATGGAATAGACAAGAGCTACTCCTTGCTCAACGAAATGGACTCAACACTGCATATTAAATGCCTAAGAATGTACCTGACTAGTAAGTATCTTAAAACCTATGGATTGCTATGTCTCCGAAAGAGAATCAAGCATGTGTACAGGGGCATAAACGCAGCAGTGATAGGATTGGAGAGGTTCGGTGAGCAAATGAAGACCCTTTGAAGTCATATTGCATGGTACCCATTCCACGGGTTTCAACTACCCAGGTTTAAGGTATTCTTCCTTCAGCTAAAACATGCATGTGGAACCTAGAGTATGATCAACCATGTGATCGGGAGACGTGTTCAAATATGTCTCAGTTTTCGTACCCTGGTACTCGGGTGCAACATTCCAGACGCTTTACTAACACCCTCCCGACTTGGAGAGTCAGTCCCTTTAACCTCCTGTTTGGCCCAGTTTGCAATTTCTGCGGAAGATGAACAGGAATAGCGAGAACCAATGAGAGACTAGCTGGAAGGTGTCTGGACGGGCAAATTTAACTCTCATTTCCCACCAGGAAGAGGAATTAACCAAAGGCTCAGCGTGCCGTGCCGGAACCAGATTAGGGCCTGAAGCCATCCTGCGGTGTTGCGGCCAGCTCAAAAGAAAGCGAGTTGAAGAAAGGAGCTCAGGGGCACTGTAATTCACAAACCTGCAGAGTTATAAATGACAGCTATCGTCCAAAAATATACTGAAGTAAGGCTGCCAAGAGGACTTGAAAGCGGGGCAGAATTGCAGGAAACCGATTTCAGGAGGCAGACTGGAATTGCATTGAAAGCATAGGAAAAGAGGCAGAACGTCCACAATGATGCACTTGGCCAAAAAGGGCGTATGCGTTTTTTCCTGAATATATTCAGGAAAAAACGCATACGCCCTTTTTGGCCAACCAAGCAAGCTTGCAAAGGAAATCTGCACTACAATGAAGTCTCACTTCCCCCCGGTCAAAAGGGCCATCTGAAAAAAGTGTAAAATCCAGAAAGGCAGGACAGGCCATGGAGAACTGGGAGCCTTGTTATGCTGATGGGCGGGATGTAAATTGCCAACAGACACTCGGGAGAAGTGTATGGTGTTTCCTGAAACATCTAAAAAACAAAGCAACAGAGCCTAGGGCACTTCCACTTATGGTCCTATAGCTTAGGGAAATTAAAATCAAAAAGACACAGCCACCCCAAAGTTTGGGACGCCTCTGTTTACAAGAACCTCGTTTACAGTACAAGTTCAACATCGCAGAAAGTGAAAAATGGATAAAGAAGTTGTGGTATTTACTTACAAAGCAATATCACTCAGCAATGAAATCTATGTCATCAGGCCCTTAGCAGCACAATGAGTGGATTCAGGTATGATGATTCTAACTGAAATAAGTCACACAGAAAAAGAAACATCATAAGATATCAGTAATACACGGAATGTAAACTTGGCTACACAGGAACTGAATTACAGAACAGAACAGGGTCTCAAATTTAGAAAACCAACTTATGCTTGCTTAAGGGGAAAGGTGAGTTGGGGTGCTGCATAAAACCAGAGATTGAAATGAGCACAGATAAAGTTCCTTAAGCCAAATATGGAATAGACAAGAGCTACTCCTTGCTCAACGAAATGGACTCAACACCGCATATTAAATGCCTAAGAATGTACCTGACTAGTAAGTATCTTAAAACCTATGGATTGCTATGTCTCCGAAAGAGAATCAAGCATGTGTACAGGGGCATAAACGCAGCAGTGATAGGATTGGAGAGGTTCGGTGAGCAAATGAAGACCCTTTGAAGTCATATTGCATGGTACCCATTCCACGGGTTTCAACTACCCAGGTTTAAGGTATTCTTCCTTCAGCTAAAACATGCATGTGGAACCTAGAGTATGATCAACCATGTGATCGGGAGACGTGTTCAAATATGTCTCAGTTTTCGTACCCTGGTACTCGGGTGCAACATTCCAGACGCTTTACTAACACCCTCCCGACTTGGAGAGTCAGTCCCTTTAACCTCCTGTTTGGCCCAGTTTGCAATTTCTGCGGAAGATGAACAGGAATAGCGAGAACCAATGAGAGACTAGCTGGAAGGTGTCTGGACGGGCAAATTTAACTCTCATTTCCCACCAGGAAGAGGAATTAACCAAAGGCTCAGCGTGCCGTGCCGGAACCAGATTAGGGCCTGAAGCCATCCTGCGGTGTTGCGGCCAGCTCAAAAGAAAGCGAGTTGAAGAAAGGAGCTCAGGGGCACTGTAATTCACAAACCTGCAGAGTTATAAATGACAGCTATCGTCCAAAAATATACTGAAGTAAGGCTGCCAAGAGGACTTGAAAGCGGGGCAGAATTGCAGGAAACCGATTTCAGGAGGCAGACTGGAATTGCATTGAAAGCATAGGAAAAGAGGCAGAACGTCCACAATGATGCACTTGGCCAAAAAGGGCGTATGCGTTTTTTCCTGAATATATTCAGGAAAAAACGCATACGCCCTTTTTGGCCAACCAAGCAAGCTTGCAAAGGAAATCTGCACTACAATGAAGTCTCACTTCCCCCCGGTCAAAAGGGCCATCTGAAAAAAGTGTAAAATCCAGAAAGGCAGGACAGGCCATGGAGAACTGGGAGCCTTGTTATGCTGATGGGCGGGATGTAAATTGCCAACAGACACTCGGGAGAAGTGTATGGTGTTTCCTGAAACATCTAAAAAACAAAGCAACAGAGCCTAGGGCACTTCCACTTATGGTCCTATAGCTTAGGGAAATTAAAATCAAAAAGACACAGCCACCCCAAAGTTTGGGACGCCTCTGTTTACAAGAACCTCGTTTACAGTACAAGTTCAACATCGCAGAAAGTGAAAAATGGATAAAGAAGTTGTGGTATTTACTTACAAAGCAATATCACTCAGCAATGAAATCTATGTCATCAGGCCCTTAGCAGCACAATGAGTGGATTCAGGTATGATGATTCTAACTGAAATAAGTCACACAGAAAAAGAAACATCATAAGATATCAGTAATACACGGAATGTAAACTTGGCTACACAGGAACTGAATTACAGAACAGAACAGGGTCTCAAATTTAGAAAACCAACTTATGCTTGCTTAAGGGGAAAGGTGAGTTGGGGTGCTGCATAAAACCAGAGATTGAAATGAGCACAGATAAAGTTCCTTAAGCCAAATATGGAATAGACAAGAGCTACTCCTTGCTCAACGAAATGGACTCAACACCGCATATTAAATGCCTAAGAATGTACCTGACTAGTAAGTATCTTAAAACCTATGGATTGCTATGTCTCCGAAAGAGAATCAAGCATGTGTACAGGGGCATAAACGCAGCAGTGATAGGATTGGAGAGGTTCGGTGAGCAAATGAAGACCCTTTGAAGTCATATTGCATGGTACCCATTCCACGGGTTTCAACTACCCAGGTTTAAGGTATTCTTCCTTCAGCTAAAACATGCATGTGGAACCTAGAGTATGATCAACCATGTGATCGGGAGACGTGTTCAAATATGTCTCAGTTTTCGTACCCTGGTACTCGGGTGCAACATTCCAGACGCTTTACTAACACCCTCCCGACTTGGAGAGTCAGTCCCTTTAACCTCCTGTTTGGCCCAGTTTGCAATTTCTGCGGAAGATGAACAGGAATAGCGAGAACCAATGAGAGACTAGCTGGAAGGTGTCTGGACGGGCAAATTTAACTCTCATTTCCCACCAGGAAGAGGAATTAACCAAAGGCTCAGCGTGCCGTGCCGGAACCAGATTAGGGCCTGAAGCCATCCTGCGGTGTTGCGGCCAGCTCAAAAGAAAGCGAGTTGAAGAAAGGAGCTCAGGGGCACTGTAATTCACAAACCTGCAGAGTTATAAATGACAGCTATCGTCCAAAAATATACTGAAGTAAGGCTGCCAAGAGGACTTGAAAGCGGGGCAGAATTGCAGGAAACCGATTTCAGGAGGCAGACTGGAATTGCATTGAAAGCATAGGAAAAGAGGCAGAACGTCCACAATGATGCACTTGGCCAAAAAGGGCGTATGCGTTTTTTCCTGAATATATTCAGGAAAAAACGCATACGCCCTTTTTGGCCAACCAAGCAAGCTTGCAAAGGAAATCTGCACTACAATGAAGTCTCACTTCCCCCCGGTCAAAAGGGCCATCTGAAAAAAGTGTAAAATCCAGAAAGGCAGGACAGGCCATGGAGAACTGGGAGCCTTGTTATGCTGATGGGCGGGATGTAAATTGCCAACAGACACTCGGGAGAAGTGTATGGTGTTTCCTGAAACATCTAAAAAACAAAGCAACAGAGCCTAGGGCACTTCCACTTATGGTCCTATAGCTTAGGGAAATTAAAATCAAAAAGACACAGCCACCCCAAAGTTTGGGACGCCTCTGTTTACAAGAACCTCGTTTACAGTACAAGTTCAACATCGCAGAAAGTGAAAAATGGATAAAGAAGTTGTGGTATTTACTTACAAAGCAATATCACTCAGCAATGAAATCTATGTCATCAGGCCCTTAGCAGCACAATGAGTGGATTCAGGTATGATGATTCTAACTGAAATAAGTCACACAGAAAAAGAAACATCATAAGATATCAGTAATACACGGAATGTAAACTTGGCTACACAGGAACTGAATTACAGAACAGAACAGGGTCTCAAATTTAGAAAACCAACTTATGCTTGCTTAAGGGGAAAGGTGAGTTGGGGTGCTGCATAAAACCAGAGATTGAAATGAGCACAGATAAAGTTCCTTAAGCCAAATATGGAATAGACAAGAGCTACTCCTTGCTCAACGAAATGGACTCAACACCGCATATTAAATGCCTAAGAATGTACCTGACTAGTAAGTATCTTAAAACCTATGGATTGCTATGTCTCCGAAAGAGAATCAAGCATGTGTACAGGGGCATAAACGCAGCAGTGATAGGATTGGAGAGGTTCGGTGAGCAAATGAAGACCCTTTGAAGTCATATTGCATGGTACCCATTCCACGGGTTTCAACTACCCAGGTTTAAGGTATTCTTCCTTCAGCTAAAACATGCATGTGGAACCTAGAGTATGATCAACCATGTGATCGGGAGACGTGTTCAAATATGTCTCAGTTTTCGTACCCTGGTACTCGGGTGCAACATTCCAGACGCTTTACTAACACCCTCCCGACTTGGAGAGTCAGTCCCTTTAACCTCCTGTTTGGCCCAGTTTGCAATTTCTGCGGAAGATGAACAGGAATAGCGAGAACCAATGAGAGACTAGCTGGAGGTGTCTGGACGGGCAAATTTAACTCTCATTTCCCACCAGGAAGAGGAATTAACCAAAGGCTCAGCGTGCCGTGCCGGAACCAGATTAGGGCCTGAAGCCATCCTGCGGTGTTGCGGCCAGCTCAAAAGAAAGCGAGTTGAAGAAAGGAGCTCAGGGGCACTGTAATTCACAAACCTGCAGAGTTATAAATGACAGCTATCGTCCAAAAATATACTGAAGTAAGGCTGCCAAGAGGACTTGAAAGCGGGGCAGAATTGCAGGAAACCGATTTCAGGAGGTAGACTGGAATTGCATTGAAAGCATAGGAAAAGAGGCAGAACGTCCACAATGATGCACTTGGCCAAAAAGGGCGTATGCGTTTTTTCCTGAATATATTCAGGAAAAAACGCATACGCCCTTTTTGGCCAACCAAGCAAGCTTGCAAAGGAAATCTGCACTACAATGAAGTCTCACTTCCCCCCGGTCAAAAGGGCCATCTGAAAAAAGTGTAAAATCCAGAAAGGCAGGACAGGCCATGGAGAACTGGGAGCCTTGTTATGCTGATGGGCGGGATGTAAATTGCCAACAGACACTCGGGAGAAGTGTATGGTGTTTCCTGAAACATCTAAAAAACAAAGCAACAGAGCCTAGGGCACTTCCACTTATGGTCCTATAGCTTAGGGAAATTA
The DNA here is from genome assembly GCF_039906515.1 of Pseudorca crassidens. NCBI lineage: Eukaryota > Metazoa > Chordata > Mammalia > Artiodactyla > Delphinidae > Pseudorca > Pseudorca crassidens. The sequence continues at coordinate 109,540,088 of NC_090303.1, read as the reverse complement.
AAATCAAAAAGACACAGCCACCCCAAAGTTTGGGACGCCTCTGTTTACAAGAACCTCGTTTACAGTACAAGTTCAACATCGCAGAAAGTGAAAAATGGATAAAGAAGTTGTGGTATTTACTTACAAAGCAATATCACTCAGCAATGAAATCTATGTCATCAGGCCCTTAGCAGCACAATGAGTGGATTCAGGTATGATGATTCTAACTGAAATAAGTCACACAGAAAAAGAAACATCATAAGATATCAGTAATACACGGAATGTAAACTTGGCTACACAGGAACTGAATTACAGAACAGAACAGGGTCTCAAATTTAGAAAACTAACTTATGCTTGCTTAAGGGGAAAGGTGAGTTGGGGTGCTGCATAAAACCAGAGATTGAAATGAACACAGATAAAGTTCCTTAAGCCAAATATGGAATAGACAAGAGCTACTCCTTGCTCAACGAAATGGACTCAACACCGCATATTAAATGCCTAAGAATGTACCTGACTAGTAAGTATCTTAAAACCTATGGATTGCTATGTCTCCGAAAGAGAATCAAGCATGTGTACAGGGGCATAAACGCAGCAGTGATAGGATTGGAGAGGTTCGGTGAGCAAATGAAGACCCTTTGAAGTCATATTGCATGGTACCCATTCCAAGGGTTTCAACTACCCAGGTTTAAGGTATTCTTCCTTCAGCTAAAACATGCATGTGGAACCTAGAGTATGATCAACCATGTGATCGGGAGACGTGTTCAAATATGTCTCAGTTTTCGTACCCTGGTACTCGGGTGCAACATTCCAGACGCTTTACTAACACCCTCCCGACTTGGAGAGTCAGTCCCTTTAACCTCCTGTTTGGCCCAGTTTGCAATTTCTGCGGAAGATGAACAGGAATAGCGAGAACCAATGAGAGACTAGCTGGAAGGTGTCTGGACGGGCAAATTTAACTCTCATTTCCCACCAGGAAGAGGAATTAACCAAAGGCTCAGCGTGCCGTGCCGGAACCAGATTAGGGCCTGAAGCCATCCTGCGGTGTTGCGGCCAGCTCAAAAGAAAGCGAGTTGAAGAAAGGAGCTCAGGGGCACTGTAATTCACAAACCTGCAGAGTTATAAATGACAGCTATCGTCCAAAAATATACTGAAGTAAGGCTGCCAAGAGGACTTGAAAGCGGGGCAGAATTGCAGGAAACCGATTTCAGGAGGCAGACTGGAATTGCATTGAAAGCATAGGAAAAGAGGCAGAACGTCCACAATGATGCACTTGGCCAAAAAGGGCGTATGCGTTTTTTCCTGAATATATTCAGGAAAAAACGCATACGCCCTTTTTGGCCAACCAAGCAAGCTTGCAAAGGAAATCTGCACTACAATGAAGTCTCACTTCCCCCCGGTCAAAAGGGCCATCTGAAAAAAGTGTAAAATCCAGAAAGACAGGACAGGCCATGGAGAACTGGGAGCCTTGTTATGCTGATGGGCGGGATGTAAATTGCCAACAGACACTCGGGAGAAGTGTATGGTGTTTCCTGAAACATCTAAAAAACAAAGCAACAGAGCCTAGGGCACTTCCACTTATGGTCCTATAGCTTAGGGAAATTAAAATCAAAAAGACACAGCCACCCCAAAGTTTGGGACGCCTCTGTTTACAAGAACCTCGTTTACCGTACAAGTTCAACATCGCAGAAAGTGAAAAATGGATAAAGAAGTTGTGGTATTTACTTACAAAGCAATATCACTCAGCAATGAAATCTATGTCATCAGGCCCTTAGCAGCACAATGAGTGGATTCAGGTATGATGATTCTAACTGAAATAAGTCACACAGAAAAAGAAACATCATAAGATATCAGTAATACACGGAATGTAAACTTGGCTACACAGGAACTGAATTACAGAACAGAACAGGGTCTCAAATTTAGAAAACCAACTTATGCTTGTTTAAGGGGAAAGGTGAGTTGGGGTGCTGCATAAAACCAGAGATTGAAATGAGCACAGATAAAGTTCCTTAAGCCAAATATGGAATAGACAAGAGCTACTCCTTGCTCAACGAAATGGACTCAACACCGCATATTAAATGCCTAAGAATGTACCTGACTAGTAAGTATCTTAAAACCTATGGATTGCTATGTCTCCGAAAGAGAATCAAGCAAGTGTACAGGGGCATAAACGCAGCAGTGATAGGATTGGAGAGGTTCGGTGAGCAAATGAAGACCCTTTGAAGTCATATTGCATGGTACCCATTCCACGGGTTTCAACTACCCAGGTTTAAGGTATTCTTCCTTCAGCTAAAACATGCATGTGGAACCTAGAGTATGATCAACCATGTGATCGGGAGACGTGTTCAAATATGTCTCAGTTTTCGTACCCTGGTACTCGGGTGCAACATTCCAGACGCTTTACTAACACCCTCCCGACTTGGAGAGTCAGTCCCTTTAACCTCCTGTTTGGCCCAGTTTGCAATTTCTGTGGAAGATGAACAGGAATAGCGAGAACCAATGAGAGACTAGCTGGAGGTGTCTGGACGGGCAAATTTAACTCTCATTTCCCACCAGGAAGAGGAATTAACCAAAGGCTCAGCGTGCCGTGCCGGAACCAGATTAGGGCCTGAAGCCATCCTGCGGTGTTGCGGCCAGCTCAAAAGAAAGCGAGTTGAAGAAAGGAGCTCAGGGGCACTGTAATTCACAAACCTGCAGAGTTATAAATGACAGCTATCGTCCAAAAATATACTGAAGTAAGGCTGCCAAGAGGACTTGAAAGCGGGGCAGAATTGCAGGAAACCGATTTCAGGAGGCAGACTGGAATTGCATTGAAAGCATAGGAAAAGAGGCAGAACGTCCACAATGATGCACTTGGCCAAAAAGGGCGTATGCGTTTTTTCCTGAATATATTCAGGAAAAAACGCATACGCCCTTTTTGGCCAACCAAGCAAGCTTGCAAAGGAAATCTGCACTACAATGAAGTCTCACTTCCCCCCGGTCAAAAGGGCCATCTGAAAAAAGTGTAAAATCCAGAAAGGCAGGACAGGCCATGGAGAACTGGGAGCCTTGTTATGCTGATGGGCGGGATGTAAATTGCCAACAGACACTCGGGAGAAGTGTATGGTGTTTCCTGAAACATCTAAAAAACAAAGCAACAGAGCCTAGGGCACTTCCACTTATGGTCCTATAGCTTAGGGAAATTAAAATCAAAAAGACACAGCCACCCCAAAGTTTGGGACGCCTCTGTTTACAAGAACCTCGTTTACCGTACAAGTTCAACATCGCAGAAAGTGAAAAATGGATAAAGAAGTTGTGGTATTTACTTACAAAGCAATATCACTCAGCAATGAAATCTATGTCATCAGGCCCTTAGCAGCACAATGAGTGGATTCAGGTATGATGATTCTAACTGAAATAAGTCACACAGAAAAAGAAACATCATAAGATATCAGTAATACACGGAATGTAAACTTGGCTACACAGGAACTGAATTACAGAACAGAACAGGGTCTCAAATTTAGAAAATCAACTTATGCTTGCTTAAGGGAAAAGGTGAGTTGGGGTGCTGCATAAAACCAGAGATTGAAATGAGCACAGATAAAGTTCCTTAAGCCAAATATGGAATAGACAAGAGCTACTCCTTGCTCAACGAAATGGACTCAACACCGCATATTAAATGCCTAAGAATGTACCTGACTAGTAAGTATCTTAAAACCTATGGATTGCTATGTCTCCGAAAGAGAATCAAGCATGTGTACAGGGGCATAAACGCAGCAGTGATAGGATTGGAGAGGTTCGGTGAGCAAATGAAGACCCTTTGAAGTCATATTGCATGGTACCCATTCCACGGGTTTCAACTACCCAGGTTTAAGGTATTCTTCCTTCAGCTAAAACATGCATGTGGAACCTAGAGTATGATCAACCATGTGATCGGGAGACGTGTTCAAATATGTCTCAGTTTTCGTACCCTGGTACTCGGGTGCAACATTCCAGACGCTTTACTAACACCCTCCCGACTTGGAGAGTCAGTCCCTTTAACCTCCTGTTTGGCCCAGTTTGCAATTTCTGTGGAAGATGAACAGGAATAGCGAGAACCAATGAGAGACTAGCTGGAGGTGTCTGGACGGGCAAATTTAACTCTCATTTCCCACCAGGAAGAGGAATTAACCAAAGGCTCAGCGTGCCGTGCCGGAACCAGATTAGGGCCTGAAGCCATCCTGCGGTGTTGCGGCCAGCTCAAAAGAAAGCGAGTTGAAGAAAGGAGCTCAGGGGCACTGTAATTCACAAACCTGCAGAGTTATAAATGACAGCTATCGTCCAAAAATATACTGAAGTAAGGCTGCCAAGAGGACTTGAAAGCGGGGCAGAATTGCAGGAAACCGATTTCAGGAGGCAGACTGGAATTGCATTGAAAGCATAGGAAAAGAGGCAGAACGTCCACAATGATGCACTTGGCCAAAAAGGGCGTATGCGTTTTTTCCTGAATATATTCAGGAAAAAACGCATACGCCCTTTTTGGCCAACCAAGCAAGCTTGCAAAGGAAATCTGCACTACAATGAAGTCTCACTTCCCCCCGGTCAAAAGGGCCATCTGAAAAAAGTGTAAAATCCAGAAAGGCAGGACAGGCCATGGAGAACTGGGAGCCTTGTTATGCTGATGGGCGGGATGTAAATTGCCAACAGACACTCGGGAGAAGTGTATGGTGTTTCCTGAAACATCTAAAAAACAAAGCAACAGAGCCTAGGGCACTTCCACTTATGGTCCTATAGCTTAGGGAAATTAAAATCAAAAAGACACAGCCACCCCAAAGTTTGGGACGCCTCTGTTTACAAGAACCTCGTTTACAGTACAAGTTCAACATCGCAGAAAGTGAAAAATGGATAAAGAAGTTGTGGTATTTACTTACAAAGCAATATCACTCAGCAATGAAATCTATGTCATCAGGCCCTTAGCAGCACAATGAGTGGATTCAGGTATGATGATTCTAACTGAAATAAGTCACACAGAAAAAGAAACATCATAAGATATCAGGAATACACGGAATGTAAACTTGGCTACACAGGAACTGAATTACAGAACAGAACAGGGTCTCAAATTTAGAAAACCAACTTATGCTTGCTTAAGGGGAAAGGTGAGTTGGGGTGCTGCATAAAACCAGAGATTGAAATGAGCACAGATAAAGTTCCTTAAGCCAAATATGGAATAGACAAGAGCTACTCCTTGCTCAACGAAATGGACTCAACACCGCATATTAAATGCCTAAGAATGTACCTGACTAGTAAGTATCTTAAAACCTATGGATTGCTATGTCTCCGAAAGAGAATCAAGCATGTGTACAGGGGCATAAACGCAGCAGTGATAGGATTGGAGAGGTTCGGTGAGCAAATGAAGACCCTTTGAAGTCATATTGCATGGTACCCATTCCACGGGTTTCAACTACCCAGGTTTAAGGTATTCTTCCTTCAGCTAAAACATGCATGTGGAACCTAGAGTATGATCAACCATGTGATCGGGAGACGTGTTCAAATATGTCTCAGTTTTCGTACCCTGGTACTCGGGTGCAACATTCCAGACGCTTTACTAACACCCTCCCGACTTGGAGAGTCAGTCCCTTTAACCTCCTGTTTGGCCCAGTTTGCAATTTCTGCGGAAGATGAACAGGAATAGCGAGAACCAATGAGAGACTAGCTGGAGGTGTCTGGACGGGCAAATTTAACTCTCATTTCCCACCAGGAAGAGGAATTAACCAAAGGCTCAGCGTGCCGTGCCGGAACCAGATTAGGGCCTGAAGCCATCCTGCGGTGTTGCGGCCAGCTCAAAAGAAAGCGAGTTGAAGAAAGGAGCTCAGGGGCACTGTAATTCACAAACCTGCAGAGTTATAAATGACAGCTATCGTCCAAAAATATACTGAAGTAAGGCTGCCAAGAGGACTTGAAAGCGGGGCAGAATTGCAGGAAACCGATTTCAGGAGGTAGACTGGAATTGCATTGAAAGCATAGGAAAAGAGGCAGAACGTCCACAATGATGCACTTGGCCAAAAAGGGCGTATGCGTTTTTTCCTGAATATATTCAGGAAAAAACGCATACGCCCTTTTTGGCCAACCAAGCAAGCTTGCAAAGGAAATCTGCACTACAATGAAGTCTCACTTCCCCCCGGTCAAAAGGGCCATCTGAAAAAAGTGTAAAATCCAGAAAGGCAGGACAGGCCATGGAGAACTGGGAGCCTTGTTATGCTGATGGGCGGGATGTAAATTGCCAACAGACACTCGGGAGAAGTGTATGGTGTTTCCTGAAACATCTAAGAAACAAAGCAACAGAGCCTAGGGCACTTCCACTTATGGTCCTATAGCTTAGGGAAATTAAAATCAAAAAGACACAGCCACCCCAAACATTGGGACGCCTCTGTTTACAAGAACCTCGTTTACAGTACAAGTTCAACATCGCAGAAAGTGAAAAATGGATAAAGAAGTTGTGGTATTTACTTACAAAGCAATATCACTCAGCAATGAAATCTATGTCATCAGGCCCTTAGCAGCACAATGAGTGGATTCAGGTATGATGATTCTAACTGAAATAAGTCACACAGAAAAAGAAACATCATAAGATATCAGTAATACACGGAATGTAAACTTGGCTACACAGGAACTGAATTACAGAACAGAACAGGGTCTCAAATTTAGAAAACCAACTTATGCTTGCTTAAGGGTAAAGGTGAGTTGGGGTGCTGCATAAAACCAGAGATTGAAATGAGCACAGATAAAGTTCCTTAAGCCAAATATGGAATAGACAAGAGCTACTCCTTGCTCAACGAAATGGACTCAACACCGCATATTAAATGCCTAAGAATGTACCTGACTAGTAAGTATCTTAAAACCTATGGATTGCTATGTCTCCGAAAGAGAATCAAGCATGTGTACAGGGGCATAAACGCAGCAGTGATAGGATTGGAGAGGTTCGGTGAGCAAATGAAGACCCTTTGAAGTCATATTGCATGGTACCCATTCCACGGGTTTCAACTACCCAGGTTTAAGGTATTCTTCCTTCAGCTAAAACATGCATGTGGAACCTAGAGTATGATCAACCATGTGATCGGGAGACGTGTTCAAATATGTCTCAGTTTTCGTACCCTGGTACTCGGGTGCAACATTCCAGACGCTTTACTAACACCCTCCCGACTTGGAGAGTCAGTCCCTTTAACCTCCTGTTTGGCCCAGTTTGCAATTTCTGCGGAAGATGAACAGGAATAGCGAGAACCAATGAGAGACTAGCTGGAGGTGTCTGGACGGGCAAATTTAACTCTCATTTCCCACCAGGAAGAGGAATTAACCAAAGGCTCAGCGTGCCGTGCCGGAACCAGATTAGGGCCTGAAGCCATCCTGCGGTGTTGCGGCCAGCTCAAAAGAAAGCGAGTTGAAGAAAGGAGCTCAGGGGCACTGTAATTCACAAACCTGCAGAGTTATAAATGACAGCTATCGTCCAAAAATATACTGAAGTAAGGCTGCCAAGAGGACTTGAAAGCGGGGCAGAATTGCAGGAAACCGATTTCAGGAGGCAGACTGGAATTGCATTGAAAGCATAGGAAAAGAGGCAGAACGTCCACAATGATGCACTTGGCCAAAAAGGGCGTATGCGTTTTTTCCTGAATATATTCAGGAAAAAACGCATACGCCCTTTTTGGCCAACCAAGCAAGCTTGCAAAGGAAATCTGCACTACAATGAAGTCTCACTTCCCCCCGGTCAAAAGGGCCATCTGAAAAAAGTGTAAAATCCAGAAAGGCAGGACAGGCCATGGAGAACTGGGAGCCTTGTTATGCTGATGGGCGGGATGTAAATTGCCAACAGACACTCGGGAGAAGTGTATGGTGTTTCCTGAAACATCTAAAAAACAAAGCAACAGAGCCTAGGGCACTTCCACTTATGGTCCTATAGCTTAGGGAAATTAAAATCAAAAAGACACAGCCACCCCAAAGTTTGGGACGCCTCTGTTTACAAGAACCTCGTTTACAGTACAAGTTCAACATCGCAGAAAGTGAAAAATGGATAAAGAAGTTGTGGTATTTACTTACAAAGCAATATCACTCAGCAATGAAATCTATGTCATCAGGCCCTTAGCAGCACAATGAGTGGATTCAGGTATGATGATTCTAACTGAAATAAGTCACACAGAAAAAGAAACATCATAAGATATCAGTAATACACGGAATGTAAACTTGGCTACACAGGAACTGAATTACAGAACAGAACAGGGTCTCAAATTTAGAAAACCAACTTATGCTTGCTTAAGGGGAAAGGTGAGTTGGGGTGCTGCATAAAACCAGAGATTGAAATGAGCACAGATAAAGTTCCTTAAGCCAAATATGGAATAGACAAGAGCTACTCCTTGCTCAACGAAATGGACTCAACACCGCATATTAAATGCCTAAGAATGTACCTGACTAGTAAGTATCTTAAAACCTATGGATTGCTATGTCTCCGAAAGAGAATCAAGCATGTGTACAGGGGCATAAACGCAGCAGTGATAGGATTGGAGAGGTTCGGTGAGCAAATGAAGACCCTTTGAAGTCATATTGCATGGTACCCATTCCACGGGTTTCAACTACCCAGGTTTAAGGTATTCTTCCTTCAGCTAAAACATGCATGTGGAACCTAGAGTATGATCAACCATGTGATCGGGAGACGTGTTCAAATATGTCTCAGTTTTCGTACCCTGGTACTCGGGTGCAACATTCCAGACGCTTTACTAACACCCTCCCGACTTGGAGAGTCAGTCCCTTTAACCTCCTGTTTGGCCCAGTTTGCAATTTCTGCGGAAGATGAACAGGAATAGCGAGAACCAATGAGAGACTAGCTGGAGGTGTCTGGACGGGCAAATTTAACTCTCATTTCCCACCAGGAAGAGGAATTAACCAAAGGCTCAGCGTGCCGTGCCGGAACCGGATTAGGGCCTGAAGCCATCCTGCGGTGTTGCGGCCAGCTCAAAAGAAAGCGAGTTGAAGAAAGGAGCTCAGGGGCACTGTAATTCACAAACCTGCAGAGTTATAAATGACAGCTATCGTCCAAAAATATACTGAAGTAAGGCTGCCAAGAGGACTTGAAAGCGGGGCAGAATTGCAGGAAACCGATTTCAGGAGGTAGACTGGAATTGCATTGAAAGCATAGGAAAAGAGGCAGAACGTCCACAATGATGCACTTGGCCAAAAAGGGCGTATGCGTTTTTTCCTGAATATATTCAGGAAAAAACGCATACGCCCTTTTTGGCCAACCAAGCAAGCTTGCAAAGGAAATCTGCACTACAATGAAGTCTCACTTCCCCCCGGTCAAAAGGGCCATCTGAAAAAAGTGTAAAATCCAGAAAGGCAGGACAGGCCATGGAGAACTGGGAGCCTTGTTATGCTGATGGGCGGGATGTAAATTGCCAACAGACACTCCGGAGAAGTGTATGGTGTTTCCTGAAACATCTAAAAAACAAAGCAACAGAGCCTAGGGCACTTCCACTTATGGTCCTATAGCTTAGGGAAATTAAAATCAAAAAGACACAGCCACCCCAAAGTTTGGGACGCCTCTGTTTACAAGAACCTCGTTTACAGTACAAGTTCAACATCGCAGAAAGTGAAAAATGGATAAAGAAGTTGTGGTATTTACTTACAAAGCAATATCACTCAGCAATGAAATCTATGTCATCAGGCCCTTAGCAGCACAATGAGTGGATTCAGGTATGATGATTCTAACTGAAATAAGTCACACAGAAAAAGAAACATCATAAGATATCAGGAATACACGGAATGTAAACTTGGCTACACAGGAACTGAATTACAGAACAGAACAGGGTCTCAAATTTAGAAAACCAACTTATGCTTGCTTAAGGGGAAAGGTGAGTTGGGGTGCTGCATAAAACCAGAGATTGAAATGAGCACAGATAAAGTTCCTTAAGCCAAATATGGAATAGACAAGAGCTACTCCTTGCTCAACGAAATGGACTCAACACCGCATATTAAATGCCTAAGAATGTACCTGACTAGTAAGTATCTTAAAACCTATGGATTGCTATGTCTCCGAAAGAGAATCAAGCATGTGTACAGGGGCATAAACGCAGCAGTGATAGGATTGGAGAGGTTCGGTGAGCAAATGAAGACCCTTTGAAGTCATATTGCATGGTACCCATTCCACGGGTTTCAACTACCCAGGTTTAAGGTATTCTTCCTTCAGCTAAAACATGCATGTGGAACCTAGAGTATGATCAACCATGTGATCGGGAGACGTGTTCAAATATGTCTCAGTTTTCGTACCCTGGTACTCGGGTGCAACATTCCAGACGCTTTACTAACACCCTCCCGACTTGGAGAGTCAGTCCCTTTAACCTCCTGTTTGGCCCAGTTTGCAATTTCTGCGGAAGATGAACAGGAATAGCGAGAACCAATGAGAGACTAGCTGGAGGTGTCTGGACGGGCAAATTTAACTCTCATTTCCCACCAGGAAGAGGAATTAACCAAAGGCTCAGCGTGCCGTGCCGGAACCAGATTAGGGCCTGAAGCCATCCTGCGGTGTTGCGGCCAGCTCAAAAGAAAGCGAGTTGAAGAAAGGAGCTCAGGGGCACTGTAATTCACAAACCTGCAGAGTTATAAATGACAGCTATCGTCCAAAAATATACTGAAGTAAGGCTGCCAAGAGGACTTGAAAGCGGGGCAGAATTGCAGGAAACCGATTTCAGGAGGCAGACTGGAATTGCATTGAAAGCATAGGAAAAGAGGCAGAACGTCCACAATGATGCACTTGGCCAAAAAGGGCGTATGCGTTTTTTCCTGAATATATTCAGGAAAAAACGCATACGCCCTTTTTGGCCAACCAAGCAAGCTTGCAAAGGAAATCTGCACTACAATGAAGTCTCACTTCCCCCCGGTCAAAAGGGCCATCTGAAAAAAGTGTAAAATCCAGAAAGGCAGGACAGGCCATGGAGAACTGGGAGCCTTGTTATGCTGATGGGCGGGATGTAAATTGCCAACAGACACTCGGGAGAAGTGTATGGTGTTTCCTGAAACATCTAAAAAACAAAGCAACAGAGCCTAGGGCACTTCCACTTATGGTCCTATAGCTTAGGGAAATTAAAATCAAAAAGACACAGCCACCCCAAAGTTTGGGACGCCTCTGTTTACAAGAACCTCGTTTACAGTACAAGTTCAACATCGCAGAAAGTGAAAAATGGATAAAGAAGTTGTGGTATTTACTTACAAAGCAATATCACTCAGCAATGAAATCTATGTCATCAGGCCCTTAGCAGCACAATGAGTGGATTCAGGTATGATGATTCTAACTGAAATAAGTCACACAGAAAAAGAAACATCATAAGATATCAGGAATACACGGAATGTAAACTTGGCTACACAGGAACTGAATTACAGAACAGAACAGGGTCTCAAATTTAGAAAACCAACTTATGCTTGCTTAAGGGGAAAGGTGAGTTGGGGTGCTGCATAAAACCAGAGATTGAAATGAGCACAGATAAAGTTCCTTAAGCCAAATATGGAATAGACAAGAGCTACTCCTTGCTCAACGAAATGGACTCAACACCGCATATTAAATGCCTAAGAATGTACCTGACTAGTAAGTATCTTAAAACCTATGGATTGCTATGTCTCCGAAAGAGAATCAAGCATGTGTACAGGGGCATAAACGCAGCAGTGATAGGATTGGAGAGGTTCGGTGAGCAAATGAAGACCCTTTGAAGTCATATCGCATGGTACCCATTCCACGGGTTTCAACTACCCAGGTTTAAGGTATTCTTCCTTCAGCTAAAACATGCATGTGGAACCTAGAGTATGATCAACCATGTGATCGGGAGACGTGTTCAAATATGTCTCAGTTTTCGTACCCTGGTACTCGGGTGCAACATTCCAGACGCTTTACTAACACCCTCCCGACTTGGAGAGTCAGTCCCTTTAACCTCCTGTTTGGCCCAGTTTGCAATTTCTGCGGAAGATGAACAGGAATAGCGAGAACCAATGAGAGACTAGCTGGAGGTGTCTGGACGGGCAAATTTAACTCTCATTTCCCACCAGGAAGAGGAATTAACCAAAGGCTCAGCGTGCCGTGCCGGAACCAGATTAGGGCCTGAAGCCATCCTGCAGTGTTGCGGCCAGCTCAAAAGAAAGCGAGTTGAAGAAAGGAGCTCAGGGGCACTGTAATTCACAAACCTGCAGAGTTATAAATGACAGCTATCGTCCAAAAATATACTGAAGTAAGGCTGCCAAGAGGACTTGAAAGCGGGGCAGAATTGCAGGAAACCGATTTCAGGAGGCAGACTGGAATTGCATTGAAAGCATAGGAAAAGAGGCAGAACGTCCACAATGATGCACTTGGCCAAAAAGGGCGTATGCGTTTTTTCCTGAATATATTCAGGAAAAAACGCATACGCCCTTTTTGGCCAACCAAGCAAGCTTGCAAAGGAAATCTGCACTACAATGAAGTCTCACTTCCCCCCGGTCAAAAGGGCCATCTGAAAAAAGTGTAAAATCCAGAAAGGCAGGACAGGCCATGGAGAACTGGGAGCCTTGTTATGCTGATGGGCGGGATGTAAATTGCCAACAGACACTCGGGAGAAGTGTATGGTGTTTCCTGAAACATCTAAAAAACAAAGCAACAGAGCCTAGGGCACTTCCACTTATGGTCCTATAGCTTAGGGAAATTAAAATCAAAAAGACACAGCCACCCCAAAGTTTGGGACGCCTCTGTTTACAAGAACCTCGTTTACAGTACAAGTTCAACATCGCAGAAAGTGAAAAATGGATAAAGAAGTTGTGGTATTTACTTACAAAGCAATATCACTCAGCAATGAAATCTATGTCATCAGGCCCTTAGCAGCACAATGAGTGGATTCAGGTATGATGATTCTAACTGAAATAAGTCACACAGAAAAAGAAACATCATAAGATATCAGTAATACACGGAATGTAAACTTGGCTACACAGGAACTGAATTACAGAACAGAACAGGGTCTCAAATTTAGAAAACCAACTTATGCTTGCTTAAGGGGAAAGGTGAGTTGGGGTGCTGCATAAAACCAGAGATTGAAATGAGCACAGATAAAGTTCCTTAAGCCAAATATGGAATAGACAAGAGCTACTCCTTGCTCAACGAAATGGACTCAACACCGCATATTAAATGCCTAAGAATGTACCTGACTAGTAAGTATCTTAAAACCTATGGATTGCTATGTCTCCGAAAGAGAATCAAGCATGTGTACAGGGGCATAAACGCAGCAGTGATAGGATTGGAGAGGTTCGGTGAGCAAATGAAGACCCTTTGAAGTCATATTGCATGGTACCCATTCCACGGGTTTCAACTACCCAGGTTTAAGGTATTCTTCCTTCAGCTAAAACATGCATGTGGAACCTAGAGTATGATCAACCATGTGATCGGGAGACGTGTTCAAATATGTCTCAGTTTTCGTACCCTGGTACTCGGGTGCAACATTCCAGACGCTTTACTAACACCCTCCCGACTTGGAGAGTCAGTCCCTTTAACCTCCTGTTTGGCCCAGTTTGCAATTTCTGCGGAAGATGAACAGGAATAGCGAGAACCAATGAGAGACTAGCTGGAGGTGTCTGGACAGGCAAATTTAACTCTCATTTCCCACCAGGAAGAGGAATTAACCAAAGGCTCAGCGTGCCGTGCCGGAACCAGATTAGGGCCTGAAGCCATCCTGCGGTGTTGCGGCCAGCTCAAAAGAAAGCGAGTTGAAGAAAGGAGCTCAGGGGCACTGTAATTCACAAACCTGCAGAGTTATAAATGACAGCTATCGTCCAAAAATATACTGAAGTAAGGCTGCCAAGAGGACTTGAAAGCGGGGCAGAATTGCAGGAAACCGATTTCAGGAGGCAGACTGGAATTGCATTGAAAGCATAGGAAAAGAGGCAGAACGTCCACAATGATGCACTTGGCCAAAAAGGGCGTATGCGTTTTTTCCTGAATATATTCAGGAAAAAACGCATACGCCCTTTTTGGCCAACCAAGCAAGCTTGCAAAGGAAATCTGCACTACAATGAAGTCTCACTTCCCCCCGGTCAAAAGGGCCATCTGAAAAAAGTGTAAAATCCAGAAAGGCAGGACAGGCCATGGAGAACTGGGAGCCTTGTTATGCTGATGGGCGGGATGTAAATTGCCAACAGACACTCGGGAGAAGTGTATGGTGTTTCCTGAAACATCTAAAAAACAAAGCAACAGAGCCTAGGGCACTTCCACTTATGGTCCTATAGCTTAGGGAAATTAAAATCAAAAAGACACAGCCACCCCAAAGTTTGGGACGCCTCTGTTTACAAGAACCTCGTTTACAGTACAAGTTCAACATCGCAGAAAGTGAAAAATGGATAAAGAAGTTGTGGTATTTACTTACAAAGCAATATCACTCAGCAATGAAATCTATGTCATCAGGCCCTTAGCAGCACAATGAGTGGATTCAGGTATGATGATTCTAACTGAAATAAGTCACACAGAAAAAGAAACATCATAAGATATCAGGAATACACGGAATGTAAACTTGGCTACACAGGAACTGAATTACAGAACAGAACAGGGTCTCAAATTTAGAAAACCAACTTATGCTTGCTTAAGGGGAAAGGTGAGTTGGGGTGCTGCATAAAACCAGAGATTGAAATGAGCACAGATAAAGTTCCTTAAGCCAAATATGGAATAGACAAGAGCTACTCCTTGCTCAACGAAATGGACTCAACACCGCATATTAAATGCCTAAGAATGTACCTGACTAGTAAGTATCTTAAAACCTATGGATTGCTATGTCTCCGAAAGAGAATCAAGCATGTGTACAGGGGCATAAACGCAGCAGTGATAGGATTGGAGAGGTTCGGTGAGCAAATGAAGACCCTTTGAAGTCATATTGCATGGTACCCATTCCACGGGTTTCAACTACCCAGGTTTAAGGTATTCTTCCTTCAGCTAAAACATGCATGTGGAACCTAGAGTATGATCAACCATGTGATCGGGAGACGTGTTCAAATATGTCTCAGTTTTCGTACCCTGGTACTCGGGTGCAACATTCCAGACGCTTTACTAACACCCTCCCGACTTGGAGAGTCAGTCCCTTTAACCTCCTGTTTGGCCCAGTTTGCAATTTCTGCGGAAGATGAACAGGAATAGCGAGAACCAATGAGAGACTAGCTGGAGGTGTCTGGACGGGCAAATTTAACTCTCATTTCCCACCAGGAAGAGGAATTAACCAAAGGCTCAGCGTGCCGTGCCGGAACCAGATTAGGGCCTGAAGCCATCCTGTGGTGTTGCGGCCAGCTCAAAAGAAAGCGAGTTGAAGAAAGGAGTTCAGGGGCACTGTAATTCACAAACCTGCAGAGTTATAAATGACAGCTATCGTCCAAAAATATACTGAAGTAAGGCTGCCAAGAGGACTTGAAAGCGGGGCAGAATTGCAGGAAACCGATTTCAGGAGGTAGACTGGAATTGCATTGAAAGCATAGGAAAAGAGGCAGAACGTCCACAATGATGCACTTGGCCAAAAAGGGCGTATGCGTTTTTTCCTGAATATATTCAGGAAAAAACGCATACGCCCTTTTTGGCCAACCAAGCAAGCTTGCAAAGGAAATCTGCACTACAATGAAGTCTCACTTCCCCCCGGTCAAAAGGGCCATCTGAAAAAAGTGTAAAATCCAGAAAGGCAGGACAGGCCATGGAGAACTGGGAGCCTTGTTATGCTGATGGGCGGGATGTAAATTGCCAACAGACACTCGGGAGAAGTGTATGGTGTTTCCTGAAACATCTAAAAAACAAAGCAACAGAGCCTAGGGCACTTCCACTTATGGTCCTATAGCTTAGGGAAATTAAAATCAAAAAGACACAGCCACCCCAAAGTTTGGGACGCCTCTGTTTACAAGAACCTCGTTTACAGTACAAGTTCAACATCGCAGAAAGTGAAAAATGGATAAAGAAGTTGTGGTATTTACTTACAAAGCAATATCACTCAGCAATGAAATCTATGTCATCAGGCCCTTAGCAGCACAATGAGTGGATTCAGGTATGATGATTCTAACTGAAATAAGTCACACAGAAAAAGAAACATCATAAGATATCAGTAATACACGGAATGTAAACTTGGCTACACAGGAACTGAATTACAGAACAGAACAGGGTCTCAAATTTAGAAAACCAACTTATGCTTGCTTAAGGGGAAAGGTGAGTTGGGGTGCTGCATAAAACCAGAGATTGAAATGAGCACAGATAAAGTTCCTTAAGCCAAATATGGAATAGACAAGAGCTACTCCTTGCTCAACGAAATGGACTCAACACCGCATATTAAATGCCTAAGAATGTACCTGACTAGTAAGTATCTTAAAACCTATGGATTGCTATGTCTCCGAAAGAGAATCAAGCATGTGTACAGGGGCATAAACGCAGCAGTGATAGGATTGGAGAGGTTCGGTGAGCAAATGAAGACCCTTTGAAGTCATATTGCATGGTACCCATTCCACGGGTTTCAACTACCCAGGTTTAAGGTATTCTTCCTTCAGCTAAAACATGCATGTGGAACCTAGAGTATGATCAACCATGTGATCGGGAGACGTGTTCAAATATGTCTCAGTTTTCGTACCCTGGTACTCGGGTGCAACATTCCAGACGCTTTACTAACACCCTCCCGACTTGGAGAGTCAGTCCCTTTAACCTCCTGTTTGGCCCAGTTTGCAATTTCTGCGGAAGATGAACAGGAATAGCGAGAACCAATGAGAGACTAGCTGGAGGTGTCTGGACGGGCAAATTTAACTCTCATTTCCCACCAGGAAGAGGAATTAACCAAAGGCTCAGCGTGCCGTGCCGGAACCAGATTAGGGCCTGAAGCCATCCTGCGGTGTTGCGGCCAGCTCAAAAGAAAGCGAGTTGAAGAAAGGAGCTCAGGGGCACTGTAATTCACAAACCTGCAGAGTTATAAATGACAGCTATCGTCCAAAAATATACTGAAGTAAGGCTGCCAAGAGGACTTGAAAGCGGGGCAGAATTGCAGGAAACCGATTTCAGGAGGTAGACTGGAATTGCATTGAAAGCATAGGAAAAGAGGCAGAACGTCCACAATGATGCACTTGGCCAAAAAGGGCGTATGCGTTTTTTCCTGAATATATTCAGGAAAAAACGCATACGCCCTTTTTGGCCAACCAAGCAAGCTTGCAAAGGAAATCTGCACTACAATGAAGTCTCACTTCCCCCCGGTCAAAAGGGCCATCTGAAAAAAGTGTAAAATCCAGAAAGGCAGGACAGGCCATGGAGAACTGGGAGCCTTGTTATGCTGATGGGCGGGATGTAAATTGCCAACAGACACTCGGGAGAAGTGTATGGTGTTTCCTGAAACATCTAAAAAACAAAGCAACAGAGCCTAGGGCACTTCCACTTATGGTCCTATAGCTTAGGGAAATTAAAATCAAAAAGACACAGCCACCCCAAAGTTTGGGACGCCTCTGTTTACAAGAACCTCGTTTACAGTACAAGTTCAACATCGCAGAAAGTGAAAAATGGATAAAGAAGTTGTGGTATTTACTTACAAAGCAATATCACTCAGCAATGAAATCTATGTCATCAGGCCCTTAGCAGCACAATGAGTGGATTCAGGTATGATGATTCTAACTGAAATAAGTCACACAGAAAAAGAAACATCATAAGATATCAGTAATACACGGAATGTAAACTTGGCTACACAGGAACTGAATTACAGAACAGAACAGGGTCTCAAATTTAGAAAACCAACTTATGCTTGCTTAAGGGGAAAGGTGAGTTGGGGTGCTGCATAAAACCAGAGATTGAAATGAGCACAGATAAAGTTCCTTAAGCCAAATATGGAATAGACAAGAGCTACTCCTTGCTCAACGAAATGGACTCAACACCCCATATTAAATGCCTAAGAATGTACCTGACTAGTAAGTATCTTAAAACCTATGGATTGCTATGTCTCCGAAAGAGAATCAAGCATGTGTACAGGGCCATAAACGCAGCAGTGATAGGATTGGAGAGGTTTGGTGAGCAAATGAAGACCCTTTGAAGTCATATTGCATGGTACCCATTCCACGGGTTTCAACTACCCAGGTTTAAGGTATTCTTCCTTCAGCTAAAACATGCATGTGGAACCTAGAGTATGATCAACCATGTGATCGGGAGACGTGTTCAAATATGTCTCAGTTTTCGTACCCTGGTACTCGGGTGCAACATTCCAGACGCTTTACTAACACCCTCCCGACTTGGAGAGTCAGTCCCTTTAACCTCCTGTTTGGCCCAGTTTGCAAT
This sequence comes from Pseudorca crassidens, assembly GCF_039906515.1. Taxonomy (NCBI): domain Eukaryota; kingdom Metazoa; phylum Chordata; class Mammalia; order Artiodactyla; family Delphinidae; genus Pseudorca; species Pseudorca crassidens. The sequence continues at coordinate 109,521,847 of NC_090303.1, read as the reverse complement.
TTCTGCGGAAGATGAACAGGAATAGCGAGAACCAATGAGAGACTAGCTGGAGGTGTCTGGACGGGCAAATTTAACTCTCATTTCCCACCAGGAAGAGGAATTAACCAAAGGCTCAGCGTGCCGTGCCGGAACCAGATTAGGGCCTGAAGCCATCCTGCGGTGTTGCGGCCAGCTCAAAAGAAAGCGAGTTGAAGAAAGGAGCTCAGGGGCACTGTAATTCACAAACCTGCAGAGTTATAAATGACAGCTATCGTCCAAAAATATACTGAAGTAAGGCTGCCAAGAGGACTTGAAAGCGGGACAGAATTGCAGGAAACCGATTTCAGGAGGCAGACTGGAATTGCATTGAAAGCATAGGAAAAGAGGCAGAACGTCCACAATGATGCACTTGGCCAAAAAGGGCGTATGCGTTTTTTCCTGAATATATTCAGGAAAAAACGCATACGCCCTTTTTGGCCAACCAAGCAAGCTTGCAAAGGAAATCTGCACTACAATGAAGTCTCACTTCCCCCCGGTCAAAAGGGCCATCTGAAAAAAGTGTAAAATCCAGAAAGGCAGGACAGGCCATGGAGAACTGGGAGCCTTGTTATGCTGATGGGCGGGATGTAAATTGCCAACAGACACTCCGGAGAAGTGTATGGTGTTTCCTGAAACATCTAAAAAACAAAGCAACAGAGCCTAGGGCACTTCCACTTATGGTCCTATAGCTTAGGGAAATTAAAATCAAAAAGACACAGCCACCCCAAAGTTTGGGACGCCTCTGTTTACAAGAACCTCGTTTACAGTACAAGTTCAACATCGCAGAAAGTGAAAAATGGATAAAGAAGTTGTGGTATTTACTTACAAAGCAATATCACTCAGCAATGAAATCTATGTCATCAGGCCCTTAGCAGCACAATGAGTGGATTCAGGTATGATGATTCTAACTGAAATAAGTCACACAGAAAAAGAAACATCATAAGATATCAGGAATACACGGAATGTAAACTTGGCTACACAGGAACTGAATTACAGAACAGAACAGGGTCTCAAATTTAGAAAACCAACTTATGCTTGCTTAAGGGGAAAGGTGAGTTGGGGTGCTGCATAAAACCAGAGATTGAAATGAGCACAGATAAAGTTCCTTAAGCCAAATATGGAATAGACAAGAGCTACTCCTTGCTCAACGAAATGGACTCAACACCGCATATTAAATGCCTAAGAATGTACCTGACTAGTAAGTATCTTAAAACCTATGGATTGCTATGTCTCCGAAAGAGAATCAAGCATGTGTACAGGGGCATAAACGCAGCAGTGATAGGATTGGAGAGGTTCGGTGAGCAAATGAAGACCCTTTGAAGTCATATTGCATGGTACCCATTCCACGGGTTTCAACTACCCAGGTTTAAGGTATTCTTCCTTCAGCTAAAACATGCATGTGGAACCTAGAGTATGATCAACCATGTGATCGGGAGACGTGTTCAAATATGTCTCAGTTTTCGTACCCTGGTACTCGGGTGCAACATTCCAGACGCTTTACTAACACCCTCCCGACTTGGAGAGTCAGTCCCTTTAACCTCCTGTTTGGCCCAGTTTGCAATTTCTGCGGAAGATGAACAGGAATAGCGAGAACCAATGAGAGACTAGCTGGAGGTGTCTGGACGGGCAAATTTAACTCTCATTTCCCACCAGGAAGAGGAATTAACCAAAGGCTCAGCGTGCCGTGCCGGAACCAGATTAGGGCCTGAAGCCATCCTGCGGTGTTGCGGCCAGCTCAAAAGAAAGCGAGTTGAAGAAAGGAGCTCAGGGGCACTGTAATTCACAAACCTGCAGAGTTATAAATGACAGCTATCGTCCAAAAATATACTGAAGTAAGGCTGCCAAGAGGACTTGAAAGCGGGACAGAATTGCAGGAAACCGATTTCAGGAGGCAGACTGGAATTGCATTGAAAGCATAGGAAAAGAGGCAGAACGTCCACAATGATGCACTTGGCCAAAAAGGGCGTATGCGTTTTTTCCTGAATATATTCAGGAAAAAACGCATACGCCCTTTTTGGCCAACCAAGCAAGCTTGCAAAGGAAATCTGCACTACAATGAAGTCTCACTTCCCCCCGGTCAAAAGGGCCATCTGAAAAAAGTGTAAAATCCAGAAAGGCAGGACAGGCCATGGAGAACTGGGAGCCTTGTTATGCTGATGGGCGGGATGTAAATTGCCAACAGACACTCCGGAGAAGTGTATGGTGTTTCCTGAAACATCTAAAAAACAAAGCAACAGAGCCTAGGGCACTTCCACTTATGGTCCTATAGCTTAGGGAAATTAAAATCAAAAAGACACAGCCACCCCAAAGTTTGGGACGCCTCTGTTTACAAGAACCTCGTTTACAGTACAAGTTCAACATCGCAGAAAGTGAAAAATGGATAAAGAAGTTGTGGTATTTACTTACAAAGCAATATCACTCAGCAATGAAATCTATGTCATCAGGCCCTTAGCAGCACAATGAGTGGATTCAGGTATGATGATTCTAACTGAAATAAGTCACACAGAAAAAGAAACATCATAAGATATCAGTAATACACGGAATGTAAACTTGGCTACACAGGAACTGAATTACAGAACAGAACAGGGTCTCAAATTTAGAAAACCAACTTATGCTTGCTTAAGGGGAAAGGTGAGTTGGGGTGCTGCATAAAACCAGAGATTGAAATGAGCACAGATAAAGTTCCTTAAGCCAAATATGGAATAGACAAGAGCTACTCCTTGCTCAACGAAATGGACTCAACACCGCATATTAAATGCCTAAGAATGTACCTGACTAGTAAGTATCTTAAAACCTATGGATTGCTATGTCTCCGAAAGAGAATCAAGCATGTGTACAGGGGCATAAACGCAGCAGTGATAGGATTGGAGAGGTTCGGTGAGCAAATGAAGACCCTTTGAAGTCATATTGCATGGTACCCATTCCACGGGTTTCAACTACCCAGGTTTAAGGTATTCTTCCTTCAGCTAAAACATGCATGTGGAACCTAGAGTATGATCAACCATGTGATCGGGAGACGTGTTCAAATATGTCTCAGTTTTCGTACCCTGGTACTCGGGTGCAACATTCCAGACGCTTTACTAACACCCTCCCGACTTGGAGAGTCAGTCCCTTTAACCTCCTGTTTGGCCCAGTTTGCAATTTCTGCGGAAGATGAACAGGAATAGCGAGAACCAATGAGAGACTAGCTGGAGGTGTCTGGACGGGCAAATTTAACTCTCATTTCCCACCAGGAAGAGGAATTAACCAAAGGCTCAGCGTGCCGTGCCGGAACCAGATTAGGGCCTGAAGCCATCCTGCGGTGTTGCGGCCAGCTCAAAAGAAAGCGAGTTGAAGAAAGGAGCTCAGGGGCACTGTAATTCACAAACCTGCAGAGTTATAAATGACAGCTATCGTCCAAAAATATACTGAAGTAAGGCTGCCAAGAGGACTTGAAAGCGGGGCAGAATTGCAGGAAACCGATTTCAGGAGGTAGACTGGAATTGCATTGAAAGCATAGGAAAAGAGGCAGAACGTCCACAATGATGCACTTGGCCAAAAAGGGCGTATGCGTTTTTTCCTGAATATATTCAGGAAAAAACGCATACGCCCTTTTTGGCCAACCAAGCAAGCTTGCAAAGGAAATCTGCACTACAATGAAGTCTCACTTCCCCCCGGTCAAAAGGGCCATCTGAAAAAAGTGTAAAATCCAGAAAGACAGGACAGGCCATGGAGAACTGGGAGCCTTGTTATGCTGATGGGCGGGATGTAAATTGCCAACAGACACTCGGGAGAAGTGTATGGTGTTTCCTGAAACATCTAAAAAACAAAGCAACAGAGCCTAGGGCACTTCCACTTATGGTCCTATAGCTTAGGGAAATTAAAATCAAAAAGACACAGCCACCCCAAAGTTTGGGACGCCTCTGTTTACAAGAACCTCGTTTACAGTACAAGTTCAACATCGCAGAAAGTGAAAAATGGATAAAGAAGTTGTGGTATTTACTTACAAAGCAATATCACTCAGCAATGAAATCTATGTCATCAGGCCCTTAGCAGCACAATGAGTGGATTCAGGTATGATGATTCTAACTGAAATAAGTCACACAGAAAAAGAAACATCATAAGATATCAGGAATACACGGAATGTAAACTTGGCTACACAGGAACTGAATTACAGAACAGAACAGGGTCTCAAATTTAGAAAACCAACTTATGCTTGCTTAAGGGGAAAGGTGAGTTGGGGTGCTGCATAAAACCAGAGATTGAAATGAGCACAGATAAAGTTCCTTAAGCCAAATATGGAATAGACAAGAGCTACTCCTTGCTCAACGAAATGGACTCAACACCGCATATTAAATGCCTAAGAATGTACCTGACTAGTAAGTATCTTAAAACCTATGGATTGCTATGTCTCCGAAAGAGAATCAAGCATGTGTACAGGGGCATAAACGCAGCAGTGATAGGATTGGAGAGGTTCGGTGAGCAAATGAAGACCCTTTGAAGTCATATTGCATGGTACCCATTCCACGGGTTTCAACTACCCAGGTTTAAGGTATTCTTCCTTCAGCTAAAACATGCATGTGGAACCTAGAGTATGATCAACCATGTGATCGGGAGACGTGTTCAAATATGTCTCAGTTTTCGTACCCTGGTACTCGGGTGCAACATTCCAGACGCTTTACTAACACCCTCCCGACTTGGAGAGTCAGTCCCTTTAACCTCCTGTTTGGCCCAGTTTGCAATTTCTGCGGAAGATGAACAGGAATAGCGAGAACCAATGAGAGACTAGCTGGAGGTGTCTGGACGGGCAAATTTAACTCTCATTTCCCACCAGGAAGAGGAATTAACCAAAGGCTCAGCGTGCCGTGCCGGAACCAGATTAGGGCCTGAAGCCATCCTGCGGTGTTGCGGCCAGCTCAAAAGAAAGCGAGTTGAAGAAAGGAGCTCAGGGGCACTGTAATTCACAAACCTGCAGAGTTATAAATGACAGCTATCGTCCAAAAATATACTGAAGTAAGGCTGCCAAGAGGACTTGAAAGCGGGGCAGAATTGCAGGAAACCGATTTCAGGAGGTAGACTGGAATTGCATTGAAAGCATAGGAAAAGAGGCAGAACGTCCACAATGATGCACTTGGCCAAAAAGGGCGTATGCGTTTTTTCCTGAATATATTCAGGAAAAAACGCATACGCCCTTTTTGGCCAACCAAGCAAGCTTGCAAAGGAAATCTGCACTACAATGAAGTCTCACTTCCCCCCAGTCAAAAGGGCCATCTGAAAAAAGTGTAAAATCCAGAAAGGCAGGACAGGCCATGGAGAACTGGGAGCCTTGTTATGCTGATGGGCGGGATGTAAATTGCCAACAGACACTCGGGAGAAGTGTATGGTGTTTCCTGAAACATCTAAAAAACAAAGCAACAGAGCCTAGGGCACTTCCACTTATGGTCCTATAGCTTAGGGATATTAAAATCAAAAAGACACAGCCACCCCAAAGTTTGGGACGCCTCTGTTTACAAGAACCTCGTTTACAGTACAAGTTCAACATCGCAGAAAGTGAAAAATGGATAAAGAAGTTGTGGTATTTACTTACAAAGCAATATCACTCAGCAATGAAATCTATGTCATCAGGCCCTTAGCAGCACAATGAGTGGATTCAGGTATGATGATTCTAACTGAAATAAGTCACACAGAAAAAGAAACATCATAAGATATCAGTAATACACGGAATGTAAACTTGGCTACACAGGAACTGAATTACAGAACAGAACAGGGTCTCAAATTTAGAAAACCAACTTATGCTTGCTTAAGGGGAAAGGTGAGTTGGGGTGCTGCATAAAACCAGAGATTGAAATGAGCACAGATAAAGTTCCTTAAGCCAAATATGGAATAGACAAGAGCTACTCCTTGCTCAACGAAATGGACTCAACACCGCATATTAAATGCCTAAGAATGTACCTGACTAGTAAGTATCTTAAAACCTATGGATTGCTATGTCTCCGAAAGAGAATCAAGCATGTGTACAGGGGCATAAACGCAGCAGTGATAGGATTGGAGAGGTTCGGTGAGCAAATGAAGACCCTTTGAAGTCATATTGCATGGTACCCATTCCACGGGTTTCAACTACCCAGGTTTAAGGTATTCTTCCTTCAGCTAAAACATGCATGTGGAACCTAGAGTATGATCAACCATGTGATCGGGAGACGTGTTCAAATATGTCTCAGTTTTCGTACCCTGGTACTCGGGTGCAACATTCCAGACGCTTTACTAACACCCTCCCGACTTGGAGAGTCAGTCCCTTTAACCTCCTGTTTGGCCCAGTTTGCAATTTCTGTGGAAGATGAACAGGAATAGCGAGAACCAATGAGAGACTAGCTGGAGGTGTCTGGACGGGCAAATTTAACTCTCATTTCCCACCAGGAAGAGGAATTAACCAAAGGCTCAGCGTGCCGTGCCGGAACCAGATTAGGGCCTGAAGCCATCCTGCGGTGTTGCGGCCAGCTCAAAAGAAAGCGAGTTGAAGAAAGGAGCTCAGGGGCACTGTAATTCACAAACCTGCAGAGTTATAAATGACAGCTATCGTCCAAAAATATACTGAAGTAAGGCTGCCAAGAGGACTTGAAAGCGGGGCAGAATTGCAGGAAACCGATTTCAGGAGGTAGACTGGAATTGCATTGAAAGCATAGGAAAAGAGGCAGAACGTCCACAATGATGCACTTGGCCAAAAAGGGCGTATGCGTTTTTTCCTGAATATATTCAGGAAAAAACGCATACGCCCTTTTTGGCCAACCAAGCAAGCTTGCAAAGGAAATCTGCACTACAATGAAGTCTCACTTCCCCCCGGTCAAAAGGGCCATCTGAAAAAAGTGTAAAATCCAGAAAGGCAGGACAGGCCATGGAGAACTGGGAGCCTTGTTATGCTGATGGGCGGGATGTAAATTGCCAACAGACACTCGGGAGAAGTGTATGGTGTTTCCTGAAACATCTAAAAAACAAAGCAACAGAGCCTAGGGCACTTCCACTTATGGTCCTATAGCTTAGGGAAATTAAAATCAAAAAGACACAGCCACCCCAAAGTTTGGGACGCCTCTGTTTACAAGAACCTCGTTTACAGTACAAGTTCAACATCGCAGAAAGTGAAAAATGGATAAAGAAGTTGTGGTATTTACTTACAAAGCAATATCACTCAGCAATGAAATCTATGTCATCAGGCCCTTAGCAGCACAATGAGTGGATTCAGGTATGATGATTCTAACTGAAATAAGTCACACAGAAAAAGAAACATCATAAGATATCAGTAATACACGGAATGTAAACTTGGCTACACAGGAACTGAATTACAGAACAGAACAGGGTCTCAAATTTAGAAAACCAACTTATGCTTGCTTAAGGGGAAAGGTGAGTTGGGGTGCTGCATAAAACCAGAGATTGAAATGAGCACAGATAAAGTTCCTTAAGCCAAATATGGAATAGACAAGAGCTACTCCTTGCTCAACGAAATGGACTCAACACCGCATATTAAATGCCTAAGAATGTACCTGACTAGTAAGTATCTTAAAACCTATGGATTGCTATGTCTCCGAAAGAGAATCAAGCATGTGTACAGGGGCATAAACGCAGCAGTGATAGGATTGGAGAGGTTCGGTGAGCAAATGAAGACCCTTTGAAGTCATATTGCATGGTACCCATTCCACGGGTTTCAACTACCCAGGTTTAAGGTATTCTTCCTTCAGCTAAAACATGCATGTGGAACCTAGAGTATGATCAACCATGTGATCGGGAGACGTGTTCAAATATGTCTCAGTTTTCGTACCCTGGTACTCGGGTGCAACATTCCAGACGCTTTACTAACACCCTCCCGACTTGGAGAGTCAGTCCCTTTAACCTCCTGTTTGGCCCAGTTTGCAATTTCTGCGGAAGATGAACAGGAATAGCGAGAACCAATGAGAGACTAGCTGGAGGTGTCTGGACGGGCAAATTTAACTCTCATTTCCCACCAGGAAGAGGAATTAACCAAAGGCTCAGCGTGCCGTGCCGGAACCAGATTAGGGCCTGAAGCCATCCTGCGGTGTTGCGGCCAGCTCAAAAGAAAGCGAGTTGAAGAAAGGAGCTCAGGGGCACTGTAATTCACAAACCTGCAGAGTTATAAATGACAGCTATCGTCCAAAAATATACTGAAGTAAGGCTGCCAAGAGGACTTGAAAGCGGGGCAGAATTGCAGGAAACCGATTTCAGGAGGCAGACTGGAATTGCATTGAAAGCATAGGAAAAGAGGCAGAACGTCCACAATGATGCACTTGGCCAAAAAGGGCGTATGCGTTTTTTCCTGAATATATTCAGGAAAAAACGCATACGCCCTTTTTGGCCAACCAAGCAAGCTTGCAAAGGAAATCTGCACTACAATGAAGTCTCACTTCCCCCCGGTCAAAAGGGCCATCTGAAAAAAGTGTAAAATCCAGAAAGGCAGGACAGGCCATGGAGAACTGGGAGCCTTGTTATGCTGATGGGCGGGATGTAAATTGCCAACAGACACTCGGGAGAAGTGTATGGTGTTTCCTGAAACATCTAAAAAACAAAGCAACAGAGCCTAGGGCACTTCCACTTATGGTCCTATAGCTTAGGGAAATTAAAATCAAAAAGACACAGCCACCCCAAAGTTTGGGACGCCTCTGTTTACAAGAACCTCGTTTACCGTACAAGTTCAACATCGCAGAAAGTGAAAAATGGATAAAGAAGTTGTGGTATTTACTTACAAAGCAATATCACTCAGCAATGAAATCTATGTCATCAGGCCCTTAGCAGCACAATGAGTGGATTCAGGTATGATGATTCTAACTGAAATAAGTCACACAGAAAAAGAACCATCATAAGATATCAGTAATACACGGAATGTAAACTTGGCTACACAGGAACTGAATTACAGAACAGAACAGGGTCTCAAATTTAGAAAACCAACTTATGCTTGCTTAAGGGGAAAGGTGAGTTGGGGTGCTGCATAAAACCAGAGATTGAAATGAGCACAGATAAAGTTCCTTAAGCCAAATATGGAATAGACAAGAGCTACTCCTTGCTCAACGAAATGGACTCAACACCGCATATTAAATGCCTAAGAATGTACCTGACTAGTAAGTATCTTAAAACCTATGGATTGCTATGTCTCCGAAAGAGAATCAAGCATGTGTACAGGGGCATAAACGCAGCAGTGATAGGATTGGAGAGGTTCGGTGAGCAAATGAAGACCCTTTGAAGTCATATTGCATGGTACCCATTCCACGGGTTTCAACTACCCAGGTTTAAGGTATTCTTCCTTCAGCTAAAACATGCATGTGGAACCTAGAGTATGATCAACCATGTGATCGGGAGACGTGTTCAAATATGTCTCAGTTTTCGTACCCTGGTACTCGGGTGCAACATTCCAGACGCTTTACTAACACCCTCCCGACTTGGAGAGTCAGTCCCTTTAACCTCCTGTTTGGCCCAGTTTGCAATTTCTGCGGAAGATGAACAGGAATAGCGAGAACCAATGAGAGACTAGCTGGAAGGTGTCTGGACGGGCAAATTTAACTCTCATTTCCCACCAGGAAGAGGAATTAACCAAAGGCTCAGCGTGCCATGCCGGAACCAGATTAGGGCCTGAAGCCATCCTGCGGTGTTGCGGCCAGCTCAAAAGAAAGCGAGTTGAAGAAAGGAGCTCAGGGGCACTGTAATTCACAAACCTGCAGAGTTATAAATGACAGCTATCGTCCAAAAATATACTGAAGTAAGGCTGCCAAGAGGACTTGAAAGCGGGGCAGAATTGCAGGAAACCGATTTCAGGAGGCAGACTGGAATTGCATTGAAAGCATAGGAAAAGAGGCAGAACGTCCACAATGATGCACTTGGCCAAAAAGGGCGTATGCGTTTTTTCCTGAATATATTCAGGAAAAAACGCATACGCCCTTTTTGGCCAACCAAGCAAGCTTGCAAAGGAAATCTGCACTACAATGAAGTCTCACTTCCCCCCGGTCAAAAGGGCCATCTGAAAAAAGTGTAAAATCCAGAAAGGCAGGACAGGCCATGGAGAACTGGGAGCCTTGTTATGCTGATGGGCGGGATGTAAATTGCCAACAGACACTCGGGAGAAGTGTATGGTGTTTCCTGAAACATCTAAAAAACAAAGCAACAGAGCCTAGGGCACTTCCACTTATGGTCCTATAGCTTAGGGAAATTAAAATCAAAAAGACACAGCCACCCCAAAGTTTGGGACGCCTCTGTTTACAAGAACCTCGTTTACCGTACAAGTTCAACATCGCAGAAAGTGAAAAATGGATAAAGAAGTTGTGGTATTTACTTACAAAGCAATATCACTCAGCAATGAAATCTATGTCATCAGGCCCTTAGCAGCACAATGAGTGGATTCAGGTATGATGATTCTAACTGAAATAAGTCACACAGAAAAAGAAACATCATAAGATATCAGGAATACACGGAATGTAAACTTGGCTACACAGGAACTGAATTACAGAACAGAACAGGGTCTCAAATTTAGAAAACCAACTTATGCTTGCTTAAGGGGAAAGGTGAGTTGGGGTGCTGCATAAAACCAGAGATTGAAATGAGCACAGATAAAGTTCCTTAAGCCAAATATGGAATAGACAAGAGCTACTCCTTGCTCAACGAAATGGACTCAACACCGCATATTAAATGCCTAAGAATGTACCTGACTAGTAAGTATCTTAAAACCTATGGATTGCTATGTCTCCGAAAGAGAATCAAGCATGTGTACAGGGGCATAAACGCAGCAGTGATAGGATTGGAGAGGTTCGGTGAGCAAATGAAGACCCTTTGAAGTCATATTGCATGGTACCCATTCCACGGGTTTCAACTACCCAGGTTTAAGGTATTCTTCCTTCAGCTAAAACATGCATGTGGAACCTAGAGTATGATCAACCATGTGATCGGGAGACGTGTTCAAATATGTCTCAGTTTTCGTACCCTGGTACTCGGGTGCAACATTCCAGACGCTTTACTAACACCCTCCCGACTTGGAGAGTCAGTCCCTTTAACCTCCTGTTTGGCCCAGTTTGCAATTTCTGCGGAAGATGAACAGGAATAGCGAGAACCAATGAGAGACTAGCTGGAGGTGTCTGGACGGGCAAATTTAACTCTCATTTCCCACCAGGAAGAGGAATTAACCAAAGGCTCAGCGTGCCGTGCCGGAACCAGATTAGGGCCTGAAGCCATCCTGCGGTGTTGCGGCCAGCTCAAAAGAAAGCGAGTTGAAGAAAGGAGCTCAGGGGCACTGTAATTCACAAACCTGCAGAGTTATAAATGACAGCTATCGTCCAAAAATATACTGAAGTAAGGCTGCCAAGAGGACTTGAAAGCGGGACAGAATTGCAGGAAACCGATTTCAGGAGGCAGACTGGAATTGCATTGAAAGCATAGGAAAAGAGGCAGAACGTCCACAATGATGCACTTGGCCAAAAAGGGCGTATGCGTTTTTTCCTGAATATATTCAGGAAAAAACGCATACGCCCTTTTTGGCCAACCAAGCAAGCTTGCAAAGGAAATCTGCACTACAATGAAGTCTCACTTCCCCCCGGTCAAAAGGGCCATCTGAAAAAAGTGTAAAATCCAGAAAGGCAGGACAGGCCATGGAGAACTGGGAGCCTTGTTATGCTGATGGGCGGGATGTAAATTGCCAACAGACACTCCGGAGAAGTGTATGGTGTTTCCTGAAACATCTAAAAAACAAAGCAACAGAGCCTAGGGCACTTCCACTTATGGTCCTATAGCTTAGGGAAATTAAAATCAAAAAGACACAGCCACCCCAAAGTTTGGGACGCCTCTGTTTACAAGAACCTCGTTTACAGTACAAGTTCAACATCGCAGAAAGTGAAAAATGGATAAAGAAGTTGTGGTATTTACTTACAAAGCAATATCACTCAGCAATGAAATCTATGTCATCAGGCCCTTAGCAGCACAATGAGTGGATTCAGGTATGATGATTCTAACTGAAATAAGTCACACAGAAAAAGAACCATCATAAGATATCAGTAATACACGGAATGTAAACTTGGCTACACAGGAACTGAATTACAGAACAGAACAGGGTCTCAAATTTAGAAAACCAACTTATGCTTGCTTAAGGGGAAAGGTGAGTTGGGGTGCTGCATAAAACCAGAGATTGAAATGAGCACAGATAAAGTTCCTTAAGCCAAATATGGAATAGACAAGAGCTACTCCTTGCTCAACGAAATGGACTCAACACCGCATATTAAATGCCTAAGAATGTACCTGACTAGTAAGTATCTTAAAACCTATGGATTGCTATGTCTCCGAAAGAGAATCAAGCATGTGTACAGGGGCATAAACGCAGCAGTGATAGGATTGGAGAGGTTCGGTGAGCAAATGAAGACCCTTTGAAGTCATATTGCATGGTACCCATTCCACGGGTTTCAACTACCCAGGTTTAAGGTATTCTTCCTTCAGCTAAAACATGCATGTGGAACCTAGAGTATGATCAACCATGTGATCGGGAGACGTGTTCAAATATGTCTCAGTTTTCGTACCCTGGTACTCGGGTGCAACATTCCAGACGCTTTACTAACACCCTCCCGACTTGGAGAGTCAGTCCCTTTAACCTCCTGTTTGGCCCAGTTTGCAATTTCTGCGGAAGATGAACAGGAATAGCGAGAACCAATGAGAGACTAGCTGGAGGTGTCTGGACGGGCAAATTTAACTCTCATTTCCCACCAGGAAGAGGAATTAACCAAAGGCTCAGCGTGCCGTGCCGGAACCAGATTAGGGCCTGAAGCCATCCTGCGGTGTTGCGGCCAGCTCAAAAGAAAGCGAGTTGAAGAAAGGAGCTCAGGGGCACTGTAATTCACAAACCTGCAGAGTTATAAATGACAGCTATCGTCCAAAAATATACTGAAGTAAGGCTGCCAAGAGGACTTGAAAGCGGGGCAGAATTGCAGGAAACCGATTTCAGGAGGTAGACTGGAATTGCATTGAAAGCATAGGAAAAGAGGCAGAACGTCCACAATGATGCACTTGGCCAAAAAGGGCGTATGCGTTTTTTCCTGAATATATTCAGGAAAAAACGCATACGCCCTTTTTGGCCAACCAAGCAAGCTTGCAAAGGAAATCTGCACTACAATGAAGTCTCACTTCCCCCCAGTCAAAAGGGCCATCTGAAAAAAGTGTAAAATCCAGAAAGGCAGGACAGGCCATGGAGAACTGGGAGCCTTGTTATGCTGATGGGCGGGATGTAAATTGCCAACAGACACTCGGGAGAAGTGTATGGTGTTTCCTGAAACATCTAAAAAACAAAGCAACAGAGCCTAGGGCACTTCCACTTATGGTCCTATAGCTTAGGGATATTAAAATCAAAAAGACACAGCCACCCCAAAGTTTGGGACGCCTCTGTTTACAAGAACCTCGTTTACAGTACAAGTTCAACATCGCAGAAAGTGAAAAATGGATAAAGAAGTTGTGGTATTTACTTACAAAGCAATATCACTCAGCAATGAAATCTATGTCATCAGGCCCTTAGCAGCACAATGAGTGGATTCAGGTATGATGATTCTAACTGAAATAAGTCACACAGAAAAAGAAACATCATAAGATATCAGTAATACACGGAATGTAAACTTGGCTACACAGGAACTGAATTACAGAACAGAACAGGGTCTCAAATTTAGAAAACCAACTTATGCTTGCTTAAGGGGAAAGGTGAGTTGGGGTGCTGCATAAAACCAGAGATTGAAATGAGCACAGATAAAGTTCCTTAAGCCAAATATGGAATAGACAAGAGCTACTCCTTGCTCAACGAAATGGACTCAACACCGCATATTAAATGCCTAAGAATGTACCTGACTAGTAAGTATCTTAAAACCTATGGATTGCTATGTCTCCGAAAGAGAATCAAGCATGTGTACAGGGGCATAAACGCAGCAGTGATAGGATTGGAGAGGTTCGGTGAGCAAATGAAGACCCTTTGAAGTCATATTGCATGGTACCCATTCCACGGGTTTCAACTACCCAGGTTTAAGGTATTCTTCCTTCAGCTAAAACATGCATGTGGAACCTAGAGTATGATCAACCATGTGATCGGGAGACGTGTTCAAATATGTCTCAGTTTTCGTACCCTGGTACTCGGGTGCAACATTCCAGACGCTTTACTAACACCCTCCCGACTTGGAGAGTCAGTCCCTTTAACCTCCTGTTTGGCCCAGTTTGCAATTTCTGTGGAAGATGAACAGGAATAGCGAGAACCAATGAGAGACTAGCTGGAGGTGTCTGGACGGGCAAATTTAACTCTCATTTCCCACCAGGAAGAGGAATTAACCAAAGGCTCAGCGTGCCGTGCCGGAACCAGATTAGGGCCTGAAGCCATCCTGCGGTGTTGCGGCCAGCTCAAAAGAAAGCGAGTTGAAGAAAGGAGCTCAGGGGCACTGTAATTCACAAACCTGCAGAGTTATAAATGACAGCTATCGTCCAAAAATATACTGAAGTAAGGCTGCCAAGAGGACTTGAAAGCGGGGCAGAATTGCAGGAAACCGATTTCAGGAGGTAGACTGGAATTGCATTGAAAGCATAGGAAAAGAGGCAGAACGTCCACAATGATGCACTTGGCCAAAAAGGGCGTATGCGTTTTTTCCTGAATATATTCAGGAAAAAACGCATACGCCCTTTTTGGCCAACCAAGCAAGCTTGCAAAGGAAATCTGCACTACAATGAAGTCTCACTTCCCCCCGGTCAAAAGGGCCATCTGAAAAAAGTGTAAAATCCAGAAAGGCAGGACAGGCCATGGAGAACTGGGAGCCTTGTTATGCTGATGGGCGGGATGTAAATTGCCAACAGACACTCGGGAGAAGTGTATGGTGTTTCCTGAAACATCTAAAAAACAAAGCAACAGAGCCTAGGGCACTTCCACTTATGGTCCTATAGCTTAGGGAAATTAAAATCAAAAAGACACAGCCACCCCAAAGTTTGGGACGCCTCTGTTTACAAGAACCTCGTTTACAGTACAAGTTCAACATCGCAGAAAGTGAAAAATGGATAAAGAAGTTGTGGTATTTACTTACAAAGCAATATCACTCAGCAATGAAATCTATGTCATCAGGCCCTTAGCAGCACAATGAGTGGATTCAGGTATGATGATTCTAACTGAAATAAGTCACACAGAAAAAGAAACATCATAAGATATCAGTAATACACGGAATGTAAACTTGGCTACACAGGAACTGAATTACAGAACAGAACAGGGTCTCAAATTTAGAAAACCAACTTATGCTTGCTTAAGGGGAAAGGTGAGTTGGGGTGCTGCATAAAACCAGAGATTGAAATGAGCACAGATAAAGTTCCTTAAGCCAAATATGGAATAGACAAGAGCTACTCCTTGCTCAACGAAATGGACTCAACACCGCATATTAAATGCCTAAGAATGTACCTGACTAGTAAGTATCTTAAAACCTATGGATTGCTATGTCTCCGAAAGAGAATCAAGCATGTGTACAGGGGCATAAACGCAGCAGTGATAGGATTGGAGAGGTTCGGTGAGCAAATGAAGACCCTTTGAAGTCATATTGCATGGTACCCATTCCACGGGTTTCAACTACCCAGGTTTAAGGTATTCTTCCTTCAGCTAAAACATGCATGTGGAACCTAGAGTATGATCAACCATGTGATCGGGAGACGTGTTCAAATATGTCTCAGTTTTCGTACCCTGGTACTCGGGTGCAACATTCCAGACGCTTTACTAACACCCTCCCGACTTGGAGAGTCAGTCCCTTTAACCTCCTGTTTGGCCCAGTTTGCAATTTCTGCGGAAGATGAACAGGAATAGCGAGAACCAATGAGAGACTAGCTGGAGGTGTCTGGACGGGCAAATTTAACTCTCATTTCCCACCAGGAAGAGGAATTAACCAAAGGCTCAGCGTGCCGTGCCGGAACCAGATTAGGGCCTGAAGCCATCCTGCGGTGTTGCGGCCAGCTCAAAAGAAAGCGAGTTGAAGAAAGGAGCTCAGGGGCACTGTAATTCACAAACCTGCAGAGTTATAAATGACAGCTATCGTCCAAAAATATACTGAAGTAAGGCTGCCAAGAGGACTTGAAAGCGGGGCAGAATTGCAGGAAACCGATTTCAGGAGGCAGACTGGAATTGCATTGAAAGCATAGGAAAAGAGGCAGAACGTCCACAATGATGCACTTGGCCAAAAAGGGCGTATGCGTTTTTTCCTGAATATATTCAGGAAAAAACGCATACGCCCTTTTTGGCCAACCAAGCAAGCTTGCAAAGGAAATCTGCACTACAATGAAGTCTCACTTCCCCCCGGTCAAAAGGGCCATCTGAAAAAAGTGTAAAATCCAGAAAGGCAGGACAGGCCATGGAGAACTGGGAGCCTTGTTATGCTGATGGGCGGGATGTAAATTGCCAACAGACACTCGGGAGAAGTGTATGGTGTTTCCTGAAACATCTAAAAAACAAAGCAACAGAGCCTAGGGCACTTCCACTTATGGTCCTATAGCTTAGGGAAATTAAAATCAAAAAGACACAGCCACCCCAAAGTTTGGGACGCCTCTGTTTACAAGAACCTCGTTTACCGTACAAGTTCAACATCGCAGAAAGTGAAAAATGGATAAAGAAGTTGTGGTATTTACTTACAAAGCAATATCACTCAGCAATGAAATCTATGTCATCAGGCCCTTAGCAGCACAATGAGTGGATTCAGGTATGATGATTCTAACTGAAATAAGTCACACAGAAAAAGAACCATCATAAGATATCAGTAATACACGGAATGTAAACTTGGCTACACAGGAACTGAATTACAGAACAGAACAGGGTCTCAAATTTAGAAAACCAACTTATGCTTGCTTAAGGGGAAAGGTGAGTTGGGGTGCTGCATAAAACCAGAGATTGAAATGAGCACAGATAAAGTTCCTTAAGCCAAATATGGAATAGACAAGAGCTACTCCTTGCTCAACGAAATGGACTCAACACCGCATATTAAATGCCTAAGAATGTACCTGACTAGTAAGTATCTTAAAACCTATGGATTGCTATGTCTCCGAAAGAGAATCAAGCATGTGTACAGGGGCATAAACGCAGCAGTGATAGGATTGGAGAGGTTCGGTGAGCAAATGAAGACCCTTTGAAGTCATATTGCATGGTACCCATTCCACGGGTTTCAACTACCCAGGTTTAAGGTATTCTTCCTTCAGCTAAAACATGCATGTGGAACCTAGAGTATGATCAACCATGTGATCGGGAGACGTGTTCAAATATGTCTCAGTTTTCGTACCCTGGTACTCGGGTGCAACATTCCAGACGCTTTACTAACACCCTCCCGACTTGGAGAGTCAGTCCCTTTAACCTCCTGTTTGGCCCAGTTTGCAATTTCTGCGGAAGATGAACAGGAATAGCGAGAACCAATGAGAGACTAGCTGGAAGGTGTCTGGACGGGCAAATTTAACTCTCATTTCCCACCAGGAAGAGGAATTAACCAAAGGCTCAGCGTGCCATGCCGGAACCAGATTAGGGCCTGAAGCCATCCTGCGGTGTTGCGGCCAGCTCAAAAGAAAGCGAGTTGAAGAAAGGAGCTCAGGGGCACTGTAATTCACAAACCTGCAGAGTTATAAATGACAGCTATCGTCCAAAAATATACTGAAGTAAGGCTGCCAAGAGGACTTGAAAGCGGGGCAGAATTGCAGGAAACCGATTTCAGGAGGCAGACTGGAATTGCATTGAAAGCATAGGAAAAGAGGCAGAACGTCCACAATGATGCACTTGGCCAAAAAGGGCGTATGCGTTTTTTCCTGAATATATTCAGGAAAAAACGCATACGCCCTTTTTGGCCAACCAAGCAAGCTTGCAAAGGAAATCTGCACTACAATGAAGTCTCACTTCCCCCCGGTCAAAAGGGCCATCTGAAAAAAGTGTAAAATCCAGAAAGGCAGGACAGGCCATGGAGAACTGGGAGCCTTGTTATGCTGATGGGCGGGATGTAAATTGCCAACAGACACTCGGGAGAAGTGTATGGTGTTTCCTGAAACATCTAAAAAACAAAGCAACAGAGCCTAGGGCACTTCCACTTATGGTCCTATAGCTTAGGGAAATTAAAATCAAAAAGACACAGCCACCCCAAAGTTTGGGACGCCTCTGTTTACAAGAACCTCGTTTACCGTACAAGTTCAACATCGCAGAAAGTGAAAAATGGATAAAGAAGTTGTGGTATTTACTTACAAAGCAATATCACTCAGCAATGAAATCTATGTCATCAGGCCCTTAGCAGCACAATGAGTGGATTCAGGTATGATGATTCTAACTGAAATAAGTCACACAGAAAAAGAAACATCATAAGATATCAGGAATACACGGAATGTAAACTTGGCTACACAGGAACTGAATTACAGAACAGAACAGGGTCTCAAATTTAGAAAACCAACTTATGCTTGCTTAAGGGGAAAGGTGAGTTGGGGTGCTGCATAAAACCAGAGATTGAAATGAGCACAGATAAAGTTCCTTAAGCCAAATATGGAATAGACAAGAGCTACTCCTTGCTCAACGAAATGGACTCAACACCGCATATTAAATGCCTAAGAATGTACCTGACTAGTAAGTATCTTAAAACCTATGGATTGCTATGTCTCCGAAAGAGAATCAAGCATGTGTACAGGGGCATAAACGCAGCAGTGATAGGATTGGAGAGGTTCGGTGAGCAAATGAAGACCCTTTGAAGTCATATTGCATGGTACCCATTCCACGGGTTTCAACTACCCAGGTTTAAGGTATTCTTCCTTCAGCTAAAACATGCATGTGGAACCTAGAGTATGATCAACCATGTGATCGGGAGACGTGTTCAAATATGTCTCAGTTTTCGTACCCTGGTACTCGGGTGCAACATTCCAGACGCTTTACTAACACCCTCCCGACTTGGAGAGTCAGTCCCTTTAACCTCCTGTTTGGCCCAGTTTGCAATTTCTGCGGAAGATGAACAGGAATAGCGAGAACCAATGAGAGACTAGCTGGAGGTGTCTGGACGGGCAAATTTAACTCTCATTTCCCACCAGGAAGAGGAATTAACCAAAGGCTCAGCGTGCCGTGCCGGAACCAGATTAGGGCCTGAAGCCATCCTGCGGTGTTGCGGCCAGCTCAAAAGAAAGCGAGTTGAAGAAAGGAGCTCAGGGGCACTGTAATTCACAAACCTGCAGAGTTATAAATGACAGCTATCGTCCAAAAATATACTGAAGTAAGGCTGCCAAGAGGACTTGAAAGCGGGACAGAATTGCAGGAAACCGATTTCAGGAGGCAGACTGGAATTGCATTGAAAGCATAGGAAAAGAGGCAGAACGTCCACAATGATGCACTTGGCCAAAAAGGGCGTATGCGTTTTTTCCTGAATATATTCAGGAAAAAACGCATACGCCCTTTTTGGCCAACCAAGCAAGCTTGCAAAGGAAATCTGCACTACAATGAAGTCTCACTTCCCCCCGGTCAAAAGGGCCATCTGAAAAAAGTGTAAAATCCAGAAAGGCAGGACAGGCCATGGAGAACTGGGAGCCTTGTTATGCTGATGGGCGGGATGTAAATTGCCAACAGACACTCCGGAGAAGTGTATGGTGTTTCCTGAAACATCTAAAAAACAAAGCAACAGAGCCTAGGGCACTTCCACTTATGGTCCTATAGCTTAGGGAAATTAAAATCAAAAAGACACAGCCACCCCAAAGTTTGGGACGCCTCTGTTTACAAGAACCTCGTTTACAGTACAAGTTCAACATCGCAGAAAGTGAAAAATGGATAAAGAAGTTGTGGTATTTACTTACAAAGCAATATCACTCAGCAATGAAATCTATGTCATCAGGCCCTTAGCAGCACAATGAGTGGATTCAGGTATGATGATTCTAACTGAAATAAGTCACACAGAAAAAGAACCATCATAAGATATCAGTAATACACGGAATGTAAACTTGGCTACACAGGAACTGAATTACAGAACAGAACAGGGTCTCAAATTTAGAAAACCAACTTATGCTTGCTTAAGGGGAAAGGTGAGTTGGGGTGCTGCATAAAACCAGAGATTGAAATGAGCACAGATAAAGTTCCTTAAGCCAAATATGGAATAGACAAGAGCTACTCCTTGCTCAACGAAATGGACTCAACACCGCATATTAAATGCCTAAGAATGTACCTGACTAGTAAGTATCTTAAAACCTATGGATTGCTATGTCTCCGAAAGAGAATCAAGCATGTGTACAGGGGCATAAACGCAGCAGTGATAGGATTGGAGAGGTTCGGTGAGCAAATGAAGACCCTTTGAAGTCATATTGCATGGTACCCATTCCACGGGTTTCAACTACCCAGGTTTAAGGTATTCTTCCTTCAGCTAAAACATGCATGTGGAACCTAGAGTATGATCAACCATGTGATCG
Organism: Pseudorca crassidens; assembly: GCF_039906515.1. NCBI lineage: Eukaryota > Metazoa > Chordata > Mammalia > Artiodactyla > Delphinidae > Pseudorca > Pseudorca crassidens. Next base: position 109,501,435 of record NC_090303.1, on the reverse strand, counting down.
GGAGACGTGTTCAAATATGTCTCAGTTTTCGTACCCTGGTACTCGGGTGCAACATTCCAGACGCTTTACTAACACCCTCCCGACTTGGAGAGTCAGTCCCTTTAACCTCCTGTTTGGCCCAGTTTGCAATTTCTGCGGAAGATGAACAGGAATAGCGAGAACCAATGAGAGACTAGCTGGAGGTGTCTGGACGGGCAAATTTAACTCTCATTTCCCACCAGGAAGAGGAATTAACCAAAGGCTCAGCGTGCCGTGCCGGAACCAGATTAGGGCCTGAAGCCATCCTGCGGTGTTGCGGCCAGCTCAAAAGAAAGCGAGTTGAAGAAAGGAGCTCAGGGACACTGTAATTCACAAACCTGCAGAGTTATAAATGACAGCTATCGTCCAAAAATATACTGAAGTAAGGCTGCCAAGAGGACTTGAAAGCGGGGCAGAATTGCAGGAAACCGATTTCAGGAGGTAGACTGGAATTGCATTGAAAGCATAGGAAAAGAGGCAGAACGTCCACAATGATGCACTTGGCCAAAAAGGGCGTATGCGTTTTTTCCTGAATATATTCAGGAAAAAACGCATACGCCCTTTTTGGCCAACCAAGCAAGCTTGCAAAGGAAATCTGCACTACAATGAAGTCTCACTTCCCCCCGGTCAAAAGGGCCATCTGAAAAAAGTGTAAAATCCAGAAAGACAGGACAGGCCATGGAGAACTGGGAGCCTTGTTATGCTGATGGGCGGGATGTAAATTGCCAACAGACACTCGGGAGAAGTGTATGGTGTTTCCTGAAACATCTAAAAAACAAAGCAACAGAGCCTAGGGCACTTCCACTTATGGTCCTATAGCTTAGGGAAATTAAAATCAAAAAGACACAGCCACCCCAAAGTTTGGGACGCCTCTGTTTACAAGAACCTCGTTTACAGTACAAGTTCAACATCGCAGAAAGTGAAAAATGGATAAAGAAGTTGTGGTATTTACTTACAAAGCAATATCACTCAGCAATGAAATCTATGTCATCAGGCCCTTAGCAGCACAATGAGTGGATTCAGGTATGATGATTCTAACTGAAATAAGTCACACAGAAAAAGAAACATCATAAGATATCAGGAATACACGGAATGTAAACTTGGCTACACAGGAACTGAATTACAGAACAGAACAGGGTCTCAAATTTAGAAAACCAACTTATGCTTGCTTAAGGGGAAAGGTGAGTTGGGGTGCTGCATAAAACCAGAGATTGAAATGAGCACAGATAAAGTTCCTTAAGCCAAATATGGAATAGACAAGAGCTACTCCTTGCTCAACGAAATGGACTCAACACCGCATATTAAATGCCTAAGAATGTACCTGACTAGTAAGTATCTTAAAACCTATGGATTGCTATGTCTCCGAAAGAGAATCAAGCATGTGTACAGGGGCATAAACGCAGCAGTGATAGGATTGGAGAGGTTCGGTGAGCAAATGAAGACCCTTTGAAGTCATATTGCATGGTACCCATTCCACGGGTTTCAACTACCCAGGTTTAAGGTATTCTTCCTTCAGCTAAAACATGCATGTGGAACCTAGAGTATGATCAACCATGTGATCGGGAGACGTGTTCAAATATGTCTCAGTTTTCGTACCCTGGTACTCGGGTGCAACATTCCAGACGCTTTACTAACACCCTCCCGACTTGGAGAGTCAGTCCCTTTAACCTCCTGTTTGGCCCAGTTTGCAATTTCTGCGGAAGATGAACAGGAATAGCGAGAACCAATGAGAGACTAGCTGGAGGTGTCTGGACGGGCAAATTTAACTCTCATTTCCCACCAGGAAGAGGAATTAACCAAAGGCTCAGCGTGCCGTGCCGGAACCAGATTAGGGCCTGAAGCCATCCTGCGGTGTTGCGGCCAGCTCAAAAGAAAGCGAGTTGAAGAAAGGAGCTCAGGGGCACTGTAATTCACAAACCTGCAGAGTTATAAATGACAGCTATCGTCCAAAAATATACTGAAGTAAGGCTGCCAAGAGGACTTGAAAGCGGGGCAGAATTGCAGGAAACCGATTTCAGGAGGTAGACTGGAATTGCATTGAAAGCATAGGAAAAGAGGCAGAACGTCCACAATGATGCACTTGGCCAAAAAGGGCGTATGCGTTTTTTCCTGAATATATTCAGGAAAAAACGCATACGCCCTTTTTGGCCAACCAAGCAAGCTTGCAAAGGAAATCTGCACTACAATGAAGTCTCACTTCCCCCCGGTCAAAAGGGCCATCTGAAAAAAGTGTAAAATCCAGAAAGGCAGGACAGGCCATGGAGAACTGGGAGCCTTGTTATGCTGATGGGCGGGATGTAAATTGCCAACAGACACTCGGGAGAAGTGTATGGTGTTTCCTGAAACATCTAAAAAACAAAGCAACAGAGCCTAGGGCACTTCCACTTATGGTCCTATAGCTTAGGGATATTAAAATCAAAAAGACACAGCCACCCCAAAGTTTGGGACGCCTCTGTTTACAAGAACCTCGTTTACAGTACAAGTTCAACATCGCAGAAAGTGAAAAATGGATAAAGAAGTTGTGGTATTTACTTACAAAGCAATATCACTCAGCAATGAAATCTATGTCATCAGGCCCTTAGCAGCACAATGAGTGGATTCAGGTATGATGATTCTAACTGAAATAAGTCACACAGAAAAAGAAACATCATAAGATATCAGTAATACACGGAATGTAAACTTGGCTACACAGGAACTGAATTACAGAACAGAACAGGGTCTCAAATTTAGAAAACCAACTTATGCTTGCTTAAGGGGAAAGGTGAGTTGGGGTGCTGCATAAAACCAGAGATTGAAATGAGCACAGATAAAGTTCCTTAAGCCAAATATGGAATAGACAAGAGCTACTCCTTGCTCAACGAAATGGACTCAACACCGCATATTAAATGCCTAAGAATGTACCTGACTAGTAAGTATCTTAAAACCTATGGATTGCTATGTCTCCGAAAGAGAATCAAGCATGTGTACAGGGGCATAAACGCAGCAGTGATAGGATTGGAGAGGTTCGGTGAGCAAATGAAGACCCTTTGAAGTCATATTGCATGGTACCCATTCCACGGGTTTCAACTACCCAGGTTTAAGGTATTCTTCCTTCAGCTAAAACATGCATGTGGAACCTAGAGTATGATCAACCATGTGATCGGGAGACGTGTTCAAATATGTCTCAGTTTTCGTACCCTGGTACTCGGGTGCAACATTCCAGACGCTTTACTAACACCCTCCCGACTTGGAGAGTCAGTCCCTTTAACCTCCTGTTTGGCCCAGTTTGCAATTTCTGCGGAAGATGAACAGGAATAGCGAGAACCAATGAGAGACTAGCTGGAGGTGTCTGGACGGGCAAATTTAACTCTCATTTCCCACCAGGAAGAGGAATTAACCAAAGGCTCAGCGTGCCGTGCCGGAACCAGATTAGGGCCTGAAGCCATCCTGCGGTGTTGCGGCCAGCTCAAAAGAAAGCGAGTTGAAGAAAGGAGCTCAGGGGCACTGTAATTCACAAACCTGCAGAGTTATAAATGACAGCTATCGTCCAAAAATATACTGAAGTAAGGCTGCCAAGAGGACTTGAAAGCGGGGCAGAATTGCAGGAAACCGATTTCAGGAGGTAGACTGGAATTGCATTGAAAGCATAGGAAAAGAGGCAGAACGTCCACAATGATGCACTTGGCCAAAAAGGGCGTATGCGTTTTTTCCTGAATATATTCAGGAAAAAACGCATACGCCCTTTTTGGCCAACCAAGCAAGCTTGCAAAGGAAATCTGCACTACAATGAAGTCTCACTTCCCCCCGGTCAAAAGGGCCATCTGAAAAAAGTGTAAAATCCAGAAAGACAGGACAGGCCATGGAGAACTGGGAGCCTTGTTATGCTGATGGGCGGGATGTAAATTGCCAACAGACACTCGGGAGAAGTGTATGGTGTTTCCTGAAACATCTAAAAAACAAAGCAACAGAGCCTAGGGCACTTCCACTTATGGTCCTATAGCTTAGGGAAATTAAAATCAAAAAGACACAGCCACCCCAAAGTTTGGGACGCCTCTGTTTACAAGAACCTCGTTTACAGTACAAGTTCAACATCGCAGAAAGTGAAAAATGGATAAAGAAGTTGTGGTATTTACTTACAAAGCAATATCACTCAGCAATGAAATCTATGTCATCAGGCCCTTAGCAGCACAATGAGTGGATTCAGGTATGATGATTCTAACTGAAATAAGTCACACAGAAAAAGAAACATCATAAGATATCAGGAATACACGGAATGTAAACTTGGCTACACAGGAACTGAATTACAGAACAGAACAGGGTCTCAAATTTAGAAAACCAACTTATGCTTGCTTAAGGGGAAAGGTGAGTTGGGGTGCTGCATAAAACCAGAGATTGAAATGAGCACAGATAAAGTTCCTTAAGCCAAATATGGAATAGACAAGAGCTACTCCTTGCTCAACGAAATGGACTCAACACCGCATATTAAATGCCTAAGAATGTACCTGACTAGTAAGTATCTTAAAACCTATGGATTGCTATGTCTCCGAAAGAGAATCAAGCATGTGTACAGGGGCATAAACGCAGCAGTGATAGGATTGGAGAGGTTCGGTGAGCAAATGAAGACCCTTTGAAGTCATATTGCATGGTACCCATTCCACGGGTTTCAACTACCCAGGTTTAAGGTATTCTTCCTTCAGCTAAAACATGCATGTGGAACCTAGAGTATGATCAACCATGTGATCGGGAGACGTGTTCAAATATGTCTCAGTTTTCGTACCCTGGTACTCGGGTGCAACATTCCAGACGCTTTACTAACACCCTCCCGACTTGGAGAGTCAGTCCCTTTAACCTCCTGTTTGGCCCAGTTTGCAATTTCTGCGGAAGATGAACAGGAATAGCGAGAACCAATGAGAGACTAGCTGGAGGTGTCTGGACGGGCAAATTTAACTCTCATTTCCCACCAGGAAGAGGAATTAACCAAAGGCTCAGCGTGCCGTGCCGGAACCAGATTAGGGCCTGAAGCCATCCTGCGGTGTTGCGGCCAGCTCAAAAGAAAGCGAGTTGAAGAAAGGAGCTCAGGGGCACTGTAATTCACAAACCTGCAGAGTTATAAATGACAGCTATCGTCCAAAAATATACTGAAGTAAGGCTGCCAAGAGGACTTGAAAGCGGGACAGAATTGCAGGAAACCGATTTCAGGAGGCAGACTGGAATTGCATTGAAAGCATAGGAAAAGAGGCAGAACGTCCACAATGATGCACTTGGCCAAAAAGGGCGTATGCGTTTTTTCCTGAATATATTCAGGAAAAAACGCATACGCCCTTTTTGGCCAACCAAGCAAGCTTGCAAAGGAAATCTGCACTACAATGAAGTCTCACTTCCCCCCGGTCAAAAGGGCCATCTGAAAAAAGTGTAAAATCCAGAAAGGCAGGACAGGCCATGGAGAACTGGGAGCCTTGTTATGCTGATGGGCGGGATGTAAATTGCCAACAGACACTCGGGAGAAGTGTATGGTGTTTCCTGAAACATCTAAAAAACAAAGCAACAGAGCCTAGGGCACTTCCACTTATGGTCCTATAGCTTAGGGAAATTAAAATCAAAAAGACACAGCCACCCCAAAGTTTGGGACGCCTCTGTTTACAAGAACCTCGTTTACAGTACAAGTTCAACATCGCAGAAAGTGAAAAATGGATAAAGAAGTTGTGGTATTTACTTACAAAGCAATATCACTCAGCAATGAAATCTATGTCATCAGGCCCTTAGCAGCACAATGAGTGGATTCAGGTATGATGATTCTAACTGAAATAAGTCACACAGAAAAAGAAACATCATAAGATATCAGTAATACACGGAATGTAAACTTGGCTACACAGGAACTGAATTACAGAACAGAACAGGGTCTCAAATTTAGAAAACCAACTTATGCTTGCTTAAGGGGAAAGGTGAGTTGGGGTGCTGCATAAAACCAGAGATTGAAATGAGCACAGATAAAGTTCCTTAAGCCAAATATGGAATAGACAAGAGCTACTCCTTGCTCAACGAAATGGACTCAACACCGCATATTAAATGCCTAAGAATGTACCTGACTAGTAAGTATCTTAAAACCTATGGATTGCTATGTCTCCGAAAGAGAATCAAGCATGTGTACAGGGGCATAAACGCAGCAGTGATAGGATTGGAGAGGTTCGGTGAGCAAATGAAGACCCTTTGAAGTCATATTGCATGGTACCCATTCCACGGGTTTCAACTACCCAGGTTTAAGGTATTCTTCCTTCAGCTAAAACATGCATGTGGAACCTAGAGTATGATCAACCATGTGATCGGGAGACGTGTTCAAATATGTCTCAGTTTTCGTACCCTGGTACTCGGGTGCAACATTCCAGACGCTTTACTAACACCCTCCCGACTTGGAGAGTCAGTCCCTTTAACCTCCTGTTTGGCCCAGTTTGCAATTTCTGCGGAAGATGAACAGGAATAGCGAGAACCAATGAGAGACTAGCTGGAGGTGTCTGGACGGGCAAATTTAACTCTCATTTCCCACCAGGAAGAGGAATTAACCAAAGGCTCAGCGTGCCGTGCCGGAACCAGATTAGGGCCTGAAGCCATCCTGCGGTGTTGCGGCCAGCTCAAAAGAAAGCGAGTTGAAGAAAGGAGCTCAGGGGCACTGTAATTCACAAACCTGCAGAGTTATAAATGACAGCTATCGTCCAAAAATATACTGAAGTAAGGCTGCCAAGAGGACTTGAAAGCGGGGCAGAATTGCAGGAAACCGATTTCAGGAGGTAGACTGGAATTGCATTGAAAGCATAGGAAAAGAGGCAGAACGTCCACAATGATGCACTTGGCCAAAAAGGGCGTATGCGTTTTTTCCTGAATATATTCAGGAAAAAACGCATACGCCCTTTTTGGCCAACCAAGCAAGCTTGCAAAGGAAATCTGCACTACAATGAAGTCTCACTTCCCCCCGGTCAAAAGGGCCATCTGAAAAAAGTGTAAAATCCAGAAAGACAGGACAGGCCATGGAGAACTGGGAGCCTTGTTATGCTGATGGGCGGGATGTAAATTGCCAACAGACACTCGGGAGAAGTGTATGGTGTTTCCTGAAACATCTAAAAAACAAAGCAACAGAGCCTAGGGCACTTCCACTTATGGTCCTATAGCTTAGGGAAATTAAAATCAAAAAGACACAGCCACCCCAAAGTTTGGGACGCCTCTGTTTACAAGAACCTCGTTTACAGTACAAGTTCAACATCGCAGAAAGTGAAAAATGGATAAAGAAGTTGTGGTATTTACTTACAAAGCAATATCACTCAGCAATGAAATCTATGTCATCAGGCCCTTAGCAGCACAATGAGTGGATTCAGGTATGATGATTCTAACTGAAATAAGTCACACAGAAAAAGAAACATCATAAGATATCAGGAATACACGGAATGTAAACTTGGCTACACAGGAACTGAATTACAGAACAGAACAGGGTCTCAAATTTAGAAAACCAACTTATGCTTGCTTAAGGGGAAAGGTGAGTTGGGGTGCTGCATAAAACCAGAGATTGAAATGAGCACAGATAAAGTTCCTTAAGCCAAATATGGAATAGACAAGAGCTACTCCTTGCTCAACGAAATGGACTCAACACCGCATATTAAATGCCTAAGAATGTACCTGACTAGTAAGTATCTTAAAACCTATGGATTGCTATGTCTCCGAAAGAGAATCAAGCATGTGTACAGGGGCATAAACGCAGCAGTGATAGGATTGGAGAGGTTCGGTGAGCAAATGAAGACCCTTTGAAGTCATATTGCATGGTACCCATTCCACGGGTTTCAACTACCCAGGTTTAAGGTATTCTTCCTTCAGCTAAAACATGCATGTGGAACCTAGAGTATGATCAACCATGTGATCGGGAGACGTGTTCAAATATGTCTCAGTTTTCGTACCCTGGTACTCGGGTGCAACATTCCAGACGCTTTACTAACACCCTCCCGACTTGGAGAGTCAGTCCCTTTAACCTCCTGTTTGGCCCAGTTTGCAATTTCTGCGGAAGATGAACAGGAATAGCGAGAACCAATGAGAGACTAGCTGGAGGTGTCTGGACGGGCAAATTTAACTCTCATTTCCCACCAGGAAGAGGAATTAACCAAAGGCTCAGCGTGCCGTGCCGGAACCAGATTAGGGCCTGAAGCCATCCTGCGGTGTTGCGGCCAGCTCAAAAGAAAGCGAGTTGAAGAAAGGAGCTCAGGGGCACTGTAATTCACAAACCTGCAGAGTTATAAATGACAGCTATCGTCCAAAAATATACTGAAGTAAGGCTGCCAAGAGGACTTGAAAGCGGGGCAGAATTGCAGGAAACCGATTTCAGGAGGTAGACTGGAATTGCATTGAAAGCATAGGAAAAGAGGCAGAACGTCCACAATGATGCACTTGGCCAAAAAGGGCGTATGCGTTTTTTCCTGAATATATTCAGGAAAAAACGCATACGCCCTTTTTGGCCAACCAAGCAAGCTTGCAAAGGAAATCTGCACTACAATGAAGTCTCACTTCCCCCCGGTCAAAAGGGCCATCTGAAAAAAGTGTAAAATCCAGAAAGGCAGGACAGGCCATGGAGAACTGGGAGCCTTGTTATGCTGATGGGCGGGATGTAAATTGCCAACAGACACTCGGGAGAAGTGTATGGTGTTTCCTGAAACATCTAAAAAACAAAGCAACAGAGCCTAGGGCACTTCCACTTATGGTCCTATAGCTTAGGGAAATTAAAATCAAAAAGACACAGCCACCCCAAAGTTTGGGACGCCTCTGTTTACAAGAACCTCGTTTACAGTACAAGTTCAACATCGCAGAAAGTGAAAAATGGATAAAGAAGTTGTGGTATTTACTTACAAAGCAATATCACTCAGCAATGAAATCTATGTCATCAGGCCCTTAGCAGCACAATGAGTGGATTCAGGTATGATGATTCTAACTGAAATAAGTCACACAGAAAAAGAAACATCATAAGATATCAGTAATACACGGAATGTAAACTTGGCTACACAGGAACTGAATTACAGAACAGAACAGGGTCTCAAATTTAGAAAACCAACTTATGCTTGCTTAAGGGGAAAGGTGAGTTGGGGTGCTGCATAAAACCAGAGATTGAAATGAGCACAGATAAAGTTCCTTAAGCCAAATATGGAATAGACAAGAGCTACTCCTTGCTCAACGAAATGGACTCAACACCGCATATTAAATGCCTAAGAATGTACCTGACTAGTAAGTATCTTAAAACCTATGGATTGCTATGTCTCCGAAAGAGAATCAAGCATGTGTACAGGGGCATAAACGCAGCAGTGATAGGATTGGAGAGGTTCGGTGAGCAAATGAAGACCCTTTGAAGTCATATTGCATGGTACCCATTCCACGGGTTTCAACTACCCAGGTTTAAGGTATTCTTCCTTCAGCTAAAACATGCATGTGGAACCTAGAGTATGATCAACCATGTGATCGGGAGACGTGTTCAAATATGTCTCAGTTTTCGTACCCTGGTACTCGGGTGCAACATTCCAGACGCTTTACTAACACCCTCCCGACTTGGAGAGTCAGTCCCTTTAACCTCCTGTTTGGCCCAGTTTGCAATTTCTGTGGAAGATGAACAGGAATAGCGAGAACCAATGAGAGACTAGCTGGAGGTGTCTGGACGGGCAAATTTAACTCTCATTTCCCACCAGGAAGAGGAATTAACCAAAGGCTCAGCGTGCCGTGCCGGAACCAGATTAGGGCCTGAAGCCATCCTGCGGTGTTGCGGCCAGCTCAAAAGAAAGCGAGTTGAAGAAAGGAGCTCAGGGGCACTGTAATTCACAAACCTGCAGAGTTATAAATGACAGCTATCGTCCAAAAATATACTGAAGTAAGGCTGCCAAGAGGACTTGAAAGCGGGGCAGAATTGCAGGAAACCGATTTCAGGAGGTAGACTGGAATTGCATTGAAAGCATAGGAAAAGAGGCAGAACGTCCACAATGATGCACTTGGCCAAAAAGGGCGTATGCGTTTTTTCCTGAATATATTCAGGAAAAAACGCATACGCCCTTTTTGGCCAACCAAGCAAGCTTGCAAAGGAAATCTGCACTACAATGAAGTCTCACTTCCCCCCGGTCAAAAGGGCCATCTGAAAAAAGTGTAAAATCCAGAAAGGCAGGACAGGCCATGGAGAACTGGGAGCCTTGTTATGCTGATGGGCGGGATGTAAATTGCCAACAGACACTCGGGAGAAGTGTATGGTGTTTCCTGAAACATCTAAAAAACAAAGCAACAGAGCCTAGGGCACTTCCACTTATGGTCCTATAGCTTAGGGAAATTAAAATCAAAAAGACACAGCCACCCCAAAGTTTGGGACGCCTCTGTTTACAAGAACCTCGTTTACAGTACAAGTTCAACATCGCAGAAAGTGAAAAATGGATAAAGAAGTTGTGGTATTTACTTACAAAGCAATATCACTCAGCAATGAAATCTATGTCATCAGGCCCTTAGCAGCACAATGAGTGGATTCAGGTATGATGATTCTAACTGAAATAAGTCACACAGAAAAAGAAACATCATAAGATATCAGGAATACACGGAATGTAAACTTGGCTACACAGGAACTGAATTACAGAACAGAACACGGTCTCAAATTTAGAAAACCAACTTATGCTTGCTTAAGGGGAAAGGTGAGTTGGGGTGCTGCATAAAACCAGAGATTGAAATGAGCACAGATAAAGTTCCTTAAGCCAAATATGGAATAGACAAGAGCTACTCCTTGCTCAACGAAATGGACTCAACACCGCATATTAAATGCCTAAGAATGTACCTGACTAGTAAGTATCTTAAAACCTATGGATTGCTATGTCTCCGAAAGAGAATCAAGCATGTGTACAGGGGCATAAACGCAGCAGTGATAGGATTGGAGAGGTTCGGTGAGCAAATGAAGACCCTTTGAAGTCATATTGCATGGTACCCATTCCACGGGTTTCAACTACCTAGGTTTAAGGTATTCTTCCTTCAGCTAAAACATGCATGTGGAACCTAGAGTATGATCAACCATGTGATCGGGAGACGTGTTCAAATATGTCTCAGTTTTCGTACCCTGGTACTCGGGTGCAACATTCCAGACGCTTTACTAACACCCTCCCGACTTGGAGAGTCAGTCCCTTTAACCTCCTGTTTGGCCCAGTTTGCAATTTCTGCGGAAGATGAACAGGAATAGCGAGAACCAATGAGAGACTAGCTGGAGGTGTCTGGACGGGCAAATTTAACTCTCATTTCCCACCAGGAAGAGGAATTAACCAAAGGCTCAGCGTGCCGTGCCGGAACCAGATTAGGGCCTGAAGCCATCCTGCGGTGTTGCGGCCAGCTCAAAAGAAAGCAAGTAGAAGAAAGGAGCTCAGGGGCACTGTAATTCACAAACCTGCAGAGTTATAAATGACAGCTATCGTCCAAAAATATACTGAAGTAAGGCTGCCAAGAGGACTTGAAAGCGGGGCAGAATTGCAGGAAACCGATTTCAGGAGGTAGACTGGAATTGCATTGAAAGCATAGGAAAAGAGGCAGAACGTCCACAATGATGCACTTGGCCAAAAAGGGCGTATGCGTTTTTTCCTGAATATATTCAGGAAAAAACGCATACGCCCTTTTTGGCCAACCAAGCAAGCTTGCAAAGGAAATCTGCACTACAATGAAGTCTCACTTCCCCCCGGTCAAAAGGGCCATCTGAAAAAAGTGTAAAATCCAGAAAGGCAGGACAGGCCATGGAGAACTGGGAGCCTTGTTATGCTGATGGGCGGGATGTAAATTGCCAACAGACACTCGGGAGAAGTGTATGGTGTTTCCTGAAACATCTAAAAAACAAAGCAACAGAGCCTAGGGCACTTCCACTTATGGTCCTATAGCTTAGGGAAATTAAAATCAAAAAGACACAGCCACCCCAAAGTTTGGGACGCCTCTGTTTACAAGAACCTCGTTTACAGTACAAGTTCAACATCGCAGAAAGTGAAAAATGGATAAAGAAGTTGTGGTATTTACTTACAAAGCAATATCACTCAGCAATGAAATCTATGTCATCAGGCCCTTAGCAGCACAATGAGTGGATTCAGGTATGATGATTCTAACTGAAATAAGTCACACAGAAAAAGAAACATCATAAGATATCAGTAATACACGGAATGTAAACTTGGCTACACAGGAACTGAATTACAGAACAGAACAGGGTCTCAAATTTAGAAAACCAACTTATGCTTGCTTAAGGGGAAAGGTGAGTTGGGGTGCTGCATAAAACCAGAGATTGAAATGAGCACAGATAAAGTTCCTTAAGCCAAATATGGAATAGACAAGAGCTACTCCTTGCTCAACGAAATGGACTCAACACCGCATATTAAATGCCTAAGAATGTACCTGACTAGTAAGTATCTTAAAACCTATGGATTGCTATGTCTCCGAAAGAGAATCAAGCATGTGTACAGGGGCATAAACGCAGCAGTGATAGGATTGGAGAGGTTCGGTGAGCAAATGAAGACCCTTTGAAGTCATATTGCATGGTACCCATTCCACGGGTTTCAACTACCCAGGTTTAAGGTATTCTTCCTTCAGCTAAAACATGCATGTGGAACCTAGAGTATGATCAACCATGTGATCGGGAGACGTGTTCAAATATGTCTCAGTTTTCGTACCCTGGTACTCGGGTGCAACATTCCAGACGCTTTACTAACACCCTCCCGACTTGGAGAGTCAGTCCCTTTAACCTCCTGTTTGGCCCAGTTTGCAATTTCTGCGGAAGATGAACAGGAATAGCGAGAACCAATGAGAGACTAGCTGGAGGTGTCTGGACGGGCAAATTTAACTCTCATTTCCCACCAGGAAGAGGAATTAACCAAAGGCTCAGCGTGCCGTGCCGGAACCAGATTAGGGCCTGAAGCCATCCTGCGGTGTTGCGGCCAGCTCAAAAGAAAGCGAGTTGAAGAAAGGAGTTCAGGGGCACTGTAATTCACAAACCTGCAGAGTTATAAATGACAGCTATCGTCCAAAAATATACTGAAGTAAGGCTGCCAAGAGGACTTGAAAGCGGGGCAGAATTGCAGGAAACCGATTTCAGGAGGTAGACTGGAATTGCATTGAAAGCATAGGAAAAGAGGCAGAACGTCCACAATGATGCACTTGGCCAAAAAGGGCGTATGCGTTTTTTCCTGAATATATTCAGGAAAAAACGCATACGCCCTTTTTGGCCAACCAAGCAAGCTTGCAAAGGAAATCTGCACTACAATGAAGTCTCACTTCCCCCCGGTCAAAAGGGCCATCTGAAAAAAGTGTAAAATCCAGAAAGGCAGGACAGGCCATGGAGAACTGGGAGCCTTGTTATGCTGATGGGCGGGATGTAAATTGCCAACAGACACTCGGGAGAAGTGTATGGTGTTTCCTGAAACATCTAAAAAACAAAGCAACAGAGCCTAGGGCACTTCCACTTACGGTCCTATAGCTTAGGGAAATTAAAATCAAAAAGACACAGCCACCCCAAAGTTTGGGACGCCTCTGTTTACAAGAACCTCGTTTACAGTACAAGTTCAACATCGCAGAAAGTGAAAAATGGATAAAGAAGTTGTGGTATTTACTTACAAAACAATATCTCTCAGCAATGAAATCTATGTCATCAGGCCCTTAGCAGCACAATGAGTGGATTCAGGTATGATGATTCTAACTGAAATAAGTCACACAGAAAAAGAAACATCATAAGATATCAGTAATACACGGAATGTAAACTTGGCTACACAGGAACTGAATTACAGAACAGAACAGGGTCTCAAATTTAGAAAACCAACTTATGCTTGCTTAAGGGTAAAGGTGAGTTGGGGTGCTGCATAAAACCAGAGATTGAAATGAGCACAGATAAAGTTCCTTAAGCCAAATATGGAATAGACAAGAGCTACTCCTTGCTCAACGAAATGGACTCAACACCGCATATTAAATGCCTAAGAATGTACCTGACTAGTAAGTATCTTAAAACCTATGGATTGCTATGTTTCCGAAAGAGAATCAAGCATGTGTACAGGGGCATAAACGCAGCAGTGATAGGATTGGAGAGGTTCGGTGAGCAAATGAAGACCCTTTGAAGTCATATTGTATGGTACCCATTCCACGGGTTTCAACTACCCAGGTTTAAGGTATTCTTCCTTCAGCTAAAACATGCATGTGGAACCTAGAGTATGATCAACCATGTGATCGGGAGACGTGTTCAAATATGTCTCAGTTTTCGTACCCTGGTACTCGGGTGCAACATTCCAGACGCTTTACTAACACCCTCCCGACTTGGAGAGTCAGTCCCTTTAACCTCCTGTTTGGCCCAGTTTGCAATTTCTGCGGAAGATGAACAGGAATAGCGAGAACCAATGAGAGACTAGCTGGAGGTGTCTGGACGGGCAAATTTAACTCTCATTTCCCACCAGGAAGAGGAATTAACCAAAGGCTCAGCGTGCCGTGCCGGAACCAGATTAGGGCCTGAAGCCATCCTGCGGTGTTGCGGCCAGCTCAAAAGAAAGCGAGTTGAAGAAAGGAGCTCAGGGGCACTGTAATTCACAAACCTGCAGAGTTATAAATGACAGCTATCGTCCAAAAATATACTGAAGTAAGGCTGCCAAGAGGACTTGAAAGCGGGGCAGAATTGCAGGAAACCGATTTCAGGAGGTAGACTGGAATTGCATTGAAAGCATAGGAAAAGAGGCAGAACGTCCACAATGATGCACTTGGCCAAAAAGGGCGTATGCGTTTTTTCCTGAATATATTCAGGGAAAAACGCATACGCCCTTTTTGGCCAACCAAGCAAGCTTGCAAAGGAAATCTGCACTACAATGAAGTCTCACTTCCCCCCGGTCAAAAGGGCCATCTGAAAAAAGTGTAAAATCCAGAAAGGCAGGACAGGCCATGGAGAACTGGGAGCCTTGTTATGCTGATGGGCGGGATGTAAATTGCCAACAGACACTCGGGAGAAGTGTATGGTGTTTCCTGAAACATCTAAAAAACAAAGCAACAGAGCCTAGGGCACTTCCACTTACGGTCCTATAGCTTAGGGAAATTAAAATCAAAAAGACACAGCCACCCCAAAGTTTGGGACGCCTCTGTTTACAAGAACCTCGTTTACAGTACAAGTTCAACATCGCAGAAAGTGAAAAATGGATAAAGAAGTTGTGGTATTTACTTACAAAGCAATATCACTCAGCAATGAAATCTATGTCATCAGGCCCTTAGCAGCACAATGAGTGGATTCAGGTATGATGATTCTAACTGAAATAAGTCACACAGAAAAAGAAACATCATAAGATATCAGTAATACACGGAATGTAAACTTGGCTACACAGGAACTGAATTACAGAACAGAACAGGGTCTCAAATTTAGAAAACCAACTTATGCTTGCTTAAGGGGAAAGGTGAGTTGGGGTGCTGCATAAAACCAGAGATTGAAATGAGCACAGATAAAGTTCCTTAAGCCAAATATGGAATAGACAAGAGCTACTCCTTGCTCAACGAAATGGACTCAACACCGCATATTAAATGCCTAAGAATGTACCTGACTAGTAAGTATCTTAAAACCTATGGATTGCTATGTCTCCGAAAGAGAATCAAGCATGTGTACAGGGGCATAAACGCAGCAGTGATAGGATTGGAGAGGTTCGGTGAGCAAATGAAGACCCTTTGAAGTCATATTGCATGGTACCCATTCCACGGGTTTCAACTACCCAGGTTTAAGGTATTCTTCCTTCAGCTAAAACATGCATGTGGAACCTAGAGTATGATCAACCATGTGATCGGGAGACGTGTTCAAATATGTCTCAGTTTTCGTACCCTGGTACTCGGGTGCAACATTCCAGACGCTTTACTAACACCCTCCCGACTTGGAGAGTCAGTCCCTTTAACCTCCTGTTTGGCCCAGTTTGCAATTTCTGCGGAAGATGAACAGGAATAGCGAGAACCAATGAGAGACTAGCTGGAGGTGTCTGGACGGGCAAATTTAACTCTCATTTCCCACCAGGAAGAGGAATTAACCAAAGGCTCAGCGTGCCGTGCCGGAACCAGATTAGGGCCTGAAGCCATCCTGCGGTGTTGCGGCCAGCTCAAAAGAAAGCGAGTTGAAGAAAGGAGCTCAGGGGCACTGTAATTCACAAACCTGCAGAGTTATAAATGACAGCTATCGTCCAAAAATATACTGAAGTAAGGCTGCCAAGAGGACTTGAAAGCGGGGCAGAATTGCAGGAAACCGATTTCAGGAGGTAGACTGGAATTGCATTGAAAGCATAGGAAAAGAGGCAGAACGTCCACAATGATGCACTTGGCCAAAAAGGGCGTATGCGTTTTTTCCTGAATATATTCAGGAAAAAACGCATACGCCCTTTTTGGCCAACCAAGCAAGCTTGCAAAGGAAATCTGCACTACAATGAAGTCTCACTTCCCCCCGGTCAAAAGGGCCATCTGAAAAAAGTGTAAAATCCAGAAAGGCAGGACAGGCCATGGAGAACTGGGAGCCTTGTTATGCTGATGGGCGGGATGTAAATTGCCAACAGACACTCGGGAGAAGTGTATGGTGTTTCCTGAAACATCTAAAAAACAAAGCAACAGAGCCTAGGGCACTTCCACTTATGGTCCTATAGCTTAGGGAAATTAAAATCAAAAAGACACAGCCACCCCAAAGTTTGGGACGCCTCTGTTTACAAGAACCTCGTTTACAGTACAAGTTCAACATCGCAGAAAGTGAAAAATGGATAAAGAAGTTGTGGTATTTACTTACAAAGCAATATCACTCAGCAATGAAATCTATGTCATCAGGCCCTTAGCAGCACAATGAGTGGATTCAGGTATGATGATTCTAACTGAAATAAGTCACACAGAAAAAGAAACATCATAAGATATCAGTAATACACGGAATGTAAACTTGGCTACACAGGAACTGAATTACAGAACAGAACAGGGTCTCAAATTTAGAAAACCAACTTATGCTTGCTTAAGGGGAAAGGTGAGTTGGGGTGCTGCATAAAACCAGAGATTGAAATGAGCACAGATAAAGTTCCTTAAGCCAAATATGGAATAGACAAGAGCTACTCCTTGCTCAACGAAATGGACTCAACACCGCATATTAAATGCCTAAGAATGTACCTGACTAGTAAGTATCTTAAAACCTATGGATTGCTATGTCTCCGAAAGAGAATCAAGCATGTGTACAGGGGCATAAACGCAGCAGTGATAGGATTGGAGAGGTTCGGTGAGCAAATGAAGACCCTTTGAAGTCATATTGCATGGTACCCATTCCACGGGTTTCAACTACCCAGGTTTAAGGTATTCTTCCTTCAGCTAAAACATGCATGTGGAACCTAGAGTATGATCAACCATGTGATCGGGAGACGTGTTCAAATATGTCTCAGTTTTCGTACCCTGGTACTCGGGTGCAACATTCCAGACGCTTTACTAACACCCTCCCGACTTGGAGAGTCAGTCCCTTTAACCTCCTGTTTGGCCCAGTTTGCAATTTCTGCGGAAGATGAACAGGAATAGCGAGAACCAATGAGAGACTAGCTGGAGGTGTCTGGACGGGCAAATTTAACTCTCATTTCCCACCAGGAAGAGGAATTAACCAAAGGCTCAGCGTGCCGTGCCGGAACCAGATTAGGGCCTGAAGCCATCCTGCGGTGTTGCGGCCAGCTCAAAAGAAAGCGAGTTGAAGAAAGGAGCTCAGGGGCACTGTAATTCACAAACCTGCAGAGTTATAAATGACAGCTATCGTCCAAAAATATACTGAAGTAAGGCTGCCAAGAGGACTTGAAAGCGGGGCAGAATTGCAGGAAACCGATTTCAGGAGGTAGACTGGAATTGCATTGAAAGCATAGGAAAAGAGGCAGAACGTCCACAATGATGCACTTGGCCAAAAAGGGCGTATGCGTTTTTTCCTGAATATATTCAGGAAAAAACGCATACGCCCTTTTTGGCCAACCAAGCAAGCTTGCAAAGGAAATCTGCACTACAATGAAGTCTCACTTCCCCCCGGTCAAAAGGGCCATCTGAAAAAAGTGTAAAATCCAGAAAGGCAGGACAGGCCATGGAGAACTGGGAGCCTTGTTATGCTGATGGGCGGGATGTAAATTGCCAACAGACACTCGGGAGAAGTGTATGGTGTTTCCTGAAACATCTAAAAAACAAAGCAACAGAGCCTAGGGCACTTCCACTTATGGTCCTATAGCTTAGGGAAATTAAAATCAAAAAGACACAGCCACCCCAAAGTTTGGGACGCCTCTGTTTACAAGAACCTCGTTTACAGTACAAGTTCAACATCGCAGAAAGTGAAAAATGGATAAAGAAGTTGTGGTATTTACTTACAAAGCAATATCACTCAGCAATGAAATCTATGTCATCAGGCCCTTAGCAGCACAATGAGTGGATTCAGGTATGATGATTCTAACTGAAATAAGTCACACAGAAAAAGAAACATCATAAGATATCAGTAATACACGGAATGTAAACTTGGCTACACAGGAACTGAATTACAGAACAGAACAGGGTCTCAAATTTAGAAAACCAACTTATGCTTGCTTAAGGGGAAAGGTGAGTTGGGGTGCTGCATAAAACCAGAGATTGAAATGAGCACAGATAAAGTTCCTTAAGCCAAATATGGAATAGACAAGAGCTACTCCTTGCTCAACGAAATGGACTCAACACCGCATATTAAATGCCTAAGAATGTACCTGACTAGTAAGTATCTTAAAACCTATGGATTGCTATATCTCCAAAAGAGAATCAAGCGTGTGTCCAGGGGCATAAATGCAGCAGTGATAGGATTGGAGAGGTTCGGTGAGCAAACAAAGACCCTTTGAAGTCATATTGCATGGTACCCATTCCACGGGTTTCAACTACCCAGGTTTAAGGTATTCTTCCTTCAGCTAAAACATGCATGTGGAACCTAGAGTATGATCAACCATGTGATCGGGAAACGTGTTCAAATATGTCTCAGTTCTCGTAACCTGGTACTCGGGTGCAACATTCCAGACGCTTTACTAACACCCTCCCGACTTGGAGAGTCAGTCCCTTTAACCTCCTGTTTGGCCCAGTTTGCAATTTCTGCGGAAGATGAACAGGAATAGTGAGAACCAATGAGAGACTAGCTGGAGGTGTCTGGACGGGCAAATTTAACTCTCATTTCCCACCAGGAAGAGGAATTAACCAAAGGCTCAGCGTGCCGTGCCGGAACCAGATTAGGGCCTGAAGCCATCCTGCGTTGTTGCGGCCAGGTCACAAGAAAGCAAGTTGAAGAAAGGAGCTCAGGGGCACTGTAATTCACAAACCTGCAGAGTTATAAATGACAGCTATCGTCCAAAAATATACTGAAGTAAGGCTGCCAAGAGGACTTGAAAGCGGGGCAGAATTGCAGGAAACCGATTTCAGGAGGTAGACTGGAATTGCATTGAAAGCATAGGAAAAGAGGCAGAACGTCCACAATGATGCACTTGGCCAAAAAGGGCGTATGCGTTTTTTCCTGAATATATTCAGGAAAAAACGCATACGCCCTTTTTGGCCAACCAAGCAAGCTTGCAAAGGAAATCTGCACTACAATGAAGTCTCACTTCCCCCCGGTCAAAAGGGCCATCTGAAAAAAGTGTAAAATCCAGAAAGGCAGGACAGGCCATGGAGAACTGGGAGCCTTGTTATGCTGATGGGTGGGATGAAAATTGCCAGCAGACACTCGGGAGAAGTGTATGGTGTTTCCTGAAACATCTAAAAAACAAAGCAACAGAGCCTAGGGCACTTCCACTTATGGTCCTATAGCTTAGGGAAATTAAAATCAAAAAGACACAGCCACCCCAAACATTGGGACGCCTCTGTTTACAAGAACCTCGTTTACAGTACAAGTTCAACATCGCAGAAAGTGAAAAATGGATAAAGAAGTTGTGGTATTTACTTACAAAGCAATATCACTCAGCAATGAAATCTATGTCATCAGGCCCTTAGCAGCACAATGAGTGGATTCAGGTATGATGATTCTAACTGAAATAAGTCACACAGAAAAAGAAACATCATAAGATATCAGTAATACACGGAATGTAAACTTGGCTACACAGGAACTGAATTACAGAACAGAACAGGGTCTCAAATTTAGAAAACCAACTTATGCTTGCTTAAGGGGAAAGGTGAGTTGGGGTGCTGCATAAAACCAGAGATTGAAATGAGCACAGATAAAGTTCCTTAAGCCAAATATGGAATAGACAAGAGCTACTCCTTGCTCAACGAAATGGACTCAACACCGCATATTAAACGCCTAAGAATGTACCTGACTAGTAAGTATCTTAAAACCTATGGATTACTATGTCTCCGAAAGAGAATCAAGCATGTGTACAGGGGCATAAACGCAGCAGTGATAGGATTGGAGAGGTTCGGTGAGCAAATGAAGACCCTCTGAAGTCATATTGCATGGTACCCATTCCACGGGTTTCAACTACCCAGGTTTAAGGTATTCTTCCTTCAGCTAAAACATGCATGTGGAACCTAGAGTATGATCAACCATGTGATCGGGAAACGTGTTCAAATATGTCTCAGTTTTCGTACCCTGGTACTCGGGTGCAACATTCCAGACGCTTTACTAACACCCTCCCGACTTGGAGAGTCAGTCCCTTTAACCTCCTGTTTGGCCCAGTTTGCAATTTCTGCGGACGATGAACAGGAATAGCGAGAACCAATGAGAGACTAGCTGGAGGTGTCTGGACGGGCAAATTTAACTCTCATTTCCCACCAGGAAGAGGAATTAACCAAAGGCTCAGCGTGCCCTGCCGGAACAAGATTAGGGCCTGAAGACATCCTGCGGTGTTGCGGCCAGCTCAAAAGAAAGCGAGTTGAAGAAAGGAGCTCAGGGGCACTGTAATTCACAAACCTGCAGAGTTATAAATGACAGCTATCGTCCAAAAATATACTGAAGTAAGGCTGCCAAGAGGACTTGAAAGCGGGGCAGAATTGCAGGAAACCGATTTCAGGAGGTAGACTGGAATTGCATTGAAAGCATAGGAAAAGAGGCAGAACGTCCACAATGATGCACTTGGCCAAAAAGGGCGTATGCGTTTTTTCCTGAATATATTCAGGAAAAAACGCATACGCCCTTTTTGGCCAACCAAGCAAGCTTGCAAAGGAAATCTGCACTACAATGAAGTCTCACTTCCCCCCGGTCAAAAGGGCCATCTGAAAAAAGTGTAAAATCCAGAAAGGCAGGACAGGCCATGGAGAACTGGGAGCCTTGTTATGCTGATGGGCGGGATGTAAATTGCCAACAGACACTCGGGAGAAGTGTATGGTGTTTCCTGAAACATCTAAAAAACAAAGCAACAGAGCCTAGGGCACTTCCACTTATGGTCCTATAGCTTAGGGAAATTAAAATCAAAAAGACACAGCCACCCCAAAGTTTGGGACGCCTCTGTTTACAAGAACCTCGTTTACAGTACAAGTTCAACATCGCAGAAAGTGAAAAATGGATAAAGAAGTTGTGGTATTTACTTACAAAACAATATCTCTCAGCAATGAAATCTATGTCATCAGGCCCTTAGCAGCACAATGAGTGGATTCAGGTATGATGATTCTAACTGAAATAAGTCACACAGAAAAAGAAACATCATAAGATATCAGTAATACATGGAATGTAAACTTGGCTACACAGGAACTGAATTACAGAACAGAACAGGGTCTCAAATTTAGAAAACCAACTTATGCTTGCTTAAGGGGAAAGGTGAGTTGGGGTGCTGCATAAAACCAGAGATTGAAATGAGCACAGATAAAGTTCCTTAAGCCAAATATGGAATAGACAAGAGCTACTCCTTGCTCAACGAAATGGACTCAACACCGCATATTAAATGCCTAAGAATGTACCTGACTAGTAAGTATCTTAAAACCTATGGATTGCTATGTCTCCGAAAGAGAATCAAGCATGTGTACAGGGGCATAAACGCAGCAGTGATAGGATTGGAGAGGTTCGGTGAGCAAATGAAGACCCTTTGAAGTCATATTGCATGGTACCCATTCCACGGGTTTCAACTACCCAGGTTTAAGGTATTCTTCCTTCAGCTAAAACATGCATGTGGAACCTAGAGTATGATCAACCATGTGATCGGGAGACGTGTTCAAATATGTCTCAGTTTTCGTACCCTGGTACTCGGGTGCAACATTCCAGACGCTTTACTAACACCCTCCCGACTTGGAGAGTCAGTCCCTTTAACCTCCTGTTTGGCCCAGTTTGCAATTTCTGCGGAAGATGAACAGGAATAGCGAGAACCAATGAGAGACTAGCTGGAGGTGTCTGGACGGGCAAATTTAACTCTCATTTCCCACCAGGAAGAGGAATTAACCAAAGGCTCAGCGTGCCGTGCCGGAACCAGATTAGGGCCTGAAGCCATCCTGCGGTGTTGCGGCCAGCTCAAAAGAAAGCAAGTTGAAGAAAGGAGCTCAGGGGCACTGTAATTCACAAACCTGCAGAGTTATAAATGACAGCTATCGTCCAAAAATATACTGAAGTAAGGCTGCCAAGAGGACTTGAAAGCGGGGCAGAATTGCAGGAAACCGATTTCAGGAGGTAGACTGGAATTGCATTGAAAGCATAGGAAAAGAGGCAGAACGTCCACAATGATGCACTTGGCCAAAAAGGGCGTATGCGTTTTTTCCTGAATATATTCAGGAAAAAACGCATACGCCCTTTTTGGCCAACCAAGCAAGCTTGCAAAGGAAATCTGCACTACAATGAAGTCTCACTTCCCCCCGGTCAAAAGGGCCATCTGAAAAAAGTGTAAAATCCAGAAAGGCAGGACAGGCCATGGAGAACTGGGAGCCTTGTTATGCTGATGGGCGGGATGTAAATTGCCAACAGACACTCGGGAGAAGTGTATGGTGTTTCCTGAAACATCTAAAAAACAAAGCAACAGAGCCTAGGGCACTTCCACTTATGGTCCTATAGCTTAGGGAAATTAAAATCAAAAAGACACAGCCACCCCAAAGTTTGGGACGCCTCTGTTTACAAGAACCTCGTTTACAGTACAAGTTCAACATCGCAGAAAGTGAAAAATGGATAAAGAAGTTGTGGTATTTACTTACAAAGCAATATCACTCAGCAATGAAATCTATGTCATCAGGCCCTTAGCAGCACAATGAGTGGATTCAGGTATGATGATTCTAACTGAAATAAGTCACACAGAAAAAGAAACATCATAAGATATCAGTAATACACGGAATGTAAACTTGGCTACACAGGAACTGAATTACAGAACAGAACAGGGTCTCAAATTTAGAAAACCAACTTATGCTTGCTTAAGGGGAAAGGTGAGTTGGGGTGCTGCATAAAACCAGAGATTGAAATGAGCACAGATAAAGTTCCTTAAGCCAAATATGGAATAGACAAGAGCTACTCCTTGCTCAACGAAATGGACTCAACACCGCATATTAAATGCCTAAGAATGTACCTGACTAGTAAGTATCTTAAAACCTATGGATTGCTATGTCTCCGAAAGAGAATCAAGCATGTGTACAGGGGCATAAACGCAGCAGTGATAGGATTGGAGAGGTTCGGTGAGCAAATGAAGACCCTTTGAAGTCATATTGCATGGTACCCATTCCACGGGTTTCAACTACCCAGGTTTAAGGTATTCTTCCTTCAGCTAAAACATGCATGTGGAACCTAGAGTATGATCAACCATGTGATCGGGAGACGTGTTCAAATATGTCTCAGTTTTCGTACCCTGGTACTCGGGTGCAACATTCCAGACGCTTTACTAACACCCTCCCGACTTGGAGAGTCAGTCCCTTTAACCTCCTGTTTGGCCCAGTTTGCAATTTCTGCGGAAGATGAACAGGAATAGCGAGAACCAATGAGAGACTAGCTGGAGGTGTCTGGACGGGCAAATTTAACTCTCATTTCCCACCAGGAAGAGGAATTAACCAAAGGCTCAGCGTGCCGTGCCGGAACCAGATTAGGGCCTGAAGCCATCCTGCGGTGTTGCGGCCAGCTCAAAAGAAAGCGAGTTGAAGAAAGGAGCTCAGGGGCACTGTAATTCACAAACCTGCAGAGTTATAAATGACAGCTATCGTCCAAAAATATACTGAAGTAAGGCTGCCAAGAGGACTTGAAAGCGGGGCAGAATTGCAGGAAACCGATTTCAGGAGGTAGACTGGAATTGCATTGAAAGCATAGGAAAAGAGGCAGAACGTCCACAATGATGCACTTGGCCAAAAAGGGCGTATGCGTTTTTTCCTGAATATATTCAGGAAAAAACGCATACGCCCTTTTTGGCCAACCAAGCAAGCTTGCAAAGGAAATCTGCACTACAATGAAGTCTCACTTCCCCCCGGTCAAAAGGGCCATCTGAAAAAAGTGTAAAATCCAGAAAGGCAGGACAGGCCATGGAGAACTGGGAGCCTTGTTATGCTGATGGGCGGGATGTAAATTGCCAACAGACACTCGGGAGAAGTGTATGGTGTTTCCTGAAACATCTAAAAAACAAAGCAACAGAGCCTAGGGCACTTCCACTTATGGTCCTATAGCTTAGGGAAATTAAAATCAAAAAGACACAGCCACCCCAAAGTTTGGGACGCCTCTGTTTACAAGAACCTCGTTTACAGTACAAGTTCAACATCGCAGAAAGTGAAAAATGGATAAAGAAGTTGTGGTATTTACTTACAAAGCAATATCACTCAGCAATGAAATCTATGTCATCAGGCCCTTAGCAGCACAATGAGTGGATTCAGGTATGATGATTCTAACTGAAATAAGTCACACAGAAAAAGAAACATCATAAGATATCAGTAATACACGGAATGTAAACTTGGCTACACAGGAACTGAATTACAGAACAGAACAGGGTCTCAAATTTAGAAAACCAACTTATGCTTGCTTAAGGGTAAAGGTGAGTTGGGGTGCTGCATAAAACCAGAGATTGAAATGAGCACAGATAAAGTTCCTTAAGCCAAATATGGAATAGACAAGAGCTACCTCTTGCTCAACGAAATGGACTCAACACCACATATTAAATGCCTAAGAATGTACCTGACTAGTAAGTATCTTAAAACCTATGGATTGCTATGTCTCCGAAAGAGAATCAAGCATGTGTACAGGGGCATAAACGCAGCAGTGATAGGATTGGAGAGGTTCGGTGAGCAAATGAAGACCCTTTGAAGTCATATTGCATGGTACCCATTCCACGGGTTTCAACTACCCAGGTTTAAGGTATTCTTCCTTCAGCTAAAACATGCATGTGCAACCTAGAGTATGATCAACCATGTGATCGGGAAACGTGTTCAAATATGTCTCAGTTTTCGTACCCTGGTACTCGGGTGCAACATTCCAGACGCTTTACTAACACCCTCCCGACTTGGAGAGTCAGTCCCTTTAACCTCCTGTTTGGCCCAGTTTGCAATTTCTGCGGACGATGAACAGGAATAGCGAGAACCAATGAGAGACTAGCTGGAGGTGTCTGGACGGGCAAATTTAACTCTCATTTCCCACCAGGAAGAGGAATTAACCAAAGGCTCAGCGTGCCCTGCCGGAACCAGATTAGGGCCTGAAGACATCCTGCGGTGTTGCGGCCAGCTCAAAAGAAAGCGAGTTGAAGAAAGGAGCTCAGGGGCACTGTAATTCACAAACCTGCAGAGTTATAAATGACAGCTATCGTCCAAAAATATACTGAAGTAAGGCTGCCAAGAGGACTTGAAAGCGGGGCAGAATTGCAGGAAACCGATTTCAGGAGGTAGACTGGAATTGCATTGAAAGCATAGGAAAAGAGGCAGAACGTCCACAATGATGCACTTGGCCAAAAAGGGCGTATGCGTTTTTTCCTGAATATATTCAGGAAAAAACGCATACGCCCTTTTTGGCCAACCAAGCAAGCTTGCAAAGGAAATCTGCACTACAATGAAGTCTCACTTCCCCCCGGTCAAAAGGGCCATCTGAAAAAAGTGTAAAATCCAGAAAGGCAGGACAGGCCATGGAGAACTGGGAGCCTTGTTATGCTGATGGGCGGGATGTAAATTGCCAACAGACACTTGGGAGAAGTGTATGGTGTTTCCTGAAACATCTAAAAAACAAAGCAACAGAGCCTAGGGCACTTCCACTTATGGTCCTATAGCTTAGGGAAATTAAAATCAAAAAGACACAGCCACCCCAAAGTTTGGGACGCCTCTGTTTACAAGAACCTCGTTTACAGTACAAGTTCAACATCGCAGAAAGTGAAAAATGGATAAAGAAGTTGTGGTATTTACTTACAAAACAATATCTCTCAGCAATGAAATCTATGTCATCAGGCCCTTAGCAGCACAATGAGTGGATTCAGGTATGATGATTCTAACTGAAATAAGTCACACAGAAAAAGAAACATCATAAGATATCAGTAATACATGGAATGTAAACTTGGCTACACAGGAACTGAATTACAGAACAGAACAGGGTCTCAAATTTAGAAAACCAACTTATGCTTGCTTAAGGGGAAAGGTGAGTTGGGGTGCTGCATAAAACCAGAGATTGAAATGAGCACAGATAAAGTTCCTTAAGCCAAATATGGAATAGACAAGAGCTACTCCTTGCTCAACGAAATGGACTCAACACCGCATATTAAATGCCTAAGAATGTACCTGACTAGTAAGTATCTTAAAACCTATGGATTGCTATGTCTCCGAAAGAGAATCAAGCATGTGTACAGGGGCATAAACGCAGCAGTGATAGGATTGGAGAGGTTCGGTGAGCAAATGAAGACCCTTTGAAGTCATATTGCATGGTACCCATTCCACGGGTTTCAACTACCCAGGTTTAAGGTATTCTTCCTTCAGCTAAAACATGCATGTGGAACCTAGAGTATGATCAACCATGTGATCGGGAGACGTGTTCAAATATGTCTCAGTTTTCGTACCCTGGTACTCGGGTGCAACATTCCAGACGCTTTACTAACACCCTCCCGACTTGGAGAGTCAGTCCCTTTAACCTCCTGTTTGGCCCAGTTTGCAATTTCTGCGGAAGATGAACAGGAATAGCGAGAACCAATGAGAGACTAGCTGGAGGTGTCTGGACGGGCAAATTTAACTCTCATTTCCCACCAGGAAGAGGAATTAACCAAAGGCTCAGCGTGCCGTGCCGGAACCAGATTAGGGCCTGAAGCCATCCTGCGGTGTTGCGGCCAGCTCAAAAGAAAGCGAGTTGAAGAAAGGAGCTCAGGGGCACTGTAATTCACAAACCTGCAGAGTTATAAATGACAGCTATCGTCCAAAAATATACTGAAGTAAGGCTGCCAAGAGGACTTGAAAGCGGGGCAGAATTGCAGGAAACCGATTTCAGGAGGTAGACTGGAATTGCATTGAAAGCATAGGAAAAGAGGCAGAACGTCCACAATGATGCACTTGGCCAAAAAGGGCGTATGCGTTTTTTCCTGAATATATTCAGGAAAAAACGCATACGCCCTTTTTGGCCAACCAAGCAAGCTTGCAAAGGAAATCTGCACTACAATGAAGTCTCACTTCCCCCCGGTCAAAAGGGCCATCTGAAAAAAGTGTAAAATCCAGAAAGGCAGGACAGGCCATGGAGAACTGGGAGCCTTGTTATGCTGATGGGCGGGATGTAAATTGCCAACAGACACTCGGGAGAAGTGTATGGTGTTTCCTGAAACATCTAAAAAACAAAGCAACAGAGCCTAGGGCACTTCCACTTATGGTCCTATAGCTTAGGGAAATTAAAATCAAAAAGACACAGCCACCCCAAAGTTTGGGACGCCTCTGTTTACAAGAACCTCGTTTACAGTACAAGTTCAACATCGCAGAAAGTGAAAAATGGATAAAGAAGTTGTGGTATTTACTTACAAAGCAATATCACTCAGCAATGAAATCTATGTCATCAGGCCCTTAGCAGCACAATGAGTGGATTCAGGTATGATGATTCTAACTGAAATAAGTCACACAGAAAAAGAAACATCATAAGATATCAGTAATACACGGAATGTAAACTTGGCTACACAGGAACTGAATTACAGAACAGAACAG
The DNA here is from genome assembly GCF_039906515.1 of Pseudorca crassidens. NCBI lineage: Eukaryota > Metazoa > Chordata > Mammalia > Artiodactyla > Delphinidae > Pseudorca > Pseudorca crassidens. The sequence continues at coordinate 109,473,421 of NC_090303.1, read as the reverse complement.
GGTCTCAAATTTAGAAAACCAACTTATGCTTGCTTAAGGGGAAAGGTGAGTTGGGGTGCTGCATAAAACCAGAGATTGAAATGAGCACAGATAAAGTTCCTTAAGCCAAATATGGAATAGACAAGAGCTACTCCTTGCTCAACGAAATGGACTCAACACCGCATATTAAATGCCTAAGAATGTACCTGACTAGTAAGTATCTTAAAACCTATGGATTGCTATGTCTCCGAAAGAGAATCAAGCATGTGTACAGGGGCATAAACGCAGCAGTGATAGGATTGGAGAGGTTCGGTGAGCAAATGAAGACCCTTTGAAGTCATATTGCATGGTACCCATTCCACGGGTTTCAACTACCCAGGTTTAAGGTATTCTTCCTTCAGCTAAAACATGCATGTGGAACCTAGAGTATGATCAACCATGTGATCGGGAGACGTGTTCAAATATGTCTCAGTTTTCGTACCCTGGTACTCGGGTGCAACATTCCAGACGCTTTACTAACACCCTCCCGACTTGGAGAGTCAGTCCCTTTAACCTCCTGTTTGGCCCAGTTTGCAATTTCTGCGGAAGATGAACAGGAATAGCGAGAACCAATGAGAGACTAGCTGGAGGTGTCTGGACGGGCAAATTTAACTCTCATTTCCCACCAGGAAGAGGAATTAACCAAAGGCTCAGCGTGCCGTGCCGGAACCAGATTAGGGCCTGAAGCCATCCTGCGGTGTTGCGGCCAGCTCAAAAGAAAGCGAGTTGAAGAAAGGAGCTCAGGGGCACTGTAATTCACAAACCTGCAGAGTTATAAATGACAGCTATCGTCCAAAAATATACTGAAGTAAGGCTGCCAAGAGGACTTGAAAGCGGGGCAGAATTGCAGGAAACCGATTTCAGGAGGTAGACTGGAATTGCATTGAAAGCATAGGAAAAGAGGCAGAACGTCCACAATGATGCACTTGGCCAAAAAGGGCGTATGCGTTTTTTCCTGAATATATTCAGGAAAAAACGCATACGCCCTTTTTGGCCAACCAAGCAAGCTTGCAAAGGAAATCTGCACTACAATGAAGTCTCACTTCCCCCCGGTCAAAAGGGCCATCTGAAAAAAGTGTAAAATCCAGAAAGGCAGGACAGGCCATGGAGAACTGGGAGCCTTGTTATGCTGATGGGCGGGATGTAAATTGCCAACAGACACTCGGGAGAAGTGTATGGTGTTTCCTGAAACATCTAAAAAACAAAGCAACAGAGCCTAGGGCACTTCCACTTATGGTCCTATAGCTTAGGGAAATTAAAATCAAAAAGACACAGCCACCCCAAAGTTTGGGACGCCTCTGTTTACAAGAACCTCGTTTACAGTACAAGTTCAACATCGCAGAAAGTGAAAAATGGATAAAGAAGTTGTGGTATTTACTTACAAAGCAATATCACTCAGCAATGAAATCTATGTCATCAGGCCCTTAGCAGCACAATGAGTGGATTCAGGTATGATGATTCTAACTGAAATAAGTCACACAGAAAAAGAAACATCATAAGATATCAGTAATACACGGAATGTAAACTTGGCTACACAGGAACTGAATTACAGAACAGAACAGGGTCTCAAATTTAGAAAACCAACTTATGCTTGCTTAAGGGTAAAGGTGAGTTGGGGTGCTGCATAAAACCAGAGATTGAAATGAGCACAGATAAAGTTCCTTAAGCCAAATATGGAATAGACAAGAGCTACTCCTTGCTCAACGAAATGGACTCAACACCGCATATTAAATGCCTAAGAATGTACCTGACTAGTAAGTATCTTAAAACCTATGGATTGCTATATCTCCAAAAGAGAATCAAGCGTGTGTCCAGGGGCATAAATGCAGCAGTGATAGGATTGGAGAGGTTCGGTGAGCAAACAAAGACCCTTTGAAGTCATATTGCATGGTACCCATTCCACGGGTTTCAACTACCCAGGTTTAAGGTATTCTTCCTTCAGCTAAAACATGCATGTGGAACCTAGAGTATGATCAACCATGTGATCGGGAAACGTGTTCAAATATGTCTCAGTTCTCGTAACCTGGTACTCGGGTGCAACATTCCAGACGCTTTACTAACACCCTCCCGACTTGGAGAGTCAGTCCCTTTAACCTCCTGTTTGGCCCAGTTTGCAATTTCTGCGGAAGATGAACAGGAATAGTGAGAACCAATGAGAGACTAGCTGGAGGTGTCTGGACGGGCAAATTTAACTCTCATTTCCCACCAGGAAGAGGAATTAACCAAAGGCTCAGCGTGCCGTGCCGGAACCAGATTAGGGCCTGAAGCCATCCTGCGTTGTTGCGGCCAGGTCACAAGAAAGCAAGTTGAAGAAAGGAGCTCAGGGGCACTGTAATTCACAAACCTGCAGACTTATAAATGACAGCTATCGTCCAAAAATATACTGAAGTAAGGCTGCCAAGAGGACTTGAAAGCGGGGCAGAATTGCAGGAAACCGATTTCAGGAGGTAGACTGGAATTGCATTGAAAGCATAGGAAAAGAGGCAGAACGTCCACAATGATGCACTTGGCCAAAAAGGGCGTATGCGTTTTTTCCTGAATATATTCAGGAAAAAACGCATACGCCCTTTTTGGCCAACCAAGCAAGCTTGCAAAGGAAATCTGCACTACAATGAAGTCTCACTTCCCCCCGGTCAAAAGGGCCATCTGAAAAAAGTGTAAAATCCAGAAAGGCAGGACAGGCCATGGAGAACTGGGAGCCTTGTTATGCTGATGGGTGGGATGAAAATTGCCAGCAGACACTCGGGAGAAGTGTATGGTGTTTCCTGAAACATCTAAAAAACAAAGCAACAGAGCCTAGGGCACTTCCACTTATGGTCCTATAGCTTAGGGAAATTAAAATCAAAAAGACACAGCCACCCCAAACATTGGGACGCCTCTGTTTACAAGAACCTCGTTTACAGTACAAGTTCAACATCGCAGAAAGTGAAAAATGGATAAAGAAGTTGTGGTATTTACTTACAAAGCAATATCACTCAGCAATGAAATCTATGTCATCAGGCCCTTAGCAGCACAATGAGTGGATTCAGGTATGATGATTCTAACTGAAATAAGTCACACAGAAAAAGAAACATCATAAGATATCAGTAATACACGGAATGTAAACTTGGCTACACAGGAACTGAATTACAGAACAGAACAGGGTCTCAAATTTAGAAAACCAACTTATGCTTGCTTAAGGGGAAAGGTGAGTTGGGGTGCTGCATAAAACCAGAGATTGAAATGAGCACAGATAAAGTTCCTTAAGCCAAATATGGAATAGACAAGAGCTACTCCTTGCTCAACGAAATGGACTCAACACCGCATATTAAACGCCTAAGAATGTACCTGACTAGTAAGTATCTTAAAACCTATGGATTACTATGTCTCCGAAAGAGAATCAAGCATGTGTACAGGGGCATAAACGCAGCAGTGATAGGATTGGAGAGGTTCGGTGAGCAAATGAAGACCCTCTGAAGTCATATTGCATGGTACCCATTCCACGGGTTTCAACTACCCAGGTTTAAGGTATTCTTCCTTCAGCTAAAACATGCATGTGGAACCTAGAGTATGATCAACCATGTGATCGGGAAACGTGTTCAAATATGTCTCAGTTTTCGTACCCTGGTACTCGGGTGCAACATTCCAGACGCTTTACTAACACCCTCCCGACTTGGAGAGTCAGTCCCTTTAACCTCCTGTTTGGCCCAGTTTGCAATTTCTGCGGAAGATGAACAGGAATAGCGAGAACCAATGAGAGACTAGCTGGAGGTGTCTGGACGGGCAAATTTAACTCTCATTTCCCACCAGGAAGAGGAATTAACCAAAGGCTCAGCGTGCCCTGCCGGAACCAGATTAGGGCCTGAAGACATCCTGCGGTGTTGCGGCCAGCTCAAAAGAAAGCGAGTTGAAGAAAGGAGCTCAGGGGCACTGTAATTCACAAACCTGCAGAGTTATAAATGACAGCTATCGTCCAAAAATATACTGAAGTAAGGCTGCCAAGAGGACTTGAAAGCGGGGCAGAATTGCAGGAAACCGATTTCAGGAGGTAGACTGGAATTGCATTGAAAGCATAGGAAAAGAGGCAGAACGTCCACAATGATGCACTTGGCCAAAAAGGGCGTATGCGTTTTTTCCTGAATATATTCAGGAAAAAACGCATACGCCCTTTTTGGCCAACCAAGCAAGCTTGCAAAGGAAATCTGCACTACAATGAAGTCTCACTTCCCCCCGGTCAAAAGGGCCATCTGAAAAAAGTGTAAAATCCAGAAAGGCGGGACAGCCCATGGAGAACTGGGAGCCTTGTTATGCTGACGGGCGGGATGTAAATTGCCAACAGACACTCGGGAGAAGTGTATGGTGTTTCCTGAAACATCTAAAAAACAAAGCAACAGAGCCTAGGGCACTTCCACTTACGGTCCTATAGCTTAGGGAAATTAAAATCAAAAAGACACAGCCACCCCAAAGTTTGGGACGCATCTGTTTACAAGAACCTCGTTTACAGTACAAGTTCAACATCGCAGAAAGTGAAAAATGGATAAAGAAGTTGTGGTATTTACTTACAAAGCAATATCACTCAGCAATGAAATCTATGTCATCAGGCCCTTAGCAGCACAATGAGTGGATTCAGGTATGATGATTCTAACTGAAATAAGTCACACAGAAAAAGAAACATCATAAGATATCAGTAATACACGGAATGTAAACTTGGCTACACAGGAACTGAATTACAGAACAGAACAGGGTCTCAAATTTAGAAAACCAACTTATGCTTGCTTAAGGGGAAAGGTGAGTTGGGGTGCTGCATAAAACCAGAGATTGAAATGAGCACAGATAAAGTTCCTTAAGCCAAATATGGAATAGACAAGAGCTACTCCTTGCTCAACGAAATGGACTCAACACCCCATATTAAGCGCCTAAGAATGTACCTGACTAGTAAGTATCTTAAAACCTATGGATTGCTATATCTCCAAAAGAGAATCAAGCGTGTGTCCAGGGGCATAAATGCAGCAGTGATAGGATTGGAGAGGTTCGGTGAGCAAACAAAGACCCTTTGAAGTCATATTGCATGGTACCCATTCCACGGGTTTCAACTACCCAGGTTTAAGGTATTCTTCCTTCAGCTAAAACATGCATGTGGAACCTAGAGTATGATCAACCATGTGATCGGGAAACGTGTTCAAATATGTCTCAGTTCTCGTAACCTGGTACTCGGGTGCAACATTCCAGACGCTTTACTAACACCCTCCCGACTTGGAGAGTCAGTCCCTTTAACCTCCTGTTTGGCCCAGTTTGCAATTTCTGCGGAAGATGAACAGGAATAGCGAGAACCAATGAGAGACTAGCTGGAGGTGTCTGGACGGGCAAATTTAACTCTCATTTCCCACCAGGAAGAGGAATTAACCAAAGGCTCAGCGTGCCGTGCCGGAACCAGATTAGGGCCTGAAACCATCCTGCGTTGTTGCGGCCAGGTCACAAGAAAGCAAGTTGAAGAAAGGAGCTCAGGGGCACTGTAATTCACAAACCTGCAGAGTTATAAATGACAGCTATCGTCCAAAAATATACTGAAGTAAGGCTGCCAAGAGGACTTGAAAGCGGGGCAGAATTGCAGGAAACCGATTTCAGGAGGTAGACTGGAATTGCATTGAAAGCATAGGAAAAGAGGCAGAACGTCCACAATGATGCACTTGGCCAAAAAGTGCGTATGCGTTTTTTCCTGAATATATTCAGGAAAAAACGCATACGCCCTTTTTGGCCAACCAAGCAAGCTTGCAAAGGAAATCTGCACTACAATGAAGTCTCACTTCCCCCCGGTCAAAAGGGCCATCTGAAAAAAGTGTAAAATCCAGAAAGGCAGGACAGGCCATGGAGAACTGGGAGCCTTGTTATGCTGATGGGCGGGATGAAAATTGCCAGCAGACACTCGGGAGAAGTGTATGGTGTTTCCTGAAACATCTAAAAAACAAAGCAACAGAGCCTAGGGCACTTCCACTTATGGTCCTATAGCTTAGGGAAATTAAAATCAAAAAGACACAGCCACCCCAAACATTGGGACGCCTCTGTTTACAAGAACCTCGTTTACAGTACAAGTTCAACATCGCAGAAAGTGAAAAATGGATAAAGAAGTTGTGGTATTTACTTACAAAGCAATATCACTCAGCAATGAAATCTATGTCATCAGGCCCTTAGCAGCACAATGAGTGGATTCAGGTATGATGATTCTAACTGAAATAAGTCACACAGAAAAAGAAACATCATAAGATATCAGTAATACACGGAATGTAAACTTGGCTACACAGGAACTGAATTACAGAACAGAACAGGGTCTCAAATTTAGAAAACCAACTTATGCTTGCTTAAGGGGAAAGGTGAGTTGGGGTGCTGCATAAAACCAGAGATTGAAATGAGCACAGATAAAGTTCCTTAAGCCAAATATGGAATAGACAAGAGCTACTCCTTGCTCAACGAAATGGACTCAACACCGCATATTAAACGCCTAAGAATGTACCTGACTAGTAAGTATCTTAAAACCTATGGATTACTATGTCTCCGAAAGAGAATCAAGCATGTGTACAGGGGCATAAACGCAGCAGTGATAGGATTGGAGAGGTTCGGTGAGCAAATGAAGACCCTCTGAAGTCATATTGCATGGTATCCATTCCACGGGTTTCAACTACCCAGGTTTAAGGTATTCTTCCTTCAGCTAAAACATGCATGTGGAACCTAGAGTATGATCAACCATGTGATCGGGAAACGTGTTCAAATATGTCTCAGTTTTCGTACCCTGGTACTCGGGTGCAACATTCCAGACGCTTTACTAACACCCTCCCGACTTGGAGAGTCAGTCCCTTTAATCTCCTGTTTGGCCCAGTTTGCAATTTCTGCGGAAGATGAACAGGAATAGCGAGAACCAATGAGAGACTAGCTGGAGGTGTCTGGACGGGTAAATTTAACTCTCATTTCCCACCAGGAAGAGGAATTAACCAACGGCTCAGCGTGCCCTGCCGGAACCAGATTAGGGCCTGAAGACATCCTGCGGTGTTGCGGCCAGCTCAAAAGAAAGCGAGTTGAAGAAAGGAGCTCAGGGGCACTGTAATTCACAAACCTGCAGAGTTATAAATGACAGCTATCGTCCAAAAATATACTGAAGTAAGGCTGCCAAGAGGACTTGAAAGCGGGGCAGAATTGCAGGAAACCGATTTCAGGAGGTAGACTGGAATTGCATTGAAAGCATAGGAAAAGAGGCAGAACGTCCACAATGATGCACTTGGCCAAAAAGGGCGTATGCGTTTTTTCCTGAATATATTCAGGAAAAAACGCATACGCCCTTTTTGGCCAACCAAGCAAGCTTGCAAAGGAAATCTGCACTACAATGAAGTCTCACTTCCCCCCGGTCAAAAGGGCCATCTGAAAAAAGTGTAAAATCCAGAAAGGCGGGACAGCCCATGGAGAACTGGGAGCCTTGTTATGCTGACGGGCGGGATGTAAATTGCCAACAGACACTCGGGAGAAGTGTATGGTGTTTCCTGAAACATCTAAAAAACAAAGCAACAGAGCCTAGGGCACTTCCACTTATGGTCCTATAGCTTAGGGAAATTAAAATCAAAAAGACACAGCCACCCCAAAGTTTGGGACGCCTCTGTTTACAAGAACCTCGTTTACAGTACAAGTTCAACATCGCAGAAAGTGAAAAATGGATCAAGAAGTTGTGGTATTTACTTACAAAGCAATATCACTCAGCAATGAAATCTATGTCATCAGGCCCTTAGCAGCACAATGAGTGGATTCAGGTATGATGATTCTAACTGAAATAAGTCACACAGAAAAAGAAACATCATAAGATATCAGTAATACACGGAATGTAAACTTGGCTACACAGGAACTGAATTACAGAACAGAACACGGTCTCAAATTTAGAAAACCAACTTATGCTTGCTTAAGGGTAAAGGTGAGTTGGGGTGCTGCATAAAACCAGAGATTGAAATGAGCACAGATAAAGTTCCTTAAGCCAAATATGGAATAGACAAGAGCTACTCCTTGCTCAACGAAATGGACTCAACACCCCATATTAAGCGCCTAAGAATGTACCTGACTAGTAAGTATCTTAAAACCTATGGATTCCTATATCTCCAAAAGAGAATCAAGCGTGTGTCCAGGGGCATAAATGCAGCAGTGATAGGATTGGAGAGGTTCGGTGAGCAAACAAAGACCCTTTGAAGTCATATTGCATGGTACCCATTCCACGGGTCTCAACTCTCCAGGTTTCAGGGATTCTTCCTTCAGCTAAAACATGCATGTGGAACCTAGAGTATGATCAACCATGTGATCGGGAAACGTGTTCAAATATGTCTCAGTTTTCGTACCCTGGTACTCGGGTGCAACATTCCAGACGCTTTACTAACACCCTCCCGACTTGGAGAGTCAGTCCCTTTAACCTCCTGTTTGGCCCAGTTTGCAATTTCTGCGGAAGATGAACAGGAATAGCGAGAACCAATGAGAGACTAGCTGGAGGTGTCTGGACGGGCAAATTTAACTCTCATTTCCCACCAGGAAGAGGAATTAACCAAAGGCTCAGCGAGCCCTGCCGGAACCAGATTAGGGCCTGAAGCCATCCTGCGTTGTTGCGGCCAGGTCACAAGAAAGCAAGTTGAAGAAAGGAGCTCAGGGGCACTGTAATTCACAAACCTGCAGACTTATAAATGACAGCTATCGTCCAAAAATATACTGAAGTAACGCTGCCAAGAGGACTTGAAAGCGGGGCAGAATTGCAGGAAACCGATTTCAGGAGGTAGACTGGAATTGCATTGAAAGCATAGGAAAAGAGGCAGAACGTCCACAATGATGCACTTGGCCAAAAAGGGCGTATGCGTTTTTTCCTGAATATATTCAGGGAAAAACGCATACGCCCTTTTTGGCCAACCAAGCAAGGTTGCAAAGGAAATCTGCACTACAATGTAGTCTCACTTCCCCCCGGTCAAAAGGGCCATCTGAAAAAAGTGTAAAATCCAGAAAGGCAGGACAGGCCATGGAGAACTGGGAGCCTTGTTATGCTGATGGGCGGGATGTAAATTGCCAACAGACACTCGGGAGAAGTGTATGGTGTTTCCTGAAACATCTAAAAAACAAAGCAACAGAGCCTAGGGCACTTCCACTTATGGTCCTATAGCTTAGGGAAATTAAAATCAAAAAGACACAGCCACCCCAAAGTTTGGGACGCCTCTGTTTACAAGAACCTCGTTTACAGTACAAGTTCAACATCGCAGAAAGTGAAAAATGGATAAAGAAGTTGTGGTATTTACTTACAAAACAATATCTCTCAGCAATGAAATCTATGTCATCAGGCCCTTAGCAGCACAATGAGTGGATTCAGGTATGATGATTCTAACTGAAATAAGTCACACAGAAAAAGAAACATCATAAGATATCAGTAATACACGGAATGTAAACTTGGCTACACAGGAACTGAATTACAGAACAGAACAGGGTCTCAAATTTAGAAAACCAACTTATGCTTGCTTAAGGGGAAAGGTGAGTTGGGGTGCTGCATAAAACCAGAGATTGAAATGAGCACAGATAAAGTTCCTTAAGCCAAATATGGAATAGACAAGAGCTACTCCTTGCTCAACGAAATGGACTCAACACCGCATATTAAACGCCTAAGAATGTACCTGACTAGTAAGTATCTTAAAACCTATGGATTGCTATGTCTCCGAAAGAGAATCAAGCATGTGTACAGGGGCATAAACGCAGCAGTGATAGGATTGGAGAGGTTCGGTGAGCAAATGAAGACCCTTTGAAGTCATATTGCATGGTACCCATTCCACGGGTTTCAACTACCCAGGTTTAAGGTATTCTTCCTTCAGCTAAAACATGCATGTGGAACCTAGAGTATGATCAACCATGTGATCGGGAGACGTGTTCAAATATGTCTCAGTTTTCGTACCCTGGTACTCGGGTGCAACATTCCAGACGCTTTACTAACACCCTCCCGACTTGGAGAGTCAGTCCCTTTAACCTCCTGTTTGGCCCAGTTTGCAATTTCTGCGGAAGATGAACAGGAATAGCGAGAACCAATGAGAGACTAGCTGGAGGTGTCTGGACGGGCAAATTTAACTCTCATTTCCCACCAGGAAGAGGAATTAACCAAAGGCTCAGCGTGCCGTGCCGGAACCAGATTAGGGCCTGAAGCCATCCTGTGGTGTTGCGGCCAGCTCAAAAGAAAGCGAGTTGAAGAAAGGAGCTCAGGGGCACTGTAATTCACAAACCTGCAGAGTTATAAATGACAGCTATCGTCCAAAAATATACTGAAGTAAGGCTGCCAAGAGGACTTGAAAGTGGGGCAGAATTGCAGGAAACCGATTTCAGGAGGTAGACTGGAATTGCATTGAAAGCATAGGAAAAGAGGCAGAACGTCCACAATGATGCACTTGGCCAAAAAGGGCGTATGCGTTTTTTCCTGAATATATTCAGGAAAAAACGCATACGCCCTTTTTGGCCAACCAAGCAAGCTTGCAAAGGAAATCTGCACTACAATGAAGTCTCACTTCCCCCCGGTCAAAAGGGCCATCTGAAAAAAGTGTAAAATCCAGAAAGGCAGGACAGGCCATGGAGAACTGGGAGCCTTGTTATGCTGATGGGCGGGATGTAAATTGCCAACAGACACTCGGGAGAAGTGTATGGTGTTTCCTGAAACATCTAAAAAACAAAGCAACAGAGCCTAGGGCACTTCCACTTATGGTCCTATAGCTTAGGGAAATTAAAATCAAAAAGACACAGCCACCCCAAAGTTTGGGACGCCTCTGTTTACAAGAACCTCGTTTACAGTACAAGTTCAACATCGCAGAAAGTGAAAAATGGATAAAGAAGTTGTGGTATTTACTTACAAAACAATATCTCTCAGCAATGAAATCTATGTCATCAGGCCCTTAGCAGCACAATGAGTGGATTCAGGTATGATGATTCTAACTGAAATAAGTCACACAGAAAAAGAAACATCATAAGATATCAGTAATACATGGAATGTAAACTTGGCTACACAGGAACTGAATTACAGAACAGAACAGGGTCTCAAATTTAGAAAACCAACTTATGCTTGCTTAAGGGGAAAGGTGAGTTGGGGTGCTGCATAAAACCAGAGATTGAAATGAGCACAGATAAAGTTCCTTAAGCCAAATATGGAATAGACAAGAGCTACTCCTTGCTCAACGAAATGGACTCAACACCGCATATTAAATGCCTAAGAATGTACCTGACTAGTAAGTATCTTAAAACCTATGGATTGCTATGTCTCTGAAAGAGAATCAAGCATGTGTACAGGGGCATAAACGCAGCAGTGATAGGATTGGAGAGGTTCGGTGAGCAAATGAAGACCCTTTGAAGTCATATTGCATGGTACCCATTCCACGGGTTTCAACTACCCAGGTTTAAGGTATTCTTCCTTCAGCTAAAACATGCATGTGGAACCTAGAGTATGATCAACCATGTGATCGGGAGACGTGTTCAAATATGTCTCAGTTTTCGTACCCTGGTACTCGGGTGCAACATTCCAGACGCTTTACTAACACCCTCCCGACTTGGAGAGTCAGTCCCTTTAACCTCCTGTTTGGCCCAGTTTGCAATTTCTGCGGAAGATGAACAGGAATAGCGAGAACCAATGAGAGACTAGCTGGAGGTGTCTGGACGGGCAAATTTAACTCTCATTTCCCACCAGGAAGAGGAATTAACCAAAGGCTCAGCGTGCCGTGCCGGAACCAGATTAGGGCCTGAAGCCATCCTGCGGTGTTGCGGCCAGCTCAAAAGAAAGCGAGTTGAAGAAAGGAGCTCAGGGGCACTGTAATTCACAAACCTGCAGAGTTATAAATGACAGCTATCGTCCAAAAATATACTGAAGTAAGGCTGCCAAGAGGACTTGAAAGCGGGGCAGAATTGCAGGAAACCAATTTCAGGAGGTAGACTGGAATTGCATTGAAAGCATAGGAAAAGAGGCAGAACGTCCACAATGATGCACTTGGCCAAAAAGGGCGTATGCGTTTTTTCCTGAATATATTCAGGAAAAAACGCATACGCCCTTTTTGGCCAACCAAGCAAGCTTGCAAAGGAAATCTGCACTACAATGAAGTCTCACTTCCCCCCGGTCAAAAGGGCCATCTGAAAAAAGTGTAAAATCCAGAAAGGCAGGACAGGCCATGGAGAACTGGGAGCCTTGTTATGCTGATGGGCGGGATGTAAATTGCCAACAGACACTCGGGAGAAGTGTATGGTGTTTCCTGAAACATCTAAAAAACAAAGCAACAGAGCCTAGGGCACTTCCACTTATGGTCCTATAGCTTAGGGAAATTAAAATCAAAAAGACACAGCCACCCCAAAGTTTGGGACGCCTCTGTTTACAAGAACCTCGTTTACAGTACAAGTTCAACATCGCAGAAAGTGAAAAATGGATAAAGAAGTTGTGGTATTTACTTACAAAGCAATATCACTCAGCAATGAAATCTATGTCATCAGGCCCTTAGCAGCACAATGAGTGGATTCAGGTATGATGATTCTAACTGAAATAAGTCACACAGAAAAAGAAACATCATAAGATATCAGTAATACACGGAATGTAAACTTGGCTACACAGGAACTGAATTACAGAACAGAACAGGGTCTCAAATTTAGAAAACCAACTTATGCTTGCTTAAGGGGAAAGGTGAGTTGGGGTGCTGCATAAAACCAGAGATTGAAATGAGCACAGATAAAGTTCCTTAAGCCAAATATGGAATAGACAAGAGCTACTCCTTGCTCAACGAAATGGACTCAACACCGCATATTAAATGCCTAAGAATGTACCTGACTAGTAAGTATCTTAAAACCTATGGATTGCTATGTCTCCGAAAGAGAATCAAGCATGTGTACAGGGGCATAAACGCAGCAGTGATAGGATTGGAGAGGTTCGGTGAGCAAATGAAGACCCTTTGAAGTCATATTGCATGGTACCCATTCCACGGGTTTCAACTACCCAGGTTTAAGGTATTCTTCCTTCAGCTAAAACATGCATGTGGAACCTAGAGTATGATCAACCATGTGATCGGGAGACGTGTTCAAATATGTCTCAGTTTTCGTACCCTGGTACTCGGGTGCAACATTCCAGACGCTTTACTAACACCCTCCCGACTTGGAGAGTCAGTCCCTTTAACCTCCTGTTTGGCCCAGTTTGCAATTTCTGCGGAAGATGAACAGGAATAGCGAGAACCAATGAGAGACTAGCTGGAGGTGTCTGGACGGGCAAATTTAACTCTCATTTCCCACCAGGAAGAGGAATTAACCAAAGGCTCAGCGTGCCGTGCCGGAACCAGATTAGGGCCTGAAGCCATCCTGCGGTGTTGCGGCCAGCTCAAAAGAAAGCGAGTTGAAGAAAGGAGCTCAGGGGCACTGTAATTCACAAACCTGCAGAGTTATAAATGACAGCTATCGTCCAAAAATATACTGAAGTAAGGCTGCCAAGAGGACTTGAAAGCGGGGCAGAATTGCAGGAAACCGATTTCAGGAGGTAGACTGGAATTGCATTGAAAGCATAGGAAAAGAGGCAGAACGTCCACAATGATGCACTTGGCCAAAAAGGGCGTATGCGTTTTTTCCTGAATATATTCAGGAAAAAACGCATACGCCCTTTTTGGCCAACCAAGCAAGCTTGCAAAGGAAATCTGCACTACAATGAAGTCTCACTTCCCCCCGGTCAAAAGGGCCATCTGAAAAAAGTGTAAAATCCAGAAAGGCAGGACAGGCCATGGAGAACTGGGAGCCTTGTTATGCTGATGGGCGGGATGTAAATTGCCAACAGACACTCGGGAGAAGTGTATGGTGTTTCCTGAAACATCTAAAAAACAAAGCAACAGAGCCTAGGGCACTTCCACTTATGGTCCTATAGCTTAGGGAAATTAAAATCAAAAAGACACAGCCACCCCAAAGTTTGGGACGCCTCTGTTTACAAGAACCTCGTTTACAGTACAAGTTCAACATCGCAGAAAGTGAAAAATGGATAAAGAAGTTGTGGTATTTACTTACAAAACAATATCTCTCAGCAATGAAATCTATGTCATCAGGCCCTTAGCAGCACAATGAGTGGATTCAGGTATGATGATTCTAACTGAAATAAGTCACACAGAAAAAGAAACATCATAAGATATCAGTAATACATGGAATGTAAACTTGGCTACACAGGAACTGAATTACAGAACAGAACAGGGTCTCAAATTTAGAAAACCAACTTATGCTTGCTTAAGGGGAAAGGTGAGTTGGGGTGCTGCATAAAACCAGAGATTGAAATGAGCACAGATAAAGTTCCTTAAGCCAAATATGGAATAGACAAGAGCTACTCCTTGCTCAACGAAATGGACTCAACACCGCATATTAAATGCCTAAGAATGTACCTGACTAGTAAGTATCTTAAAACCTATGGATTGCTATGTCTCCGAAAGAGAATCAAGCATGTGTACAGGGGCATAAACGCAGCAGTGATAGGATTGGAGAGGTTCGGTGAGCAAATGAAGACCCTTTGAAGTCATATTGCATGGTACCCATTCCACGGGTTTCAACTACCCAGGTTTAAGGTATTCTTCCTTCAGCTAAAACATGCATGTGGAACCTAGAGTATGATCAACCATGTGATCGGGAGACGTGTTCAAATATGTCTCAGTTTTCGTACCCTGGTACTCGGGTGCAACATTCCAGACGCTTTACTAACACCCTCCCGACTTGGAGAGTCAGTCCCTTTAACCTCCTGTTTGGCCCAGTTTGCAATTTCTGCGGACGATGAACAGGAATAGCGAGAACCAATGAGAGACTAGCTGGAGGTGTCTGGACGGGCAAATTTAACTCTCATTTCCCACCAGGAAGAGGAATTAACCAAAGGCTCAGCGTGCCGTGCCGGAACCAGATTAGGGCCTGAAGCCATCCTGCGGTGTTGCGGCCAGCTCAAAAGAAAGCAAGTTGAAGAAAGGAGCTCAGGGGCACTGTAATTCACAAACCTGCAGACTTATAAATGACAGCTATCGTCCAAAAATATACTGAAGTAAGGCTGCCAAGAGGACTTGAAAGCGGGGCAGAATTGCAGGAAACCGATTTCAGGAGGTAGACTGGAATTGCATTGAAAGCATAGGAAAAGAGGCAGAACGTCCACAATGATGCACTTGGCCAAAAAGGGCGTATGCGTTTTTTCCTGAATATATTCAGGAAAAAACGCATACGCCCTTTTTGGCCAACCAAGCAAGCTTGCAAAGGAAATCTGCACTACAATGAAGTCTCACTTCCCCCCGGTCAAAAGGGCCATCTGAAAAAAGTGTAAAATCCAGAAAGGCAGGACAGGCCATGGAGAACTGGGAGCCTTGTTATGCTGATGGGCGGGATGAAAATTGCCAGCAGACACTCGGGAGAAGTGTATGGTGTTTCCTGAAACATCTAAAAAACAAAGCAACAGAGCCTAGGGCACTTCCACTTATGGTCCTATAGCTTAGGGAAATTAAAATCAAAAAGACACAGCCACCCCAAACATTGGGACGCCTCTGTTTACAAGAACCTCGTTTACAGTACAAGTTCAACATCGCAGAAAGTGAAAAATGGATAAAGAAGTTGTGGTATTTACTTACAAAGCAATATCACTCAGCAATGAAATCTATGTCATCAGGCCCTTAGCAGCACAATGAGTGGATTCAGGTATGATGATTCTAACTGAAATAAGTCACACAGAAAAAGAAACATCATAAGATATCAGTAATACACGGAATGTAAACTTGGCTACACAGGAACTGAATTACAGAACAGAACAGGGTCTCAAATTTAGAAAACCAACTTATGCTTGCTTAAGGGGAAAGGTGAGTTGGGGTGCTGCATAAAACCAGAGATTGAAATGAGCACAGATAAAGTTCCTTAAGCCAAATATGGAATAGACAAGAGCTACTCCTTGCTCAACGAAATGGACTCAACACCGCATATTAAACGCCTAAGAATGTACCTGACTAGTAAGTATCTTAAAACCTATGGATTACTATGTCTCCGAAAGAGAATCAAGCATGTGTACAGGGGCATAAACGCAGCAGTGATAGGATTGGAGAGGTTCGGTGAGCAAATGAAGACCCTCTGAAGTCATATTGCATGGTACCCATTCCACGGGTTTCAACTACCCAGGTTTAAGGTATTCTTCCTTCAGCTAAAACATGCATGTGGAACCTAGAGTATGATCAACCATGTGATCGGGAAACGTGTTCAAATATGTCTCAGTTTTCGTACCCTGGTACTCGGGTGCAACATTCCAGACGCTTTACTAACACCCTCCCGACTTGGAGAGTCAGTCCCTTTAATCTCCTGTTTGGCCCAGTTTGCAATTTCTGCGGAAGATGAACAGGAATAGCGAGAACCAATGAGAGACTAGCTGGAGGTGTCTGGACGGGCAAATTTAACTCTCATTTCCCACCAGGAAGAGGAATTAACCAACGGCTCAGCGTACCCTGCCGGAACCAGATTAGGGCCTGAAGACATCCTGCGGTGTTGCGGCCAGCTCAAAAGAAAGCGAGTTGAAGAAAGGAGCTCAGGGGCACTGTAATTCACAAACCTGCAGAGTTATAAATGACAGCTATCGTCCAAAAACATACTGAAGTAAGGCTGCCAAGAGGACTTGAAAGCGGGGCAGAATTGCAGGAAACCGATTTCAGGAGGTAGACTGGAATTGCATTGAAAGCATAGGAAAAGAGGCAGAACGTCCACAATGATGCACTTGGCCAAAAAGGGCGTATGCGTTTTCTCCTGAATATATTCAGGAAAAAACGCATACGCCCTTTTTGGCCAACCAAGCAAGCTTGCAAAGGAAATCTGCACTACAATGAAGTCTCACTTCCCCCCGGTCAAAAGGGCCATCTGAAAAAAGTGTAAAATCCAGAAAGGCGGGACAGCCCATGGAGAACTGGGAGCCTTGTTATGCTGACGGGCGGGATGTAAATTGCCAACAGACACTCGGGAGAAGTGTATGGTGTTTCCTGAAACATCTAAAAAACAAAGCAACAGAGCCTAGGGCACTTCCACTTATGGTCCTATAGCTTAGGGAAATTAAAATCAAAAAGACACAGCCACCCCAAAGTTTGGGACGCCTCTGTTTACAAGAACCTCGTTTACAGTACAAGTTCAACATCGCAGAAAGTGAAAAATGGATCAAGAAGTTGTGGTATTTACTTACAAAGCAATATCACTCAGCAATGAAATCTATGTCATCAGGGCCTTAGCAGCACAATGAGTGGATTCAGGTATGATGATTCTAACTGAAATAAGTCACACAGAAAAAGAAACATCATAAGATATCAGTAATACACGGAATGTAAACTTGGCTACACAGGAACTGAATTACAGAACAGAACACGGTCTCAAATTTAGAAAACCAACTTATGCTTGCTTAAGGGTAAAGGTGAGTTGGGGTGCTGCATAAAACCAGAGATTGAAATGAGCACAGATAAAGTTCCTTAAGCCAAATATGGAATAGACAAGAGCTACTCCTTGCTCAACGAAATGGACTCAACACCCCATATTAAGCGCCTAAGAATGTACCTGACTAGTAAGTATCTTAAAACCTATGGATTCCTATATCTCCAAAAGAGAATCAAGCGTGTGTCCAGGGGCATAAATGCAGCAGTGATAGGATTGGAGAGGTTCGGTGAGCAAACAAAGACCCTTTGAAGTCATATTGCATGGTACCCATTCCACGGGTCTCAACTCTCCAGGTTTCAGGGATTCTTCCTTCAGCTAAAACATGCATGTGGAACCTAGAGTATGATCAACCATGTGATCGGGAAACGTGTTCAAATATGTCTCAGTTTTCGTACCCTGGTACTCGGGTGCAACATTCCAGACGCTTTACTAACACCCTCCCGACTTGGAGAGTCAGTCCCTTTAACCTCCTGTTTGGCCCAGTTTGCAATTTCTGCGGAAGATGAACAGGAATAGCGAGAACCAATGAGAGACTAGCTGGAGGTGTCTGGACGGGCAAATTTAACTCTCATTTCCCACCAGGAAGAGGAATTAACCAAAGGCTCAGCGAGCCCTGCCGGAACCAGATTAGGGCCTGAAGCCATCCTGCGTTGTTGCGGCCAGGTCACAAGAAAGCAAGTTGAAGAAAGGAGCTCAGGGGCACTGTAATTCACAAACCTGCAGACTTATAAATGACAGCTATCGTCCAAAAATATACTGAAGTAACGCTGCCAAGAGGACTTGAAAGCGGGGCAGAATTGCAGGAAACCGATTTCAGGAGGTAGACTGGAATTGCATTGAAAGCATAGGAAAAGAGGCAGAACGTCCACAATGATGCACTTGGCCAAAAAGGGCGTATGCGTTTTTTCCTGAATATATTCAGAGAAAAACGCATACGCCCTTTTTGGCCAACCAAGCAAGGTTGCAAAGGAAATCTGCACTACAATGTAGTCTCACTTCCCCCCGGTCAAAAGGGCCATCTGAAAAAAGTGTAAAATCCAGAAAGGCAGGACAGGCCATGGAGAACTGGGAGCCTTGTTATGCTGATGGGCGGGATGTAAATTGCCAACAGACACTCGGGAGAAGTGTATGGTGTTTCCTGAAACATCTAAAAAACAAAGCAACAGAGCCTAGGGCACTTCCACTTATGGTCCTATAGCTTAGGGAAATTAAAATCAAAAAGACACAGCCACCCCAAAGTTTGGGACGCCTCTGTTTACAAGAACCTCGTTTACAGTACAAGTTCAACATCGCAGAAAGTGAAAAATGGATAAAGAAGTTGTGGTATTTACTTACAAAACAATATCTCTCAGCAATGAAATCTATGTCATCAGGCCCTTAGCAGCACAATGAGTGGATTCAGGTATGATGATTCTAACTGAAATAAGTCACACAGAAAAAGAAACATCATAAGATATCAGTAATACACGGAATGTAAACTTGGCTACACAGGAACTGAATTACAGAACAGAACAGGGTCTCAAATTTAGAAAACCAACTTATGCTTGCTTAAGGGGAAAGGTGAGTTGGGGTGCTGCATAAAACCAGAGATTGAAATGAGCACAGATAAAGTTCCTTAAGCCAAATATGGAATAGACAAGAGCTACTCCTTGCTCAACGAAATGGACTCAACACCGCATATTAAACGCCTAAGAATGTACCTGACTAGTAAGTATCTTAAAACCTATGGATTGCTATGTCTCCGAAAGAGAATCAAGCATGTGTACAGGGGCATAAACGCAGCAGTGATAGGATTGGAGAGGTTCGGTGAGCAAATGAAGACCCTTTGAAGTCATATTGCATGGTACCCATTCCACGGGTTTCAACTACCCAGGTTTAAGGTATTCTTCCTTCAGCTAAAACATGCATGTGGAACCTAGAGTATGATCAACCATGTGATCGGGAGACGTGTTCAAATATGTCTCAGTTTTCGTACCCTGGTACTCGGGTGCAACATTCCAGACGCTTTACTAACACCCTCCCGACTTGGAGAGTCAGTCCCTTTAACCTCCTGTTTGGCCCAGTTTGCAATTTCTGCGGAAGATGAACAGGAATAGCGAGAACCAATGAGAGACTAGCTGGAGGTGTCTGGACGGGCAAATTTAACTCTCATTTCCCACCAGGAAGAGGAATTAACCAAAGGCTCAGCGTGCCGTGCCGGAACCAGATTAGGGCCTGAAGCCATCCTGCGGTGTTGCGGCCAGCTCAAAAGAAAGCGAGTTGAAGAAAGGAGCTCAGGGGCACTGTAATTCACAAACCTGCAGAGTTATAAATGACAGCTATCGTCCAAAAATATACTGAAGTAAGGCTGCCAAGAGGACTTGAAAGCGGGGCAGAATTGCAGGAAACCGATTTCAGGAGGTAGACTGGAATTGCATTGAAAGCATAGGAAAAGAGGCAGAACGTCCACAATGATGCACTTGGCCAAAAAGGGCGTATGCGTTTTTTCCTGAATATATTCAGGAAAAAACGCATACGCCCTTTTTGGCCAACCAAGCAAGCTTGCAAAGGAAATCTGCACTACAATGAAGTCTCACTTCCCCCCGGTCAAAAGGGCCATCTGAAAAAAGTGTAAAATCCAGAAAGGCAGGACAGGCCATGGAGAACTGGGAGCCTTGTTATGCTGATGGGCGGGATGTAAATTGCCAACAGACACTCGGGAGAAGTGTATGGTGTTTCCTGAAACATCTAAAAAACAAAGCAACAGAGCCTAGGGCACTTCCACTTATGGTCCTATAGCTTAGGGAAATTAAAATCAAAAAGACACAGCCACCCCAAAGTTTGGGACGCCTCTGTTTACAAGAACCTCGTTTACAGTACAAGTTCAACATCGCAGAAAGTGAAAAATGGATAAAGAAGTTGTGGTATTTACTTACAAAACAATATCTCTCAGCAATGAAATCTATGTCATCAGGCCCTTAGCAGCACAATGAGTGGATTCAGGTATGATGATTCTAACTGAAATAAGTCACACAGAAAAAGAAACATCATAAGATATCAGTAATACATGGAATGTAAACTTGGCTACACAGGAACTGAATTACAGAACAGAACAGGGTCTCAAATTTAGAAAACCAACTTATGCTTGCTTAAGGGGAAAGGTGAGTTGGGGTGCTGCATAAAACCAGAGATTGAAATGAGCACAGATAAAGTTCCTTAAGCCAAATATGGAATAGACAAGAGCTACTCCTTGCTCAACGAAATGGACTCAACACCGCATATTAAATGCCTAAGAATGTACCTGACTAGTAAGTATCTTAAAACCTATGGATTGCTATGTCTCCGAAAGAGAATCAAGCATGTGTACAGGGGCATAAACGCAGCAGTGATAGGATTGGAGAGGTTCGGTGAGCAAATGAAGACCCTTTGAAGTCATATTGCATGGTACCCATTCCACGGGTTTCAACTACCCAGGTTTAAGGTATTCTTCCTTCAGCTAAAACATGCATGTGGAACCTAGAGTATGATCAACCATGTGATCGGGAGACGTGTTCAAATATGTCTCAGTTTTCGTACCCTGGTACTCGGGTGCAACATTCCAGACGCTTTACTAACACCCTCCCGACTTGGAGAGTCAGTCCCTTTAACCTCCTGTTTGGCCCAGTTTGCAATTTCTGCGGAAGATGAACAGGAATAGCGAGAACCAATGAGAGACTAGCTGGAAGGTGTCTGGACGGGCAAATTTAACTCTCATTTCCCACCAGGAAGAGGAATTAACCAAAGGCTCAGCGTGCCGTGCCGGAACCAGATTAGGGCCTGAAGCCATCCTGCGGTGTTGCGGCCAGCTCAAAAGAAAGCGAGTTGAAGAAAGGAGCTCAGGGGCACTGTAATTCACAAACCTGCAGAGTTATAAATGACAGCTATCGTCCAAAAATATACTGAAGTAAGGCTGCCAAGAGGACTTGAAAGCGGGGCAGAATTGCAGGAAACCGATTTCAGGAGGTAGACTGGAATTGCATTGAAAGCATAGGAAAAGAGGCAGAACGTCCACAATGATGCACTTGGCCAAAAAGGGCGTATGCGTTTTTTCCTGAATATATTCAGGAAAAAACGCATACGCCCTTTTTGGCCAACCAAGCAAGCTTGCAAAGGAAATCTGCACTACAATGAAGTCTCACTTCCCCCCGGTCAAAAGGGCCATCTGAAAAAAGTGTAAAATCCAGAAAGGCAGGACAGGCCATGGAGAACTGGGAGCCTTGTTATGCTGATGGGCGGGATGTAAATTGCCAACAGACACTCGGGAGAAGTGTATGGTGTTTCCTGAAACATCTAAAAAACAAAGCAACAGAGCCTAGGGCACTTCCACTTATGGTCCTATAGCTTAGGGAAATTAAAATCAAAAAGACACAGCCACCCCAAAGTTTGGGACGCCTCTGTTTACAAGAACCTCGTTTACAGTACAAGTTCAACATCGCAGAAAGTGAAAAATGGATAAAGAAGTTGTGGTATTTACTTACAAAGCAATATCACTCAGCAATGAAATCTATGTCATCAGGCCCTTAGCAGCACAATGAGTGGATTCAGGTATGATGATTCTAACTGAAATAAGTCACACAGAAAAAGAAACATCATAAGATATCAGTAATACACGGAATGTAAACTTGGCTACACAGGAACTGAATTACAGAACAGAACAGGGTCTCAAATTTAGAAAACCAACTTATGCTTGCTTAAGGGGAAAGGTGAGTTGGGGTGCTGCATAAAACCAGAGATTGAAATGAGCACAGATAAAGTTCCTTAAGCCAAATATGGAATAGACAAGAGCTACTCCTTGCTCAACGAAATGGACTCAACACCGCATATTAAATGCCTAAGAATGTACCTGACTAGTAAGTATCTTAAAACCTATGGATTGCTATGTCTCCGAAAGAGAATCAAGCATGTGTACAGGGGCATAAACGCAGCAGTGATAGGATTGGAGAGGTTCGGTGAGCAAATGAAGACCCTTTGAAGTCATATTGCATGGTACCCATTCCACGGGTTTCAACTACCCAGGTTTAAGGTATTCTTCCTTCAGCTAAAACATGCATGTGGAACCTAGAGTATGATCAACCATGTGATCGGGAGACGTGTTCAAATATGTCTCAGTTTTCGTACCCTGGTACTCGGGTGCAACATTCCAGACGCTTTACTAACACCCTCCCGACTTGGAGAGTCAGTCCCTTTAACCTCCTGTTTGGCCCAGTTTGCAATTTCTGCGGAAGATGAACAGGAATAGCGAGAACCAATGAGAGACTAGCTGGAGGTGTCTGGACGGGCAAATTTAACTCTCATTTCCCACCAGGAAGAGGAATTAACCAAAGGCTCAGCGTGCCGTGCCGGAACCAGATTAGGGCCTGAAGCCATCCTGCGGTGTTGCGGCCAGCTCAAAAGAAAGCGAGTTGAAGAAAGGAGCTCAGGGGCACTGTAATTCACAAACCTGCAGAGTTATAAATGACAGCTATCGTCCAAAAATATACTGAAGTAAGGCTGCCAAGAGGACTTGAAAGCGGGGCAGAATTGCAGGAAACCGATTTCAGGAGGTAGACTGGAATTGCATTGAAAGCATAGGAAAAGAGGCAGAACGTCCACAATGATGCACTTGGCCAAAAAGGGCGTATGCGTTTTTTCCTGAATATATTCAGGAAAAAACGCATACGCCCTTTTTGGCCAACCAAGCAAGCTTGCAAAGGAAATCTGCACTACAATGAAGTCTCACTTCCCCCCGGTCAAAAGGGCCATCTGAAAAAAGTGTAAAATCCAGAAAGGCAGGACAGGCCATGGAGAACTGGGAGCCTTGTTATGCTGATGGGCGGGATGTAAATTGCCAACAGACACTCGGGAGAAGTGTATGGTGTTTCCTGAAACATCTAAAAAACAAAGCAACAGAGCCTAGGGCACTTCCACTTATGGTCCTATAGCTTAGGGAAATTAAAATCAAAAAGACACAGCCACCCCAAAGTTTGGGACGCCTCTGTTTACAAGAACCTCGTTTACAGTACAAGTTCAACATCGCAGAAAGTGAAAAATGGATAAAGAAGTTGTGGTATTTACTTACAAAACAATATCTCTCAGCAATGAAATCTATGTCATCAGGCCCTTAGCAGCACAATGAGTGGATTCAGGTATGATGATTCTAACTGAAATAAGTCACACAGAAAAAGAAACATCATAAGATATCAGTAATACACGGAATGTAAACTTGGCTACACAGGAACTGAATTACAGAACAGAACAGGGTCTCAAATTTAGAAAACCAACTTATGCTTGCTTAAGGGGAAAGGTGAGTTGGGGTGCTGCATAAAACCAGAGATTGAAATGAGCACAGATAAAGTTCCTTAAGCCAAATATGGAATAGACAAGAGCTACTCCTTGCTCAACGAAATGGACTCAACACCGCATATTAAACGCCTAAGAATGTACCTGACTAGTAAGTATCTTAAAACCTATGGATTGCTATGTCTCCGAAAGAGAATCAAGCATGTGTACAGGGGCATAAACGCAGCAGTGATAGGATTGGAGAGGTTCGGTGAGCAAATGAAGACCCTTTGAAGTCATATTGCATGGTACCCATTCCATGGGTTTCAACTACCCAGGTTTAAGGTATTCTTCCTTCAGCTAAAACATGCATGTGGAACCTAGAGTATGATCAACCATGTGATCGGGAGACGTGTTCAAATATGTCTCAGTTTTCGTACCCTGGTACTCGGGTGCAACATTCCAGACGCTTTACTAACACCCTCCCGACTTGGAGAGTCAGTCCCTTTAACCTCCTGTTTGGCCCAGTTTGCAATTTCTGCGGAAGATGAACAGGAATAGCGAGAACCAATGAGAGACTAGCTGGAGGTGTCTGGACGGGCAAATTTAACTCTCATTTCCCACCAGGAAGAGGAATTAACCAAAGGCTCAGCGTGCCGTGCCGGAACCAGATTAGGGCCTGAAGCCATCCTGCGGTGTTGCGGCCAGCTCAAAAGAAAGCAAGTTGAAGAAAGGAGCTCAGGGGCACTGTAATTCACAAACCTGCAGAGTTATAAATGACAGCTATCGTCCAAAAATATACTGAAGTAAGGCTGCCAAGAGGACTTGAAAGCGGGGCAGAATTGCAGGAAACCGATTTCAGGAGGTAGACTGGAATTGCATTGAAAGCATAGGAAAAGAGGCAGAACGTCCACAATGATGCACTTGGCCAAAAAGGGCGTATGCGTTTTTTCCTGAATATATTCAGGAAAAAACGCATACGCCCTTTTTGGCCAACCAAGCAAGCTTGCAAAGGAAATCTGCACTACAATGAAGTCTCACTTCCCCCCGGTCAAAAGGGCCATCTGAAAAAAGTGTAAAATCCAGAAAGGCAGGACAGGCCATGGAGAACTGGGAGCCTTGTTATGCTGATGGGCGGGATGTAAATTGCCAACAGACACTCGGGAGAAGTGTATGGTGTTTCCTGAAACATCTAAAAAACAAAGCAACAGAGCCTAGGGCACTTCCACTTATGGTCCTATAGCTTAGGGAAATTAAAATCAAAAAGACACAGCCACCCCAAAGTTTGGGACGCCTCTGTTTACAAGAACCTCGTTTACAGTACAAGTTCAACATCGCAGAAAGTGAAAAATGGATAAAGAAGTTGTGGTATTTACTTACAAAACAATATCTCTCAGCAATGAAATCTATGTCATCAGGCCCTTAGCAGCACAATGAGTGGATTCAGGTATGATGATTCTAACTGAAATAAGTCACACAGAAAAAGAAACATCATAAGATATCAGTAATACACGGAATGTAAACTTGGCTACACAGGAACTGAATTACAGAACAGAACAGGGTCTCAAATTTAGAAAACCAACTTATGCTTGCTTAAGGGTAAAGGTGAGTTGGGGTGCTGCATAAAACCAGAGATTGAAATGAGCACAGATAAAGTTCCTTAAGCCAAATATGGAATAGACAAGAGCTACTCCTTGCTCAACGAAATGGACTCAACACCGCATATTAAATGCCTAAGAATGTACCTGACTAGTAAGTATCTTAAAACCTATGGATTGCTATGTCTCCGAAAGAGAATCAAGCATGTGTACAGGGGCATAAACGCAGCAGTGATAGGATTGGAGAGGTTCGGTGAGCAAATGAAGACCCTTTGAAGTCATATTGCATGGTACCCATTCCACGGGTTTCAACTACCCAGGTTTAAGGTATTCTTCCTTCAGCTAAAACATGCATGTGGAACCTAGAGTATGATCAACCATGTGATCGGGAGACGTGTTCAAATATGTCTCAGTTTTCGTACCCTGGTACTCGGGTGCAACATTCCAGACGCTTTACTAACACCCTCCCGACTTGGAGAGTCAGTCCCTTTAACCTCCTGTTTGGCCCAGTTTGCAATTTCTGCGGAAGATGAACAGGAATAGCGAGAACCAATGAGAGACTAGCTGGAGGTGTCTGGACGGGCAAATTTAACTCTCATTTCCCACAAGGAAGAGGAATTAACCAAAGGCTCAGCGTGCCGTGCCGGAACCAGATTAGGGCCTGAAGCCATCCTGCGGTGTTGCGGCCAGCTCAAAAGAAAGCGAGTTGAAGAAAGGAGCTCAGGGGCACTGTAATTCACAAACCTGCAGAGTTATAAATGACAGCTATCGTCCAAAAATATACTGAAGTAAGGCTGCCAAGAGGACTTGAAAGCGGGGCAGAATTGCAGGAAACCGATTTCAGGAGGCAGACTGGAATTGCATTGAAAGCATAGGAAAAGAGGCAGAACGTCCACAATGATGCACTTGGCCAAAAAGTGCGTATGTGTTTTTTCCTGAATATATTCAGGAAAAAACGCATACGCCCTTTTTGGCCAACCAAGCAAGCTTGCAAAGGAAATCTGCACTACAATGAAGTCTCACTTCCCCCCGGTCAAAAGGGCCATCTGAAAAAAGTGTAAAATCCAGAAAGGCAGGACAGGCCATGGAGAACTGGGAGCCTTGTTATGCTGATGGGCGGGATGTAAATTGCCAACAGACACTCGGGAGAAGTGTATGGTGTTTCCTGAAACATCTAAAAAACAAAGCAACAGAGCCTAGGGCACTTCCACTTATGGTCCTATAGCTTAGGGAAATTAAAATCAAAAAGACACAGCCACCCCAAAGTTTGGGACGCCTCTGTTTACAAGAACCTCGTTTAGCGTACAAGTTCAACATCGCAGAAAGTGAAAAATGGATAAAGAAGTTGTGGTATTTACTTACAAAGCAATATCACTCAGCAATGAAATCTATGTCATCAGGCCCTTAGCAGCACAATGAGTGGATTCAGGTATGATGATTCTAACTGAAATAAGTCACACAGAAAAAGAAACATCATAAGATATCAGTAATACACGGAATGTAAACTTGGCTACACAGGAACTGAATTACAGAACAGAACAGGGTCTCAAATTTAGAAAACCAACTTATGCTTGCTTAAGGGGAAAGGTGAGTTGGGGTGCTGCATAAAACCAGAGATTGAAATGAGCACAGATAAAGTTCCTTAAGCCAAATATGGAATAGACAAGAGCTACTCCTTGCTCAACGAAATGGACTCAACACCGCATATTAAATGCCTAAGAATGTACCTGACTAGTAAGTATCTTAAAACCTATGGATTGCTATGTCTCCGAAAGAGAATCAAGCATGTGTACAGGGGCATAAACGCAGCAGTGATAGGATTGGAGAGGTTCGGTGAGCAAATGAAGACCCTTTGAAGTCATATTGCATGGTACCCATTCCACGGGTTTCAACTACCCAGGTTTAAGGTATTCTTCCTTCAGCTAAAACATGCATGTGGAACCTAGAGTATGATCAACCATGTGATCGGGAGACGTGTTCAAATATGTCTCAGTTTTCGTACCCTGGTACTCGGGTGCAACATTCCAGACGCTTTACTAACACCCTCCCGACTTGGAGAGTCAGTCCCTTTAACCTCCTGTTTGGCCCAGTTTGCAATTTCTGCGGAAGATGAACAGGAATAGCGAGAACCAATGAGAGACTAGCTGGAGGTGTCTGGACGGGCAAATTTAACTCTCATTTCCCACCAGGAAGAGGAATTAACCAAAGGCTCAGCGTGCCGTGCCGGAACCAGATTAGGGCCTGAAGCCATCCTGCGGTGTTGCGGCCAGCTCAAAAGAAAGCGAGTTGAAGAAAGGAGCTCAGGGGCACTGTAATTCACAAACCTGCAGAGTTATAAATGACAGCTATCGTCCAAAAATATACTGAAGTAAGGCTGCCAAGAGGACTTGAAAGCGGGGCAGAATTGCAGGAAACCGATTTCAGGAGGTAGACTGGAATTGCATTGAAAGCATAGGAAAAGAGGCAGAACGTCCACAATGATGCACTTGGCCAAAAAGGGCGTATGCGTTTTTTCCTGAATATATTCAGGAAAAAACGCATACGCCCTTTTTGGCCAACCAAGCAAGCTTGCAAAGGAAATCTGCACTACAATGAAGTCTCACTTCCCCCCGGTCAAAAGGGCCATCTGAAAAAAGTGTAAAATCCAGAAAGGCAGGACAGGCCATGGAGAACTGGGAGCCTTGTTATGCTGATGGGCGGGATGTAAATTGCCAACAGACACTCGGGAGAAGTGTATGGTGTTTCCTGAAACATCTAAAAAACAAAGCAACAGAGCCTAGGGCACTTCCACTTATGGTCCTATAGCTTAGGGAAATTAAAATCAAAAAGACACAGCCACCCCAAAGTTTGGGACGCCTCTGTTTACAAGAACCTCGTTTACAGTACAAGTTCAACATCGCAGAAAGTGAAAAATGGATAAAGAAGTTGTGGTATTTACTTACAAAACAATATCTCTCAGCAATGAAATCTATGTCATCAGGCCCTTAGCAGCACAATGAGTGGATTCAGGTATGATGATTCTAACTGAAATAAGTCACACAGAAAAAGAAACATCATAAGATATCAGTAATACACGGAATGTAAACTTGGCTACACAGGAACTGAATTACAGAACAGAACAGGGTCTCAAATTTAGAAAACCAACTTATGCTTGCTTAAGGGGAAAGGTGAGTTGGGGTGCTGCATAAAACCAGAGATTGAAATGAGCACAGATAAAGTTCCTTAAGCCAAATATGGAATAGACAAGAGCTACTCCTTGCTCAACGAAATGGACTCAACACCGCATATTAAATGCCTAAGAATGTACCTGACTAGTAAGTATCTTAAAACCTATGGATTGCTATGTCTCCGAAAGAGAATCAAGCATGTGTACAGGGGCATAAACGCAGCAGTGATAGGATTGGAGAGGTTCGGTGAGCAAATGAAGACCCTTTGAAGTCATATTGCATGGTACCCATTCCACGGGTTTCAACTACCCAGGTTTAAGGTATTCTTCCTTCAGCTAAAACATGCATGTGGAACCTAGAGTATGATCAACCATGTGATCGGGAGACGTGTTCAAATATGTCTCAGTTTTCGTACCCTGGTACTCGGGTGCAACATTCCAGACGCTTTACTAACACCCTCCCGACTTGGAGAGTCAGTCCCTTTAACCTCCTGTTTGGCCCAGTTTGCAATTTCTGCGGAAGATGAACAGGAATAGCGAGAACCAATGAGAGACTAGCTGGAGGTGTCTGGACGGGCAAATTTAACTCTCATTTCCCACAAGGAAGAGGAATTAACCAAAGGCTCAGCGTGCCGTGCCGGAACCAGATTAGGGCCTGAAGCCATCCTGCGGTGTTGCGGCCAGCTCAAAAGAAAGCGAGTTGAAGAAAGGAGCTCAGGGGCACTGTAATTCACAAACCTGCAGAGTTATAAATGACAGCTATCGTCCAAAAATATACTGAAGTAAGGCTGCCAAGAGGACTTGAAAGCGGGGCAGAATTGCAGGAAACCGATTTCAGGAGGCAGACTGGAATTGCATTGAAAGCATAGGAAAAGAGGCAGAACGTCCACAATGATGCACTTGGCCAAAAAGGGCGTATGTGTTTTTTCCTGAATATATTCAGGAAAAAACGCATACGCCCTTTTTGGCCAACCAAGCAAGCTTGCAAAGGAAATCTGCACTACAATGAAGTCTCACTTCCCCCCTGTCAAAAGGGCTATCTGAAAAAAGTGTAAAATCCAGAAAGGCAGGACAGGCCATGGAGAACTGGGAGCCTTGTTATGCTGATGGGCGGGATGTAAATTGCCAACAGACACTCGGGAGAAGTGTATGGTGTTTCCTGAAACATCTAAAAAACAAAGCAACAGAGCCTAGGGCACTTCCACTTATGGTCCTATAGCTTAGGGAAATTAAAATCAAAAAGACACAGCCACCCCAAAGTTTGGGACGCCTCTGTTTACAAGAACCTCGTTTAGCGTACAAGTTCAACATCGCAGAAAGTGAAAAATGGATAAAGAAGTTGTGGTATTTACTTACAAAGCAATATCACTCAGCAATGAAATCTATGTCATCAGGCCCTTAGCAGCACAATGAGTGGATTCAGGTATGATGATTCTAACTGAAATAAGTCACACAGAAAAAGAAACATCATAAGATATCAGTAATACACGGAATGTAAACTTGGCTACACAGGAACTGAATTACAGAACAGAACAGGGTCTCAAATTTAGAAAACCAACTTATGCTTGCTTAAGGGGAAAGGTGAGTTGGGGTGCTGCATAAAACCAGAGATTGAAATGAGCACAGATAAAGTTCCTTAAGCCAAATATGGAATAGACAAGAGCTACTCCTTGCTCAACGAAATGGACTCAACACCGCATATTAAATGCCTAAGAATGTACCTGACTAGTAAGTATCTTAAAACCTATGGATTGCTATGTCTCCGAAAGAGAATCAAGCATGTGTACAGGGGCATAAACGCAGCAGTGATAGGATTGGAGAGGTTTGGTGAGCAAATGAAGACCCTTTGAAGTCATATTGCATGGTACCCATTCCACGGGTTTCAACTACCCAGGTTTAAGGTATTCTTCCTTCAGCTAAAACATGCATGTGGAACCTAGAGTATGATCAACCATGTGATCGGGAGACGTGTTCAAATATGTCTCAGTTTTCGTACCCTGGTACTCGGGTGCAACATTCCAGATGCTTTACTAACACCCTCCCGACTTGGAGAGTCAGTCCCTTTAACCTCCTGTTTGGCCCAGTTTGCAATTTCTGCGGAAGATGAACAGGAATAGCGAGAACCAATGAGAGACTAGCTGGAGGTGTCTGGACGGGCAAATTTAACTCTCATTTCCCACCAGGAAGAGGAATTAACCAAAGGCTCAGCGTGCCGTGCCGGAACCAGATTAGGGCCTGAAGCCATCCTGCGGTGTTGCGGCCAGCTCAAAAGAAAGCGAGTTGAAGAAAGGAGCTCAGGGGCACTGTAATTCACAAACCTGCAGAGTTATAAATGACAGCTATCGTCCAAAAATATACTGAAGTAAGGCTGCCAAGAGGACTTGAAAGCGGGGCAGAATTGCAGGAAACCGATTTCAGGAGGTAGACTGGAATTGCATTGAAAGCATAGGAAAAGAGGCAGAACGTCCACAATGATGCACTTGGCCAAAAAGGGCGTATGCGTTTTTTCCTGAATATATTCAGGAAAAAACGCATACGCCCTTTTTGGCCAACCAAGCAAGCTTGCAAAGGAAATCTGCACTACAATGAAGTCTCACTTCCCCCCGGTCAAAAGGGCCATCTGAAAAAAGTGTAAAATCCAGAAAGGCAGGACAGGCCATGGAGAACTGGGAGCCTTGTTATGCTGATGGGCGGGATGTAAATTGCCAACAGACACTCGGGAGAAGTGTATGGTGTTTCCTGAAACATCTAAAAAACAAAGCAACAGAGCCTAGGGCACTTCCACTTATGGTCCTATAGCTTAGGGAAATTAAAATCAAAAAGACACAGCCACCCCAAAGTTTGGGACGCCTCTGTTTACAAGAACCTCGTTTACAGTACAAGTTCAACATCGCAGAAAGTGAAAAATGGATAAAGAAGTTGTGGTATTTACTTACAAAACAATATCTCTCAGCAATGAAATCTATGTCATCAGGCCCTTAGCAGCACAATGAGTGGATTCAGGTATGATGATTCTAACTGAAATAAGTCACACAGAAAAAGAAACATCATAAGATATCAGTAATACACGGAATGTAAACTTGGCTACACAGGAACTGAATTACAGAACAGAACAGGGTCTCAAATTTAGAAAACCAACTTATGCTTGCTTAAGGGGAAAGGTGAGTTGGGGTGCTGCATAAAACCAGAGATTGAAATGAGCACAGATAAAGTTCCTTAAGCCAAATATGGAATAGACAAGAGCTACTCCTTGCTCAACGAAATGGACTCAACACCGCATATTAAATGCCTAAGAATGTACCTGACTAGTAAGTATCTTAAAACCTATGGATTGCTATGTCTCCGAAAGAGAATCAAGCATGTGTACAGGGGCATAAACGCAGCAGTGATAGGATTGGAGAGGTTCGGTGAGCAAATGAAGACCCTTTGAAGTCATATTGCATGGTACCCATTCCACGGGTTTCAACTACCCAGGTTTAAGGTATTCTTCCTTCAGCTAAAACATGCATGTGGAACCTAGAGTATGATCAACCATGTGATCGGGAGACGTGTTCAAATATGTCTCAGTTTTCGTACCCTGGTACTCGGGTGCAACATTCCAGACGCTTTACTAACACCCTCCCGACTTGGAGAGTCAGTCCCTTTAACCTCCTGTTTGGCCCAGTTTGCAATTTCTGCGGAAGATGAACAGGAATAGCGAGAACCAATGAGAGACTAGCTGGAGGTGTCTGGACGGGCAAATTTAACTCTCATTTCCCACCAGGAAGAGGAATTAACCAAAGGCTCAGCGTGCCGTGCCGGAACCAGATTAGGGCCTGAAGCCATCCTGCGGTGTTGCGGCCAGCTCAAAAGAAAGCGAGTTGAAGAAAGGAGCTAAGGGGCACTGTAATTCACAAACCTGCAGAGTTATAAATGACAGCTATCGTCCAAAAATATACTGAAGTAAGGCTGCCAAGAGGACTTGAAAGCGGGGCAGAATTGCAGGAAACCGATTTCAGGAGGCAGACTGGAATTGCATTGAAAGCATAGGAAAAGAGGCAGAACGTCCACAATGATGCACTTGGCCAAAAAGGGCGTATGCGTTTTTTCCTGAATATATTCAGGAAAAAACGCATACGCCCTTTTTGGCCAACCAAGCAAGATTGCAAAGGAAATCTGCACTACAATGAAGTCTCACTTCCCCCCGGTCAAAAGGGCTATCTGAAAAAAGTGTAAAATCCAGAAAGGCAGGACAGGCCATGGAGAACTGGGAGCCTTGTTATGCTGATGGGCGGGATGTAAATTGCCAACAGACACTCGGGAGAAGTGTATGGTGTTTCCTGAAACATCTAAAAAACAAAGCAACAGAGCCTAGGGCACTTCCACTTATGGTCCTATAGCTTAGGGAAATTAAAATCAAAAAGACACAGCCACCCCAAAGTTTGGGACGCCTCTGTTTACAAGAACCTCGTTTACAGTACAAGTTCAACATCGCAGAAAGTGAAAAATGGATAAAGAAGTTGTGGTATTTACTTACAAAGCAATATCACTCAGCAATGAAATCTATGTCATCAGGCCCTTAGCAGCACAATGAGTGGATTCAGGTATGATGATTCTAACTGAAATAAGTCACACAGAAAAAGAAACATCATAAGATATCAGTAATACACGGAATGTAAACTTGGCTACACAGGAACTGAATTACAGAACAGAATAGGGTCTCAAATTTAGAAAACCAACTTATGCTTGCTTAAGGGGAAAGGTGAGTTGGGGTGCTGCATAAAACCAGAGATTGAAATGAGCACAGATAAAGTTCCTTAAGCCAAATATGGAATAGACAAGAGCTACTCCTTGCTCAACGAAATGGACTCAACACCGCATATTAAACGCCTAAGAATGTACCTGACTAGTAAGTATCTTAAAACCTATGGATTGCTATGTCTCCGAAAGAGAATCAAGCATGTGTACAGGGGCATAAACGCAGCAGTGATAGGATTGGAGAGGTTCGGTGAGCAAATGAAGACCCTTTGAAGTCATATTGCATGGTACCCATTCCACGGGTTTCAACTACCCAGGTTTAAGGTATTCTTCCTTCAGCTAAAACATGCATGTGGAACCTAGAGTATGATCAACCATGTGATCGGGAAACGTGTTCAAATATGTCTCAGTTCTCGTAACCTGGTACTCGGGTGCAACATTCCAGACGCTTTACTAACACCCTCCCGACTTGGAGAGTCAGTCCCTTTAACCTCCTGTTTGGCCCAGTTTGCAATTTCTGCGGAAGATGAACAGGAATAGTGAGAACCAATGAGAGACTAGCTGGAGGTGTCTGGACGGGCAAATTTAACTCTCATTTCCCACCAGGAAGAGGAATTAACCAAAGGCTCAGCGTGCCGTGCCGGAACCAGATTAGGGCCTGAAGCCATCCTGCGGTGTTGCGGCCAGGTCACAAGAAAGCAAGTTGAAGAAAGGAGCTCAGGGGCACTGTAATTCACAAACCTGCAGACTTATAAATGACAGCTATCGTCCAAAAATATACTGAAGTAAGGCTGCCAAGAGGACTTGAAAGCGGGGCAGAATTGCAGGAAACCGATTTCAGGAGGTAGACTGGAATTGCATTGAAAGCATAGGAAAAGAGGCAGAACGTCCACAATGATGCACTTGGCCAAAAAGGGCGTATGCGTTTTTTCCTGAATATATTCAGGAAAAAACGCATACGCCCTTTTTGGCCAACCAAGCAAGCTTGCAAAGGAAATCTGCACTACAATGAAGTCTCACTTCCCCCCGGTCAAAAGGGCCATCTGAAAAAAGTGTAAAATCCAGAAAGGCAGGACAGGCCATGGAGAACTGGGAGCCTTGTTATGCTGATGGGTGGGATGAAAATTGCCAGCAGACACTCGGGAGAAGTGTATGGTGTTTCCTGAAACATCTAAAAAACAAAGCAACAGAGCCTAGGGCACTTCCACTTATGGTCCTATAGCTTAGGGAAATTAAAATCAAAAAGACACAGCCACCCCAAACATTGGGACGCCTCTGTTTACAAGAACCTCGTTTACAGTACAAGTTCAACATCGCAGAAAGTGAAAAATGGATAAAGAAGTTGTGGTATTTACTTACAAAGCAATATCACTCAGCAATGAAATCTATGTCATCAGGCCCTTAGCAGCACAATGAGTGGATTCAGGTATGATGATTCTAACTGAAATAAGTCACACAGAAAAAGAAACATCATAAGATATCAGTAATACACGGAATGTAAACTTGGCTACACAGGAACTGAATTACAGAACAGAACAGGGTCTCAAATTTAGAAAACCAACTTATGCTTGCTTAAGGGGAAAGGTGAGTTGGGGTGCTGCATAAAACCAGAGATTGAAATGAGCACAGATAAAGTTCCTTAAGCCAAATATGGAATAGACAAGAGCTACTCCTTGCTCAACGAAATGGACTCAACACCGCATATTAAACGCCTAAGAATGTACCTGACTAGTAATTATCTTAAAACCTATGGATTACTATGTCTCCGAAAGAGAATCAAGCATGTGTACAGGGGCATAAACGCAGCAGTGATAGGATTGGAGAGGTTCGGTGAGCAAATGAAGACCCTCTGAAGTCATATTGCATGGTACCCATTCCACGGGTTTCAACTACCCAGGTTTAAGGTATTCTTCCTTCAGCTAAAACATGCATGTGGAACCTAGAGTATGATCAACCATGTGATCGGGAAACGTGTTCAAATATGTCTCAGTTTTCGTACCCTGGTACTCGGGTGCAACATTCCAGACGCTTTACTAACACCCTCCCGACTTGGAGAGTCAGTCCCTTTAACCTCCTGTTTGGCCCAGTTTGCAATTTCTGCGGACGATGAACAGGAATAGCGAGAACCAATGAGAGACTAGCTGGAGGTGTCTGGACGGGCAAATTTAACTCTCATTTCCCACCAGGAAGAGGAATTAACCAAAGGCTCAGCGTGCCCTGCCGGAACCAGATTAGGGCCTGAAGACATCCTGCGGTGTTGCGGCCAGCTCAAAAGAAAGCGAGTTGAAGAAAGGAGCTCAGGGGCACTGTAATTCACAAACCTGCAGAGTTATAAATGACAGCTATCGTCCAAAAATATACTGAAGTAAGGCTGCCAAGAGGACTTGAAAGCGGGGCAGAATTGCAGGAAACCGATTTCAGGAGGTAGACTGGAATTGCATTGAAAGCATAGGAAAAGAGGCAGAACGTCCACAATGATGCACTTGGCCAAAAAGGGCGTATGCGTTTTTTCCTGAATATATTCAGGAAAAAACGCATACGCCCTTTTTGGCCAACCAAGCAAGCTTGCAAAGGAAATCTGCACTACAATGAAGTCTCACTTCCCCCCGGTCAAAAGGGCCATCTGAAAAAAGTGTAAAATCCAGAAAGGCGGGACAGCCCATGGAGAACTGGGAGCCTTGTTATGCTGACGGCCGGGATGTAAATTGCCAACAGACACTCGGGAGAAGTGTATGGTGTTTCCTGAAACATCTAAAAAACAAAGCAACAGAGCCTAGGGCACTTCCACTTATGGTCCTATAGCTTAGGGAAATTAAAATCAAAAAGACACAGCCACCCCAAACATTGGGACGCCTCTGTTTACAAGAACCTCGTTTACAGTACAAGTTCAACATCGCAGAAAGTGAAAAATGGATAAAGAAGTTGTGGTATTTACTTACAAAGCAATATCACTCAGCAATGAAATCTATGTCATCAGGCCCTTAGCAGCACAATGAGTGGATTCAGGTATGATGATTCTAACTGAAATAAGTCACACAGAAAAAGAAACATCATAAGATATCAGTAATACACGGAATGTAAACTTGGCTACACAGGAACTGAATTACAGAACAGAACAGGGTCTCAAATTTAGAAAACCAACTTATGCTTGCTTAAGGGGAAAGGTGAGTTGGGGTGCTGCATAAAACCAGAGATTGAAATGAGCACAGATAAAGTTCCTTAAGCCAAATATGGAATAGACAAGAGCTACTCCTTGCTCAACGAAATGGACTCAACACCCCATATTAAGCGCCTAAGAATGTACCTGACTAGTAAGTATCTTAAAACCTAGGGATTGCTATATCTCCAAAAGAGAATCAAGCGTGTGTCCAGGGGCATAAATGCAGCAGTGATAGGATTGGAGAGGTTCGGTGAGCAAACAAAGACCCTTTGAAGTCATATTGCATGGTACCCATTCCACGGGTTTCAACTACCAAGGTTTAAGGTATTCTTCCTTCAGCTAAAACATGCATGTGGAACCTAGAGTATGATCAACCATGTGATCGGGAAACGTGTTCAAATATGTCTCAGTTCTCGTAACCTGGTACTCGGGTGCAACATTCCAGACGCTTTACTAACACCCTCCCGACTTGGAGAGTCAGTCCCTTTAATCTCCTGTTTGGCCCAGTTTGCAATTTCTGCGGAAGATGAACAGGAATAGCGAGAACCAATGAGAGACTAGCTGGAGGTGTCTGGACGGGCAAATTTAACTCTCATTTCCCACCAGGAAGAGGAATTAACCAAAGGCTCAGCGTGCCGTGCCGGAACCAGATTAGGGCCTGAAGCCATCCTGCGTTGTTGCGGCCAGGTCACAAGAAAGCAAGTTGAAGAAAGGAGCTCAGGGGCACTGTAATTCACAAACCTGCAGACTTATAAATGACAGCTATCGTCCAAAAATATACTGAAGTAAGGCTGCCAAGAGGACTTGAAAGCGGGGCAGAATTGCAGGAAACCGATTTCAGGAGGTAGACTGGAATTGCATTGAAAGCATAGGAAAAGAGGCAGAACGTCCACAATGATGCACTTGGCCAAAAAGGGCGTATGCGTTTTTTCCTGAATATATTCAGGAAAAAACGCATACGCCCTTTTTGGCCAACCAAGCAAGCTTGCAAAGGAAATCTGCACTACAATGAAGTCTCACTTGCCCCCGGTCAAAAGGGCCATCTGAAAAAAGTGTAAAATCCAGAAAGGCAGGACAGGCCATGGAGAACTGGGAGCCTTGTTATGCTGATGGGCGGGATGAAAATTGCCAGCAGACACTCGGGAGAAGTGTATGGTGTTTCCTGAAACATGTAAAAAACAAAGCAACAGAGCCTAGGGCACTTCCACTTATGGTCCTATAGCTTAGGGAAATTAAAATCAAAAAGACACAGCCACCCCAAACATTGGGACGCCTCTGTTTACAAGAACCTCGTTTACAGTACAAGTTCAACATCGCAGAAAGTGAAAAATGGATAAAGAAGTTGTGGTATTTACTTACAAAGCAATATCACTCAGCAATGAAATCTATGTCATCAGGCCCTTAGCAGCACAATGAGTGGATTCAGGTATGATGATTCTAACTGAAATAAGTCACACAGAAAAAGAAACATCATAAGATATCAGTAATACACGGAATGTAAACTTGGCTACACAGGAACTGAATTACAGAACAGAACAGGGTCTCAAATTTAGAAAACCAACTTATGCTTGCTTAAGGGGAAAGGTGAGTTGGGGTGCTGCATAAAACCAGAGATTGAAATGAGCACAGATAAAGTTCCTTAAGCCAAATATGGAATAGACAAGAGCTACTCCTTGCTCAACGAAATGGACTCAACACCGCATATTAAACGCCTAAGAATGTACCTGACTAGTAATTATCTTAAAACCTATGGATTACTATGTCTCCGAAAGAGAATCAAGCATGTGTACAGGGGCATAAACGCAGCAGTGATAGGATTGGAGAGGTTCGGTGAGCAAATGAAGACCCTCTGAAGTCATATTGCATGGTACCCATTCCACGGGTTTCAACTACCCAGGTTTAAGGTATTCTTCCTTCAGCTAAAACATGCATGTGGAACCTAGAGTATGATCAACCATGTGATCGGGAAACGTGTTCAAATATGTCTCAGTTTTCGTACCCTGGTACTCGGGTGCAACATTCCAGACGCTTTACTAACACCCTCCCGACTTGGAGAGTCAGTCCCTTTAATCTCCTGTTTGGCCCAGTTTGCAATTTCTGCGGAAGATGAACAGGAATAGCGAGAACCAATGAGAGACTAGCTGGAGGTGTCTGGACGGGCAAATTTAACTCTCATTTCCCACCAGGAAGAGGAATTAACCAAAGGCTCAGCGTGCCCTGCCGGAACCAGATTAGGGCCTGAAGACATCCTGCGGTGTTGCGGCCAGCTCAAAAGAAAGCGAGTTGAAGAAAGGAGCTCAGGGGCACTGTAATTCACAAACCTGCAGAGTTATAAATGACAGCTATCGTCCAAAAATATACTGAAGTAAGGCTGCCAAGAGGACTTGAAAGCGGGGCAGAATTGCAGGAAACCGATTTCAGGAGGTAGACTGGAATTGCATTGAAAGCATAGGAAAAGAGGCAGAACGTCCACAATGATGCACTTGGCCAAAAAGGGCGTATGCGTTTTTTCCTGAATATATTCAGGAAAAAACGCATACGCCCTTTTTGGCCAACCAAGCAAGCTTGCAAAGGAAATCTGCACTACAATGAAGTCTCACTTCCCCCCGGTCAAAAGGGCCATCTGAAAAAAGTGTAAAATCCAGAAAGGCGGGACAGCCCATGGAGAACTG
Source organism: Pseudorca crassidens (assembly GCF_039906515.1). Lineage (NCBI taxonomy): Eukaryota > Metazoa > Chordata > Mammalia > Artiodactyla > Delphinidae > Pseudorca > Pseudorca crassidens. The sequence goes on along the minus strand of NC_090303.1, from coordinate 109,434,367 downwards.
GGAGCCTTGTTATGCTGACGGGCGGGATGTAAATTGCCAACAGACACTCGGGAGAAGTGTATGGTGTTTCCTGAAACATCTAAAAAACAAAGCAACAGAGCCTAGGGCACTTCCACTTATGGTCCTATAGCTTAGGGAAATTAAAATCAAAAAGACACAGCCACCCCAAAGTTTGGGACGCCTCTGTTTACAAGAACCTCGTTTACAGTACAAGTTCAACATCGCAGAAAGTGAAAAATGGATAAAGAAGTTGTGGTATTTACTTACAAAGCAATATCACTCAGCAATGAAATCTATGTCATCAGGCCCTTAGCAGCACAATGAGTGGATTCAGGTATGATGATTCTAACTGAAATAAGTCACACAGAAAAAGAAACATCATAAGATATCAGTAATACACGGAATGTAAACTTGGCTACACAGGAACTGAATTACAGAACAGAACAGGGTCTCAAATTTAGAAAACCAACTTATGCTTGCTTAAGGGTAAAGGTGAGTTGGGGTGCTGCATAAAACCAGAGATTGAAATGAGCACAGATAAAGTTCCTTAAGCCAAATATGGAATAGACAAGAGCTACTCCTTGCTCAACGAAATGGACTCAACACCCCATATTAAGCGCCTAAGAATGTACCTGACTAGTAAGTATCTTAAAACCTATGGATTGCTATATCTCCAAAAGAGAATCAAGCGTGTGTCCAGGGGCATAAATGCAGCAGTGATAGGATTGGAGAGGTTCGGTGAGCAAACAAAGACCCTTTGAAGTCATATTGCATGGTACCCATTCCACGGGTTTCAACTACCCAGGTTTAAGGTATTCTTCCTTCAGCTAAAACATGCATGTGGAACCTAGAGTATGATCAACCATGTGATCGGGAAACGTGTTCAAATATGTCTCAGTTCTCGTAACCTGGTACTCGGGTGCAACATTCCAGACGCTTTACTAACACCCTCCCGACTTGGAGAGTCAGTCCCTTTAACCTCCTGTTTGGCCAAGTTTGCAATTTCTGCGGAAGATGAACAGGAATAGCGAGAACCAATGAGAGACTAGCTGGAGGTGTCTGGACGGGCAAATTTAACTCTCATTTCCCACCAGGAAGAGGAATTAACCAAAGGCTCAGCGTGCCGTGCCGGAACCAGATTAGGGCCTGAAGCCATCCTGCGTTGTTGCGGCCAGGTCACAAGAAAGCAAGTTGAAGAAAGGAGCTCAGGGGCACTGTAATTCACAAACCTGCAGACTTATAAATGACAGCTATCGTCCAAAAATATACTGAAGTAAGGCTGCCAAGAGGACTTGAAAGCGGGGCAGAATTGCAGGAAACCGATTTCAGGAGGTAGACTGGAATTGCATTGAAAGCATAGGAAAAGAGGCAGAACGTCCACAATGATGCACTTGGCCAAAAAGGGCGTATGCGTTTTTTCCTGAATATATTCAGGAAAAAACGCATACGCCCCTTTTGGCCAACCAAGCAAGCTTGCAAAGGAAATCTGCACTACAATGAAGTCTCACTTCCCCCCGGTCAAAAGGGCCATCTGAAAAAAGTGTAAAATCCAGAAAGGCAGGACAGGCCATGGAGAACTGGGAGCCTTGTTATGCTGATGGGCGGGATGAAAATTGCCAGCAGACACTCGGGAGAAGTGTATGGTGTTTCCTGAAACATCTAAAAAACAAAGCAACAGAGCCTAGGGCACTTCCACTTATGGTCCTATAGCTTAGGGAAATTAAAATCAAAAAGACACAGCCACCCCAAACATTGGGACGCCTCTGTTTACAAGAACCTCGTTTACAGTACAAGTTCAACATCACAGAAAGTGAAAAATGGATAAAGAAGTTGTGGTATTTACTTACAAAGCAATATCACTCAGCAATGAAATCTATGTCATCAGGCCCTTAGCAGCACAATGAGTGGATTCAGGTATGATGATTCTAACTGAAATAAGTCACACAGAAAAAGAAACATCATAAGATATCAGTAATACACGGAATGTAAACTTGGCTACACAGGAACTGAATTACAGAACAGAACAGGGTCTCAAATTTAGAAAACCAACTTATGCTTGCTTAAGGGGAAAGGTGAGTTGGGGTGCTGCATAAAACCAGAGATTGAAATGAGCACAGATAAAGTTCCTTAAGCCAAATATGGAATAGACAAGAGCTACTCCTTGCTCAACGAAATGGACTCAACACCGCATATTAAACGCCTAAGAATGTACCTGACTAGTAAGTATCTTAAAACCTATGGATTACTATGTCTCCGAAAGAGAATCAAGCATGTGTACAGGGGCATAAACGCAGCAGTGATAGGATTGGAGAGGTTCGGTGAGCAAATGAAGACCCTCTGAAGTCATATTGCATGGTACCCATTCCACGGGTTTCAACTACCCAGGTTGAAGGTATTCTTCCTTCAGCTAAAACATGCATGTGGAACCTAGAGTATGATCAACCATGTGATCGGGAAACGTGTTCAAATATGTCTCAGTTCTCGTAACCTGGTACTCGGGTGCAACATTCCAGACGCTTTACTAACACCCTCCCGACTTGGAGAGTCAGTCCCTTTAACCTCCTGTTTGGCCCAGTTTGCAATTTCTGCGGAAGATGAACAGGAATAGCGAGAACCAATGAGAGACTAGCTGGAGGTGTCTGGACGGGCAAATTTAACTCTCATTTCCCACCAGGAAGAGGAATTAACCAAAGGCTCAGCGTGCCGTGCCGGAACCAGATTAGGGCCTGAAGCCATCCTGCGTTGTTGCGGCCAGGTCACAAGAAAGCAAGTTGAAGAAAGGAGCTCAGGGGCACTGTAATTCACAAACCTGCAGAGTTATAAATGACAGCTATCGTCCAAAAATATACTGAAGTAAGGCTGCCAAGAGGACTTGAAAGCGGGGCAGAATTGCAGGAAACCGATTTCAGGAGGTAGACTGGAATTGCATTGAAAGCATAGGAAAAGAGGCAGAACGTCCACAATGATGCACTTGGCCAAAAAGGGCGTATGCGTTTTTTCCTGAATATATTCAGGAAAAAACGCATACGCCCTTTTTGGCCAACCAAGCAAGCTTGCAAAGGAAATCTGCACTACAATGAAGTCTCACTTCCCCCCGGTCAAAAGGGCCATCTGAAAAAAGTGTAAAATCCAGAAAGGCAGGACAGGCCATGGAGAACTGGCAGCCTTGTTATGCTGATGGGCGGGATGAAAATTGCCAGCAGACACTCGGGAGAAGTGTATGGTGTTTCCTGAAACATCTAAAAAACAAAGCAACAGAGCCTAGGGCACTTCCACTTATGGTCCTATAGCTTAGGGAAATTAAAATCAAAAAGACACAGCCACCCCAAACATTGGGACGCCTCTGTTTACAAGAACCTCGTTTACAGTACAAGTTCAACATCGCAGAAAGTGAAAAATGGATAAAGAAGTTGTGGTATTTACTTACAAAGCAATATCACTCAGCAATGAAATCTATGTCATCAGGCCCTTAGCAGCACAATGAGTGGATTCAGGTATGATGATTCTAACTGAAATAAGTCACACAGAAAAAGAAACATCATAAGATATCAGTAATACACGGAATGTAAACTTGGCTACACAGGAACTGAATTACAGAACAGAACAGGGTCTCAAATTTAGAAAACCAACTTATGCTTGCTTAAGGGGAAAGGTGAGTTGGGGTGCTGCATAAAACCAGAGATTGAAATGAGCACAGATAAAGTTCCTTAAGCCAAATATGGAATAGACAAGAGCTACTCCTTGCTCAACGAAATGGACTCAACACCGCATATTAAACGCCTAAGAATGTACCTGACTAGTAAGTATCTTAAAACCTATGGATTACTATGTCTCCGAAAGAGAATCAAGCATGTGTACAGGGGCATAAACGCAGCAGTGATAGGATTGGAGAGGTACGGTGAGCAAATGAAGACCCTCTGAAGTCATATTGCATGGTACCCATTCCACGGGTTTCAACTACCCAGGTTTAAGGTATTCTTCCTTCAGCTAAAACATGCATGTGGAACCTAGAGTATGATCAACCATGTGATCGGGAAACGTGTTCAAATATGTCTCAGTTTTCGTACCCTGGTACTCGGGTGCAACATTCCAGACGCTTTACTAACACCCTCCCGACTTGGAGAGTCAGTCCCTTTAATCTCCTGTTTGGCCCAGTTTGCAATTTCTGCGGAAGATGAACAGGAATAGCGAGAACCAATGAGAGACTAGCTGGAGGTGTCTGGACGGGCAAATTTAACTCTCATTTCCCACCAGGAAGAGGAATTAACCAACGGCTCAGCGTGCCCTGCCGGAACCAGATTAGGGCCTGAAGACATCCTGCGGTGTTGCGGCCAGCTCAAAAGAAAGCGAGTTGAAGAAAGGAGCTCAGGGGCACTGTAATTCACAAACCTGCAGAGTTATAAATGACAGCTATCGTCCAAAAATATACTGAAGTAAGGCTGCCAAGAGGACTTGAAAGCGGGGCAGAATTGCAGGAAACCGATTTCAGGAGGTAGACTGGAATTGCATTGAAAGCATAGGAAAAGAGGCAGAACGTCCACAATGATGCACTTGGCCAAAAAGGGCGTATGCGTTTTTTCCTGAATATATTCAGGAAAAAACGCATACGCCCTTTTTGGCCAACCAAGCAAGCTTGCAAAGGAAATCTGCACTACAATGAAGTCTCACTTCCCCCCGGTCAAAAGGGCCATCTGAAAAAAGTGTAAAATCCAGAAAGGCGGGACAGCCCATGGAGAACTGGGAGCCTTTTTATGCTGACGGGCGGGATGTAAATTGCCAACAGACACTCGGGAGAAGTGTATGGTGTTTCCTGAAACATCTAAAAAACAAAGCAACAGAGCCTAGGGCACTTCCACTTATGGTCCTATAGCTTAGGGAAATTAAAATCAAAAAGACACAGCCACCCCAAAGTTTGGGACGCCTCTGTTTACAAGAACCTCGTTTACAGTACAAGTTCAACATCGCAGAAAGTGAAAAATGGATAAAGAAGTTGTGGTATTTACTTACAAAGCAATATCACTCAGCAATGAAATCTATGTCATCAGGCCCTTAGCAGCACAATGAGTGGATTCAGGTATGATGATTCTAACTGAAATAAGTCACACAGAAAAAGAAACATCATAAGATATCAGTAATACACGGAATGTAAACTTGGCTACACAGGAACTGAATTACAGAACAGAACAGGGTCTCAAATTTAGAAAACCAACTTATGCTTGCTTAAGGGGAAAGGTGAGTTGGGGTGCTGCATAAAACCAGAGATTGAAATGAGCACAGATAAAGTTCCTTAAGCCAAATATGGAATAGACAAGAGCTACTCCTTGCTCAACGAAATGGACTCAACACCCCATATTAAGCGCCTAAGAATGTACCTGACTAGTAAGTATCTTAAAACCTATGGATTGCTATATCTCCAAAAGAGAATCAAGCGTGTGTCCAGGGGCATAAATGCAGCAGTGATAGGATTGGAGAGGTTCGGTGAGCAAACAAAGACCCTTTGAAGTCATATTGCATGGTACCCATTCCACGGGTCTCAACTCTCCAGGTTTCAGGGATTCTTCCTTCAGCTAAAACATGCATGTGGAACCTAGAGTATGATCAACCATGTGATCGGGAAACGTGTTCAAATATGTCTCAGTTTTCGTACCCTGGTACTCGGGTGCAACATTCCAGACGCTTTACTAACACCCTCCCGACTTGGAGAGTCAGTCCCTTTAACCTCCTGTTTGGCCCAGTTTGCAATTTCTGCGGAAGATGAACAGGAATAGCGAGAACCAATGAGAGACTAGCTGGAGGTGTCTGGACGGGCAAATTTAACTCTCATTTCCCACCAGGAAGAGGAATTAACCAAAGGCTCAGCGTGCCCTGCCGGAACCAGATTAGGGCCTGAAGCCATCCTGCGGTGTTGCGGCCAGGTCACAAGAAAGCAAGTTGAAGAAAGGAGCTCAGGGGCACTGTAATTCACAAACCTGCAGACTTATAAATGACAGCTATCGTCCAAAAATATACTGAAGTAAGGCTGCCAAGAGGACTTGAAAGCGGGGCAGAATTGCAGGAAACCGATTTCAGGAGGTAGACTGGAATTGCATTGAAAGCATAGGAAAAGAGGCAGAACGTCCACAATGATGCACTTGGCCAAAAAGGGCGTATGCGTTTTTTCCTGAATATATTCAGGAAAAAACGCATACGCCCTTTTTGGCCAACCAAGCAAGCTTGCAAAGGAAATCTGCACTACAATGAAGTCTCACTTCCCCCCGGTCAAAAGGGCCATCTGAAAAAAGTGTAAAATCCAGAAAGGCAGGACAGGCCATGGAGAACTGGGAGCCTTGTTATGCTGATGGGCGGGATGAAAATTGCCAGCAGACACTCGGGAGAAGTGTATGGTGTTTCCTGAAACATCTAAAAAACAAAGCAACAGAGCCTAGGGCACTTCCACTTATGGTCCTATAGCTTAGGGAAATTAAAATCAAAAAGACACAGCCACCCCAAAGTTTGGGACGCCTCTGTTTACAAGAACCTCGTTTACAGTACAAGTTCAACATCGCAGAAAGTGAAAAATGGATAAAGAAGTTGTGGTATTTACTTACAAAGCAATATCACTCAGCAATGAAATCTATGTCATCAGGCCCTTAGCAGCACAATGAGTGGATTCAGGTATGATGATTCTAACTGAAATAAGTCACACAGAAAAAGAAACATCATAAGATATCAGTAATACACGGAATGTAAACTTGGCTACACAGGAACTGAATTACAGAACAGAACAGGGTCTCAAATTTAGAAAACCAACTTATGCTTGCTTAAGGGGAAAGGTGAGTTGGGGTGCTGCATAAAACCATAGATTGAAATGAGCACAGATAAAGTTCCTTAAGCCAAATATGGAATAGACAAGAGCTACTCCTTGCTCAACGAAATGGACTCAACACCGCATATTAAACGCCTAAGAATGTACCTGACTAGTAAGTATCTTAAAACCTATGGATTACTATGTCTCCGAAAGAGAATCAAGCATGTGTACAGGGGCATAAACGCAGCAGTGATAGGATTGGAGAGGTTCGGTGAGCAAATGAAGACCCTCTGAAGTCATATTGCATGGTACCCATTCCACGGGTTTCAACTACCCAGGTTTAAGGTATTCTTCCTTCAGCTAAAACATGCATGTGGAACCTAGAGTATGATCAACCATGTGATCGGGAAACGTGTTCAAATATGTCTCAGTTTTCGTACCCTGGTACTCGGGTGCAACATTCCAGACGCTTTACTAACACCCTCCCGACTTGGAGAGTCAGTCCCTTTAACCTCCTGTTTGGCCAAGTTTGCAATTTCTGCGGAAGATGAACAGGAATAGCGAGAACCAATGAGAGACTAGCTGGAGGTGTCTGGACGGGCAAATTTAACTCTCATTTCCCACCAGGAAGAGGAATTAACCAAAGGCTCAGCGTGCCCTGCCGGAACCAGATTAGGGCCTGAAGCCATCCTGCGGTGTTGCGGCCAGGTCACAAGAAAGCGAGTTGAAGAAAGGAGCTCAGGGGCACTGTAATTCACAAACCTGCAGAGTTATAAATGACAGCTATCGTCCAAAAATATACTGAAGTAAGGCTGCCAAGAGGACTTGAAAGCGGGGCAGAATTGCAGGAAACCGATTTCAGGAGGTAGACTGGAATTGCATTGAAAGCATAGGAAAAGAGGCAGAACGTCCACAATGATGCACTTGGCCAAAAAGGGCGTATGTGTTTTTTCCTGAATATATTCTGGGAAAAACGCATACGCCCTTTTTGGCCAACCAAGCAAGCTTGCAAAGGAAATCTGCACTACAATGAAGTCTCACTTGCCCCCGGTCAAAAGGGCCATCTGAAAAAAGTGTAAAATCCAGAAAGGCGGGACAGGCCATGGAGAACTGGGAGCCTTGTTATGCTGACGGGCGGGATGTAAATTGCCAACAGACACTCGGGAGAAGTGTATGGTGTTTCCTGAAACATCTAAAAAACAAAACAACAGAGCCTAGGGCACTTCCACTTATGGTCCTATAGCTTAGGGAAATTAAAATCAAAAAGACACAGCCACCCCAAAGTTTGGAACGCCTCTGTTTACAAGAACCTCGTTTACAGTACAAGTTCAACATCACAGAAAGTGAAAAATGGATAAAGAAGTTGTGGTATTTACTTACAAAGCAATATCACTCAGCAATGAAATCTATGTCATCAGGCCCTTAGCAGCACAATGAGTGGATTCAGGTATGATGATTCTAACTGAAATAAGTCACACAGAAAAAGAAACATCATAAGATATCAGTAATACACGGAATGTAAACTTGGCTACACAGGAACTGAATTACAGAACAGAACAGGGTCTCAAATTTAGAAAACCAACTTATGCTTGCTTAAGGGGAAAGGTGAGTTGGGGTGCTGCATAAAACCAGAGATTGAAATGAGCACAGATAAAGTTCCTTAAGCCAAATATGGAATAGACAAGAGCTACTCCTTGCTCAACGAAATGGACTCAACACCCCATATTAAGCGCCTAAGAATGTACCTGACTAGTAAGTATCTTAAAACTTATGGATTGCTATATCTCCAAAAGAGAATCAAGCGTGTGTCCAGGGGCATAAATGCAGCAGTGATAGGATTGGAGAGGTTCGGTGAGCAAACAAAGACCCTTTGAAGTCATATTGCATGGTACCCATTCCACGGGTTTCAACTACCCAGGTTTAAGGTATTCTTCCTTCAGCTAAAACATGCATGTGGAACCTAGAGTATGATCAACAATGTGATCGGGAAACGTGTTCAAATATGTCTCAGTTCTCGTAACCTGGTACTCGGGTGCAACATTCCAGACGCTTTACTAACACCCTCCCGACTTGGAGAGTCAGTCCCTTTAACCTCCTGTTTGGCCCAGTTTGCAATTTCTGCGGAAGATGAACAGGAATAGCGAGAACCAATGAGAGACTAGCTGGAGGTGTCTGGACGGGCAAATTTAACTCTCATTTCCCACCAGGAAGAGGAATTAACCAAAGGCTCAGCGTGCCCTTCCGGAACCAGATTAGGGCCTGAAGACATCCTGCGGTGTTGCGGCCAGCTCAAAAGAAAGCGAGTTGAAGAAAGGAGCTCAGGGGCACTGTAATTCACAAACCTGCAGAGTTATAAATGACAGCTATCGTCCAAAAATATACTGAAGTAAGGCTGCCAAGAGGACTTGAAAGCGGGGCAGAATTGCAGGAAACCGATTTCAGGAGGTAGACTGGAATTGCATTGAAAGCATAGGAAAAGAGGCAGAACGTCCACAATGATGCACTTGGCCAAAAAGGGCGTATGCGTTTTTTCCTGAATATATTCAGGAAAAAACGCATACGCCCTTTTTGGCCAACCAAGCAAGCTTGCAAAGGAAATCTGCACTACAATGAAGTCTCACTTCCCCCCGGTCAAAAGGGCCATCTGAAAAAAGTGTAAAATCCAGAAAGGCGGGACAGCCCATGGAGAACTGGGAGCCTTGTTATGCTGACGGGCGGGATGTAAATTGCCAACAGACACTTGGGAGAAGTGTATGGTGTTTCCTGAAACATCTAAAAAACAAAGCAACAGAGCCTAGGGCACTTCCACTTATGGTCCTATAGCTTAGGGAAATTAAAATCAAAAAGACACAGCCACCCCAAAGTTTGGGACGCCTCTGTTTACAAGAACCTCGTTTACAGTACAAGTTCAACATCGCAGAAAGTGAAAAATGGATAAAGAAGTTGTGGTATTTACTTACAAAGCAATATCACTCAGCAATGAAATCTATGTCATCAGGCCCTTAGCAGCACAATGAGTGGATTCAGGTATGATGATTCTAACTGAAATAAGTCACACAGAAAAAGAAACATCATAAGATATCAGTAATACACGGAATGTAAACTTGGCTACACAGGAACTGAATTACAGAACAGAACAGGGTCTCAAATTTAGAAAACCAACTTATGCTTGCTTAAGGGGAAAGGTGAGTTGGGGTGCTGCATAAAACCAGAGATTGAAATGAGCACAGATAAAGTTCCTTAAGCCAAATATGGAATAGACAAGAGCTACTCCTTGCTCAACGAAATGGACTCAACACCCCATATTAAGCGCCTAAGAATGTACCTGACTAGTAAGTATCTTAAAACCTATGGATTGCTATATCTCCAAAAGAGAATCAAGCGTGTGTCCAGGGGCATAAATGCAGCAGTGATAGGATTGGAGAGGTTCGGTGAGCAAACAAAGACCCTTTGAAGTCATATTGCATGGTACCCATTCCACGGGTCTCAACTCTACAGGTTTCAGGGATTCTTCCTTCAGCTAAAACATGCATGTGGAACCTAGAGTATGATCAACCATGTGATCGGGAAACGTGTTCAAATATGTCTCAGTTTTCGTACCCTGGTACTCGGGTGCAACATTCCAGACGCTTTACTAACACCCTCCCGACTTGGAGAGTCAGTCCCTTTAACCTCCTGTTTGGCCAAGTTTGCAATTTCTGCGGAAGATGAACAGGAATAGCGAGAACCAATGAGAGACTAGCTGGAGGTGTCTGGACGGGCAAATTTAACTCTCATTTCCCACCAGGAAGAGGAATTAACCAAAGGCTCAGCGTGCCGTGCCGGAACCAGATTAGGGCCTGAAGCCATCCTGCGGTGTTGCGGCCAGGTCACAAGAAAGCGAGTTGAAGAAAGGAGCTCAGGGGCACTGTAATTCACAAAACTGCAGAGTTATAAATGACAGCTATCGTCCAAAAATATACTGAAGTAAGGCTGCCAAGAGGACTTGAAAGCGGGGCAGAATTGCAGGAAACCGATTTCAGGAGGTAGACTGGAATTGCATTGAAAGCATAGGAAAAGAGGCAGAACGTCCACAATGATGCACTTGGCCAAAAAGGGCGTATGTGTTTTTTCCTGAATATATTCTGGGAAAAACGCATACGCCCTTTTTGGCCAACCAAGCAAGCTTGCAAAGGAAATCTGCACTACAATGAAGTCTCACTTGCCCCCGGTCAAAAGGGCCATCTGAAAAAAGTGTAAAATCCAGAAAGGCGGGACAGGCCATGGAGAACTGGGAGCCTTGTTATGCTGACGGGCGGGATGTAAATTGCCAACAGACACTCGGGAGAAGTGTATGGTGTTTCCTGAAACATCTAAAAAACAAAACAACAGAGCCTAGGGCACTTCCACTTATGGTCCTATAGCTTAGGGAAATTAAAATCAAAAAGACACAGCCACCCCAAAGTTTGGAACGCCTCTGTTTACAAGAACCTCGTTTACAGTACAAGTTCAACATCACAGAAAGTGAAAAATGGATAAAGAAGTTGTGGTATTTACTTACAAAGCAATATCACTCAGCAATGAAATCTATGTCATCAGGCCCTTAGCAGCACAATGAGTGGATTCAGGTATGATGATTCTAACTGAAATAAGTCACACAGAAAAAGAAACATCATAAGATATCAGTAATACACGGAATGTAAACTTGGCTACACAGGAACTGAATTACAGAACAGAACAGGTTCTCAAATTTAGAAAACCAACTTATGCTTGCTTAAGGGGAAAGGTGAGTTGGGGTGCTGCATAAAACCAGAGATTGAAATGAGCACAGATAAAGTTCCTTAAGCCAAATATGGAATAGACAAGAGCTACTCCTTGCTCAACGAAATGGACTCAACACCCCATATTAAGCGCCTAAGAATGTACCTGACTAGTAAGTATCTTAAAACTTATGGATTGCTATATCTCCAAAAGAGAATCAAGCGTGTGTCCAGGGGCATAAATGCAGCAGTGATAGGATTGGAGAGGTTCGGTGAGCAAACAAAGACCCTTTGAAGTCATATTGCATGGTACCCATTCCACGGGTTTCAACTACCCAGGTTTAAGGTATTCTTCCTTCAGCTAAAACATGCATGTGGAACCTAGAGTATGATCAACAATGTGATCGGGAAACGTGTTCAAATATGTCTCAGTTCTCGTAACCTGGTACTCGGGTGCAACATTCCAGACGCTTTACTAACACCCTCCCGACTTGGAGAGTCAGTCCCTTTAACCTCCTGTTTGGCCCAGTTTGCAATTTCTGCGGAAGATGAACAGGAATAGCGAGAACCAATGAGAGACTAGCTGGAGGTGTCTGGACGGGCAAATTTAACTCTCATTTCCCACCAGGAAGAGGAATTAACCAAAGGCTCAGCGTGCCGTGCCGGAACCAGATTAGGGCCTGAAGCCATCCTGCGTTGTTGCGGCCAGGTCACAAGAAAGCAAGTTGAAGAAAGGAGCTCAGGGGCACTGTAATTCACAAACCTGCAGACTTATAAATGACAGCTATCGTCCAAAAATATACTGAAGTAAGGCTGCCAAGAGGACTTGAAAGCGGGGCAGAATTGCAGGAAACCGATTTCAGGAGGTAGACTGGAATTGCATTGAAAGCATAGGAAAAGAGGCAGAACGTCCACAATGATGCACTTGGCCAAAAAGGGCGTATGCGTTTTTTCCTGAATATATTCAGGAAAAAACGCATACGCCCTTTTTGGCCAACCAAGCAAGCTTGCAAAGGAAATCTGCACTACAATGAAGTCTCACTTGCCCCCGGTCAAAAGGGCCATCTGAAAAAAGTGTAAAATCCAGAAAGGCAGGACAGGCCATGGAGAACTGGGAGCCTTGTTATGCTGATGGGCGGGATGAAAATTGCCAGCAGACACTCGGGAGAAGTGTATGGTGTTTCCTGAAACATCTAAAAAACAAAGCAACAGAGCCTAGGGCACTTCCACTTATGGTCCTATAGCTTAGGGAAATTAAAATCAAAAAGACACAGCCACCCCAAACATTGGGACGCCTCTGTTTACAAGAACCTCGTTTACAGTACAAGTTCAACATCGCAGAAAGTGAAAAATGGATAAAGAAGTTGTGGTATTTACTTACAAAGCAATATCACTCAGCAATGAAATCTATGTCATCAGGCCCTTAGCAGCACAATGAGTGGATTCAGGTATGATGATTCTAACTGAAATAAGTCACACAGAAAAAGAAACATCATAAGATATCAGTAATACACGGAATGTAAACTTGGCTACACAGGAACTGAATTACAGAACAGAACAGGGTCTCAAATTTAGAAAACCAACTTATGCTTGCTTAAGGGGAAAGGTGAGTTGGGGTGCTGCATAAAACCAGAGATTGAAATGAGCACAGATAAAGTTCCTTAAGCCAAATATGGAATAGACAGGAGCTACTCCTTGCTCAACGAAATGGACTCAACACCGTATATTAAACGCCTAAGAATGTACCTGACTAGTAAGTATCTTAAAACCTATGGATTACTATGTCTCCGAAAGAGAATCAAGCATGTGTACAGGGGCATAAACGCAGCAGTGATAGGATTGGAGAGGTTCGGTGAGCAAATGAAGACCCTCTGAAGTCATATTGCATGGTACCCATTCCACGGGTTTCAACTACCCAGGTTTAAGGTATTCTTCCTTCAGCTAAAACATGCATGTGGAACCTAGAGTATGATCAACCATGTGATCGGGAAACGTGTTCAAATATGTCTCAGTTTTCGTACCCTGGTACTCGGGTGCAACATTCCAGACGCTTTACTAACACCCTCCCGACTTGGAGAGTCAGTCCCTTTAACCTCCTGTTTGGCCCAGTTTGCAATTTCTGCGGAAGATGAACAGGAATAGCGAGAACCAATGAGAGACTAGCTGGAGGTGTCTGGACGGGCAAATTTAACTCTCATTTCCCACCAGGAAGAGGAATTAACCAAAGGCTCAGCGTGCCCTGCCGGAACCAGATTAGGGCCTGAAGCCATCCTGCGGTGTTGCGGCCAGCTCAAAAGAAAGCGAGTTGAAGAAAGGAGCTCAGGGGCACTGTAATTCACAAAACTGCAGAGTTATAAATGACAGCTATCGTCCAAAAATATACTGAAGTAAGGCTGCCAAGAGGACTTGAAAGCGGGGCAGAATTGCAGGAAACCGATTTCAGGAGGTAGACTGGAATTGCATTGAAAGCATAGGAAAAGAGGCAGAACGTCCACAATGATGCACTTGGCCAAAAAGGGCGTATGTGTTTTTTCCTGAATATATTCTGGGAAAAACGCATACGCCCTTTTTGGCCAACCAAGCAAGCTTGCAAAGGAAATCTGCACTACAATGAAGTCTCACTTGCCCCCGGTCAAAAGGGCCATCTGAAAAAAGTGTAAAATCCAGAAAGGCGGGACAGGCCATGGAGAACTGGGAGCCTTGTTATGCTGACGGGCGGGATGTAAATTGCCAACAGACACTCGGGAGAAGTGTATGGTGTTTCCTGAAACATCTAAAAAACAAAACAACAGAGCCTAGGGCACTTCCACTTATGGTCCTATAGCTTAGGGAAATTAAAATCAAAAAGACACAGCCACCCCAAAGTTTGGAACGCCTCTGTTTACAAGAACCTCGTTTACAGTACAAGTTCAACATCACAGAAAGTGAAAAATGGATAAAGAAGTTGTGGTATTTACTTACAAAGCAATATCACTCAGCAATGAAATCTATGTCATCAGGCCCTTAGCAGCACAATGAGTGGATTCAGGTATGATGATTCTAACTGAAATAAGTCACACAGAAAAAGAAACATCATAAGATATCAGTAATACACGGAATGTAAACTTGGCTACACAGGAACTGAATTACAGAACAGAACAGGGTCTCAAATTTAGAAAACCAACTTATGCTTGCTTAAGGGGAAAGGTGAGTTGGGGTGCTGCATAAAACCAGAGATTGAAATGAGCACAGATAAAGTTCCTTAAGCCAAATATGGAATAGACAAGAGCTACTCCTTGCTCAACGAAATGGACTCAACACCCCATATTAAGCGCCTAAGAATGTACCTGACTAGTAAGTATCTTAAAACTTATGGATTGCTATATCTCCAAAAGAGAATCAAGCGTGTGTCCAGGGGCATAAATGCAGCAGTGATAGGATTGGAGAGGTTCGGTGAGCAAACAAAGACCCTTTGAAGTCATATTGCATGGTACCCATTCCACGGGTTTCAACTACCCAGGTTTAAGGTATTCTTCCTTCAGCTAAAACATGCATGTGGAACCTAGAGTATGATCAACAATGTGATCGGGAAACGTGTTCAAATATGTCTCAGTTCTCGTAAACTGGTACTCGGGTGCAACATTCCAGACGCTTTACTAACACCCTCCCGACTTGGAGAGTCAGTCCCTTTAACCTCCTGTTTGGCCCAGTTTGCAATTTCTGCGGAAGATGAACAGGAATAGCGAGAACCAATGAGAGACTAGCTGGAGGTGTCTGGACGGGCAAATTTAACTCTCATTTCCCACCAGGAAGAGGAATTAACCAAAGGCTCAGCGTGCCGTGCCGGAACCAGATTAGGGCCTGAAGCCATCCTGCGTTGTTGCGGCCAGGTCACAAGAAAGCAAGTTGAAGAAAGGAGCTCAGGGGCACTGTAATTCACAAACCTGCAGACTTATAAATGACAGCTATCGTCCAAAAATATACTGAAGTAAGGCTGCCAAGAGGACTTGAAAGCGGGGCAGAATTGCAGGAAACCGATTTCAGGAGGTAGACTGGAATTGCATTGAAAGCATAGGAAAAGAGGCAGAACGTCCACAATGATGCACTTGGCCAAAAAGGGCGTATGCGTTTTTTCCTGAATATATTCAGGAAAAAACGCATACGCCCTTTTTGGCCAACCAAGCAAGCTTGCAAAGGAAATCTGCACTACAATGAAGTCTCACTTGCCCCCGGTCAAAAGGGCCATCTGAAAAAAGTGTAAAATCCAGAAAGGCAGGACAGGCCATGGAGAACTGGGAGCCTTGTTATGCTGATGGGCGGGATGAAAATTGCCAGCAGACACTCGGGAGAAGTGTATGGTGTTTCCTGAAACATCTAAAAAACAAAGCAACAGAGCCTAGGGCACTTCCACTTATGGTCCTATAGCTTAGGGAAATTAAAATCAAAAAGACACAGCCACCCCAAAGTTTGGGACGCCTCTGTTTACAAGAACCTCGTTTACAGTACAAGTTCAACATCGCAGAAAGTGAAAAATGGATAAAGAAGTTGTGGTATTTACTTACAAAGCAATATCACTCAGCAATGAAATCTATGTCATCAGGCCCTTAGCAGCACAATGAGTGGATTCAGGTATGATGATTCTAACTGAAATAAGTCACACAGAAAAAGAAACATCATAAGATATCAGTAATACACGGAATGTAAACTTGGCTACACAGGAACTGAATTACAGAACAGAACAGGGTCTCAAATTTAGAAAACCAACTTATGCTTGCTTAAGGGGAAAGGTGAGTTGGGGTGCTGCATAAAACCAGAGATTGAAATGAGCACAGATAAAGTTCCTTAAGCCAAATATGGAATAGACAAGAGCTACTCCTTGCTCAACGAAATGGACTCAACACCCCATATTAAGCGCCTAAGAATGTACCTGACTAGTAAGTATCTTAAAACTTATGGATTGCTATATCTCCAAAAGAGAATCAAGCGTGTGTCCAGGGGCATAAATGCAGCAGTGATAGGATTGGAGAGGTTCGGTGAGCAAACAAAGACCCTTTGAAGTCATATTGCATGGTACCCATTCCACGGGTTTCAACTACCCAGGTTTAAGGTATTCTTCCTTCAGCTAAAACATGCATGTGGAACCTAGAGTATGATCAACAATGTGATCGGGAAACGTGTTCAAATATGTCTCAGTTCTCGTAACCTGGTACTCGGGTGCAACATTCCAGACGCTTTACTAACACCCTCCCGACTTGGAGAGTCAGTCCCTTTAACCTCCTGTTTGGCCCAGTTTGCAATTTCTGCGGAAGATGAACAGGAATAGCGAGAACCAATGAGAGACTAGCTGGAGGTGTCTGGACGGGCAAATTTAACTCTCATTTCCCACCAGGAAGAGGAATTAACCAAAGGCTCAGCGTGCCGTGCCGGAACCAGATTAGGGCCTGAAGCCATCCTGCGTTGTTGCGGCCAGGTCACAAGAAAGCAAGTTGAAGAAAGGAGCTCAGGGGCACTGTAATTCACAAACCTGCAGACTTATAAATGACAGCTATCGTCCAAAAATATACTGAAGTAAGGCTGCCAAGAGGACTTGAAAGCGGGGCAGAATTGCAGGAAACCGATTTCAGGAGGTAGACTGGAATTGCATTGAAAGCATAGGAAAAGAGGCAGAACGTCCACAATGATGCACTTGGCCAAAAAGGGCGTATGCGTTTTTTCCTGAATATATTCAGGAAAAAACGCATACGCCCTTTTTGGCCAACCAAGCAAGCTTGCAAAGGAAATCTGCACTACAATGAAGTCTCACTTCCCCCCGGTCAAAAGGGCCATCTGAAAAAAGTGTAAAATCCAGAAAGGCAGGACAGGCCATGGAGAACTGGGAGCCTTGTTATGCTGATGGGCGGGATGAAAATTGCCAGCAGACACTCGGGAGAAGTGTATGGTGTTTCCTGAAACATCTAAAAAACAAAGCAACAGAGCCTAGGGCACTTCCACTTATGGTCCTATAGCTTAGGGAAATTAAAATCAAAAAGACACAGCCACCCCAAACATTGGGACGCCTCTGTTTACAAGAACCTCGTTTACAGTACAAGTTCAACATCGCAGAAAGTGAAAAATGGATAAAGAAGTTGTGGTATTTACTTACAAAGCAATATCACTCAGCAATGAAATCTATGTCATCAGGCCCTTAGCAGCACAATGAGTGGATTCAGGTATGATGATTCTAACTGAAATAAGTCACACAGAAAAAGAAACATCATAAGATATCAGTAATACACGGAATGTAAACTTGGCTACACAGGAACTGAATTACAGAACAGAACAGGGTCTCAAATTTAGAAAACCAACTTATGCTTGCTTAAGGGGAAAGGTGAGTTGGGGTGCTGCATAAAACCAGAGATTGAAATGAGCACAGATAAAGTTCCTTAAGCCAAATATGGAATAGACAAGAGCTACTCCTTGCTCAACGAAATGGACTCAACACCGTATATTAAACGCCTAAGAATGTACCTGACTAGTAAGTATCTTAAAACCTATGGATTACTATGTCTCCGAAAGAGAATCAAGCATGTGTACAGGGGCATAAACGCAGCAGTGATAGGATTGGAGAGGTTCGGTGAGCAAATGAAGACCCTCTGAAGTCATATTGCATGGTACCCATTCCACGGGTTTCAACTACCCAGGTTTAAGGTATTCTTCCTTCAGCTAAAACATGCATGTGGAACCTAGAGTATGATCAACCATGTGATCGGGAAACGTGTTCAAATATGTCTCAGTTTTCGTACCCTAGTACTCGGGTGCAACATTCCAGACGCTTTACTAACACCCTCCCGACTTGGAGAGTCAGTCCCTTTAACCTCCTGTTTGGCCCAGTTTGCAATTTCTGCGGAAGATGAACAGGAATAGCGAGAACCAATGAGAGACTAGCTGGAGGTGTCTGGACGGGCAAATTTAACTCTCATTTCCCACCAGGAAGAGGAATTAACCAAAGGCTCAGCGTGCCCTGCCGGAACCAGATTAGGGCCTGAAGCCATCCTGCGGTGTTGCGGCCAGCTCAAAAGAAAGCGAGTTGAAGAAAGGAGCTCAGGGGCACTGTAATTCACAAAACTGCAGAGTTATAAATGACAGCTATCGTCCAAAAATATACTGAAGTAAGGCTGCCAAGAGGACTTGAAAGCGGGGCAGAATTGCAGGAAACCGATTTCAGGAGGTAGACTGGAATTGCATTGAAAGCATAGGAAAAGAGGCAGAACGTCCACAATGATGCACTTGGCCAAAAAGGGCGTATGTGTTTTTTCCTGAATATATTCTGGGAAAAACGCATACGCCCTTTTTGGCCAACCAAGCAAGCTTGCAAAGGAAATCTGCACTACAATGAAGTCTCACTTGCCCCCGGTCAAAAGGGCCATCTGAAAAAAGTGTAAAATCCAGAAAGGCGGGACAGGCCATGGAGAACTGGGAGCCTTGTTATGCTGACGGGCGGGATGTAAATTGCCAACAGACACTCGGGAGAAGTGTATGGTGTTTCCTGAAACATCTAAAAAACAAAACAACAGAGCCTAGGGCACTTCCACTTATGGTCCTATAGCTTAGGGAAATTAAAATCAAAAAGACACAGCCACCCCAAAGTTTGGAACGCCTCTGTTTACAAGAACCTCGTTTACAGTACAAGTTCAACATCACAGAAAGTGAAAAATGGATAAAGAAGTTGTGGTATTTACTTACAAAGCAATATCACTCAGCAATGAAATCTATGTCATCAGGCCCTTAGCAGCACAATGAGTGGATTCAGGTATGATGATTCTAACTGAAATAAGTCACACAGAAAAAGAAACATCATAAGATATCAGTAATACACGGAATGTAAACTTGGCTACACAGGAACTGAATTACAGAACAGAACAGGGTCTCAAATTTAGAAAACCAACTTATGCTTGCTTAAGGGGAAAGGTGAGTTGGGGTGCTGCATAAAACCAGAGATTGAAATGAGCACAGATAAAGTTCCTTAAGCCAAATATGGAATAGACAAGAGCTACTCCTTGCTCAACGAAATGGACTCAACACCCCATATTAAGCGCCTAAGAATGTACCTGACTAGTAAGTATCTTAAAACTTATGGATTGCTATATCTCCAAAAGAGAATCAAGCGTGTGTCCAGGGGCATAAATGCAGCAGTGATAGGATTGGAGAGGTTCGGTGAGCAAACAAAGACCCTTTGAAGTCATATTGCATGGTACCCATTCCACGGGTTTCAACTACCCAGGTTTAAGGTATTCTTCCTTCAGCTAAAACATGCATGTGGAACCTAGAGTATGATCAACAATGTGATCGGGAAACGTGTTCAAATATGTCTCAGTTCTCGTAACCTGGTACTCGGGTGCAACATTCCAGACGCTTTACTAACACCCTCCCGACTTGGAGAGTCAGTCCCTTTAACCTCCTGTTTGGCCCAGTTTGCAATTTCTGCGGAAGATGAACAGGAATAGCGAGAACCAATGAGAGACTAGCTGGAGGTGTCTGGACGGGCAAATTTAACTCTCATTTCCCACCAGGAAGAGGAATTAACCAAAGGCTCAGCGTGCCGTGCCGGAACCAGATTAGGGCCTGAAGCCATCCTGCGTTGTTGCGGCCAGGTCACAAGAAAGCAAGTTGAAGAAAGGAGCTCAGGGGCACTGTAATTCACAAACCTGCAGACTTATAAATGACAGCTATCGTCCAAAAATATACTGAAGTAAGGCTGCCAAGAGGACTTGAAAGCGGGGCAGAATTGCAGGAAACCGATTTCAGGAGGTAGACTGGAATTGCATTGAAAGCATAGGAAAAGAGGCAGAACGTCCACAATGATGCACTTGGCCAAAAAGGGCGTATGCGTTTTTTCCTGAATATATTCAGGAAAAAACGCATACGCCCTTTTTGGCCAACCAAGCAAGCTTGCAAAGGAAATCTGCACTACAATGAAGTCTCACTTCCCCCCGGTCAAAAGGGCCATCTGAAAAAAGTGTAAAATCCAGAAAGGCAGGACAGGCCATGGAGAACTGGGAGCCTTGTTATGCTGATGGGCGGGATGAAAATTGCCAGCAGACACTCGGGAGAAGTGTATGGTGTTTCCTGAAACATCTAAAAAACAAAGCAACAGAGCCTAGGGCACTTCCACTTATGGTCCTATAGCTTAGGGAAATTAAAATCAAAAAGACACAGCCACCCCAAAGTTTGGGACGCCTCTGTTTACAAGAACCTCGTTTACAGTACAAGTTCAACATCGCAGAAAGTGAAAAATGGATAAAGAAGTTGTGGTATTTACTTACAAAGCAATATCACTCAGCAATGAAATCTATGTCATCAGGCCCTTAGCAGCACAATGAGTGGATTCAGGTATGATGATTCTAACTGAAATAAGTCACACAGAAAAAGAAACATCATAAGATATCAGTAATACACGGAATGTAAACTTGGCTACACAGGAACTGAATTACAGAACAGAACAGGGTCTCAAATTTAGAAAACCAACTTATGCTTGCTTAAGGGGAAAGGTGAGTTGGGGTGCTGCATAAAACCAGAGATTGAAATGAGCACAGATAAAGTTCCTTAAGCCAAATATGGAATAGACAAGAGCTACTCCTTGCTCAACGAAATGGACTCAACACCCCATATTAAGCGCCTAAGAATGTACCTGACTAGTAAGTATCTTAAAACTTATGGATTGCTATATCTCCAAAAGAGAATCAAGCGTGTGTCCAGGGGCATAAATGCAGCAGTGATAGGATTGGAGAGGTTCGGTGAGCAAACAAA
Source organism: Pseudorca crassidens (assembly GCF_039906515.1). NCBI lineage: Eukaryota > Metazoa > Chordata > Mammalia > Artiodactyla > Delphinidae > Pseudorca > Pseudorca crassidens. Next base: position 109,413,076 of record NC_090303.1, on the reverse strand, counting down.
GACCCTTTGAAGTCATATTGCATGGTACCCATTCCACGGGTTTCAACTACCCAGGTTTAAGGTATTCTTCCTTCAGCTAAAACATGCATGTGGAACCTAGAGTATGATCAACAATGTGATCGGGAAACGTGTTCAAATATGTCTCAGTTCTCGTAACCTGGTACTCGGGTGCAACATTCCAGACGCTTTACTAACACCCTCCCGACTTGGAGAGTCAGTCCCTTTAACCTCCTGTTTGGCCCAGTTTGCAATTTCTGCGGAAGATGAACAGGAATAGCGAGAACCAATGAGAGACTAGCTGGAGGTGTCTGGACGGGCAAATTTAACTCTCATTTCCCACCAGGAAGAGGAATTAACCAAAGGCTCAGCGTGCCGTGCCGGAACCAGATTAGGGCCTGAAGCCATCCTGCGTTGTTGCGGCCAGGTCACAAGAAAGCAAGTTGAAGAAAGGAGCTCAGGGGCACTGTAATTCACAAACCTGCAGACTTATAAATGACAGCTATCGTCCAAAAATATACTGAAGTAAGGCTGCCAAGAGGACTTGAAAGCGGGGCAGAATTGCAGGAAACCGATTTCAGGAGGTAGACTGGAATTGCATTGAAAGCATAGGAAAAGAGGCAGAACGTCCACAATGATGCACTTGGCCAAAAAGGGCGTATGCGTTTTTTCCTGAATATATTCAGGAAAAAACGCATACGCCCTTTTTGGCCAACCAAGCAAGCTTGCAAAGGAAATCTGCACTACAATGAAGTCTCACTTCCCCCCGGTCAAAAGGGCCATCTGAAAAAAGTGTAAAATCCAGAAAGGCAGGACAGGCCATGGAGAACTGGGAGCCTTGTTATGCTGATGGGCGGGATGAAAATTGCCAGCAGACACTCGGGAGAAGTGTATGGTGTTTCCTGAAACATCTAAAAAACAAAGCAACAGAGCCTAGGGCACTTCCACTTATGGTCCTATAGCTTAGGGAAATTAAAATCAAAAAGACACAGCCACCCCAAACATTGGGACGCCTCTGTTTACAAGAACCTCGTTTACAGTACAAGTTCAACATCGCAGAAAGTGAAAAATGGATAAAGAAGTTGTGGTATTTACTTACAAAGCAATATCACTCAGCAATGAAATCTATGTCATCAGGCCCTTAGCAGCACAATGAGTGGATTCAGGTATGATGATTCTAACTGAAATAAGTCACACAGAAAAAGAAACATCATAAGATATCAGTAATACACGGAATGTAAACTTGGCTACACAGGAACTGAATTACAGAACAGAACAGGGTCTCAAATTTAGAAAACCAACTTATGCTTGCTTAAGGGGAAAGGTGAGTTGGGGTGCTGCATAAAACCAGAGATTGAAATGAGCACAGATAAAGTTCCTTAAGCCAAATATGGAATAGACAAGAGCTACTCCTTGCTCAACGAAATGGACTCAACACCGTATATTAAACGCCTAAGAATGTACCTGACTAGTAAGTATCTTAAAACCTATGGATTACTATGTCTCCGAAAGAGAATCAAGCATGTGTACAGGGGCATAAACGCAGCAGTGATAGGATTGGAGAGGTTCGGTGAGCAAATGAAGACCCTCTGAAGTCATATTGCATGGTACCCATTCCACGGGTTTCAACTACCCAGGTTTAAGGTATTCTTCCTTCAGCTAAAACATGCATGTGGAACCTAGAGTATGATCAACCATGTGATCGGGAAGCGTGTTCAAATATGTCTCAGTTTTCGTATCCTGGTACTCGGGTGCAACATTCCAGACGCTTTACTAACACCCTCCCGACTTGGAGAGTCAGTCCCTTTAACCTCCTGTTTGGCCCAGTTTGCAATTTCTGCGGAAGATGAACAGGAATAGCGAGAACCAATGAGAGACTAGCTGGAGGTGTCTGGACGGGCAAATTTAACTCTCATTTCCCACCAGGAAGAGGAATTAACCAAAGGCTCAGCGTGCCCTGCCGGAACCAGATTAGGGCCTGAAGCCATCCTGCGGTGTTGCGGCCAGCTCAAAAGAAAGCGAGTTGAAGAAAGGAGCTCAGGGGCACTGTAATTCACAAACCTGCAGAGTTATAAATGACAGCTATCGTCCAAAAATATACTGAAGTAAGGCTGCCAAGAGGACTTGAAAGCGGGGCAGAATTGCAGGAAACCGATTTCAGGAGGTAGACTGGAATTGCATTGAAAGCATAGGAAAAGAGGCAGAACGTCCACAATGATGCACTTGGCCAAAAAGGGCGTATGTGTTTTTTCCTGAATATATTCTGGGAAAAACGCATACGCCCTTTTTGGCCAACCAAGCAAGCTTGCAAAGGAAATCTGCACTACAATGAAGTCTCACTTGCCCCCGGTCAAAAGGGCCATCTGAAAAAAGTGTAAAATCCAGAAAGGCGGGACAGGCCATGGAGAACTGGGAGCCTTGTTATGCTGACGGGCGGGATGTAAATTGCCAACAGACACTCGGGAGAAGTGTATGGTGTTTCCTGAAACATCTAAAAAACAAAACAACAGAGCCTAGGGCACTTCCACTTATGGTCCTATAGCTTAGGGAAATTAAAATCAAAAAGACACAGCCACCCCAAAGTTTGGAACGCCTCTGTTTACAAGAACCTCGTTTACAGTACAAGTTCAACATCACAGAAAGTGAAAAATGGATAAAGAAGTTGTGGTATTTACTTACAAAGCAATATCACTCAGCAATGAAATCTATGTCATCAGGCCCTTAGCAGCACAATGAGTGGATTCAGGTATGATGATTCTAACTGAAATAAGTCACACAGAAAAAGAAACATCATAAGATATCAGTAATACACGGAATGTAAACTTGGCTACACAGGAACTGAATTACAGAACAGAACAGGGTCTCAAATTTAGAAAACCAACTTATGCTTGCTTAAGGGGAAAGGTGAGTTGGGGTGCTGCATAAAACCAGAGATTGAAATGAGCACAGATAAAGTTCCTTAAGCCAAATATGGAATAGACAAGAGCTACTCCTTGCTCAACGAAATGGACTCAACACCCCATATTAAGCGCCTAAGAATGTACCTGACTAGTAAGTATCTTAAAACTTATGGATTGCTATATCTCCAAAAGAGAATCAAGCGTGTGTCCAGGGGCATAAATGCAGCAGTGATAGGATTGGAGAGGTTCGGTGAGCAAACAAAGACCCTTTGAAGTCATATTGCATGGTACCCATTCCACGGGTTTCAACTACCCAGGTTTAAGGTATTCTTCCTTCAGCTAAAACATGCATGTGGAACCTAGAGTATGATCAACAATGTGATCGGGAAACGTGTTCAAATATGTCTCAGTTCTCGTAACCTGGTACTCGGGTGCAACATTCCAGACGCTTTACTAACACCCTCCCGACTTGGAGAGTCAGTCCCTTTAACCTCCTGTTTGGCCCAGTTTGCAATTTCTGCGGAAGATGAACAGGAATAGCGAGAACCAATGAGAGACTAGCTGGAGGTGTCTGGACGGGCAAATTTAACTCTCATTTCCCACCAGGAAGAGGAATTAACCAAAGGCTCAGCGTGCCGTGCCGGAACCAGATTAGGGCCTGAAGCCATCCTGCGTTGTTGCGGCCAGGTCACAAGAAAGCAAGTTGAAGAAAGGAGCTCAGGGGCACTGTAATTCACAAACCTGCAGACTTATAAATGACAGCTATCGTCCAAAAATATACTGAAGTAAGGCTGCCAAGAGGACTTGAAAGCGGGGCAGAATTGCAGGAAACCGATTTCAGGAGGTAGACTGGAATTGCATTGAAAGCATAGGAAAAGAGGCAGAACGTCCACAATGATGCACTTGGCCAAAAAGGGCGTATGCGTTTTTTCCTGAATATATTCAGGAAAAAACGCATACGCCCTTTTTGGCCAACCAAGCAAGCTTGCAAAGGAAATCTGCACTACAATGAAGTCTCACTTCCCCCCGGTCAAAAGGGCCATCTGAAAAAAGTGTAAAATCCAGAAAGGCAGGACAGGCCATGGAGAACTGGGAGCCTTGTTATGCTGATGGGCGGGATGAAAATTGCCAGCAGACACTCGGGAGAAGTGTATGGTGTTTCCTGAAACATCTAAAAAACAAAGCAACAGAGCCTAGGGCACTTCCACTTATGGTCCTATAGCTTAGGGAAATTAAAATCAAAAAGACACAGCCACCCCAAACATTGGGACGCCTCTGTTTACAAGAACCTCGTTTACAGTACAAGTTCAACATCGCAGAAAGTGAAAAATGGATAAAGAAGTTGTGGTATTTACTTACAAAGCAATATCACTCAGCAATGAAATCTATGTCATCAGGCCCTTAGCAGCACAATGAGTGGATTCAGGTATGATGATTCTAACTGAAATAAGTCACACAGAAAAAGAAACATCATAAGATATCAGTAATACACGGAATGTAAACTTGGCTACACAGGAACTGAATTACAGAACAGAACAGGGTCTCAAATTTAGAAAACCAACTTATGCTTGCTTAAGGGGAAAGGTGAGTTGGGGTGCTGCATAAAACCAGAGATTGAAATGAGCACAGATAAAGTTCCTTAAGCCAAATATGGAATAGACAAGAGCTACTCCTTGCTCAACGAAATGGACTCAACACCGTATATTAAACGCCTAAGAATGTACCTGACTAGTAAGTATCTTAAAACCTATGGATTACTATGTCTCCGAAAGAGAATCAAGCATGTGTACAGGGGCATAAACGCAGCAGTGATAGGATTGGAGAGGTTCGGTGAGCAAATGAAGACCCTCTGAAGTCATATTGCATGGTACCCATTCCACGGGTTTCAACTACCCAGGTTTAAGGTATTCTTCCTTCAGCTAAAACATGCATGTGGAACCTAGAGTATGATCAACCATGTGATCGGGAAACGTGTTCAAATATGTCTCAGTTTTCGTACCCTGGTACTCGGGTGCAACATTCCAGACGCTTTACTAACACCCTCCCGACTTGGAGAGTCAGTCCCTTTAACCTCCTGTTTGGCCCAGTTTGCAATTTCTGCGGAAGATGAACAGGAATAGCGAGAACCAATGAGAGACTAGCTGGAGGTGTCTGGACGGGCAAATTTAACTCTCATTTCCCACCAGGAAGAGGAATTAACCAAAGGCTCAGCGTGCCCTGCCGGAACCAGATTAGGGCCTGAAGCCATCCTGCGGTGTTGCGGCCAGCTCAAAAGAAAGCGAGTTGAAGAAAGGAGCTCAGGGGCACTGTAATTCACAAAACTGCAGAGTTATAAATGACAGCTATCGTCCAAAAATATACTGAAGTAAGGCTGCCAAGAGGACTTGAAAGCGGGGCAGAATTGCAGGAAACCGATTTCAGGAGGTAGACTGGAATTGCATTGAAAGCATAGGAAAAGAGGCAGAACGTCCACAATGATGCACTTGGCCAAAAAGGGCGTATGTGTTTTTTCCTGAATATATTCTGGGAAAAACGCATACGCCCTTTTTGGCCAACCAAGCAAGCTTGCAAAGGAAATCTGCACTACAATGAAGTCTCACTTGCCCCCGGTCAAAAGGGCCATCTGAAAAAAGTGTAAAATCCAGAAAGGCGGGACAGGCCATGGAGAACTGGGAGCCTTGTTATGCTGACGGGCGGGATGTAAATTGCCAACAGACACTCGGGAGAAGTGTATGGTGTTTCCTGAAACATCTAAAAAACAAAACAACAGAGCCTAGGGCACTTCCACTTATGGTCCTATAGCTTAGGGAAATTAAAATCAAAAAGACACAGCCACCCCAAAGTTTGGAACGCCTCTGTTTACATGAACCTCGTTTACAGTACAAGTTCAACATCACAGAAAGTGAAAAATGGATAAAGAAGTTGTGGTATTTACTTACAAAGCAATATCACTCAGCAATGAAATCTATGTCATCAGGCCCTTAGCAGCACAATGAGTGGATTCAGGTATGATGATTCTAACTGAAATAAGTCACACAGAAAAAGAAACATCATAAGATATCAGTAATACACGGAATGTAAACTTGGCTACACAGGAACTGAATTACAGAACAGAACAGGGTCTCAAATTTAGAAAACCAACTTATGCTTGCTTAAGGGGAAAGGTGAGTTGGGGTGCTGCATAAAACCAGAGATTGAAATGAGCACAGATAAAGTTCCTTAAGCCAAATATGGAATAGACAAGAGCTACTCCTTGCTCAACGAAATGGACTCAACACCCCATATTAAGCGCCTAAGAATGTACCTGACTAGTAAGTATCTTAAAACTTATGGATTGCTATATCTCCAAAAGAGAATCAAGCGTGTGTCCAGGGGCATAAATGCAGCAGTGATAGGATTGGAGAGGTTCGGTGAGCAAACAAAGACCCTTTGAAGTCATATTGCATGGTACCCATTCCACGGGTTTCAACTACCCAGGTTTAAGGTATTCTTCCTTCAGCTAAAACATGCATGTGGAACCTAGAGTATGATCAACAATGTGATCGGGAAACGTGTTCAAATATGTCTCAGTTCTCGTAACCTGGTACTCGGGTGCAACATTCCAGACGCTTTACTAACACCCTCCCGACTTGGAGAGTCAGTCCCTTTAACCTCCTGTTTGGCCCAGTTTGCAATTTCTGCGGAAGATGAACAGGAATAGCGAGAACCAATGAGAGACTAGCTGGAGGTGTCTGGACGGGCAAATTTAACTCTCATTTCCCACCAGGAAGAGGAATTAACCAAAGGCTCAGCGTGCCGTGCCGGAACCAGATTAGGGCCTGAAGCCATCCTGCGTTGTTGCGGCCAGGTCACAAGAAAGCAAGTTGAAGAAAGGAGCTCAGGGGCACTGTAATTCACAAACCTGCAGACTTATAAATGACAGCTATCGTCCAAAAATATACTGAAGTAAGGCTGCCAAGAGGACTTGAAAGCGGGGCAGAATTGCAGGAAACCGATTTCAGGAGGTAGACTGGAATTGCATTGAAAGCATAGGAAAAGAGGCAGAACGTCCACAATGATGCACTTGGCCAAAAAGGGCGTATGCGTTTTTTCCTGAATATATTCAGGAAAAAACGCATACGCCCTTTTTGGCCAACCAAGCAAGCTTGCAAAGGAAATCTGCACTACAATGAAGTCTCACTTCCCCCCGGTCAAAAGGGCCATCTGAAAAAAGTGTAAAATCCAGAAAGGCAGGACAGGCCATGGAGAACTGGGAGCCTTGTTATGCTGATGGGCGGGATGAAAATTGCCAGCAGACACTCGGGAGAAGTGTATGGTGTTTCCTGAAACATCTAAAAAACAAAGCAACAGAGCCTAGGGCACTTCCACTTATGGTCCTATAGCTTAGGGAAATTAAAATCAAAAAGACACAGCCACCCCAAACATTGGGACGCCTCTGTTTACAAGAACCTCGTTTACAGTACAAGTTCAACATCGCAGAAAGTGAAAAATGGATAAAGAAGTTGTGGTATTTACTTACAAAGCAATATCACTCAGCAATGAAATCTATGTCATCAGGCCCTTAGCAGCACAATGAGTGGATTCAGGTATGATGATTCTAACTGAAATAAGTCACACAGAAAAAGAAACATCATAAGATATCAGTAATACACGGAATGTAAACTTGGCTACACAGGAACTGAATTACAGAACAGAACAGGGTCTCAAATTTAGAAAACCAACTTATGCTTGCTTAAGGGGAAAGGTGAGTTGGGGTGCTGCATAAAACCAGAGATTGAAATGAGCACAGATAAAGTTCCTTAAGCCAAATATGGAATAGACAAGAGCTACTCCTTGCTCAACGAAATGGACTCAACACCGTATATTAAACGCCTAAGAATGTACCTGACTAGTAAGTATCTTAAAACCTATGGATTACTATGTCTCCGAAAGAGAATCAAGCATGTGTACAGGGGCATAAACGCAGCAGTGATAGGATTGGAGAGGTTCGGTGAGCAAATGAAGACCCTCTGAAGTCATATTGCATGGTACCCATTCCACGGGTTTCAACTACCCAGGTTTAAGGTATTCTTCCTTCAGCTAAAACATGCATGTGGAACCTAGAGTATGATCAACCATGTGATCGGGAAACGTGTTCAAATATGTCTCAGTTTTCGTACCCTGGTACTCGGGTGCAACATTCCAGACGCTTTACTAACACCCTCCCGACTTGGAGAGTCAGTCCCTTTAACCTCCTGTTTGGCCCAGTTTGCAATTTCTGCGGAAGATGAACAGGAATAGCGAGAACCAATGAGAGACTAGCTGGAGGTGTCTGGACGGGCAAATTTAACTCTCATTTCCCACCAGGAAGAGGAATTAACCAAAGGCTCAGCGTGCCCTGCCGGAACCAGATTAGGGCCTGAAGCCATCCTGCGGTGTTGCGGCCAGCTCAAAAGAAAGCGAGTTGAAGAAAGGAGCTCAGGGGCACTGTAATTCACAAAACTGCAGAGTTATAAATGACAGCTATCGTCCAAAAATATACTGAAGTAAGGCTGCCAAGAGGACTTGAAAGCGGGGCAGAATTGCAGGAAACCGATTTCAGGAGGTAGACTGGAATTGCATTGAAAGCATAGGAAAAGAGGCAGAACGTCCACAATGATGCACTTGGCCAAAAAGGGCGTATGTGTTTTTTCCTGAATATATTCTGGGAAAAACGCATACGCCCTTTTTGGCCAACCAAGCAAGCTTGCAAAGGAAATCTGCACTACAATGAAGTCTCACTTGCCCCCGGTCAAAAGGGCCATCTGAAAAAAGTGTAAAATCCAGAAAGGCGGGACAGGCCATGGAGAACTGGGAGCCTTGTTATGCTGACGGGCGGGATGTAAATTGCCAACAGACACTCGGGAGAAGTGTATGGTGTTTCCTGAAACATCTAAAAAACAAAACAACAGAGCCTAGGGCACTTCCACTTATGGTCCTATAGCTTAGGGAAATTAAAATCAAAAAGACACAGCCACCCCAAAGTTTGGAACGCCTCTGTTTACAAGAACCTCGTTTACAGTACAAGTTCAACATCACAGAAAGTGAAAAATGGATAAAGAAGTTGTGGTATTTACTTACAAAGCAATATCACTCAGCAATGAAATCTATGTCATCAGGCCCTTAGCAGCACAATGAGTGGATTCAGGTATGATGATTCTAACTGAAATAAGTCACACAGAAAAAGAAACATCATAAGATATCAGTAATACACGGAATGTAAACTTGGCTACACAGGAACTGAATTACAGAACAGAACAGGGTCTCAAATTTAGAAAACCAACTTATGCTTGCTTAAGGGGAAAGGTGAGTTGGGGTGCTGCATAAAACCAGAGATTGAAATGAGCACAGATAAAGTTCCTTAAGCCAAATATGGAATAGACAAGAGCTACTCCTTGCTCAACGAAATGGACTCAACACCCCATATTAAGCGCCTAAGAATGTACCTGACTAGTAAGTATCTTAAAACTTATGGATTGCTATATCTCCAAAAGAGAATCAAGCGTGTGTCCAGGGGCATAAATGCAGCAGTGATAGGATTGGAGAGGTTCGGTGAGCAAACAAAGACCCTTTGAAGTCATATTGCATGGTACCCATTCCACGGGTTTCAACTACCCAGGTTTAAGGTATTCTTCCTTCAGCTAAAACATGCATGTGGAACCTAGAGTATGATCAACAATGTGATCGGGAAACGTGTTCAAATATGTCTCAGTTTTCGTAACCTGGTACTCGGGTGCAACATTCCAGACGCTTTACTAACACCCTCCCGACTTGGAGAGTCAGTCCCTTTAACCTCCTGTTTGGCCCAGTTTGCAATTTCTGCGGAAGATGAACAGGAATAGCGAGAACCAATGAGAGACTAGCTGGAGGTGTCTGGACGGGCAAATTTAACTCTCATTTCCCACCAGGAAGAGGAATTAACCAAAGGCTCAGCGTGCCGTGCCGGAACCAGATTAGGGCCTGAAGCCATCCTGCGTTGTTGCGGCCAGGTCACAAGAAAGCAAGTTGAAGAAAGGAGCTCAGGGGCACTGTAATTCACAAACCTGCAGACTTATAAATGACAGCTATCGTCCAAAAATATACTGAAGTAAGGCTGCCAAGAGGACTTGAAAGCGGGGCAGAATTGCAGGAAACCGATTTCAGGAGGTAGACTGGAATTGCATTGAAAGCATAGGAAAAGAGGCAGAACGTCCACAATGATGCACTTGGCCAAAAAGGGCGTATGCGTTTTTTCCTGAATATATTCAGGAAAAAACGCATACGCCCTTTTTGGCCAACCAAGCAAGCTTGCAAAGGAAATCTGCACTACAATGAAGTCTCACTTCCCCCCGGTCAAAAGGGCCATCTGAAAAAAGTGTAAAATCCAGAAAGGCAGGACAGGCCATGGAGAACTGGGAGCCTTGTTATGCTGATGGGCGGGATGAAAATTGCCAGCAGACACTCGGGAGAAGTGTATGGTGTTTCCTGAAACATCTAAAAAACAAAGCAACAGAGCCTAGGGCACTTCCACTTATGGTCCTATAGCTTAGGGAAATTAAAATCAAAAAGACACAGCCACCCCAAACATTGGGACGCCTCTGTTTACAAGAACCTCGTTTACAGTACAAGTTCAACATCGCAGAAAGTGAAAAATGGATAAAGAAGTTGTGGTATTTACTTACAAAGCAATATCACTCAGCAATGAAATCTATGTCATCAGGCCCTTAGCAGCACAATGAGTGGATTCAGGTATGATGATTCTAACTGAAATAAGTCACACAGAAAAAGAAACATCATAAGATATCAGTAATACACGGAATGTAAACTTGGCTACACAGGAACTGAATTACAGAACAGAACAGGGTCTCAAATTTAGAAAACCAACTTATGCTTGCTTAAGGGGAAAGGTGAGTTGGGGTGCTGCATAAAACCAGAGATTGAAATGAGCACAGATAAAGTTCCTTAAGCCAAATATGGAATAGACAAGAGCTACTCCTTGCTCAACGAAATGGACTCAACACCGTATATTAAACGCCTAAGAATGTACCTGACTAGTAAGTATCTTAAAACCTATGGATTACTATGTCTCCAAAAGAGAATCAAGCATGTGTACAGGGGCATAAACGCAGCAGTGATAGGATTGGAGAGGTTCGGTGAGCAAATGAAGACCCTCTGAAGTCATATTGCATGGTACCCATTCCACGGGTTTCAACTACCCAGGTTTAAGGTATTCTTCCTTCAGCTAAAACATGCATGTGGAACCTAGATTATGATCAACCATGTGATCGGGAAACGTGTTCAAATATGTCTCAGTTTTCGTACCCTGGTACTCGGGTGCAACATTCCAGACGCTTTACTAACACCCTCCCGACTTGGAGAGTCAGTCCCTTTAACCTCCTGTTTGGCCCAGTTTGCAATTTCTGCGGAAGATGAACAGGAATAGCGAGAACCAATGAGAGACTAGCTGGAGGTGTCTGGACGGGCAAATTTAACTCTCATTTCCCACCAGGAAGAGGAATTAACCAAAGGCTCAGCGTGCCCTGCCGGAACCAGATTAGGGCCTGAAGCCATCCTGTGGTGTTGCGGCCAGCTCAAAAGAAAGCGAGTTGAAGAAAGGAGCTCAGGGGCACTGTAATTCACAAAACTGCAGAGTTATAAATGACAGCTATCGTCCAAAAATATACTGAAGTAAGGCTGCCAAGAGGACTTGAAAGCGGGGCAGAATTGCAGGAAACCGATTTCAGGAGGTAGACTGGAATTGCATTGAAAGCATAGGAAAAGAGGCAGAACGTCCACAATGATGCACTTGGCCAAAAAGGGCGTATGTGTTTTTTCCTGAATATATTCTGGGAAAAACGCATACGCCCTTTTTGGCCAACCAAGCAAGCTTGCAAAGGAAATCTGCACTACAATGAAGTCTCACTTGCCCCCGGTCAAAAGGGCCATCTGAAAAAAGTGTAAAATCCAGAAAGGCGGGACAGGCCATGGAGAACTGGGAGCCTTGTTATGCTGACGGGCGGGATGTAAATTGCCAACAGACACTCGGGAGAAGTGTATGGTGTTTCCTGAAACATCTAAAAAACAAAACAACAGAGCCTAGGGCACTTCCACTTATGGTCCTATAGCTTAGGGAAATTAAAATCAAAAAGACACAGCCACCCCAAAGTTTGGAACGCCTCTGTTTACAAGAACCTCGTTTACAGTACAAGTTCAACATCACAGAAAGTGAAAAATGGATAAAGAAGTTGTGGTATTTACTTACAAAGCAATATCACTCAGCAATGAAATCTATGTCATCAGGCCCTTAGCAGCACAATGAGTGGATTCAGGTATGATGATTCTAACTGAAATAAGTCACACAGAAAAAGAAACATCATAAGATATCAGTAATACACGGAATGTAAACTTGGCTACACAGGAACTGAATTACAGAACAGAACAGGGTCTCAAATTTAGAAAACCAACTTATGCTTGCTTAAGGGGAAAGGTGAGTTGGGGTGCTGCATAAAACCAGAGATTGAAATGAACACAGATAAAGTTCCTTAAGCCAAATATGGAATAGACAAGAGCTACTCCTTGCTCAACGAAATGGACTCAACACCCCATATTAAGCGCCTAAGAATGTACCTGACTAGTAAGTATCTTAAAACTTATGGATTGCTATATCTCCAAAAGAGAATCAAGCGTGTGTCCAGGGGCATAAATGCAGCAGTGATAGGATTGGAGAGGTTCGGTGAGCAAACAAAGACCCTTTGAAGTCATATTGCATGGTACCCATTCCACGGGTTTCAACTACCCAGGTTTAAGGTATTCTTCCTTCAGCTAAAACATGCATGTGGAACCTAGAGTATGATCAACAATGTGATCGGGAAACGTGTTCAAATATGTCTCAGTTCTCGTAACCTGGTACTCGGGTGCAACATTCCAGACGCTTTACTAACACCCTCCCGACTTGGAGAGTCAGTCCCTTTAACCTCCTGTTTGGCCCAGTTTGCAATTTCTGCGGAAGATGAACAGGAATAGCGAGAACCAATGAGAGACTAGCTGGAGGTGTCTGGACGGGCAAATTTAACTCTCATTTCCCACCAGGAAGAGGAATTAACCAAAGGCTCAGCGTGCCGTGCCGGAACCAGATTAGGGCCTGAAGCCATCCTGCGTTGTTGCGGCCAGGTCACAAGAAAGCAAGTTGAAGAAAGGAGCTCAGGGGCACTGTAATTCACAAACCTGCAGACTTATAAATGACAGCTATCGTCCAAAAATATACTGAAGTAAGGCTGCCAAGAGGACTTGAAAGCGGGGCAGAATTGCAGGAAACCGATTTCAGGAGGTAGACTGGAATTGCATTGAAAGCATAGGAAAAGAGGCAGAACGTCCACAATGATGCACTTGGCCAAAAAGGGCGTATGTGTTTTTTCCTGAATATATTCTGGGAAAAACGCATACACCCTTTTTGGCCAACCAAGCAAGCTTGCAAAGGAAATCTGCACTACAATGAAGTCTCACTTGCCCCTGGTCAAAAGGGCCATCTGAAAAAAGTGTAAAATCCAGAAAGGCGGGACAGGCCATGGAGAACTGGGAGCCTTGTTATGCTGATGGGCGGGATGAAAATTGCCAGCAGACACTCGGGAGAAGTGTATGGTGTTTCCTGAAACATCTAAAAAACAAAGCAACAGAGCCTAGGGCACTTCCACTTATGGTCCTATAGCTTAGGGAAATTAAAATCAAAAAGACACAGCCACCCCAAACATTGGGACGCCTCTGTTTACAAGAACCTCGTTTACAGTACAAGTTCAACATCGCAGAAAGTGAAAAATGGATAAAGAAGTTGTGGTATTTACTTACAAAGCAATATCACTCAGCAATGAAATCTATGTCATCAGGCCGTTAGCAGCACAATGAGTGGATTCAGGTATGATGATTCTAACTGAAATAAGTCACACAGAAAAAGAAACATCATAAGATATCAGTAATACACGGAATGTAAACTTGGCTACACAGGAACTGAATTACAGAACAGAACAGGGTCTCAAATTTAGAAAACCAACTTATGCTTGCTTAAGGGGAAAGGTGAGTTGGGGTGCTGCATAAAACCAGAGATTGAAATGAGCACAGATAAAGTTCCTTAAGCCAAATATGGAATAGACAAGAGCTACTCCTTGCTCAACGAAATGGACTCAACACCGTATATTAAACGCCTAAGAATGTACCTGACTAGTAAGTATCTTAAAACCTATGGATTACTATGTCTCCAAAAGAGAATCAAGCATGTGTACAGGGGCATAAACGCAGCAGTGATAGGATTGGAGAGGTTCGGTGAGCAAATGAAGACCCTCTGAAGTCATATTGCATGGTACCCATTCCACGGGTTTCAACTACCCAGGTTTAAGGTATTCTTCCTTCAGCTAAAACATGCATGTGGAACCTAGATTATGATCAACCATGTGATCGGGAAACGTGTTCAAATATGTCTCAGTTTTCGTACCCTGGTACTCGGGTGCAACATTCCAGACGCTTTACTAACACCCTCCCGACTTGGAGAGTCAGTCCCTTTAACCTCCTGTTTGGCCCAGTTTGCAATTTCTGCGGAAGATGAACAGGAATAGCGAGAACCAATGAGAGACTAGCTGGAGGTGTCTGGACGGGCAAATTTAACTCTCATTTCCCACCAGGAAGAGGAATTAACCAAAGGCTCAGCGTGCCCTGCCGGAACCAGATTAGGGCCTGAAGCCATCCTGCGGTGTTGCGGCCAGCTCAAAAGAAAGCGAGTTGAAGAAAGGAGCTCAGGGGCACTGTAATTCACAAAACTGCAGAGTTATAAATGACAGCTATCGTCCAAAAATATACTGAAGTAAGGCTGCCAAGAGGACTTGAAAGCGGGGCAGAATTGCAGGAAACCAATTTCAGGAGGTAGACTGGAATTGCATTGAAAGCATAGGAAAAGAGGCAGAACGTCCACAATGATGCACTTGGCCAAAAAGGGCGTATGTGTTTTTTCCTGAATATATTCTGGGAAAAACGCATACGCCCTTTTTGGCCAACCAAGCAAGCTTGCAAAGGAAATCTGCACTACAATGAAGTCTCACTTGCCCCCGGTCAAAAGGGCCATCTGAAAAAAGTGTAAAATCCAGAAAGGCGGGACAGGCCATGGAGAACTGGGAGCCTTGTTATGCTGACGGGCGGGATGTAAATTGCCAACAGACACTCGGGAGAAGTGTATGGTGTTTCCTGAAACATCTAAAAAACAAAACAACAGAGCCTAGGGCACTTCCACTTATGGTCCTATAGCTTAGGGAAATTAAAATCAAAAAGACACAGCCACCCCAAAGTTTGGAACGCCTCTGTTTACAAGAACCTCGTTTACAGTACAAGTTCAACATCACAGAAAGTGAAAAATGGATAAAGAAGTTGTGGTATTTACTTACAAAGCAATATCACTCAGCAATGAAATCTATGTCATCAGGCCCTTAGCAGCACAATGAGTGGATTCAGGTATGATGATTCTAACTGAAATAAGTCACACAGAAAAAGAAACATCATAAGATATCAGTAATACACGGAATGTAAACTTGGCTACACAGGAACTGAATTACAGAACAGAACAGGGTCTCAAATTTAGAAAACCAACTTATGCTTGCTTAAGGGGAAAGGTGAGTTGGGGTGCTGCATAAAACCAGAGATTGAAATGAACACAGATAAAGTTCCTTAAGCCAAATATGGAATAGACAAGAGCTACTCCTTGCTCAACGAAATGGACTCAACACCCCATATTAAGCGCCTAAGAATGTACCTGACTAGTAAGTATCTTAAAACTTATGGATTGCTATATCTCCAAAAGAGAATCAAGCGTGTGTCCAGGGGCATAAAAGCAGCAGTGATAGGATTGGAGAGGTTCGGTGAGCAAACAAAGACCCTTTGAAGTCATATTGCATGGTACCCATTCCACGGGTTTCAACTACCCAGGTTTAAGGTATTCTTCCTTCAGCTAAAACATGCATGTGGAACCTAGAGTATGATCAACCATGTGATCGGGAGACGTGTTCAAATATGTCTCAGTTTTCGTACCCTGGTACTCAGGTGCAACATTCCAGACGCTTTACTAACACCCTCCCGACTTGGAGAGTCAGTCCCTTTAACCTCCTGTTTGGCCCAGTTTGCAATTTCTGCGGAAGATGAACAGGAATAGCGAGAACCAATGAGAGACTAGCTGGAGGTGTCTGGACGGGCAAATTTAACTCTCATTTCCCACGAGGAAGAGGAATTAACCAAAGGCTCAGCGTGCCGTGCCGGAACCAGATTAGGGCCTGAAGCCATCCTGCGGTGTTGCGGCCAGCTCAAAAGAAAGCGAGTTGAAGAAAGGAGCTCAGGGGCACTGTAATTCACAAACCTGCAGAGTTATAAATGACAGCTATCGTCCAAAAATATACTGAAGTAAGGCTGCCAAGAGGACTTGAAAGCGGGGCAGAATTGCAGGAAACCGATTTCAGGAGGTAGACTGGAATTGCATTGAAAGCATAGGAAAAGAGGCAGAACGTCCACAATGATGCACTTGGCCAAAAAGGGCGTATGCGTTTTTTCCTGAATATATTCAGGAAAAAACGCATACGCCCTTTTTGGCCAACCAAGCAAGCTTGCAAAGGAAATCTGCACTACAATGAAGTCTCACTTCCCCCCGGTCAAAAGGGCCATCTGAAAAAAGTGTAAAATCCAGAAAGGCAGGACAGGCCATGGAGAACTGGGAGCCTTGTTATGCTGATGGGCGGGATGTAAACTGCAAACAGACACTCGGGAGAAGTGTATGGTGTTTCCTGAAACATCTAAAAAACAAAGCAACAGAGCCTAGGGCACATCCACTTATGGTCCTATAGCTTAGGGAAATTAAAATCAAAAAGACACAGCCACCCCAAAGTTTGGGACGCCTCTGTTTACAAGAACCTCGTTTACCGTACAAGATCAATATCACAGAAAGTGAAAAATGGATAAAGAACTTGTGGAACTTACGTACAATGCAGTATCACTCAACAATGAAATCTATGTCATCAGGCCCGTAGCAGCATAATGAGTGGATTCAGGTACGATGATTCTAACTGAAATAAGTCACACAGAAAAAGAAACATCATAAGATATCACTAATACACGGAATGTAAACTTGGCTACACAGGAACTGAATTCCAAAACAGAACAGGGTCTCAAAATTAGAAAACCAACTTATGCTTGCTTAAGGGGAAAGGTGAGTTGGGGTGCTGCATAAAACCAGACATTGAAATGAGCACAGATAAAGTTCCTTAAGCCAAATATGGAATAGACAAGAGCTACTCCTTGCTCAACGAAATGGACTCAACACCGCATATTAAATGCCTAAGAATGTACCTGACTAGTAAGTATATTAAAACCTATGGATTGCTATGTCTCCAAAAGAGAATCAAGCATGTGTACAGGGGCATAAACGCAGCAGTGATAGGATTGGAGAGGTTCAGTGAGCAAATGAAGACCCTTTGAAGTCATACTGCATGGTACCCATTCCACGGGTCTCAACTCTCCAGGTTTAAGGTATTCTTCCTTCAGCTAAAACATGCATGTGGAACCCAGAGTATGACCAACCGTGTGAACAGGAGACATGTTCAAATATGTCTCAGTTTTCCTCCCCTGGTACTCGGGTGCAACATTCCAGACGCTTTACTAACACTCTCCCCACTTGGAGAGTCAGCACCTTTAAGCTCCTGTTTGGCCCAGTTTGCAATTTCTGCGGAAGATGAACAGGAATAGCGAGAACCAATGAGAGACTAGCTGGAGGTGTCTGGACGGGCAAATTTAACTCTCATTTCCCACCAGGAAGAGGAAATAACCAAAGGCTCAGCATGCCGTGCCGGAACCAGATTAGGGCCTGAAGCCATCCTGCGGTGTTGCGGCCAGCTCAAAAGAAAGCGAGTTGAAGAAAGGAGCTCAGGGGCACTGTAATTCACAAACCTGCAGACTTATAAATGACAGCTATCGTCCAAAAATATACTGAAGTAAGGCTGCCAAGAGGACTTGAAAGCGGGGCAGAATTGCAGGAAACCAATTTCAGGAGGTAGACTGGAATTGCATTGAAAGCATAGGAAAAGAGGCAGAACGTCCACAATGATGCACTTGGCCAAAAAGGGCGTATGCGTTTTTTCCTGAATATATTCAGGAAAAAACGCATACGCCCTTTTTGGCCAACCAAGCAAGCTTGCAAAGGAAATCTGCACTACAATGAAGTCTCACTTCCCCCCGATCAAAAGGGCCATCTGAAAAAAGTAAAAAATCCAGAAAGGCAGGACAGGCCATGGAGAACTGGGAGCCTTGTTATGCTGATGGGCGGGATGTAAATTGCCAACAGACACTCGGGAGAAGTGTATGGTGTTTCCTGAAACATCTAAAAAACAAAGCAACAGAGCCTACGGCACTTCCACTTATGGTCCTATAGCTTAGGGAAATTAAAATCAAAAATACACAGCCACCCCAAAGTTTGGAACGCCTCTGTTTACAAGAACCTCGTTTACAGTACAAGTTCAACATCGCAGAAAGTGAAAAATGGATAAAGAAGTTGTGGTATTTACTTACAAAGCAATACCACTCAGCAATGAAATCTATGTCATCAGGCCCTTAGCAGCACAATGAGTGGATTCAGGTATGATGATTCTAACTGAAATAAGTCACACAGAAAAAGAAACATCATAAGATATCAGTAATACACGGAATGTAAACTTGGCTACACAGGAACTGAATTACAGAACAGAACAGGGTCTCAAATTTAGAAAACCAACTTATGCTTGCTTAAGGGTAAAGGTGAGTTGGGGTGCTGCATAAAACCAGAGATTGAAATGAGCACAGATAAAGTTCCTTAAGCGAAATATGGAATAGACAAGAGCTATTCCTTGCTCAACGAAATGGACTCAACACCGCATATTAAATGCCTAAGAATGTACCTGACTAGTAAGTATCTTAAAACCTATGGATTGCTATGTCTCCGAAAGAGAATCAAGCATGTGTACAGGGGCATAAATGCAGCAGTGATAGGATTGGAGAGGTTCGGTGAGCAAATGAAGACCCTTTGAAGTCATATTGCATGGTACCCATTCCACGGGTTTCAACTACCCAGGTTTAAGGTATTCTTCCTTCAGCTAAAACATGCATGTGGAACCTAGAGTATGATCAACCATGTGATCGGGAGACGTGTTCAAATATGTCTCAGTTTTCGTACGCTGGTACTCGGGTGCAACATTCCAGACGCTTTACTAACACTCTCCCGACTTGGAGAGTCAGTCCCTTTAACCTCCTGTTTGGCCCAGTTTGCAATTTCTGCGGAAGATGAACAGGAATAGCGAGAACCAATGAGAGACTAGCTGGAGGTGTCTGGACGGGCAAATTTAACTCTCATTTCCCACCAGGAAGAGGAATTAACCAAAGGCTCAGCGTGCCGTGCCGGATCCAGATTAGGGCCTGAAGCCATCCTGCGGTGTTGCGGCCAGCTCAAAAGAAAGCGAGTTGAAGAAAGGAGCTCAGGGGCACTGTAATTCACAAACCTGCAGAGTTATAAATGACAGCTATCGTCCAAAAATATACTGAAGTAAGGCTGCCAAGAGGACTTGAAAGCGGGGCAGAATTGCAGGAAACCGATTTCAGGAGGTAGACTGGAATTGCATTGAAAGCATAGGAAAAGAGGCAGAACGTCCACAATGATGCACTTGGCCAAAAAGGGCGTATGCGTATTTTCCTGAATATATTCAGGAAAAAACGCATACGCCCTTTTTGGCCAACCAAGCAAACTTGCAAAGGAAATCTGCACTACAATGAAGTCTCACTTCAACCCGGTCAAAAGGGCCATCTGAAAAAAGTGTAAAATCCAGAAAGGCAGGACAGGCCATGGAGAACTGGGAGCCTTGTTATGCTGATGGGCGGGGTGTAATTTGCCAACAGACACTCGGGAGAAGTGTATGGTGTTTCCTGAAACATCTAAAAAACAAAGCAACAGAGCCTAGGGCACTTCCACTTATGGTCCTATAGCTTAGGGAAATTAAAATCAAAAAGACACAGCCACCCCAAAGTTTGGGACGGCTCTGTTTACAAGAACCTCGTTTACGGTACAAGTTCAATATCGCACAAAGTGAAAAATGGATAAAGAAATTGTGGTACTTACGTACAATGCAATATCACTCAGCAATGAAATGTATGTCATCAGGCCCGTAGCAGCATAATGAGTGGATTCAGGTATGATGATTCTAACTGAAATAAGTCACACAGAAAAAGAAACATCATAAGATATCAGTAATACACGGAATGTAAACTTGGCTACACAGGAACTGAATTACAGAACAGAACAGGGTCTCAAATTTAGAAAACCAACTTATGCTTGCTTAAGGGGAAAGGTGAGTTGGTGTGCTGCATAAAACCAGAGATTGAAATGAGCACAGATAAAGTTCCTTAAGTCAAATATGGAATAGACAAGAGCTACTTCTTGCTCAACGAAATGGACTCAACACCCCATATTAAATGCCTAAGAATGTACCTGACTAGTAAGTATCTTAAAACCTATGGATTGCTATGTCTCCGAAAGGGAATCAAGCCTGTGTACAGGGGCATAAACGCAGCAGTGATAGGATTGGAGAGGTTCGGTAAGCAAATGAAGACACTTTGAAGTCATATTGCATGGTACCCATTCCACGGGTCTCAACTCTCCAGGTTTCAGGGATTCTTCCTTCAGCTAAAACATGCATGTGGAACCCAGAGTATGATCAACCATGTGATCGGGAGACTTGTTCCAAAATGTCTCAGTTCTCGTCCCCTGGTACTCGGGTGCAACATTCCAGACGCTTTACTAACACTCTCCCGACTTGGAGAGTCAGTGCCTTTAACCTCCTGTTTGGCCCAGTTTGCAATTTCTGCGGAAGATGAACAGGAATAGGGAGAACCAATGAGAGACTAGCTGGAGGTGTCTGGACGGGCAAATTTAACTCTCATTTCCCACCAGGAAGAGGAATTAACCAAAGGCTCAGCATGTCGTGCCGGGACCAGATTAGGGCCTGAAGCCATCCTGCGGTGTTGTGGCCAGCTCACAAGAAAACGAGTTGAAGAAAGGAGCTCAGGGGCACTGTAATTCACAAACCTGCAGACTTATAAATGACAGCTATCGTCCAAAAATATACTGAAGTAAGGTTGCCAAGAGGACTTGAAAGCGGGGAAGAATTGCAGGAAACCGATTTCAGGAGGTAGACTGGAATTGCATTGAAAGCATAGGAAAACAGGGAGAACGACCACAATGATGCACTTCGCCAAAAAGGGCGTATGCGTTTTTTCCTGACATACGCCCTTTTTGGCCAACCAAGCAAGCTTGCAAAGGAAATTTGCACTACAATGAAGTCTCACTTCCCCCCGGTCAAAAGGGCCATCTGAGAAAAGTGTAAAATCCAGAAAGGCAGGACAGGCCATGGAGAACTTGGAGCCTTGTTATGCTGATGGGCGGGATGTAAATTGCCAACAGCCACTCGGGAGAAGTTTATGGTGTTTCCTGAAACATCTAAAAAACAAAGCAACAGAGCCTAGGGCACTTCCACTTATGGTCCTATAGCTTAGGGAAATTAAAATCAAAAAGACACAGCCACCCCACAGTTTGGGACAGCTCTGTTTACAAGAACCTCGTTTACGGTACAAGTTCAATATCGCAGAAAGTGAAAAATGGATAAAGAAGTTGTGGTACTTATGTACAATGCAAAATCACTCAGCCATGAAATCTATGTCATCAGGCCCGTAGCAGCATAATGAGTGGATTCAGGTATGATGATTCTAACTGAAATATGTCACACAGAAAAAGAAACATCATAAGATATCACTAATACACGGAATGTGAACTTGGCTACACATGAACTGAATTACAAAACAGAACAGGGTCTCAAGTTTAGAAAACCAACTTATGCTTCCTTAAGGGGGAAAGTGAGTTGGGGTGCTGCATAAAACCAGAGTTTGAAATTAGCACAGATACCATTCAATAAGCCAAATATGTAATAGACAAGACCTACCCCTTGCTCAACAAAATGGACTCAACAATGAGGTATCACCTCACACCTGATAGAATGGGCATCATGAGAAAATCTACAAACAAAAATGCTGGAAAGGGTGTGGAGAAAAGGAACCCTCTTCCACTATTGTTGGGAATATAAATTGATACAGTCACTACGGAGAACAATATGGAGTTTCTTAAGAAACTAACAATAGAATTACCATATGATACAGCAATCCCAGTACTGGACATATACCCAGACAAAACCATAAATCAAAACGAGACATTCACCGCAATGTTCATTGCATCACTATTTACAATATCGAGGTAATGGAAGCAACCTAAATGCCCACAGACAGACGAATGCATAAAGCTGTGGTACATATATAAAATGGAATATTACTAAGCCATGAAAAGGAATGAAATTGGGTCATTTGTAGAGACGTCGATGGATCTAGAGACTGTCATACAGAGTGAAGTAAGTCAGAAAGAGAAAAACAAATCTTGTATATTCATGCATATATGTGGAACCTAGAAAAACTGTACAGATTAACCATTTTGCAAGGCATAAATAGAGCAACAGATGTAGACAACAAATGTATGGACAACAAGGGGGGAAAGCTGTTGGGGGGGTGGTGGTGGGAGGAGTTGAGAGACTGGGATTGGCATGTATACATTTATATGTATAAAATAGATAACCAATAAGAACCTGCTGTATAAAAATATAAAATAAAATTCAAAATTAAAAAGAAATAAAATTTAAAAAATAAAACAGAAAAAACAATTATTCCCTTCACATACATGTATTTATATGAATAAATTATTTCCATGCTTATATCTGTAAATACAAAAAAGAGGAATAAAATCTACCTTGAACCAAAAACGAAAAAGAGAAAAAAAACACAGAACCCACCAGTTCCACAGAGGAAAACCGTATCAGGGCACTTGCTCCAGTTGTAAACAATTCTGAAGTTGGCCAGTGGTGGGGAATCGTCTCCCATTCAGCCAGCAGCCCCCACGCAACAAGCGTCCTCATTGCAAAGCTGGGGCACCGTGCCGAGGCATCTGTGAGTAAACGTGAGCTGAGCCCCAGGCCAGTTGCTGCTGAACTATTCCCACCCGTCCCAGGTAAAACACCTGAATATATACAAGGACTTGAAAGCCTAGAGGAAGGGCCATAGAGCCACACGAGTGACAGCATGCCGGCCGACTTGGTGCCTGCAGGCCAGCCAGGATGGTCCTGGCCCTGGGTGCTCTTCTGGAAGATTTCCATTTCCCTGACTGAGATACCCGTCCTGTCCCTGCCCCCACTGCTTTTTTCCTTCCTCACCTCTGCCCAGGGAGAAATTCCAGCAGCAGGTATGGGTGACACATCCTCTTCTTTAGCAGGTGGCAGCCTGGCAACTGCTGCAGAAAGTCCAGCAGAGCCCCACTCACACTGGGCCACCCACAAAGCCGTGGCCTCTCACTCCCTCCCACCAGCCCAGCCCCGAGACTGCTGACAGGGCAGAGAAAATGGCGTCAGGCACGGCTGCAGGGGCTCTTGCTGCCTGGAGTGGTATTTATATTGATCTCAACCCAGGCACACCTGGGGAGGGCTGGCCCGCACGGTAAGGCTGCCCAGGTCAGCCAATCATCACCCCTCAGGGGCTCACAGTTGCAGAAAATGGAACTTGCTGAACCGGCCAGGTCCAAGGAACAGGTGTGGGCTCCTGAGAGTCAGGATAGACAAGGGGCTGCAGCTTTGGCTTGTTTTCTAATCATTTTATCTGGCCCATGAGTGGGAGACAACTTCAAGAAAACCCTCTCCTTATGAGAGGAACCCAGGAGTCAGGGAGAGGAGGGGTGGGTGGTGGTTGGAGACAGAGGCCTGGTGCCCCGGGTGCAGTGGAAGTCTCTGGAAGACCAGGTGGAGGGAGGCCGCACAGAGTGACGCCCAGGGTCACAGACCTGTCGCAGCTGCTGTTTGTTAGTTCAAGTCCTGCTCTGAGGTGCTCTGTGCCAGCTCTGAGCGACAGGTGAGCTGGGGGTGCTCTGCAATGAGGGCTATGTGCACGGTTCCTGTGTGCCCAGCCCTGCCATGGTACCTGCAAGGGTAGCTCTGTATCCTGGGAAGGGCCTGACCACGAGAGCCCCGTGGGCTGGGGTGGGGGTGGGGTACCTGCCCAGGTGAGCTCCATATTCTGGGATTGGTCTGACCATGAGAGCCCCATGGGCTGCTGGGGACCTGGTAAAGGATGTCAGGACAGTCAGTGAAGCCACCGAGGATATACCTCCAGTTGCTCCTAATTCCTACACCCTGCTGGTCATTCTACCAACCACCAGGACATGGTATTCTGTATTAGTCTTCAATGATGCCTTCTTTTGTATTCCATTAGTCCCAGAGTCACAAGAAATTTTGGCTTGTGAGTGGCAGGACTCAACATACAACTAAAACAATACTTCCGGGCCGTCTTGCCCCAAGGGTGCAAAAATTCCCACACCATCTTTGGGGAAAGCTTAGCTAAAGACCTAAAAGTTCTACCTCTGGAAAAGGAAACCCTCCTTCAGTACGCAGACGACATTCTGATCGCCAGCCCTACTAAGGAGGCCTCTGAACTACCAAGCCAATAAAGGATAGAAGTTGTCCAAGAAAAAGCTCAAATATCACAGACTGCGGTGACCTGCCTGGGCTTCATTCTCACAGAAGGTCGGAGAAGCCCATCCCAGGAAAGGGAAGAAACCATTTGCAGCCTTACCCCTTTCTAAAACTAGAAGACAGCTTAGGGGTTCCTGGGGAGGCCAGGGTTTGCTGCTTCTGGATCCCTAACTACAGTCTACTAGCTGGGCCTCTATATGAAACACTGAAAGGAAAAGATGATGATCCTTTTGAATAGAATCCAGAAGTGGCCTTTCAAGAATGGAAAGAGCAGTCAATTCAGACCCTTGCCCTGGAACTCCCTAATTTAGCTAAACCCTTTGACCTTTACATTCCCGGTGAAAGGTGAATCGCCATTGGAGAATTAGTGCAAAAACTGGGACCACTTGAAATGGAACAATGCAAGAATGCCATCCAGGTAGGATAAACTACGGTCACCAAGGGGCTTGGCCCACTGCCGCATCTGGCCAAGATACTGGCGGTATCTAAAAACCTGGAAATCAGCAGCCCAAAAGGCCACCTCCTTCCTAAGGGAAAAGGACCCCACGTGGTGATCCTAACCACCAACGATGCCCTGAAGTTGCAGGGTTCGCTCCGTGGGCACACCGACCTCGAGTGAGGAGGCCCTCCAACTCCAACATCCAGAGAGATAACCGGGGGCAACAGGGCACCATGACGACTCGTGTGAACATCACTTGACCTGGAGTTTCTCTCATAAAACAATAAGAGTGTGTCCCAAAAGAGTAGACTACTGCTTGCAGGACTTACTGCACCCAGAGGGGAGCTAATAATCTTGGCGGGGGAACCGTATATCACACTGTCACCATAGAAAAGCCTACAGACACCGTGATGATGGTGGCCAATAAGACCGGCTGGACTCCTGTTTACTTCAAAAGGCTGTTGACTCAGTGGTCATCATGGTCCTTGATCACCACTGACCCTGGACTGTCTGGGAGTTGAGCGGGCAGGGCTCTGACACCTGGTGCTGTTTGTACGTTAATTCAGGGGCCTAATTGAAGAAAGCGCAGACTACTGGTCAGAGCATCTAGGCTGGCAGAAACGGTCAGCCTAAGGTGGCCGAACAAATGTGGGGCGGGGTGAAACCGGCCCCCACAGCGTCTCTGCACATCTCTTTCCTGGACCCTTAAAGGTCATTAGAATCTATAACACTTCCAATGCTGGTGCTCAGGTGGACGAGCAGGGAGGCAGGGGGCCTGGGGACAATCAACGTCACCTGGAGGCTGCTGGGGAGAAGCTCTGACCCTCGCCCCCGGGTATTAGGGCTCCCAACTCAGCACTCAGCAGTTACAGAAGAAGTGTCTGCACCCTCAGCACTCCAAGAATGAGGAACGGGACAAAAGGCAGAGGAGGGGTTTGTCCCCAGCAAAGCCCATTAAAAATCCCTGGGAGATAAAAATAGAATCTGGGCAATAAAGTCAAGTCTAACCTTTTTTATCCTTTGTGCTTTGTCTAATTTCACGTGCTCCTAGGGTCCCGCATGCAGAGGTTCCACACCCGGCACTTCAGACCAGATTTCCTAGTGCAGAATGGCTGGGTCGACACCTCAGCTCCTGGGGCCCAGTGCAGACTCCGCGATATAGAGCCTGAGCTGCAGCCAACCTGGCCCTCGAGAGCTCCGCCCCCTCCCTCCCACTGACTCTGACAGGATCTCTACACAGCAGCCCAGCCCACAGCCCACGGGGTAGTGCATGCTCTCACCTCTCCATTCTCTGATCAAAATATAAAGTTTCCTTTGCTTGTGAACCAAACTCAGTCTCGATCTGTTGGCCCCAATGACACTGGGCAGGGGGACACTTGTTGGGGTCCACTCTGGAGGATCAGTAACAGAAATTGAGACTATTGTAACCTCAATGAACAGATGTGTGAGCCAAACTGTAGTTAACATAGAACAGTGTATAAGGCTCGGGTAAAATAAGATGTTTCTAACACTTCCATTTGATATTTCCATCACTTTATTATAAGCAAGTTCAGTGAAAAGGTTTGTCTTATTTGTCAGGTCAATATTAGAGAAACAAAGTGATTTCTTTCCAAGGATGTACATCTAATAATCTTGGTTAAAGCTTCAATCTTGTTTTAAATGCTTTTCCATTGAAAATGATACCTCTCTTTCAGCTCCCCCATTTCTGAGAAGTATAAAATCTTATAATTTATTATTACCAAAGGGGAAAGGTGGGAGGAGGGATAAATTAACAGTTTGGGATTAACACATACACACTGCTATGTATAAAATAGATCATCAACAAGGAACTACTGTATAGCACAGGGAACTACACTCAACATTTTGCAATAACCTATAAGGGGAAATAATCTGAAAAAGAATAGATATTTTTATTGACATCATCTATCAATGACAGTTAAAGTGTAACCTAAGGGAAGCTGGTGGTGAGTGCTTCTGACCCTGAAGACTTCAATCATCTAAAGTTTGGACTCTGCCTACTTCCCAAGGCCCTTAATGAACATATGTGTAGCCGTAGCTTAAAAAATTCCCCAGTTTGGGTTTCGGGGAGACACTGATTTTGAAAAAGCCCTGGTGTTCTCCTTACATGAATGGGACTCTTCCTACTGCTAAAACATGTCTGTCACACCCAGAGGATGGTATACCGTCTGATCGGGAAGAGTTTGGAAAAGGCATCTCATCTTCTCATCTCCTGGTGCTCGGGTTCACCCCTCCAGCGTCTTTACTAACAGTCTCCCCACTTGGAGATGTCAGCACTGTCAACATCCTGTTGCGTACAGTTTGGAATTTGTCCAGAGGATGAAGCGGAAGGATGAGGAACAATGAGAGACAAGTCCTAGGTGTTCAGACAGGCACATGTCACTCTAATTTCCAATCAGGAAGACGAATTGACCAAAGGCTAGGGTTGCCCATGGAAACAGTATAGGGCTTGAGGAAATCCCGCTGCTTTGTGGCCAGTTCCCATAAACACAAGTTGAACAATGGAACTCAGGGGCAGTAAAATTCACAAAACTGCAGAGTTGAAAATATCCATCACTGAAAAATGTCTTGAGGAAAGTCAGAGAAAAGGACTTGTAAGCAAGGGAGAATGGCAGGAAAGGGATTTGAGGAGGTAGAAAGGACTCGCCATTAAGCACAAGAAAAGGAGCTGAACATTGCCAACATTGCAGTTGGCCAAAAAGGGTGTATGCGTTTTTTTCTGTATATATTCAAGAAAAGGGCATACACTTTTTTAGCCAACCAAACAGGTGGGCACTGGAAGTCAATACTACAAAAGATATCACTTCGCATCAGTCAGAAGAGCCATCCTCATAAAGCGTAAACAACAGAAATGCAGGACAGGGCAAGGAGAAGAGGGAGCCCTGTGAGACTTATAGTGGAAATGTATATTGCCAACGGCCATTCTGGAGAAGTGTATTGTGTTTACTAAAGCATCTAAAAAATGAGCTACAGAGCATAGGGCACTTGCACTCATGGGCGTATATCTTGAGAAAAACAAAAATCGAGAGGACACAGGCACCCCAATGTTTACCCCCTCTCTGTTTAAAAGATCCTCAACTAGGATATAACTTAAATGTCTCTGGAGGGAAAAAATGGGTAGAGATGTGGTACTTAGGTAGAGTGGAATATTATTCAGCCTGGAAATCAATGAAATATGGCCAGTTGTAACAACTCCGGAGGAGTTATGTATGATCTTTCTAAGTGACAGAATTCAAAAAGAAAAAGACACATATCATAAGATATCACTTAAAGGTGGAATCTAAAATGGCTACACATGAAATAAATTACAAAACAAAAACATAGTCAAATATGTAGAAAACACGCATAAGGCTGCTAAACGGGAAAGGTGGGGAGGGGTGAGGCATCACCCAGGAGGTTGAAATTAGCAAAGATACCATTCCAAATACCAAACTGATAATCAACAAGGCCTACACGGTAGCTAAAAGAACTGCACTCAGCACACTCAAGTCACCGGAAAAGAATATATACGACTGGTAAGAATCTGAAAAAGAATTTACTGATGTCTCTCTGTACGTGAATCAAGTGGATGTACAGCAGCAAGAAACAGAGCTTTGAAAATCAGCTGTAACCAATATAGTAATAAATTGAAAAAAATAAACGACAGAGAGACAGAGAAAACCTCTTACAACTTTTCCTCAGGGCCGGTGATGCAACATGGATTGAACACATCTAGACCCACAGCAGGATGAGACATAAGGCTGGAAACTGTTTGCGCTAAGAGAAATGTGAGGTTGGGTGAGGAAATGCACACCCTTTAAAGTAATACTACCTGGTACCCATTCAATGGGTCCCAAATATGCAGGTTCAAGGGATCTTCCTACAGCTAAAACATGCATGGAAAACCCAGAGGACTGTACACCATGTGATCAGGAGATGTGTCTAAAATGCAGCTCATTTATCCTCTCCTGGTGCTCCTGTTCACCATTCCAGCCACGTTACTTAGAATCTCCCCACTTGGAGAATCAGCACATTTCAACTTCTGTTTCACACATTTTGCAAATTGTGAGGAGGATGAACGGGGAACCAATGAGAGAATAGTTGTAGGGGTTTGGACGGGCACATATCACTCTAATTTCCCATTAAGAATAAGAATTGAAAAAAGGCTCAGCCCGCCTCGCCCGAGCCAAAATAGGGCCTGAAGCAATCCTGCGGGTTTGAGGCCAGCTCACAAAAGAGCAACTTAAAAAATGGAGCTCAGGGTCACTGCAATTCACAAACCTGCAGAGTTATAAATGAAAACTAACGTCCAAAAATATGTTGAGGTAAGGCAAAGAAGAGGATCTGAATGCAAGACAGAATTGCAAGAAACAGATTTCAAGAGATAGATTGGACTCGTCTTTAAAGCACATGAAAAGCGGCAGAATTTCGACAATGATGCAGTTGGCCCAAAAGGGCATATGCGTTTTTTCCTGATTATATCCAGGAAAAAACGCATACGCACTTTATGGGCAACGAAGCAAGCAAGCAATGCAAATGTGCACAACAAAGAAGTCTCATTTCCCACTGGTCAAAAGGGCCATCCTAAAAAATTGTAAAAACCAGAAATGCAGGACAGGCCATGGAGAACAGGGAGCCTTTATACGCTGATGGGCAGTGTGTGAACTGCCGAGAGCCACTCTGGAGAAGTGTATGGTGGTTCCTAAATCATCTAAAAAACAGAGCTACAGAGCATAGGACACTTCCAATCATGGGAGTATATCTAGGGAAATCTAAAAATTAACAAGACACAAGCACACCACAGTTTAGGGCTACTCTGTTTACAAGAACCTCAACTTCAGTATACCTTAAATATCCCAGGAAAGAGAACAATGGATAAAGAAGATGTGGTACTTATGTACAATGGAATATCTCTTCACCATGAAATCAATGTAATAAGGCTAGTAGAAGGATAAAGAGTGGATTTAGGTCCGATAATACTACTTGAAATAAGTCAAACAGAAAAAGAAACATATCATAAGATATCACTTATAGAGGGAGGGTAAATATGGCTGCACAAGAAATGAATTACAGAACAGAACAGTGTCTCACATTTAGAAAACACACTTATTTCAGCTTAAGGGGAAAGGAGAGGTGGGGTGATGCATAAAACCAGAGTTTGAAATTAGCACAGATACCGTTCAATAAACCAAATAGATATTAGACAAGATCTACACCTTGCTCAATGAACTGGCCTCAACACACCCTATACACCGCAGAGAAATATATCTGAGTAATAAGAATCTTAAAACCCATGTATTGATATATCTCCATAAGGGAATCAAGTGTGTGCAGAGTGGCACAAACACAGCAGTGAAAATGAGCTAAACCCCATTATAGAAATAAATTTTAAAAACAAAACGCAGAAACAATGAAAGAGAGAAAAATTCTTACAAAATTCGCTCAGGGGCTGTGATGCAACCTGGATTGACCACATATAAACCCACAGCTGGATAAGACATAAGGCTGGACACTTGGGGCTGAGAGGATTGATGAGCTTTGGTGAGCAACTGCCAAAAGTTTAATGCAATACTTCATGCTACTCATTCCAAGGGTCCCAACACTCCAGGTTGAAGGGAATCTTCCTACAGCTAAACCATGCTTGGGAAACCCAGCGACTGGTATACCATATGATCGGGAAAGGTTTCTAAAACGCACCTCATTTTTCCTCTCCTGGGGCTCCGGATCGACATTCCAGCCGCTTTACCAAAAATATCCCCACATGGAGAGTCAATGCCTTTAAGTTCTGGTATCGCACAGTCTGCAGTTAGTGCGGAGGATGAATGGGAATAGGGGGAACCAGTGAGAAACTAGCTGTAGCGGTTTCAATGGGCACATGTCACTCTAAATTCACATCAGTAAGAAGAATAAACCAAAGGCACAGCAAGGTGCCCCAGAAGAAGAATAGGGCCTGAAGGAATCCTGTGGTTATGAGGCAAGATCACAAAAATAAGAGCTGAAAAATGGAGCTAAGGGCCACTGCAATTCAAAAACCTGCAGAGTTATAAAGGCCAACTATTTTCAAAAAATATATTGAGGTAAGGCTATGAAGAGGCACTGAAAGCAAGGCAGAATTGCAGGAAAACGATTTCAGGAGGTAGACTGGAATTGCATTGAAAGCATAGGAAAAGAGGCAGAACGTCCACAATGATGCACTTGGCCAAAAAGGGCGTATGCGTTTTTTCCTGAATATATTCAGGAAAAAACGCATACGCCCTTTTTGGCCAACCAAGCAAGCTTGCAAAGGAAATCTGCACTACAATGAAGTCTCACTTCTCCCCGGTCAAAAGGGCCATCTGAAAAAAGTGTAAAATCCAGAAAGGCAGGACAGGCCATGGAGAACTGGGAGCCTTGTTATGCTGATGGGCGGGATGTGTATGGTGTTTCCTGAAACATCTAAAAAACAAAGCAACAGAGCCTAGGGCACTTCCACTTATGGTCCTATAGCTTAGGGAAATTAAAATCAAAAAGACACAGCCACCCCAAAATTTGGGACGCCTCTGTTTACAAGAACCTCGTTAACCGTACAAGTTCAATATCACAGAAAGTGAAAAATGGATAAAGAACTTGTGGTACTTACGTACAATGCAGTATCACTCAGCAATGAAATCTATGTCATCAGGCCCTTAGCAGCACAATGAGTGGATTCAGGTATGATGATTCTAACTGAAATAAGACACACAGAAAAAGAAACATCATAAGATATCAGTAATACACGGAATGTAAACTTGGCTACACAGGAACTGAATTACAGAACAGAACAGGGTCTCAAATTTAGAAAACCAACTTATGCTTGCTTAAGGGGAAAGGTGAGTTGGGGTGCTGCATAAAACCAGAGATTGAAATGAGCACAGATAAAGTTCCTTAAGCCAAATATGGAATAGACAAGAGCTACTCCTTGCTCAACGAAATGGACTCAACACCGCATATTAAATGCCTAAGAATGTACCTGACTAGTAAGTATCTTAAAACCTATGGATTGCTATGTCTCCAAAAGAGAATCAAGCATGTGTACAGGGGCATAAACGCAGCAGTGATAGGATTGGAGAGGTTCGGTGAGCAAATGAAGACCCTTTGAAGTCATATTGCATGGTACCCATTCCACGGGTTTCAACTACCCAGGTTTAAGGTATTCTTCCTTCAGCTAAAACATGCATGTGGAACCTAGAGTATGATCAACCATGTGATCGGGAGACGTGTTCAAATATGTCTCAGTTTTCGTACCCTGGTACTCGGGTGCAACATTCCAGACGCTTTACTAACACTCTCCCGACTTGGAGAGTCAGTCCCTTTAACCTCCTGTTTGGCCCAGTTTGCAATTTCTGCGGAAGATGAACAGGAATAGCGAGAACCAATGAGAGACTAGCTGGAGGTGTCTGGACGGGCAAATTTAACTCTCATTTCCCACCAGGAAGAGGAATTAACCAAAGGCTCAGCGTGCCGTGCCGGAACCAGATTAGGGCCTGAAGCCATCCTGCGGTGTTGCGGCCAGCTCAAAAGAAAGCGAGTTGAAGAAAGGAGCTCAGGGGCACTGTAATTCACAAACCTGCAGAGTTATAAATGACAGCTATCGTCCAAAAATATACTGAAGTAAGGCTGCCAAGAGGACTTGAAAGCGGGGCAGAATTGCAGGAAACCGATTTCAGGAGGTAGACTGGAATTGCATTGAAAGCATAGGAAAAGAGGCAGAACGTCCACAATGATGCACTTGGCCAAAAAGGGCGTATGCGTTTTTTCCTGAATATATTCAGGAAAAAACGCATACGCCCTTTTTGGCCAACCAAGCAAGCTTGCAAAGGAAATCTGCACTACAATGAAGTCTC
Source organism: Pseudorca crassidens (assembly GCF_039906515.1). Lineage (NCBI taxonomy): Eukaryota > Metazoa > Chordata > Mammalia > Artiodactyla > Delphinidae > Pseudorca > Pseudorca crassidens. Next base: position 109,380,231 of record NC_090303.1, on the reverse strand, counting down.
ACTTCCCCCCGGTCAAAAGGGCCATCTGAAAAAAGTGTAAAATCCAGAAAGGCAGGACAGGCCATGGAGAACTGGGAGCCTTGTTATGCTGATGGGCGGGATGTAAATTGCCAACAGACACTCGGGAGAAGTGTATGGTGTTTCCTGAAACATGTAAAAAACAAAGCAACAGAGCCTAGGGCACTTCCACTTATGGTCCTATAGCTTAGGGAAATTAAAATCAAAAAGACACAGCCACCCCAAAGTTTGGGACGCCTCTGTTTACAAGAACCTCGTTTACAGTACAAGTTCAACATCGCAGAAAGTGAAAAATGGATAAAGAAGTTGTGGTATTTACTTACAAAGCAATATCACTCAGCAATGAAATCTATGTCATCAGGCCCTTAGCAGCACAATGAGTGGATTCAGGTATGATGATTCTAACTGAAATAAGTCACACAGAAAAAGAAACATCATAAGATATCAGTAATACACGGAATGTAAACTTGGCTACACAGGAACTGAATTACAGAACAGAACAGGGTCTCAAATTTAGAAAACCAACTTATGCTTGCTTAAGGGGAAAGGTGAGTTGGGGTGCTGCATAAAACCAGAGATTGAAATGAACACAGATAAAGTTCCTTAAGCCAAATATGGAATAGACAAGAGCTACTCCTTGCTCAACGAAATGGACTCAACACCCCATATTAAGCGCCTAAGAATGTACCTGACTAGTAAGTATCTTAAAACTTATGGATTGCTATATCTCCAAAAGAGAATCAAGCGTGTGTCCAGGGGCATAAAAGCAGCAGTGATAGGATTGGAGAGGTTCGGTGAGCAAACAAAGACCCTTTGAAGTCATATTGCATGGTACCCATTCCACGGGTTTCAACTACCCAGGTTTAAGGTATTCTTCCTTCAGCTAAAACATGCATGTGGAACCTAGAGTATGATCAACCATGTGATCGGGAGACGTGTTCAAATATGTCTCAGTTTTCGTACCCTGGTACTCAGGTGCAACATTCCAGACGCTTTACTAACACCCTCCCGACTTGGAGAGTCAGTCCCTTTAACCTCCTGTTTGGCCCAGTTTGCAATTTCTGCGGAAGATGAACAGGAATAGCGAGAACCAATGAGAGACTAGCTGGAGGTGTCTGGACGGGCAAATTTAACTCTCATTTCCCACGAGGAAGAGGAATTAACCAAAGGCTCAGCGTGCCGTGCCGGAACCAGATTAGGGCCTGAAGCCATCCTGCGGTGTTGCGGCCAGCTCAAAAGAAAGCGAGTTGAAGAAAGGAGCTCAGGGGCACTGTAATTCACAAACCTGCAGAGTTATAAATGACAGCTATCGTCCAAAAATATACTGAAGTAAGGCTGCCAAGAGGACTTGAAAGCGGGGCAGAATTGCAGGAAACCGATTTCAGGAGGTAGACTGGAATTGCATTGAAAGCATAGGAAAAGAGGCAGAACGTCCACAATGATGCACTTGGCCAAAAAGGGCGTATGCGTTTTTTCCTGAATATATTCAGGAAAAAACGCATACGCCCTTTTTGGCCAACCAAGCAAGCTTGCAAAGGAAATCTGCACTACAATGAAGTCTCACTTCCCCCCGGTCAAAAGGGCCATCTGAAAAAAGTGTAAAATCCAGAAAGGCAGGACAGGCCATGGAGAACTGGGAGCCTTGTTATGCTGATGGGCGGGATGTAAACTGCAAACAGACACTCGGGAGAAGTGTATGGTGTTTCCTGAAACATCTAAAAAACAAAGCAACAGAGCCTAGGGCACATCCACTTATGGTCCTATAGCTTAGGGAAATTAAAATCAAAAAGACACAGCCACCCCAAAGTTTGGGACGCCTCTGTTTACAAGAACCTCGTTTACCGTACAAGATCAATATCACAGAAAGTGAAAAATGGATAAAGAACTTGTGGAACTTACGTACAATGCAGTATCACTCAACAATGAAATCTATGTCATCAGGCCCGTAGCAGCATAATGAGTGGATTCAGGTACGATGATTCTAACTGAAATAAGTCACACAGAAAAAGAAACATCATAAGATATCACTAATACACGGAATGTAAACTTGGCTACACAGGAACTGAATTCCAAAACAGAACAGGGTCTCAAAATTAGAAAACCAACTTATGCTTGCTTAAGGGGAAAGGTGAGTTGGGGTGCTGCATAAAACCAGACATTGAAATGAGCACAGATAAAGTTCCTTAAGCCAAATATGGAATAGACAAGAGCTACTCCTTGCTCAACGAAATGGACTCAACACCGCATATTAAATGCCTAAGAATGTACCTGACTAGTAAGTATATTAAAACCTATGGATTGCTATGTCTCCAAAAGAGAATCAAGCATGTGTACAGGGGCATAAACGCAGCAGTGATAGGATTGGAGAGGTTCAGTGAGCAAATGAAGACCCTTTGAAGTCATACTGCATGGTACCCATTCCACGGGTCTCAACTCTCCAGGTTTAAGGTATTCTTCCTTCAGCTAAAACATGCATGTGGAACCCAGAGTATGACCAACCGTGTGAACAGGAGACATGTTCAAATATGTCTCAGTTTTCCTCCCCTGGTACTCGGGTGCAACATTCCAGACGCTTTACTAACACTCTCCCCACTTGGAGAGTCAGCACCTTTAAGCTCCTGTTTGGCCCAGTTTGCAATTTCTGCGGAAGATGAACAGGAATAGCGAGAACCAATGAGAGACTAGCTGGAGGTGTCTGGACGGGCAAATTTAACTCTCATTTCCCACCAGGAAGAGGAAATAACCAAAGGCTCAGCATGCCGTGCCGGAACCAGATTAGGGCCTGAAGCCATCCTGCGGTGTTGCGGCCAGCTCAAAAGAAAGCGAGTTGAAGAAAGGAGCTCAGGGGCACTGTAATTCACAAACCTGCAGACTTATAAATGACAGCTATCGTCCAAAAATATACTGAAGTAAGGCTGCCAAGAGGACTTGAAAGCGGGGCAGAATTGCAGGAAACCAATTTCAGGAGGTAGACTGGAATTGCATTGAAAGCATAGGAAAAGAGGCAGAACGTCCACAATGATGCACTTGGCCAAAAAGGGCGTATGCGTTTTTTCCTGAATATATTCAGGAAAAAACGCATACGCCCTTTTTGGCCAACCAAGCAAGCTTGCAAAGGAAATCTGCACTACAATGAAGTCTCACTTCCCCCCGATCAAAAGGGCCATCTGAAAAAAGTAAAAAATCCAGAAAGGCAGGACAGGCCATGGAGAACTGGGAGCCTTGTTATGCTGATGGGCGGGATGTAAATTGCCAACAGACACTCGGGAGAAGTGTATGGTGTTTCCTGAAACATCTAAAAAACAAAGCAACAGAGCCTACGGCACTTCCACTTATGGTCCTATAGCTTAGGGAAATTAAAATCAAAAATACACAGCCACCCCAAAGTTTGGAACGCCTCTGTTTACAAGAACCTCGTTTACAGTACAAGTTCAACATCGCAGAAAGTGAAAAATGGATAAAGAAGTTGTGGTATTTACTTACAAAGCAATACCACTCAGCAATGAAATCTATGTCATCAGGCCCTTAGCAGCACAATGAGTGGATTCAGGTATGATGATTCTAACTGAAATAAGTCACACAGAAAAAGAAACATCATAAGATATCAGTAATACACGGAATGTAAACTTGGCTACACAGGAACTGAATTACAGAACAGAACAGGGTCTCAAATTTAGAAAACCAACTTATGCTTGCTTAAGGGTAAAGGTGAGTTGGGGTGCTGCATAAAACCAGAGATTGAAATGAGCACAGATAAAGTTCCTTAAGCGAAATATGGAATAGACAAGAGCTATTCCTTGCTCAACGAAATGGACTCAACACCGCATATTAAATGCCTAAGAATGTACCTGACTAGTAAGTATCTTAAAACCTATGGATTGCTATGTCTCCGAAAGAGAATCAAGCATGTGTACAGGGGCATAAACGCAGCAGTGATAGGATTGGAGAGGTTCGGTGAGCAAATGAAGACCCTTTGAAGTCATATTGCATGGTACCCATTCCACGGGTTTCAACTACCCAGGTTTAAGGTATTCTTCCTTCAGCTAAAACATGCATGTGGAACCTAGAGTATGATCAACCATGTGATCGGGAGACGTGTTCAAATATGTCTCAGTTTTCGTACGCTGGTACTCGGGTGCAACATTCCAGACGCTTTACTAACACTCTCCCGACTTGGAGAGTCAGTCCCTTTAACCTCCTGTTTGGCCCAGTTTGCAATTTCTGCGGAAGATGAACAGGAATAGCGAGAACCAATGAGAGACTAGCTGGAGGTGTCTGGACGGGCAAATTTAACTCTCATTTCCCACCAGGAAGAGGAATTAACCAAAGGCTCAGCGTGCCGTGCCGGATCCAGATTAGGGCCTGAAGCCATCCTGCGGTGTTGCGGCCAGCTCAAAAGAAAGCGAGTTGAAGAAAGGAGCTCAGGGGCACTGTAATTCACAAACCTGCAGAGTTATAAATGACAGCTATCGTCCAAAAATATACTGAAGTAAGGCTGCCAAGAGGACTTGAAAGCGGGGCAGAATTGCAGGAAACCGATTTCAGGAGGTAGACTGGAATTGCATTGAAAGCATAGGAAAAGAGGCAGAACGTCCACAATGATGCACTTGGCCAAAAAGGGCGTATGCGTATTTTCCTGAATATATTCAGGAAAAAACGCATACGCCCTTTTTGGCCAACCAAGCAAACTTGCAAAGGAAATCTGCACTACAATGAAGTCTCACTTCAACCCGGTCAAAAGGGCCATCTGAAAAAAGTGTAAAATCCAGAAAGGCAGGACAGGCCATGGAGAACTGGGAGCCTTGTTATGCTGATGGGCGGGGTGTAATTTGCCAACAGACACTCGGGAGAAGTGTATGGTGTTTCCTGAAACATCTAAAAAACAAAGCAACAGAGCCTAGGGCACTTCCACTTATGGTCCTATAGCTTAGGGAAATTAAAATCAAAAAGACACAGCCACCCCAAAGTTTGGGACGGCTCTGTTTACAAGAACCTCGTTTACGGTACAAGTTCAATATCGCACAAAGTGAAAAATGGATAAAGAAATTGTGGTACTTACGTACAATGCAATATCACTCAGCAATGAAATGTATGTCATCAGGCCCGTAGCAGCATAATGAGTGGATTCAGGTATGATGATTCTAACTGAAATAAGTCACACAGAAAAAGAAACATCATAAGATATCAGTAATACACGGAATGTAAACTTGGCTACACAGGAACTGAATTACAGAACAGAACAGGGTCTCAAATTTAGAAAACCAACTTATGCTTGCTTAAGGGGAAAGGTGAGTTGGTGTGCTGCATAAAACCAGAGATTGAAATGAGCACAGATAAAGTTCCTTAAGTCAAATATGGAATAGACAAGAGCTACTTCTTGCTCAACGAAATGGACTCAACACCCCATATTAAATGCCTAAGAATGTACCTGACTAGTAAGTATCTTAAAACCTATGGATTGCTATGTCTCCGAAAGGGAATCAAGCCTGTGTACAGGGGCATAAACGCAGCAGTGATAGGATTGGAGAGGTTCGGTAAGCAAATGAAGACACCTTGAAGTCATATTGCATGGTACCCATTCCACGGGTCTCAACTCTCCAGGTTTCAGGGATTCTTCCTTCAGCTAAAACATGCATGTGGAACCCAGAGTATGATCAACCATGTGATCGGGAGACTTGTTCCAAAATGTCTCAGTTCTCGTCCCCTGGTACTCGGGTGCAACATTCCAGACGCTTTACTAACACTCTCCCGACTTGGAGAGTCAGTGCCTTTAACCTCCTGTTTGGCCCAGTTTGCAATTTCTGCGGAAGATGAACAGGAATAGGGAGAACCAATGAGAGACTAGCTGGAGGTGTCTGGACGGGCAAATTTAACTCTCATTTCCCACCAGGAAGAGGAATTAACCAAAGGCTCAGCATGTCGTGCCGGGACCAGATTAGGGCCTGAAGCCATCCTGCGGTGTTGTGGCCAGCTCACAAGAAAGCGAGTTGAAGAAAGGAGCTCAGGGGCACTGTAATTCACAAACCTGCAGACTTATAAATGACAGCTATCGTCCAAAAATATACTGAAGTAAGGTTGCCAAGAGGACTTGAAAGCGGGGAAGAATTGCAGGAAACCAATTTCAGGAGGTAGACTGGAATTGCATTGAAAGCATAGGAAAACAGGGAGAACGACCACAATGATGCACTTCGCCAAAAAGGGCGTATGCGTTTTTTCCTGACATACGCCCTTTTTGGCCAACCAAGCAAGCTTGCAAAGGAAATTTGCACTACAATGAAGTCTCACTTCCCCCCGGTCAAAAGGGCCATCTGAGAAAAGTGTAAAATCCAGAAAGGCAGGACAGGCCATGGAGAACTTGGAGCCTTGTTATGCTGATGGGCGGGATGTAAATTGCCAACAGCCACTCGGGAGAAGTTTATGGTGTTTCCTGAAACATCTAAAAAACAAAGCAACAGAGCCTAGGGCACTTCCACTTATGGTCCTATAGCTTAGGGAAATTAAAATCAAAAAGACACAGCCACCCCACAGTTTGGGACAGCTCTGTTTACAAGAACCTCGTTTACGGTACAAGTTCAATATCGCAGAAAGTGAAAAATGGATAAAGAAGTTGTGGTACTTATGTACAATGCAAAATCACTCAGCCATGAAATCTATGTCATCAGGCCCGTAGCAGCATAATGAGTGGATTCAGGTATGATGATTCTAACTGAAATATGTCACACAGAAAAAGAAACATCATAAGATATCACTAATACACGGAATGTGAACTTGGCTACACATGAACTGAATTACAAAACAGAACAGGGTCTCAAGTTTAGAAAACCAACTTATGCTTCCTTAAGGGGGAAAGTGAGTTGGGGTGCTGCATAAAACCAGAGTTTGAAATTAGCACAGATACCATTCAATAAGCCAAATATGTAATAGACAAGACCTACCCCTTGCTCAACAAAATGGACTCAACAATGAGGTATCACCTCACACCTGATAGAATGGGCATCATGAGAAAATCTACAAACAAAAATGCTGGAAAGGGTGTGGAGAAAAGGAACCCTCTTCCACTATTGTTGGGAATATAAATTGATACAGTCACTACGGAGAACAATATGGAGTTTCTTAAGAAACTAACAATAGAATTACCATATGATACAGCAATCCCAGTACTGGACATATACCCAGACAAAACCATAAATCAAAACGAGACATTCACCGCAATGTTCATTGCATCACTATTTACAATATCGAGGTAATGGAAGCAACCTAAATGCCCACAGACAGACGAATGCATAAAGCTGTGGTACATATATAAAATGGAATATTACTAAGCCATGAAAAGGAATGAAATTGGGTCATTTGTAGAGACGTCGATGGATCTAGAGACTGTCATACAGAGTGAAGTAAGTCAGAAAGAGAAAAACAAATCTTGTATATTCATGCATATATGTGGAACCTAGAAAAACTGTACAGATTAACCATTTTGCAAGGCATAAATAGAGCAACAGATGTAGACAACAAATGTATGGACAACAAGGGGGGAAAGCTGTTGGGGGGGTGGTGGTGGGAGGAGTTGAGAGACTGGGATTGGCATGTATACATTTATATGTATAAAATAGATAACCAATAAGAACCTGCTGTATAAAAATATAAAATAAAATTCAAAATTAAAAAGAAATAAAATTTAAAAAATAAAACAGAAAAAACAATTATTCCCTTCACATACATGTATTTATATGAATAAATTATTTCCATGCTTATATCTGTAAATACAAAAAAGAGGAATAAAATCTACCTTGAACCAAAAACGAAAAAGAGAAAAAAAACACAGAACCCACCAGTTCCACAGAGGAAAACCGTATCAGGGCACTTGCTCCAGTTGTAAACAATTCTGAAGTTGGCCAGTGGTGGGGAATCGTCTCCCATTCAGCCAGCAGCCCCCACGCAACAAGCGTCCTCATTGCAAAGCTGGGGCACCGTGCCGAGGCATCTGTGAGTAAACGTGAGCTGAGCCCCAGGCCAGTTGCTGCTGAACTATTCCCACCCGTCCCAGGTAAAACACCTGAATATATACAAGGACTTGAAAGCCTAGAGGAAGGGCCATAGAGCCACACGAGTGACAGCATGCCGGCCGACTTGGTGCCTGCAGGCCAGCCAGGATGGTCCTGGCCCTGGGTGCTCTTCTGGAAGATTTCCATTTCCCTGACTGAGATACCCGTCCTGTCCCTGCCCCCACTGCTTTTTTCCTTCCTCACCTCTGCCCAGGGAGAAATTCCAGCAGCAGGTATGGGTGACACATCCTCTTCTTTAGCAGGTGGCAGCCTGGCAACTGCTGCAGAAAGTCCAGCAGAGCCCCACTCACACTGGGCCACCCACAAAGCCGTGGCCTCTCACTCCCTCCCACCAGCCCAGCCCCGAGACTGCTGACAGGGCAGAGAAAATGGCGTCAGGCACGGCTGCAGGGGCTCTTGCTGCCTGGAGTGGTATTTATATTGATCTCAACCCAGGCACACCTGGGGAGGGCTGGCCCGCACGGTAAGGCTGCCCAGGTCAGCCAATCATCACCCCTCAGGGGCTCACAGTTGCAGAAAATGGAACTTGCTGAACCGGCCAGGTCCAAGGAACAGGTGTGGGCTCCTGAGAGTCAGGATAGACAAGGGGCTGCAGCTTTGGCTTGTTTTCTAATCATTTTATCTGGCCCATGAGTGGGAGACAACTTCAAGAAAACCCTCTCCTTATGAGAGGAACCCAGGAGTCAGGGAGAGGAGGGGTGGGTGGTGGTTGGAGACAGAGGCCTGGTGCCCCGGGTGCAGTGGAAGTCTCTGGAAGACCAGGTGGAGGGAGGCCGCACAGAGTGACGCCCAGGGTCACAGACCTGTCGCAGCTGCTGTTTGTTAGTTCAAGTCCTGCTCTGAGGTGCTCTGTGCCAGCTCTGAGCGACAGGTGAGCTGGGGGTGCTCTGCAATGAGGGCTATGTGCACGGTTCCTGTGTGCCCAGCCCTGCCATGGTACCTGCAAGGGTAGCTCTGTATCCTGGGAAGGGCCTGACCACGAGAGCCCCGTGGGCTGGGGTGGGGGTGGGGTACCTGCCCAGGTGAGCTCCATATTCTGGGATTGGTCTGACCATGAGAGCCCCATGGGCTGCTGGGGACCTGGTAAAGGATGTCAGGACAGTCAGTGAAGCCACCGAGGATATACCTCCAGTTGCTCCTAATTCCTACACCCTGCTGGTCATTCTACCAACCACCAGGACATGGTATTCTGTATTAGTCTTCAATGATGCCTTCTTTTGTATTCCATTAGTCCCAGAGTCACAAGAAATTTTGGCTTGTGAGTGGCAGGACTCAACATACAACTAAAACAATACTTCCGGGCCGTCTTGCCCCAAGGGTGCAAAAATTCCCACACCATCTTTGGGGAAAGCTTAGCTAAAGACCTAAAAGTTCTACCTCTGGAAAAGGAAACCCTCCTTCAGTACGCAGACGACATTCTGATCGCCAGCCCTACTAAGGAGGCCTCTGAACTACCAAGCCAATAAAGGATAGAAGTTGTCCAAGAAAAAGCTCAAATATCACAGACTGCGGTGACCTGCCTGGGCTTCATTCTCACAGAAGGTCGGAGAAGCCCATCCCAGGAAAGGGAAGAAACCATTTGCAGCCTTACCCCTTTCTAAAACTAGAAGACAGCTTAGGGGTTCCTGGGGAGGCCAGGGTTTGCTGCTTCTGGATCCCTAACTACAGTCTACTAGCTGGGCCTCTATATGAAACACTGAAAGGAAAAGATGATGATCCTTTTGAATAGAATCCAGAAGTGGCCTTTCAAGAATGGAAAGAGCAGTCAATTCAGACCCTTGCCCTGGAACTCCCTAATTTAGCTAAACCCTTTGACCTTTACATTCCCGGTGAAAGGTGAATCGCCATTGGAGAATTAGTGCAAAAACTGGGACCACTTGAAATGGAACAATGCAAGAATGCCATCCAGGTAGGATAAACTACGGTCACCAAGGGGCTTGGCCCACTGCCGCATCTGGCCAAGATACTGGCGGTATCTAAAAACCTGGAAATCAGCAGCCCAAAAGGCCACCTCCTTCCTAAGGGAAAAGGACCCCACGTGGTGATCCTAACCACCAACGATGCCCTGAAGTTGCAGGGTTCGCTCCGTGGGCACACCGACCTCGAGTGAGGAGGCCCTCCAACTCCAACATCCAGAGAGATAACCGGGGGCAACAGGGCACCATGACGACTCGTGTGAACATCACTTGACCTGGAGTTTCTCTCATAAAACAATAAGAGTGTGTCCCAAAAGAGTAGACTACTGCTTGCAGGACTTACTGCACCCAGAGGGGAGCTAATAATCTTGGCGGGGGAACCGTATATCACACTGTCACCATAGAAAAGCCTACAGACACCGTGATGATGGTGGCCAATAAGACCGGCTGGACTCCTGTTTACTTCAAAAGGCTGTTGACTCAGTGGTCATCATGGTCCTTGATCACCACTGACCCTGGACTGTCTGGGAGTTGAGCGGGCAGGGCTCTGACACCTGGTGCTGTTTGTACGTTAATTCAGGGGCCTAATTGAAGAAAGCGCAGACTACTGGTCAGAGCATCTAGGCTGGCAGAAACGGTCAGCCTAAGGTGGCCGAACAAATGTGGGGCGGGGTGAAACCGGCCCCCACAGCGTCTCTGCACATCTCTTTCCTGGACCCTTAAAGGTCATTAGAATCTATAACACTTCCAATGCTGGTGCTCAGGTGGACGAGCAGGGAGGCAGGGGGCCTGGGGACAATCAACGTCACCTGGAGGCTGCTGGGGAGAAGCTCTGACCCTCGCCCCCGGGTATTAGGGCTCCCAACTCAGCACTCAGCAGTTACAGAAGAAGTGTCTGCACCCTCAGCACTCCAAGAATGAGGAACGGGACAAAAGGCAGAGGAGGGGTTTGTCCCCAGCAAAGCCCATTAAAAATCCCTGGGAGATAAAAATAGAATCTGGGCAATAAAGTCAAGTCTAACCTTTTTTATCCTTTGTGCTTTGTCTAATTTCACGTGCTCCTAGGGTCCCGCATGCAGAGGTTCCACACCCGGCACTTCAGACCAGATTTCCTAGTGCAGAATGGCTGGGTCGACACCTCAGCTCCTGGGGCCCAGTGCAGACTCCGCGATATAGAGCCTGAGCTGCAGCCAACCTGGCCCTCGAGAGCTCCGCCCCCTCCCTCCCACTGACTCTGACAGGATCTCTACACAGCAGCCCAGCCCACAGCCCACGGGGTAGTGCATGCTCTCACCTCTCCATTCTCTGATCAAAATATAAAGTTTCCTTTGCTTGTGAACCAAACTCAGTCTCGATCTGTTGGCCCCAATGACACTGGGCAGGGGGACACTTGTTGGGGTCCACTCTGGAGGATCAGTAACAGAAATTGAGACTATTGTAACCTCAATGAACAGATGTGTGAGCCAAACTGTAGTTAACATAGAACAGTGTATAAGGCTCGGGTAAAATAAGATGTTTCTAACACTTCCATTTGATATTTCCATCACTTTATTATAAGCAAGTTCAGTGAAAAGGTTTGTCTTATTTGTCAGGTCAATATTAGAGAAACGAAGTGATTTCTTTCCAAGGATGTACATCTAATAATCTTGGTTAAAGCTTCAATCTTGTTTTAAATGCTTTTCCATTGAAAATGATACCTCTCTTTCAGCTCCCCCATTTCTGAGAAGTATAAAATCTTATAATTTATTATTACCAAAGGGGAAAGGTGGGAGGAGGGATAAATTAACAGTTTGGGATTAACACATACACACTGCTATGTATAAAATAGATCATCAACAAGGAACTACTGTATAGCACAGGGAACTACACTCAACATTTTGCAATAACCTATAAGGGGAAATAATCTGAAAAAGAATAGATATTTTTATTGACATCATCTATCAATGACAGTTAAAGTGTAACCTAAGGGAAGCTGGTGGTGAGTGCTTCTGACCCTGAAGACTTCAATCATCTAAAGTTTGGACTCTGCCTACTTCCCAAGGCCCTTAATGAACATATGTGTAGCCGTAGCTTAAAAAATTCCCCAGTTTGGGTTTCGGGGAGACACTGATTTTGAAAAAGCCCTGGTGTTCTCCTTACATGAATGGGACTCTTCCTACTGCTAAAACATGTCTGTCACACCCAGAGGATGGTATACCGTCTGATCGGGAAGAGTTTGGAAAAGGCATCTCATCTTCTCATCTCCTGGTGCTCGGGTTCACCCCTCCAGCGTCTTTACTAACAGTCTCCCCACTTGGAGATGTCAGCACTGTCAACATCCTGTTGCGTACAGTTTGGAATTTGTCCAGAGGATGAAGCGGAAGGATGAGGAACAATGAGAGACAAGTCCTAGGTGTTCAGACAGGCACATGTCACTCTAATTTCCAATCAGGAAGACGAATTGACCAAAGGCTAGGGTTGCCCATGGAAACAGTATAGGGCTTGAGGAAATCCCGCTGCTTTGTGGCCAGTTCCCATAAACACAAGTTGAACAATGGAACTCAGGGGCAGTAAAATTCACAAAACTGCAGAGTTGAAAATATCCATCACTGAAAAATGTCTTGAGGAAAGTCAGAGAAAAGGACTTGTAAGCAAGGGAGAATGGCAGGAAAGGGATTTGAGGAGGTAGAAAGGACTCGCCATTAAGCACAAGAAAAGGAGCTGAACATTGCCAACATTGCAGTTGGCCAAAAAGGGTGTATGCGTTTTTTTCTGTATATATTCAAGAAAAGGGCATACACTTTTTTAGCCAACCAAACAGGTGGGCACTGGAAGTCAATACTACAAAAGATATCACTTCGCATCAGTCAGAAGAGCCATCCTCATAAAGCGTAAACAACAGAAATGCAGGACAGGGCAAGGAGAAGAGGGAGCCCTGTGAGACTTATAGTGGAAATGTATATTGCCAACGGCCATTCTGGAGAAGTGTATTGTGTTTACTAAAGCATCTAAAAAATGAGCTACAGAGCATAGGGCACTTGCACTCATGGGCGTATATCTTGAGAAAAACAAAAATCGAGAGGACACAGGCACCCCAATGTTTACCCCCTCTCTGTTTAAAAGATCCTCAACTAGGATATAACTTAAATGTCTCTGGAGGGAAAAAATGGGTAGAGATGTGGTACTTAGGTAGAGTGGAATATTATTCAGCCTGGAAATCAATGAAATATGGCCAGTTGTAACAACTCCGGAGGAGTTATGTATGATCTTTCTAAGTGACAGAATTCAAAAAGAAAAAGACACATATCATAAGATATCACTTAAAGGTGGAATCTAAAATGGCTACACATGAAATAAATTACAAAACAAAAACATAGTCAAATATGTAGAAAACACGCATAAGGCTGCTAAACGGGAAAGGTGGGGAGGGGTGAGGCATCACCCAGGAGGTTGAAATTAGCAAAGATACCATTCCAAATACCAAACTGATAATCAACAAGGCCTACACGGTAGCTAAAAGAACTGCACTCAGCACACTCAAGTCACCGGAAAAGAATATATACGACTGGTAAGAATCTGAAAAAGAATTTACTGATGTCTCTCTGTACGTGAATCAAGTGGATGTACAGCAGCAAGAAACAGAGCTTTGAAAATCAGCTGTAACCAATATAGTAATAAATTGAAAAAAATAAACGACAGAGAGACAGAGAAAACCTCTTACAACTTTTCCTCAGGGCCGGTGATGCAACATGGATTGAACACATCTAGACCCACAGCAGGATGAGACATAAGGCTGGAAACTGTTTGCGCTAAGAGAAATGTGAGGTTGGGTGAGGAAATGCACACCCTTTAAAGTAATACTACCTGGTACCCATTCAATGGGTCCCAAATATGCAGGTTCAAGGGATCTTCCTACAGCTAAAACATGCATGGAAAACCCAGAGGACTGTACACCATGTGATCAGGAGATGTGTCTAAAATGCAGCTCATTTATCCTCTCCTGGTGCTCCTGTTCACCATTCCAGCCACGTTACTTAGAATCTCCCCACTTGGAGAATCAGCACATTTCAACTTCTGTTTCACACATTTTGCAAATTGTGAGGAGGATGAACGGGGAACCAATGAGAGAATAGTTGTAGGGGTTTGGACGGGCACATATCACTCTAATTTCCCATTAAGAATAAGAATTGAAAAAAGGCTCAGCCCGCCTCGCCCGAGCCAAAATAGGGCCTGAAGCAATCCTGCGGGTTTGAGGCCAGCTCACAAAAGAGCAACTTAAAAAATGGAGCTCAGGGTCACTGCAATTCACAAACCTGCAGAGTTATAAATGAAAACTAACGTCCAAAAATATGTTGAGGTAAGGCAAAGAAGAGGATCTGAATGCAAGACAGAATTGCAAGAAACAGATTTCAAGAGATAGATTGGACTCGTCTTTAAAGCACATGAAAAGCGGCAGAATTTCGACAATGATGCAGTTGGCCCAAAAGGGCATATGCGTTTTTTCCTGATTATATCCAGGAAAAAACGCATACGCACTTTATGGGCAACGAAGCAAGCAAGCAATGCAAATGTGCACAACAAAGAAGTCTCATTTCCCACTGGTCAAAAGGGCCATCCTAAAAAATTGTAAAAACCAGAAATGCAGGACAGGCCATGGAGAACAGGGAGCCTTTATACGCTGATGGGCAGTGTGTGAACTGCCGAGAGCCACTCTGGAGAAGTGTATGGTGGTTCCTAAATCATCTAAAAAACAGAGCTACAGAGCATAGGACACTTCCAATCATGGGAGTATATCTAGGGAAATCTAAAAATTAACAAGACACAAGCACACCACAGTTTAGGGCTACTCTGTTTACAAGAACCTCAACTTCAGTATACCTTAAATATCCCAGGAAAGAGAACAATGGATAAAGAAGATGTGGTACTTATGTACAATGGAATATCTCTTCACCATGAAATCAATGTAATAAGGCTAGTAGAAGGATAAAGAGTGGATTTAGGTCCGATAATACTACTTGAAATAAGTCAAACAGAAAAAGAAACATATCATAAGATATCACTTATAGAGGGAGGGTAAATATGGCTGCACAAGAAATGAATTACAGAACAGAACAGTGTCTCACATTTAGAAAACACACTTATTTCAGCTTAAGGGGAAAGGAGAGGTGGGGTGATGCATAAAACCAGAGTTTGAAATTAGCACAGATACCGTTCAATAAACCAAATAGATATTAGACAAGATCTACACCTTGCTCAATGAACTGGCCTCAACACACCCTATACACCGCAGAGAAATATATCTGAGTAATAAGAATCTTAAAACCCATGTATTGATATATCTCCATAAGGGAATCAAGTGTGTGCAGAGTGGCACAAACACAGCAGTGAAAATGAGCTAAACCCCATTATAGAAATAAATTTTAAAAACAAAACGCAGAAACAATGAAAGAGAGAAAAATTCTTACAAAATTCGCTCAGGGGCTGTGATGCAACCTGGATTGACCACATATAAACCCACAGCTGGATAAGACATAAGGCTGGACACTTGGGGCTGAGAGGATTGATGAGCTTTGGTGAGCAACTGCCAAAAGTTTAATGCAATACTTCATGCTACTCATTCCAAGGGTCCCAACACTCCAGGTTGAAGGGAATCTTCCTACAGCTAAACCATGCTTGGGAAACCCAGCGACTGGTATACCATATGATCGGGAAAGGTTTCTAAAACGCACCTCATTTTTCCTCTCCTGGGGCTCCGGATCGACATTCCAGCCGCTTTACCAAAAATATCCCCACATGGAGAGTCAATGCCTTTAAGTTCTGGTATCGCACAGTCTGCAGTTAGTGCGGAGGATGAATGGGAATAGGGGGAACCAGTGAGAAACTAGCTGTAGCGGTTTCAATGGGCACATGTCACTCTAAATTCACATCAGTAAGAAGAATAAACCAAAGGCACAGCAAGGTGCCCCAGAAGAAGAATAGGGCCTGAAGGAATCCTGTGGTTATGAGGCAAGATCACAAAAATAAGAGCTGAAAAATGGAGCTAAGGGCCACTGCAATTCAAAAACCTGCAGAGTTATAAAGGCCAACTATTTTCAAAAAATATATTGAGGTAAGGCTATGAAGAGGCACTGAAAGCAAGGCAGAATTGCAGGAAAACGATTTCAGGAGGTAGACTGGAATTGCATTGAAAGCATAGGAAAAGAGGCAGAACGTCCACAATGATGCACTTGGCCAAAAAGGGCGTATGCGTTTTTTCCTGAATATATTCAGGAAAAAACGCATACGCCCTTTTTGGCCAACCAAGCAAGCTTGCAAAGGAAATCTGCACTACAATGAAGTCTCACTTCTCCCCGGTCAAAAGGGCCATCTGAAAAAAGTGTAAAATCCAGAAAGGCAGGACAGGCCATGGAGAACTGGGAGCCTTGTTATGCTGATGGGCGGGATGTGTATGGTGTTTCCTGAAACATCTAAAAAACAAAGCAACAGAGCCTAGGGCACTTCCACTTATGGTCCTATAGCTTAGGGAAATTAAAATCAAAAAGACACAGCCACCCCAAAATTTGGGACGCCTCTGTTTACAAGAACCTCGTTAACCGTACAAGTTCAATATCACAGAAAGTGAAAAATGGATAAAGAACTTGTGGTACTTACGTACAATGCAGTATCACTCAGCAATGAAATCTATGTCATCAGGCCCTTAGCAGCACAATGAGTGGATTCAGGTATGATGATTCTAACTGAAATAAGACACACAGAAAAAGAAACATCATAAGATATCAGTAATACACGGAATGTAAACTTGGCTACACAGGAACTGAATTACAGAACAGAACAGGGTCTCAAATTTAGAAAACCAACTTATGCTTGCTTAAGGGGAAAGGTGAGTTGGGGTGCTGCATAAAACCAGAGATTGAAATGAGCACAGATAAAGTTCCTTAAGCCAAATATGGAATAGACAAGAGCTACTCCTTGCTCAACGAAATGGACTCAACACCGCATATTAAATGCCTAAGAATGTACCTGACTAGTAAGTATCTTAAAACCTATGGATTGCTATGTCTCCAAAAGAGAATCAAGCATGTGTACAGGGGCATAAACGCAGCAGTGATAGGATTGGAGAGGTTCGGTGAGCAAATGAAGACCCTTTGAAGTCATATTGCATGGTACCCATTCCACGGGTTTCAACTACCCAGGTTTAAGGTATTCTTCCTTCAGCTAAAACATGCATGTGGAACCTAGAGTATGATCAACCATGTGATCGGGAGACGTGTTCAAATATGTCTCAGTTTTCGTACCCTGGTACTCGGGTGCAACATTCCAGACGCTTTACTAACACTCTCCCGACTTGGAGAGTCAGTCCCTTTAACCTCCTGTTTGGCCCAGTTTGCAATTTCTGCGGAAGATGAACAGGAATAGCGAGAACCAATGAGAGACTAGCTGGAGGTGTCTGGACGGGCAAATTTAACTCTCATTTCCCACCAGGAAGAGGAATTAACCAAAGGCTCAGCGTGCCGTGCCGGAACCAGATTAGGGCCTGAAGCCATCCTGCGGTGTTGCGGCCAGCTCAAAAGAAAGCGAGTTGAAGAAAGGAGCTCAGGGGCACTGTAATTCACAAACCTGCAGAGTTATAAATGACAGCTATCGTCCAAAAATATACTGAAGTAAGGCTGCCAAGAGGACTTGAAAGCGGGGCAGAATTGCAGGAAACCGATTTCAGGAGGTAGACTGGAATTGCATTGAAAGCATAGGAAAAGAGGCAGAACGTCCACAATGATGCACTTGGCCAAAAAGGGCGTATGCGTTTTTTCCTGAATATATTCAGGAAAAAACGCATACGCCCTTTTTGGCCAACCAAGCAAGCTTGCAAAGGAAATCTGCACTACAATGAAGTCTCACTTCCCCCCGGTCAAAAGGGCCATCTGAAAAAAGTGTAAAATCCAGAAAGGCAGGACAGGCCATGGAGAACTGGGAACCTTGTTATGCTGATGGGCGGGATGTAAATTGCCAACAGACACTCGGGAGAAGTGTATGGTGTTTCCTGAAACATCTAAAAAACAAAGCAACAGAGCCTAGGGCACTTCCACTTATGGTCCTATAGCTTAGGGAAATTAAAATCAAAAAGACACAGCCACCCCAAAGTTTGGGACGCCTCTGTTTACAAGAACCTCGTTTACAGTACAAGTTCAACATCGCAGAAAGTGAAAAATGGATAAAGAAGTTGTGGTATTTACTTACAAAGCAATATCACTCAGCAATGAAATCTATGTCATCAGGCCCTTAGCAGCACAATGAGTGGATTCAGGTATGATGATTCTAACTGAAATAAGTCACACAGAAAAAGAAACATCATAAGATATCAGTAATACACGGAATGTAAACTTGGCTACACAGGAACTGAATTACAGAACAGAACAGGGTCTCAAATTTAGAAAACCAACTTATGCTTGCTTAAGGGGAAAGGTGAGTTGGGGTGCTGCATAAAACCAGAGATTGAAATGAGCACAGATAAAGTTCCTTAAGCCAAATATGGAATAGACAAGAGCTACTCCTTGCTCAACGAAATGGACTCAACACCGCATATTAAACGCCTAAGAATGTACCTGACTAGTAAGTATCTTAAAACCTATGGATTGCTATGTCTCCGAAAGAGAATCAAGCATGTGTACAGGGGCATAAATGCAGCAGTGATAGGATTGGAGAGGTTCGGTGAGCAAATGAAGACCCTTTGAAGTCATATTGCATGGTACCCATTCCACGGGTTTCAACTACCCAGGTTTAAGGTATTCTTCCTTCAGCTAAAACATGCATGTGGAACCTAGAGTATGATCAACCATGTGATCGGGAGACGTGTTCAAATATGTCTCAGTTTTCGTACCCTGGTACTCGGGTGCAACATTCCAGACGCTTTACTAACACCCTCCCGACTTGGAGAGTCAGTCCCTTTAACCTCCTGTTTGGCCCAGTTTGCAATTTCTGCGGAAGATGAACAGGAATAGCGAGAACCAATGAGAGACTAGCTGGAGGTGTCTGGACGGGCAAATTTAACTCTCATTTCCCACCAGGAAGAGGAATTAACCAAAGGCTCAGCGTGCCGTGCCGGAACCAGATTAGGGCCTGAAGCCATCCTGCGGTGTTGCGGCCAGCTCAAAAGAAAGCGAGTTGAAGAAAGGAGCTCAGGGGCACTGTAATTCACAAACCTGCAGAGTTATAAATGACAGCTATCGTCCAAAAATATACTGAAGTAAGGCTGCCAAGAGGACTTGAAAGCGGGGCAGAATTGCAGGAAACCGATTTCAGGAGGTAGACTGGAATTGCAGTGAAAGCATAGGAAAAGAGGCAGAACGTCCACAATGATGCACTTGGCCAAAAAGGGCGTATGCGTTTTTTCCTGAATATATTCAGGAAAAAACGCATACGCCCTTTTTGGCCAACCAAGCAAGCTTGCAAAGGAAATCTGCACTACAATGAAGTCTCACTTCCCCCCGGTCAAAAGGGCCATCTGAAAAAAGTGTAAAATCCAGAAAGGCAGGACAGGCCATGGAGAACTGGGAGCCTTGTTATGCTGATGGGCGGGATGTAAATTGCCAACAGACCCTCGGGAGAAGTGTATGGTGTTTCCTGAAACATCTAAAAAACAAAGCAACAGAGCCTAGGGCACTTCCACTTATGGTCCTATAGCTTAGGGAAATTAAAATCAAAAAGACACAGCCACCCCAAAGTTTGGGACGCCTCTGTTTACAAGAACCTCGTTTACAGTACAAGTTCAACATCGCAGAAAGTGAAAAATGGATAAAGAAGTTGTGGTATTTACTTACAAAGCAATATCACTCAGCAATGAAATCTATGTCATCAGGCCCTTAGCAGCACAATGAGTGGATTCAGGTATGATGATTCTAACTGAAATAAGTCACACAGAAAAAGAAACATCATAAGATATCAGTAATACACGGAATGTAAACTTGGCTACACAGGAACTGAATTACAGAACAGAACAGGGTCTCAAATTTAGAAAACCAACTTATGCTTGCTTAAGGGGAAAGGTGAGTTGGGGTGCTGCATAAAACCAGAGATTGAAATGAGCACAGATAAAGTTCCTTAAGCCAAATATGGAATAGACAAGAGCTACTCCTTGCTCAACGAAATGGACTCAACACCGCATATTAAATGCCTAAGAATGTACCTGACTAGTAAGTATCTTAAAACCTATGGATTGCTATGTCTCCGAAAGAGAATCAAGCATGTGTACAGGGGCATAAACGCAGCAGTGATAGGATTGGAGAGGTTCGGTGAGCAAATGAAGACCCTTTGAAGTCATATTGCATGGTACCCATTCCACGGGTTTCAACTACCCAGGTTTAAGGTATTCTTCCTTCAGCTAAAACATGCATGTGGAACCTAGAGTATGATCAACCATGTGATCGGGAGACGTGTTCAAATATGTCTCAGTTTTCGTACCCTGGTACTCGGGTGCAACATTCCAGACGCTTTACTAACACCCTCCCGACTTGGAGAGTCAGTCCCTTTAACCTCCTGTTTGGCCCAGTTTGCAATTTCTGCGGAAGATGAACAGGAATAGCGAGAACCAATGAGAGACTAGCTGGAAGGTGTCTGGACGGGCAAATTTAACTCTCATTTCCCACCAGGAAGAGGAATTAACCAAAGGCTCAGCGTGCCGTGCCGGAACCAGATTAGGGCCTGAAGCCATCCTGCGGTGTTGCGGCCAGCTCAAAAGAAAGCGAGTTGAAGAAAGGAGCTCAGGGGCACTGTAATTCACAAACCTGCAGAGTTATAAATGACAGCTATCGTCCAAAAATATACTGAAGTAAGGCTGCCAAGAGGACTTGAAAGCGGGGCAGAATTGCAGGAAACCGATTTCAGGAGGCAGACTGGAATTGCATTGAAAGCATAGGAAAAGAGGCAGAACGTCCACCATGATGCACTTGGCCAAAAAGGGCGTATGCGTTTTTTCCTGAATATATTCAGGAAAAAACGCATACGCCCTTTTTGGCCAACCAAGCAAGCTTGCAAAGGAAATCTGCACTACAATGAAGTCTCACTTCCCCCCGGTCAAAAGGGCCATCTGAAAAAAGTGTAAAATCCAGAAAGGCAGGACAGGCCATGGAGAACTGGGAGCCTTGTTATGCTGATGGGCGGGATGTAAATTGCCAACAGACACTCGGGAGAAGTGTATGGTGTTTCCTGAAACATCTAAAAAACAAAGCAACAGAGCCTAGGGCACTTCCACTTATGGTCCTATAGCTTAGGGAAATTAAAATCAAAAAGACACAGCCACCCCAAAGTTTGGGACGCCTCTGTTTACAAGAACCTCGTTTACCGTACAAGTTCAACATCGCAGAAAGTGAAAAATGGATAAAGAAGTTGTGGTATTTACTTACAAAGCAATATCACTCAGCAATGAAATCTATGTCATCAGGCCCTTAGCAGCACAATGAGTGGATTCAGGTATGATGATTCTAACTGAAATAAGTCACACAGAAAAAGAAACATCATAAGATATCAGTAATACACGGAATGTAAACTTGGCTACACAGGAACTGAATTACAGAACAGAACAGGGTCTCAAATTTAGAAAACCAACTTATGCTTGCTTAAGGGGAAAGGTGAGTTGGGGTGCTGCATAAAACCAGAGATTGAAATGAGCACAGATAAAGTTCCTTAAGCCAAATATGGAATAGACAAGAGCTACTCCTTGCTCAACGAAATGGACTCAACACCGCATATTAAATGCCTAAGAATGTACCTGACTAGTAAGTATCTTAAAACCTATGGATTGCTATGTCTCCGAAAGAGAATCAAGCATGTGTACAGGGGCATAAACGCAGCAGTGATAGGATTGGAGAGGTTCGGTGAGCAAATGAAGACCCTTTGAAGTCATATTGCATGGTACCCATTCCACGGGTTTCAACTACCCAGGTTTAAGGTATTCTTCCTTCAGCTAAAACATGCATGTGGAACCTAGAGTATGATCAACCATGTGATCGGGAGACGTGTTCAAATATGTCTCAGTTTTCGTACCCTGGTACTCGGGTGCAACATTCCAGACGCTTTACTAACACCCTCCCGACTTGGAGAGTCAGTCCCTTTAACCTCCTGTTTGGCCCAGTTTGCAATTTCTGCGGAAGATGAACAGGAATAGCGAGAACCAATGAGAGACTAGCTGGAGGTGTCTGGACGGGCAAATTTAACTCTCATTTCCCACCAGGAAGAGGAATTAACCAAAGGCTCAGCGTGCCGTGCCGGAACCAGATTAGGGCCTGAAGCCATCCTGCGGTGTTGCGGCCAGCTCAAAAGAAAGCGAGTTGAAGAAAGGAGCTCAGGGGCACTGTAATTCACAAACCTGCAGAGTTATAAATGACAGCTATCGTCCAAAAATATACTGAAGTAAGGCTGCCAAGAGGACTTGAAAGCGGGGCAGAATTGCAGGAAACCGATTTCAGGAGGCAGACTGGAATTGCATTGAAAGCATAGGAAAAGAGGCAGAACGTCCACCATGATGCACTTGGCCAAAAAGGGCGTATGCGTTTTTTCCTGAATATATTCAGGAAAAAACGCATACGCCCTTTTTGGCCAACCAAGCAAGCTTGCAAAGGAAATCTGCACTACAATGAAGTCTCACTTCCCCCCGGTCAAAAGGGCCATCTGAAAAAAGTGTAAAATCCAGAAAGGCAGGACAGGCCATGGAGAACTGGGAGCCTTGTTATGCTGATGGGCGGGATGTAAATTGCCAACAGACCCTCGGGAGAAGTGTATGGTGTTTCCTGAAACATCTAAAAAACAAAGCAACAGAGCCTAGGGCACTTCCACTTATGGTCCTATAGCTTAGGGAAATTAAAATCAAAAAGACACAGCCACCCCAAAGTTTGGGACGCCTCTGTTTACAAGAACCTCGTTTACCGTACAAGTTCAACATCGCAGAAAGTGAAAAATGGATAAAGAAGTTGTGGTATTTACTTACAAAGCAATATCACTCAGCAATGAAATCTATGTCATCAGGCCCTTAGCAGCACAATGAGTGGATTCAGGTATGATGATTCTAACTGAAATAAGTCACACAGAAAAAGAAACATCATAAGATATCTGTAATACACGGAATGTAAACTTGGCTACACAGGAACTGAATTACAGAACAGAACAGGGTCTCAAATTTAGAAAACCAACTTATGCTTGCTTAAGGGGAAAGGTGAGTTGGGGTGCTGCATAAAACCAGAGATTGAAATGAGCACAGATAAAGTTCCTTAAGCCAAATATGGAATAGACAAGAGCTACTCCTTGCTCAACGAAATGGACTCAACACCGCATATTAAATGCCTAAGAATGTACCTGACTAGTAAGTATCTTAAAACCTATGGATTGCTATGTCTCTGAAAGAGAATCAAGCATGTGTACAGGGGCATAAACGCAGCAGTGATAGGATTGGAGAGGTTCGGTGAGCAAATGAAGACCCTTTGAAGTCATATTGCATGGTACCCATTCCACGGGTTTCAACTACCCAGGTTTAAGGTATTCTTCCTTCAGCTAAAACATGCATGTGGAACCTAGAGTATGATCAACCATGTGATCGGGAGACGTGTTCAAATATGTCTCAGTTTTCGTACCCTGGTACTCGGGTGCAACATTCCAGACGCTTTACTAACACCCTCCCGACTTGGAGAGTCAGTCCCTTTAACCTCCTGTTTGGCCCAGTTTGCAATTTCTGCGGAAGATGAACAGGAATAGCGAGAACCAATGAGAGACTAGCTGGAGGTGTCTGGACGGGCAAATTTAACTCTCATTTCCCACCAGGAAGAGGAATTAACCAAAGGCTCAGCGTGCCGTGCCGGAACCAGATTAGGGCCTGAAGCCATCCTGCGGTGTTGCGGCCAGCTCAAAAGAAAGCGAGTTGAAGAAAGGAGCTCAGGGGCACTGTAATTCACAAACCTGCAGAGTTATAAATGACAGCTATCGTCCAAAAATATACTGAAGTAAGGCTGCCAAGAGGACTTGAAAGCGGGGCAGAATTGCAGGAAACCGATTTCAGGAGGCAGACTGGAATTGCATTGAAAGCATAGGAAAAGAGGCAGAACGTCCACAATGATGCACTTGGCCAAAAAGGGCGTATGCGTTTTTTCCTGAATATATTCAGGAAAAAACGCATACGCCCTTTTTGGCCAACCAAGCAAGCTTGCAAAGGAAATCTGCACTACAATGAAGTCTCACTTCCCCCCGGTCAAAAGGGCCATCTGAAAAAAGTGTAAAATCCAGAAAGGCAGGACAGGCCATGGAGAACTGGGAGCCTTGTTATGCTGATGGGCGGGATGTAAATTGCCAACAGACACTCGGGAGAAGTGTATGGTGTTTCCTGAAACATCTAAAAAACAAAGCAACAGAGCCTAGGGCACTTCCACTTATGGTCCTATAGCTTAGGGAAATTAAAATCAAAAAGACACAGCCACCCCAAAGTTTGGGACGCCTCTGTTTACAAGAACCTCGTTTACCGTACAAGTTCAACATCGCAGAAAGTGAAAAATGGATAAAGAAGTTGTGGTATTTACTTACAAAGCAATATCACTCAGCAATGAAATCTATGTCATCAGGCCCTTAGCAGCACAATGAGTGGATTCAGGTATGATGATTCTAACTGAAATAAGTCACACAGAAAAAGAAACATCATAAGATATCTGTAATACACGGAATGTAAACTTGGCTACACAGGAACTGAATTACAGAACAGAACAGGGTCTCAAATTTAGAAAACCAACTTATGCTTGCTTAAGGGGAAAGGTGAGTTGGGGTGCTGCATAAAACCAGAGATTGAAATGAGCACAGATAAAGTTCCTTAAGCCAAATATGGAATAGACAAGAGCTACTCCTTGCTCAACGAAATGGACTCAACACCGCATATTAAATGCCTAAGAATGTACCTGACTAGTAAGTATCTTAAAACCTATGGATTGCTATGTCTCCGAAAGAGAATCAAGCATGTGTACAGGGGCATAAACGCAGCAGTGATAGGATTGGAGAGGTTCGGTGAGCAAATGAAGACCCTTTGAAGTCATATTGCATGGTACCCATTCCACGGGTTTCAACTACCCAGGTTTAAGGTATTCTTCCTTCAGCTAAAACATGCATGTGGAACCTAGAGTATGATCAACCATGTGATCGGGAGACGTGTTCAAATATGTCTCAGTTTTCGTACCCTGGTACTCGGGTGCAACATTCCAGACGCTTTACTAACACTCTCCCGACTTGGAGAGTCAGTCCCTTTAACCTCCTGTTTGGCCCAGTTTGCAATTTCTGCGGAAGATGAACAGGAATAGCGAGAACCAATGAGAGACTAGCTGGAGGTGTCTGGACGGGCAAATTTAACTCTCATTTCCCACCAGGAAGAGGAATTAACCAAAGGCTCAGCGTGCCGTGCCGGAACCAGATTAGGGCCTGAAGCCATCCTGCGGTGTTGCGGCCAGCTCAAAAGAAAGCGAGTTGAAGAAAGGAGCTCAGGGGCACTGTAATTCACAAACCTGCAGAGTTATAAATGACAGCTATCGTCCAAAAATATACTGAAGTAAGGCTGCCAAGAGGACTTGAAAGCGGGGCAGAATTGCAGGAAACCGATTTCAGGAGGAGGACTGGAATTGCATTGAAAGCATAGGAAAAGAGGCAGAACGTCCACAATGATGCACTTGGCCAAAAAGGGCGTATGCGTTTTTTCCTGAATATATTCAGGAAAAAACGCATACGCCCTTTTTGGCCAACCAAGCAAGCTTGCAAAGGAAATCTGCACTACAATGAAGTCTCACTTCCCCCCGGTCAAAAGGGCCATCTGAAAAAAGTGTAAAATCCAGAAAGGCAGGACAGGCCATGGAGAACTGGGAGCCTTGTTATGCTGATGGGCGGGATGTAAATTGCCAACAGACACTCGGGAGAAGTGTATGGTGTTTCCTGAAACATCTAAAAAACAAAGCAACAGAGCCTAGGGCACTTCCACTTATGGTCCTATAGCTTAGGGAAATTAAAATCAAAAAGACACAGCCACCCCAAAGTTTGGGACGCCTCTGTTTACAAGAACCTCGTTTACCGTACAAGTTCAACATCGCAGAAAGTGAAAAATGGATAAAGAAGTTGTGGTATTTACTTACAAAGCAATATCACTCAGCAATGAAATCTATGTCATCAGGCCCTTAGCAGCACAATGAGTGGATTCAGGTATGATGATTCTAACTGAAATAAGTCACACAGAAAAAGAAACATCATAAGATATCTGTAATACACGGAATGTAAACTTGGCTACACAGGAACTGAATTACAGAACAGAACAGGGTCTCAAATTTAGAAAACCAACTTATGCTTGCTTAAGGGGAAAGGTGAGTTGGGGTGCTGCATAAAACCAGAGATTGAAATGAGCACAGATAAAGTTCCTTAAGCCAAATATGGAATAGACAAGAGCTACTCCTTGCTCAACGAAATGGACTCAACACCGCATATTAAATGCCTAAGAATGTACCTGACTAGTAAGTATCTTAAAACCTATGGATTGCTATGTCTCCGAAAGAGAATCAAGCATGTGTACAGGGGCATAAACGCAGCAGTGATAGGATTGGAGAGGTTCGGTGAGCAAATGAAGACCCTTTGAAGTCATATTGCATGGTACCCATTCCACGGGTTTCAACTACCCAGGTTTAAGGTATTCTTCCTTCAGCTAAAACATGCATGTGGAACCTAGAGTATGATCAACCATGTGATCGGGAGACGTGTTCAAATATGTCTCAGTTTTCGTACCCTGGTACTCGGGTGCAACATTCCAGACGCTTTACTAACACCCTCCCGACTTGGAGAGTCAGTCCCTTTAATCTCCTGTTTGGCCCAGTTTGCAATTTCTGCGGAAGATGAACAGGAATAGCGAGAACCAATGAGAGACTAGCTGGAAGGTGTCTGGACGGGCAAATTTAACTCTCATTTCCCACCAGGAAGAGGAATTAACCAAAGGCTCAGCGTGCCGTGCCGGAACCAGATTAGGGCCTGAAGCCATCCTGCGGTGTTGCGGCCAGCTCAAAAGAAAGCGAGTTGAAGAAAGGAGCTCAGGGGCACTGTAATTCACAAACCTGCAGAGTTATAAATGACAGCTATCGTCCAAAAATATACTGAAGTAAGGCTGCCAAGAGGACTTGAAAGCGGGGCAGAATTGCAGGAAACCGATTTCAGGAGGCAGACTGGAATTGCATTGAAAGCATAGGAAAAGAGGCAGAACGTCCACCATGATGCACTTGGCCAAAAAGGGCGTATGCGTTTTTTCCTGAATATATTCAGGAAAAAACGCATACGCCCTTTTTGGCCAACCAAGCAAGCTTGCAAAGGAAATCTGCACTACAATGAAGTCTCACTTCCCCCCGGTCAAAAGGGCCATCTGAAAAAAGTGTAAAATCCAGAAAGGCAGGACAGGCCATGGAGAACTGGGAGCCTTGTTATGCTGATGGGCGGGATGTAAATTGCCAACAGACACTCGGGAGAAGTGTATGGTGTTTCCTGAAACATCTAAAAAACAAAGCAACAGAGCCTAGGGCACTTCCACTTATGGTCCTATAGCTTAGGGAAATTAAAATCAAAAAGACACAGCCACCCCAAAGTTTGGGACGCCTCTGTTTACAAGAACCTCGTTTACCGTACAAGTTCAACATCGCAGAAAGTGAAAAATGGATAAAGAAGTTGTGGTATTTACTTACAAAGCAATATCACTCAGCAATGAAATCTATGTCATCAGGCCCTTAGCAGCACAATGAGTGGATTCAGGTATGATGATTCTAACTGAAATAAGTCACACAGAAAAAGAAACATCATAAGATATCTGTAATACACGGAATGTAAACTTGGCTACACAGGAACTGAATTACAGAACAGAACAGGGTCTCAAATTTAGAAAACCAACTTATGCTTGCTTAAGGGGAAAGGTGAGTTGGGGTGCTGCATAAAACCAGAGATTGAAATGAGCACAGATAAAGTTCCTTAAGCCAAATATGGAATAGACAAGAGCTACTCCTTGCTCAACGAAATGGACTCAACACCGCATATTAAATGCCTAAGAATGTACCTGACTAGTAAGTATCTTAAAACCTATGGATTGCTATGTCTCCGAAAGAGAATCAAGCATGTGTACAGGGGCATAAACGCAGCAGTGATAGGATTGGAGAGGTTCGGTGAGCAAATGAAGACCCTTTGAAGTCATATTGCATGGTACCCATTCCACGGGTTTCAACTACCCAGGTTTAAGGTATTCTTCCTTCAGCTAAAACATGCATGTGGAACCTAGAGTATGATCAACCATGTGATCGGGAGACGTGTTCAAATATGTCTCAGTTTTCGTACCCTGGTACTCGGGTGCAACATTCCAGACGCTTTACTAACACCCTCCCGACTTGGAGAGTCAGTCCCTTTAACCTCCTGTTTGGCCCAGTTTGCAATTTCTGCGGAAGATGAACAGGAATAGCGAGAACCAATGAGAGACTAGCTGGAGGTGTCTGGACGGGCAAATTTAACTCTCATTTCCCACCAGGAAGAGGAATTAACCAAAGGCTCAGCGTGCCGTGCCGGAACCAGATTAGGGCCTGAAGCCATCCTGCGGTGTTGCGGCCAGCTCAAAAGAAAGCGAGTTGAAGAAAGGAGCTCAGGGGCACTGTAATTCACAAACCTGCAGAGTTATAAATGACAGCTATCGTCCAAAAATATACTGAAGTAAGGCTGCCAAGAGGACTTGAAAGCGGGGCAGAATTGCAGGAAACCGATTTCAGGAGGTAGACTGGAATTGCATTGAAAGCATAGGAAAAGAGGCAGAACGTCCACAATGATGCACTTGGCCAAAAAGGGCGTATGCGTTTTTTCCTGAATATATTCAGGAAAAAACGCATACGCCCTTTTTGGCCAACCAAGCAAGCTTGCAAAGGAAATCTGCACTACAATGAAGTCTCACTTCCCCCCGGTCAAAAGGGCCATCTGAAAAAAGTGTAAAATCCAGAAAGGCAGGACAGGCCATGGAGAACTGGGAGCCTTGTTATGCTGATGGGCGGGATGTAAATTGCCAACAGACACTCGGGAGAAGTGTATGGTGTTTCCTGAAACATCTAAAAAACAAAGCAACAGAGCCTAGGGCACTTCCACTTATGGTCCTATAGCTTAGGGAAATTAAAATCAAAAAGACACAGCCACCCCAAAGTTTGGGACGCCTCTGTTTACAAGAACCTCGTTTACCGTACAAGTTCAACATCGCAGAAAGTGAAAAATGGATAAAGAAGTTGTGGTATTTACTTACAAAGCAATATCACTCAGCAATGAAATCTATGTCATCAGGCCCTTAGCAGCACAATGAGTGGATTCAGGTATGATGATTCTAACTGAAATAAGTCACACAGAAAAAGAAACATCATAAGATATCTGTAATACACGGAATGTAAACTTGGCTACACAGGAACTGAATTACAGAACAGAACAGGGTCTCAAATTTAGAAAACCAACTTATGCTTGCTTAAGGGGAAAGGTGAGTTGGGGTGCTGCATAAAACCAGAGATTGAAATGAACACAGATAAAGTTCCTTAAGCCAAATATGGAATAGACAAGAGCTACTCCTTGCTCAACGAAATGGACTCAACACCGCATATTAAATGCCTAAGAATGTACCTGACTAGTAAGTATCTTAAAACCTATGGATTGCTATGTCTCCGAAAGAGAATCAAGCATGTGTACAGGGGCATAAACGCAGCAGTGATAGGATTGGAGAGGTTCGGTGAGCAAATGAAGACCCTTTGAAGTCATATTGCATGGTACCCATTCCACGGGTTTCAACTACCCAGGTTTAAGGTATTCTTCCTTCAGCTAAAACATGCATGTGGAACCTAGAGTATGATCAACCATGTGATCGGGAGACGTGTTCAAATATGTCTCAGTTTTCGTACCCTGGTACTCGGGTGCAACATTCCAGACGCTTTACTAACACCCTCCCGACTTGGAGAGTCAGTCCCTTTAACCTCCTGTTTGGCCCAGTTTGCAATTTCTGCGGAAGATGAACAGGAATAGCGAGAACCAATGAGAGACTAGCTGGAGGTGTCTGGACGGGCAAATTTAACTCTCATTTCCCACCAGGAAGAGGAATTAACCAAAGGCTCAGCGTGCCGTGCCGGAACCAGATTAGGGCCTGAAGCCATCCTGCGGTGTTGCGGCCAGCTCAAAAGAAAGTGAGTTGAAGAAAGGAGCTCAGGGGCACTGTAATTCACAAACCTGCAGAGTTATAAATGACAGCTATCGTCCAAAAATATACTGAAGTAAGGCTGCCAAGAGGACTTGAAAGCGGGGCAGAATTGCAGGAAACCGATTTCAGGAGGTAGACTGGAATTGCATTGAAAGCATAGGAAAAGAGGCAGAACGTCCACAATGATGCACTTGGCCAAAAAGGGCGTATGCGTTTTTTCCTGAATATATTCAGGAAAAAACGCATACGCCCTTTTTGGCCAACCAAGCAAGCTTGCAAAGGAAATCTGCACTACAATGAAGTCTCACTTCCCCCCGGTCAAAAGGGCCATCTGAAAAAAGTGTAAAATCCAGAAAGGCAGGACAGGCCATGGAGAACTGGGAGCCTTGTTATGCTGATGGGCGGGATGTAAATTGCCAACAGACACTCGGGAGAAGTGTATGGTGTTTCCTGAAACATCTAAAAAACGAAGCAACAGAGCCTAGGGCACTTCCACTTATGGTCCTATAGCTTAGGGAAATTAAAATCAAAAAGACACAGCCACCCCAAAGTTTGGGATGCCTCTGTTTACAAGAACCTCGTTTACCGTACAAGTTCAACATCGCAGAAAGTGAAAAATGGATAAAGAAGTTGTGGTATTTACTTACAAAGCAATATCACTCAGCAATGAAATCTATGTCATCAGGCCCTTAGCAGCACAATGAGTGGATTCAGGTATGATGATTCTAACTGAAATAAGTCACACAGAAAAAGAAACATCATAAGATATCTGTAATACACGGAATGTAAACTTGGCTACACAGGAACTGAATTACAGAACAGAACAGGGTCTCAAATTTAGAAAACCAACTTATGCTTGCTTAAGGGGAAAGGTGAGTTGGGGTGCTGCATAAAACCAGAGATTGAAATGAGCACAGATAAAGTTCCTTAAGCCAAATATGGAATAGACAAGAGCTACTCCTTGCTCAACGAAATGGACTCAACACCGCATATTAAATGCCTAAGAATGTACCTGACTAGTAAGTATCTTAAAACCTATGGATTGCTATGTCTCCGAAAGAGAATCAAGCATGTGTACAGGGGCATAAACGCAGCAGTGATAGGATTGGAGAGGTTCGGTGAGCAAATGAAGACCCTTTAAGTCATATTGCATGGTACCCATTCCACGGGTTTCAACTACCCAGGTTTAAGGTATTCTTCCTTCAGCTAAAACATGCATGTGGAACCTAGAGTATGATCAACCATGTGATCGGGAGACGTGTTCAAATATGTCTCAGTTTTCGTACCCTGGTACTCGGGTGCAACATTCCAGACGCTTTACTAACACCCTCCCGACTTGGAGAGTCAGTCCCTTTAACCTCCTGTTTGGCCCAGTTTGCAATTTCTGCGGAAGATGAACAGGAATAGCGAGAACCAATGAGAGACTAGCTGGAGGTGTCTGGACGGGCAAATTTAACTCTCATTTCCCACCAGGAAGAGGAATTAACCAAAGGCTCAGCGTGCCGTGCCGGAACCAGATTAGGGCCTGAAGCCATCCTGCGGTGTTGCGGCCAGCTCAAAAGAAAGCGAGTTGAAGAAAGGAGCTCAGGGGCACTGTAATTCACAAACCTGCAGAGTTATAAATGACAGCTATCGTCCAAAAATATACTGAAGTAAGGCTGCCAAGAGGACTTGAAAGCGGGGCAGAATTGCAGGAAACCGATTTCAGGAGGTAGACTGGAATTGCATTGAAAGCATAGGAAAAGAGGCAGAACGTCCACAATGATGCACTTGGCCAAAAAGGGCGTATGCGTTTTTTCCTGAATATATTCAGGAAAAAACGCATACGCCCTTTTTGGCCAACCAAGCAAGCTTGCAAAGGAAATCTGCACTACAATGAAGTCTCACTTCCCCCCGGTCAAAAGGGCCATCTGAAAAAAGTGTAAAATCCAGAAAGGCAGGACAGGCCATGGAGAACTGGGAGCCTTGTTATGCTGATGGGCGGGATGTAAATTGCCAACAGACACTCGGGAGAAGTGTATGGTGTTTCCTGAAACATCTAAAAAACAAAGCAACAGAGCCTAGGGCACTTCCACTTATGGTCCTATAGCTTAGGGAAATTAAAATCAAAAAGACACAGCCACCCCAAAGTTTGGGACGCCTCTGTTTACAAGAACCTCGTTTACCGTACAAGTTCAACATCGCAGAAAGTGAAAAATGGATAAAGAAGTTGTGGTATTTACTTACAAAGCAATATCACTCAGCAATGAAATCTATGTCATCAGGCCCTTAGCAGCACAATGAGTGGATTCAGGTATGATGATTCTAACTGAAATAAGTCACACAGAAAAAGAAACATCATAAGATATCAGTAATACACGGAATGTAAACTTGGCTACACAGGAACTGAATTACAGAACAGAACAGGGTCTCAAATTTAGAAAACCAACTTATGCTTGCTTAAGGGGAAAGGTGAGTTGGGGTGCTGCATAAAACCAGAGATTGAAATGAGCACAGATAAAGTTCCTTAAGCCAAATATGGAATAGACAAGAGCTACTCCTTGCTCAACGAAATGGACTCAACACCGCATATTAAATGCCTAAGAATGTACCTGACTAGTAAGTATCTTAAAACCTATGGATTGCTATGTCTCCGAAAGAGAATCAAGCATGTGTACAGGGGCATAAACGCAGCAGTGATAGGATTGGAGAGGTTCGGTGAGCAAATGAAGACCCTTTGAAGTCATATTGCATGGTACCCATTCCACGGGTTTCAACTACCCAGGTTTAAGGTATTCTTCCTTCAGGTAAAACATGCATGTGGAACCTAGGGTATGATCAACCATGTGATCGGGAGACGTGTTCAAATATGTCTCAGTTTTCGTACCCTGGTACTCGGGTGCAACATTCCAGACGCTTTACTAACACCCTCCCGACTTGGAGAGTCAGTCCCTTTAACCTCCTGTTTGGCCCAGTTTGCAATTTCTGCGGAAGATGAACAGGAATAGCGAGAACCAATGAGAGACTAGCTGGAAGGTGTCTGGACGGGCAAATTTAACTCTCATTTCCCACCAGGAAGAGGAATTAACCAAAGGCTCAGCATGCCGTGCCGGAACCAGATTAGGGCCTGAAGCCATCCTGCGGTGTTGCGGCCAGCTCAAAAGAAAGCGAGTTGAAGAAAGGAGCTCAGGGGCACTGTAATTCACAAACCTGCAGAGTTATAAATGACAGCTATCGTCCAAAAATATACTGAAGTAAGGCTGCCAAGAGGACTTGAAAGCGGGGCAGAATTGCAGGAAACCGATTTCAGGAGGTAGACTGGAATTGCATTGAAAGCATAGGAAAAGAGGCAGAACGTCCACAATGATGCACTTGGCCAAAAAGGGCGTATGCGTTTTTTCCTGAATATATTCAGGAAAAAACGCATACGCCCTTTTTGGCCAACCAAGCAAGCTTGCAAAGGAAATCTGCACTACAATGAAGTCTCACTTCCCCCCGGTCAAAAGGGCCATCTGAAAAAAGTGTAAAATCCAGAAAGGCAGGACAGGCCATGGAGAACTGGGAGCCTTGTTATGCTGATGGGCGGGATGTAAATTGCCAACAGACACTCGGGAGAAGTGTATGGTGTTTCCTGAAACATCTAAAAAACAAAGCAACAGAGCCTAGGGCACTTCCACTTATGGTCCTATAGCTTAGGGAAATTAAAATCAAAAAGACACAGCCACCCCAAAGTTTGGGACGCCTCTGTTTACAAGAACCTCGTTTACAGTACAAGTTCAACATCGCAGAAAGTGAAAAATGGATAAAGAAGTTGTGGTATTTACTTACAAAGCAATATCACTCAGCAATGAAATCTATGTCATCAGGCCCTTAGCAGCACAATGAGTGGATTCAGGTATGATGATTCTAACTGAAATAAGTCACACAGAAAAAGAAACATCATAAGATATCAGTAATACACGGAATGTAAACTTGGCTACACAGGAACTGAATTACAGAACAGAACAGGGTCTCAAATTTAGAAAACCAACTTATGCTTGCTTAAGGGTAAAGGTGAGTTGGGGTGCTGCATAAAACCAGAGATTGAAATGAGCACAGATAAAGTTCCTTAAGCCAAATATGGAATAGACAAGAGCTACTCCTTGCTCAACGAAATGGACTCAACACCGCATATTAAATGCCTAAGAATGTACCTGACTAGTAAGTATCTTAAAACCTATGGATTGCTATGTCTCCGAAAGAGAATCAAGCATGTGTACAGGGGCATAAACGCAGCAGTGATAGGATTGGAGAGGTTCGGTGAGCAAATGAAGACCCTTTGAAGTCATATTGCATGGTACCCATTCCACGGGTTTCAACTACCCAGGTTTAAGGTATTCTTCCTTCAGCTAAAACATGCATGTGGAACCTAGGGTATGATCAACCATGTGATCGGGAGACGTGTTCAAATATGTCTCAGTTTTCGTACCCTGGTACTCGGGTGCAACATTCCAGACGCTTTACTAACACCCTCCCGACTTGGAGAGTCAGTCCCTTTAACCTCCTGTTTGGCCCAGTTTGCAATTTCTGCGGAAGATGAACAGGAATAGCGAGAACCAATGAGAGACTAGCTGGAAGGTGTCT
This sequence comes from Pseudorca crassidens, assembly GCF_039906515.1. Taxonomy (NCBI): domain Eukaryota; kingdom Metazoa; phylum Chordata; class Mammalia; order Artiodactyla; family Delphinidae; genus Pseudorca; species Pseudorca crassidens. The sequence continues at coordinate 109,345,423 of NC_090303.1, read as the reverse complement.
GGACGGGCAAATTTAACTCTCATTTCCAACCAGGAAGAGGAATTAACCAAAGGCTCAGCATGCCGTGCCGGAACCAGATTAGGGCCTGAAGCCATCCTGCGGTGTTGCGGCCAGCTCAAAAGAAAGCGAGTTGAAGAAAGGAGCTCAGGGGCACTGTAATTCACAAACCTGCAGAGTTATAAATGACAGCTATCGTCCAAAAATATACTGAAGTAAGGCTGCCAAGAGGACTTGAAAGCGGGGCAGAATTGCAGGAAACCGATTTCAGGAGGCAGACTGGAATTGCATTGAAAGCATAGGAAAAGAGGCAGAACGTCCACCATGATGCACTTGGCCAAAAAGGGCGTATGCGTTTTTTCCTGAATATATTCAGGAAAAAACGCATACGCCCTTTTTGGCCAACCAAGCAAGCTTGCAAAGGAAATCTGCACTACAATGAAGTCTCACTTCCCCCCGGTCAAAAGGGCCATCTGAAAAAAGTGTAAAATCCAGAAAGGCAGGACAGGCCATGGAGAACTGGGAGCCTTGTTATGCTGATGGGCGGGATGTAAATTGCCAACAGACACTCGGGAGAAGTGTATGGTGTTTCCTGAAACATCTAAAAAACAAAGCAACAGAGCCTAGGGCACTTCCACTTATGGTCCTATAGCTTAGGGAAATTAAAATCAAAAAGACACAGCCACCCCAAAGTTTGGGACGCCTCTGTTTACAAGAACCTCGTTTACCGTACAAGTTCAACATCGCAGAAAGTGAAAAATGGATAAAGAAATTGTGGTATTTACTTACAAAGCAATATCACTCAGCAATGAAATCTATGTCATCAGGCCCTTAGCAGCACAATGAGTGGATTCAGGTATGATGATTCTAACTGAAATAAGTCACACAGAAAAAGAAACATCATAAGATATCAGTAATACACGGAATGTAAACTTGGCTACACAGGAACTGAATTACAGAACAGAACAGGGTCTCAAATTTAGAAAACCAACTTATGCTTGCTTAAGGGGAAAGGTGAGTTGGGGTGCTGCATAAAACCAGAGATTGAAATGAGCACAGATAAAGTTCCTTAAGCCAAATATGGAATAGACAAGAGCTACTCCTTGCTCAACGAAATGGACTCAACACCGCATATTAAATGCCTAAGAATGTACCTGACTAGTAAGTATCTTAAAACCTATGGATTGCTATGTCTCCGAAAGAGAATCAAGCATGTGTACAGGGGCATAAACGCAGCAGTGATAGGATTGGAGAGGTTCGGTGAGCAAATGAAGACCCTTTGAAGTCATATTGCATGGTACCCATTCCACGGGTTTCAACTACCCAGGTTTAAGGTATTCTTCCTTCAGCTAAAACATGCATGTGGAACCTAGGGTATGATCAACCATGTGATCGGGAGACGTGTTCAAATATGTCTCAGTTTTCGTACCCTGGTACTCGGGTGCAACATTCCAGACGCTTTACTAACACCCTACCGACTTGGAGAGTCAGTCCCTTTAACCTCCTGTTTGGCCCAGTTTGCAATTTCTGCGGAAGATGAACAGGAATAGCGAGAACCAATGAGAGACTAGCTGGAAGGTGTCTGGACGGGCAAATTTAACTCTCATTTCCCACCAGGAAAAGGAATTAACCAAAGGCTCAGCATGCCGTGCCGGAACCAGATTAGGGCCTGAAGCCATCCTGCGGTGTTGCGGCCAGCTCAAAAGAAAGCGAGTTGAAGAAAGGAGCTCAGGGGCACTGTAATTCACAAACCTGCAGAGTTATAAATGACAGCTATCGTCCAAAAATATACTGAAGTAAGGCTGCCAAGAGGACTTGAAAGCGGGGCAGAATTGCAGGAAACCGATTTCAGGAGGCAGACTGGAATTGCATTGAAAGCATAGGAAAAGAGGCAGAACGTCCACCATGATGCACTTGGCCAAAAAGGGCGTATGCGTTTTTTCCTGAATATATTCAGGAAAAAACGCATACGCCCTTTTTGGCCAACCAAGCAAGCTTGCAAAGGAAATCTGCACTACAATGAAGTCTCACTTCCCCCCGGTCAAAAGGGCCATCTGAAAAAAGTGTAAAATCCAGAAAGGCAGGACAGGCCATGGAGAACTGGGAGCCTTGTTATGCTGATGGGCGGGATGTAAATTGCCAACAGACACTCGGGAGAAGTGTATGGTGTTTCCTGAAACATCTAAAAAACAAAGCAACAGAGCCTAGGGCACTTCCACTTATGGTCCTATAGCTTAGGGAAATTAAAATCAAAAAGACACAGCCACCCCAAAGTTTGGGACGCCTCTGTTTACAAGAACCTCGTTTACAGTACAAGTTCAACATCGCAGAAAGTGAAAAATGGATAAAGAAGTTGTGGTATTTACTTACAAAGCAATATCACTCAGCAATGAAATCTATGTCATCAGGCCCTTAGCAGCACAATGAGTGGATTCAGGTATGATGATTCTAACTGAAATAAGTCACACAGAAAAAGAAACATCATAAGATATCAGTAATACACGGAATGTAAACTTGGCTACACAGGAACTGAATTACAGAACAGAACAGGGTCTCAAATTTAGAAAACCAACTTATGCTTGCTTAAGGGGAAAGGTGAGTTGGGGTGCTGCATAAAACCAGAGATTGAAATGAGCACAGATAAAGTTCCTTAAGCCAAATATGGAATAGACAAGAGCTACTCCTTGCTCAACGAAATGGACTCAACACCGCATATTAAACGCCTAAGAATGTACCTGACTAGTAAGTATCTTAAAACCTATGGATTGCTATGTCTCCGAAAGAGAATCAAGCATGTGTACAGGGGCATAAACGCAGCAGTGATAGGATTGGAGAGGTTCGGTGAGCAAATGAAGACCCTTTGAAGTCATATTGCATGGTACCCATTCCACGGGTTTCAACTACCCAGGTTTAAGGTATTCTTCCTTCAGCTAAAACATGCATGTGGAACCTAGAGTATGATCAACCATGTGATCGGGAGACGTGTTCAAATATGTCTCAGTTTTCGTACCCTGGTACTCGGGTGCGACATTCCAGACGCTTTACTAACACCCTCCCGACTTGGAGAGTCAGTCCCTTTAACCTCCTGTTTGGCCCAGTTTGCAATTTCTGCGGAAGATGAACAGGAATAGCGAGAACCAATGAGAGACTAGCTGGAGGTGTCTGGACGGGCAAATTTAACTCTCATTTCCCACCAGGAAGAGGAATTAACCAAAGGCTCAGCGTGCCGTGCCGGAACCAGATTAGGGCCTGAAGCCATCCTGCGGTGTTGCGGCCAGCTCAAAAGAAAGCGAGTTGAAGAAAGGAGCTCAGGGGCACTGTAATTCACAAACCTGCAGAGTTATAAATGACAGCTATCGTCCAAAAATATACTGAAGTAAGGCTGCCAAGAGGACTTGAAAGCGGGGCAGAATTGCAGGAAACCGATTTCAGGAGGTAGACTGGAATTGCAGTGAAAGCATAGGAAAAGAGGCAGAACGTCCACAATGATGCACTTGGCCAAAAAGGGCGTATGCGTTTTTTCCTGAATATATTCAGGAAAAAACGCATACGCCCTTTTTGGCCAACCAAGCAAGCTTGCAAAGGAAATCTGCACTACAATGAAGTCTCACTTCCCCCCGGTCAAAAGGGCCATCTGAAAAAAGTGTAAAATCCAGAAAGGCAGGACAGGCCATGGAGAACTGGGAGCCTTGTTATGCTGATGGGCGGGATGTAAATTGCCAACAGACCCTCGGGAGAAGTGTATGGTGTTTCCTGAAACATCTAAAAAACAAAGCAACAGAGCCTAGGGCACTTCCACTTATGGTCCTATAGCTTAGGGAAATTAAAATCAAAAAGACACAGCCACCCCAAAGTTTGGGACGCCTCTGTTTACAAGAACCTCGTTTACCGTACAAGTTCAACATCGCAGAAAGTGAAAAATGGATAAAGAAGTTGTGGTATTTACTTACAAAGCAATATCACTCAGCAATGAAATCTATGTCATCAGGCCCTTAGCAGCACAATGAGTGGATTCAGGTATGATGATTCTAACTGAAATAAGTCACACAGAAAAAGAAACATCATAAGATATCAGTAATACACGGAATGTAAACTTGGCTACACAGGAACTGAATTACAGAACAGAACAGGGTCTCAAATTTAGAAAACCAACTTATGCTTTCTTAAGGGTAAAGGTGAGTTGGGGTGCTGCATAAAACCAGAGATTGAAATGAGCACAGATAAAGTTCCTTAAGCCAAATATGGAATAGACAAGAGCTACTCCTTGCTCAACGAAATGGACTCAACACCGCATATTAAATGCCTAAGAATGTACCTGACTAGTAAGTATCTTAAAACCTATGGATTGCTATGTCTCCGAAAGAGAATCAAGCATGTGTACAGGGGCATAAACGCAGCAGTGATAGGATTGGAGAGGTTCGGTGAGCAAATGAAGACCCTTTGAAGTCATATTGCATGGTACCCATTCCACGGGTTTCAACTACCCAGGTTTAAGGTATTCTTCCTTCAGCTAAAACATGCATGTGGAACCTAGAGTATGATCAACCATGTGATCGGGAGACGTGTTCAAATATGTCTCAGTTTTCGTACCCTGGTACTCGGGTGCAACATTCCAGACGCTTTACTAACACCCTCCCGACTTGGAGAGTCAGTCCCTTTAACCTCCTGTTTGGCCCAGTTTGCAATTTCTGCGGAAGATGAACAGGAATAGCGAGAACCAATGAGAGACTAGCTGGAGGTGTCTGGACGGGCAAATTTAACTCTCATTTCCCACCAGGAAGAGGAATTAACCAAAGGCTCAGCGTGCCGTGCCGGAACCAGATTAGGGCCTGAAGCCATCCTGCGGTGCTGCGGCCAGCTCAAAAGAAAGCGAGTTGAAGAAAGGAGCTCAGGGGCACTGTAATTCACAAACCTGCAGAGTTATAAATGACAGCTATCGTCCAAAAATATACTGAAGTAAGGCTGCCAAGAGGACTTGAAAGCGGGGCAGAATTGCAGGAAACCGATTTCAGGAGGTAGACTGGAATTGCATTGAAAGCATAGGAAAAGAGGCAGAACGTCCACAATGATGCACTTGGCCAAAAAGGGCGTATGCGTTTTTTCCTGAATATATTCAGGAAAAAACGCATACGCCCTTTTTGGCCAACCAAGCAAGCTTGCAAAGGAAATCTGCACTACAATGAAGTCTCACTTCCCCCCGGTCAAAAGGGCCATCTGAAAAAAGTGTAAAATCCAGAAAGGCAGGACAGGCCATGGAGAACTGGGAGCCTTGTTATGCTGATGGGCGGGATGTAAATTGCCAACAGACACTCGGGAGAAGTGTATGGTGTTTCCTGAAACATCTAAAAAACAAAGCAACAGAGCCTAGGGCACTTCCACTTATGGTCCTATAGCTTAGGGAAATTAAAATCAAAAAGACACAGCCACCCCAAAGTTTGGGACGCCTCTGTTTACAAGAACCTCGTTTACCGTACAAGTTCAACATCGCAGAAAGTGAAAAATGGATAAAGAAGTTGTGGTATTTACTTACAAAGCAATATCACTCAGCAATGAAATCTATGTCATCAGGCCCTTAGCAGCACAATGAGTGGATTCAGGTATGATGATTCTAACTGAAATAAGTCACACAGAAAAAGAAACATCATAAGATATCAGTAATACACGGAATGTAAACTTGGCTACACAGGAACTGAATTACAGAACAGAACAGGGTCTCAAATTTAGAAAACCAACTTATGCTTGCTTAAGGGTAAAGGTGAGTTGGGGTGCTGCATAAAACCAGAGATTGAAATGAGCACAGATAAAGTTCCTTAAGCCAAATATGGAATAGACAAGAGCTACTCCTTGCTCAACGAAATGGACTCAACACCGCATATTAAATGCCTAAGAATGTACCTGACTAGTAAGTATCTTAAAACCTATGGATTGCTATGTCTCCGAAAGAGAATCAAGCATGTGTACAGGGGCATAAACGCAGCAGTGATAGGATTGGAGAGGTTCGGTGAGCAAATGAAGACCCTTTGAAGTCATATTGCATGGTACCCATTCCACGGGTTTCAACTACCCAGGTTTAAGGTATTCTTCCTTCAGCTAAAACATGCATGTGGAACCTAGGGTATGATCAACCATGTGATCGGGAGACGTGTTCAAATATGTCTCAGTTTTCGTACCCTGGTACTCGGGTGAAACATTCCAGACGCTTTACTAACACCCTCCCGACTTGGAGAGTCAGTCCCTTTAACCTCCTGTTTGGCCCAGTTTGCAATTTCTGCGGAAGATGAACAGGAATAGCGAGAACCAATGAGAGACTAGCTGGAAGGTGTCTGGACGGGCAAATTTAACTCTCATTTCCCACCAGGAAGAGGAATTAACCAAAGGCTCAGCATGCCGTGCCGGAACCAGATTAGGGCCTGAAGCCATCCTGCGGTGTTGCGGCCAGCTCAAAAGAAAGCGAGTTGAAGAAAGGAGCTCAGGGGCACTGTAATTCACAAACCTGCAGAGTTATAAATGACAGCTATCGTCCAAAAATATACTGAAGTAAGGCTGCCAAGAGGACTTGAAAGCGGGGCAGAATTGCAGGAAACCGATTTCAGGAGGCAGACTGGAATTGCATTGAAAGCATAGGAAAAGAGGCAGAACGTCCACCATGATGCACTTGGCCAAAAAGGGCGTATGCGTTTTTTCCTGAATATATTCAGGAAAAAACGCATACGCCCTTTTTGGCCAACCAAGCAAGCTTGCAAAGGAAATCTGCACTACAATGAAGTCTCACTTCCCCCCGGTCAAAAGGGCCATCTGAAAAAAGTGTAAAATCCAGAAAGGCAGGACAGGCCATGGAGAACTGGGAGCCTTGTTATGCTGATGGGCGGGATGTAAATTGCCAACAGACACTCGGGAGAAGTGTATGGTGTTTCCTGAAACATCTAAAAAACAAAGCAACAGAGCCTAGGGCACTTCCACTTATGGTCCTATAGCTTAGGGAAATTAAAATCAAAAAGACACAGCCACCCCAAAGTTTGGGACGCCTCTGTTTACAAGAACCTCGTTTACAGTACAAGTTCAACATCGCAGAAAGTGAAAAATGGATAAAGAAGTTGTGGTATTTACTTACAAAGCAATATCACTCAGCAATGAAATCTATGTCATCAGGCCCTTAGCAGCACAATGAGTGGATTCAGGTATGATGATTCTAACTGAAATAAGTCACACAGAAAAAGAAACATCATAAGATATCAGTAATACACGGAATGTAAACTTGGCTACACAGGAACTGAATTACAGAACAGAACAGGGTCTCAAATTTAGAAAACCAACTTATGCTTGCTTAAGGGTAAAGGTGAGTTGGGGTGCTGCATAAAACCAGAGATTGAAATGAGCACAGATAAAGTTCCTTAAGCCAAATATGGAATAGACAAGAGCTACTCCTTGCTCAACGAAATGGACTCAACACCGCATATTAAACGCCTAAGAATGTACCTGACTAGTAAGTATCTTAAAACCTATGGATTGCTATGTCTCCGAAAGAGAATCAAGCATGTGTACAGGGGCATAAACGCAGCAGTGATAGGATTGGAGAGGTTCGGTGAGCAAATGAAGACCCTTTGAAGTCATATTGCATGGTACCCATTCCACGGGTTTCAACTACCCAGGTTTAAGGTATTCTTCCTTCAGCTAAAACATGCATGTGGAACCTAGAGTATGATCAACCATGTGATCGGGAGACGTGTTCAAATATGTCTCAGTTTTCGTACCCTGGTACTCGGGTGCGACATTCCAGACGCTTTACTAACACCCTCCCGACTTGGAGAGTCAGTCCCTTTAACCTCCTGTTTGGCCCAGTTTGCAATTTCTGCGGAAGATGAACAGGAATAGCGAGAACCAATGAGAGACTAGCTGGAGGTGTCTGGACGGGCAAATTTAACTCTCATTTCCCACCAGGAAGAGGAATTAACCAAAGGCTCAGCGTGCCGTGCCGGAACCAGATTAGGGCCTGAAGCCATCCTGCGGTGTTGCGGCCAGCTCAAAAGAAAGCGAGTTGAAGAAAGGAGCTCAGGGGCACTGTAATTCACAAACCTGCAGAGTTATAAATGACAGCTATCGTCCAAAAATATACTGAAGTAAGGCTGCCAAGAGGACTTGAAAGCGGGGCAGAATTGCAGGAAACCGATTTCAGGAGGTAGACTGGAATTGCATTGAAAGCATAGGAAAAGAGGCAGAACGTCCACAATGATGCACTTGGCCAAAAAGGGCGTATGCGTTTTTTCCTGAATATATTCAGGAAAAAACGCATACGCCCTTTTTGGCCAACCAAGCAAGCTTGCAAAGGAAATCTGCACTACAATGAAGTCTCACTTCCCCCCGGTCAAAAGGGCCATCTGAAAAAAGTGTAAAATCCAGAAAGGCAGGACAGGCCATGGAGAACTGGGAGCCTTGTTATGCTGATGGGCGGGATGTAAATTGCCAACAGACACTCGGGAGAAGTGTATGGTGTTTCCTGAAACATCTAAAAAACAAAGCAACAGAGCCTAGGGCACTTCCACTTATGGTCCTATAGCTTAGGGAAATTAAAATCAAAAAGACACAGCCACCCCAAAGTTTGGGACGCCTCTGTTTACAAGAACCTCGTTTACCGTACAAGTTCAACATCGCAGAAAGTGAAAAATGGATAAAGAAGTTGTGGTATTTACTTACAAAGCAATATCACTCAGCAATGAAATCTATGTCATCAGGCCCTTAGCAGCACAATGAGTGGATTCAGGTATGATGATTCTAACTGAAATAAGTCACACAGAAAAAGAAACATCATAAGACATCAGTAATACACGGAATGTAAACTTGGCTACACAGGAACTGAATTACAGAACAGAACAGGGTCTCAAATTTAGAAAACCAACTTATGCTTGCTTAAGGGTAAAGGTGAGTTGGGGTGCTGCATAAAACCAGAGATTGAAATGAGCACAGATAAAGTTCCTTAAGCCAAATATGGAATAGACAAGAGCTACTCCTTGCTCAACGAAATGGACTCAACACCGCATATTAAATGCCTAAGAATGTACCTGACTAGTAAGTATCTTAAAACCTATGGATTGCTATGTCTCCGAAAGAGAATCAAGCATGTGTACAGGGGCATAAACGCAGCAGTGATAGGATTGGAGAGGTTCGGTGAGCAAATGAAGACCCTTTGAAGTCATATTGCATGGTACCCATTCCACGGGTTTCAACTACCCAGGTTTAAGGTATTCTTCCTTCAGCTAAAACATGCATGTGGAACCTAGGGTATGATCAACCATGTGATCGGGAGACGTGTTCAAATATGTCTCAGTTTTCGTACCCTGGTACTCGGGTGAAACATTCCAGACGCTTTACTAACACCCTCCCGACTTGGAGAGTCAGTCCCTTTAACCTCCTGTTTGGCCCAGTTTGCAATTTCTGCGGAAGATGAACAGGAATAGCGAGAACCAATGAGAGACTAGCTGGAAGGTGTCTGGACGGGCAAATTTAACTCTCATTTCCCACCAGGAAGAGGAATTAACCAAAGGCTCAGCGTGCCGTGCCGGAACAAGATTAGGGCCTGAAGCCATCCTGCGGTGTTGCGGCCAGCTCAAAAGAAAGCGAGTTGAAGAAAGGAGCTCAGGGGCACTGTAATTCACAAACCTGCAGAGTTATAAATGACAGCTATCGTCCAAAAATATACTGAAGTAAGGCTGCCAAGAGGACTTGAAAGCGGGGCAGAATTGCAGGAAACCGATTTCAGGAGGCAGACTGGAATTGCATTGAAAGCATAGGAAAAGAGGCAGAACGTCCACCATGATGCACTTGGCCAAAAAGGGCGTATGCGTTTTTTCCTGAATATATTCAGGAAAAAACGCATACGCCCTTTTTGGCCAACCAAGCAAGCTTGCAAAGGAAATCTGCACTACAATGAAGTCTCACTTCCCCCCGGTCAAAAGGGCCATCTGAAAAAAGTGTAAAATCCAGAAAGGCAGGACAGGCCATGGAGAACTGGGAGCCTTGTTATGCTGATGGGCGGGATGTAAATTGCCAACAGACACTCGGGAGAAGTGTATGGTGTTTCCTGAAACATCTAAAAAACAAAGCAACAGAGCCTAGGGCACTTCCACTTATGGTCCTATAGCTTAGGGAAATTAAAATCAAAAAGACACAGCCACCCCAAAGTTTGGGACGCCTCTGTTTACAAGAACCTCGTTTACAGTACAAGTTCAACATCGCAGAAAGTGAAAAATGGATAAAGAAGTTGTGGTATTTACTTACAAAGCAATATCACTCAGCAATGAAATCTATGTCATCAGGCCCTTAGCAGCACAATGAGTGGATTCAGGTATGATGATTCTAACTGAAATAAGTCACACAGAAAAAGAAACATCATAAGATATCAGTAATACACGGAATGTAAACTTGGCTACACAGGAACTGAATTACAGAACAGAACAGGTTCTCAAATTTAGAAAACCAACTTATGCTTGCTTAAGGGTAAAGGTGAGTTGGGGTGCTGCATAAAACCAGAGATTGAAATGAGCACAGATAAATTTCCTTAAGCCAAATATGGAATAGACAAGAGCTACTCCTTGCTCAACGAAATGGACTCAACACCGCATATTAAACGCCTAAGAATGTACCTGACTAGTAAGTATCTTAAAACCTATGGATTGCTATGTCTCCGAAAGAGAATCAAGCATGTGTACAGGGGCATAAACGCAGCAGTGATAGGATTGGAGAGGTTCGGTGAGCAAATGAAGACCCTTTGAAGTCATATTGCATGGTACCCATTCCACGGGTTTCAACTACCCAGATTTAAGGTATTCTTCCTTCAGCTAAAACATGCATGTGGAACCTAGAGTATGATCAACCATGTGATCGGGAGACGTGTTCAAATATGTCTCAGTTTTCGTACCCTGGTACTCGGGTGCGACATTCCAGACGCTTTACTAACACCCTCCCGACTTGGAGAGTCAGTCCCTTTAACCTCCTGTTTGGCCCAGTTTGCAATTTCTGCGGAAGATGAACAGGAATAGCGAGAACCAATGAGAGACTAGCTGGAGGTGTCTGGACGGGCAAATTTAACTCTCATTTCCCACCAGGAAGAGGAATTAACCAAAGGCTCAGCGTGCCGTGCCGGAACCAGATTAGGGCCTGAAGCCATCCTGCGGTGTTGCGGCCAGCTCAAAAGAAAGCGAGTTGAAGAAAGGAGCTCAGGGGCACTGTAATTCACAAACCTGCAGAGTTATAAATGACAGCTATCGTCCAAAAATATACTGAAGTAAGGCTGCCAAGAGGACTTGAAAGCGGGGCAGAATTGCAGGAAACCGATTTCAGGAGGTAGACTGGAATTGCAGTGAAAGCATAGGAAAAGAGGCAGAACGTCCACAATGATGCACTTGACCAAAAAGGGTGTATGCGTTTTTTCCTGAATATATTCAGGAAAAAACGCATACGCCCTTTTTGGCCAACCAAGCAAGCTTGCAAAGGAAATCTGCACTACAATGAAGTCTCACTTCCCCCCGGTCAAAAGGGCCATCTGAAAAAAGTGTAAAATCCAGAAAGGCAGGACAGGCCATGGAGAACTGGGAGCCTTGTTATGCTGATGGGCGGGATGTAAATTGCCAACAGACCCTCGGGAGAAGTGTATGGTGTTTCCTGAAACATCTAAAAAACAAAGCAACAGAGCCTAGGGCACTTCCACTTATGGTCCTATAGCTTAGGGAAATTAAAATCAAAAAGACACAGCCACCCCAAAGTTTGGGACGCCTCTGTTTACAAGAACCTCGTTTACCGTACAAGTTCAACATTGCAGAAAGTGAAAAATGGATAAAGAAGTTGTGGTATTTACTTACAAAGCAATATCACTCAGCAATGAAATCTATGTCATCAGGCCCTTAGCAGCACAATGAGTGGATTCAGGTATGATGATTCTAACTGAAATAAGTCACACAGAAAAAGAAACATCATAAGATATCAGTAATACACGGAATGTAAACTTGGCTACACAGGAACTGAATTACAGAACAGAACAGGGTCTCAAATTTAGAAAACCAACTTATGCTTTCTTAAGGGTAAAGGTGAGTTGGGGTGCTGCATAAAACCAGAGATTGAAATGAGCACAGATAAAGTTCCTTAAGCCAAATATGGAATAGACAAGAGCTACTCCTTGCTCAACGAAATGGACTCAACACCGCATATTAAATGCCTAAGAATGTACCTGACTAGTAAGTATCTTAAAACCTATGGATTGCTATGTCTCCGAAAGAGAATCAAGCATGTGTACAGGGGCATAAACGCAGCAGTGATAGGATTGGAGAGGTTCGGTGAGCAAATGAAGACCCTTTGAAGTCATATTGCATGGTACCCATTCCACGGGTTTCAACTACCCAGGTTTAAGGTATTCTTCCTTCAGCTAAAACATGCATGTGGAACCTAGAGTATGATCAACCATGTGATCGGGAGACGTGTTCAAATATGTCTCAGTTTTCGTACCCTGGTACTCGGGTGCAACATTCCAGACGCTTTACTAACACCCTCCCGACTTGGAGAGTCAGTCCCTTTAACCTCCTGTTTGGCCCAGTTTGCAATTTCTGCGGAAGATGAACAGGAATAGCGAGAACCAATGAGAGACTAGCTGGAGGTGTCTGGACGGGCAAATTTAACTCTCATTTCCCACCAGGAAGAGGAATTAACCAAAGGCTCAGCGTGCCGTGCCGGAACCAGATTAGGGCCTGAAGCCATCCTGCGGTGTTGCGGCCAGCTCAAAAGAAAGCGAGTTGAAGAAAGGAGCTCAGGGGCACTGTAATTCACAAACCTGCAGAGTTATAAATGACAGCTATCGTCCAAAAATATACTGAAGTAAGGCTGCCAAGAGGACTTGAAAGCGGGGCAGAATTGCAGGAAACCGATTTCAGGAGGTAGACTGGAATTGCATTGAAAGCATAGGAAAAGAGGCAGAACGTCCACAATGATGCACTTGGCCAAAAAGGGCGTATGCGTTTTTTCCTGAATATATTCAGGAAAAAACGCATACGCCCTTTTTGGCCAACCAAGCAAGCTTGCAAAGGAAATCTGCACTACAATGAAGTCTCACTTCCCCCCGGTCAAAAGGGCCATCTGAAAAAAGTGTAAAATCCAGAAAGGCAGGACAGGCCATGGAGAACTGGGAGCCTTGTTATGCTGATGGGCGGGATGTAAATTGCCAACAGACACTCGGGAGAAGTGTATGGTGTTTCCTGAAACATCTAAAAAACAAAGCAACAGAGCCTAGGGCACTTCCACTTATGGTCCTATAGCTTAGGGAAATTAAAATCAAAAAGACACAGCCACCCCAAAGTTTGGGACGCCTCTGTTTACAAGAACCTCGTTTACCGTACAAGTTCAACATCGCAGAAAGTGAAAAATGGATAAAGAAGTTGTGGTATTTACTTACAAAGCAATATCACTCAGCAATGAAATCTATGTCATCAGGCCCTTAGCAGCACAATGAGTGGATTCAGGTATGATGATTCTAACTGAAATAAGTCACACAGAAAAAGAAACATCATAAGATATCAGTAATACACGGAATGTAAACTTGGCTACACAGGAACTGAATTACAGAACAGAACAGGGTCTCAAATTTAGAAAACCAACTTATGCTTTCTTAAGGGTAAAGGTGAGTTGGGGTGCTGCATAAAACCAGAGATTGAAATGAGCACAGATAAAGTTCCTTAAGCCAAATATGGAATAGACAAGAGCTACTCCTTGCTCAACGAAATGGACTCAACACCGCATATTAAATGCCTAAGAATGTACCTGACTAGTAAGTATCTTAAAACCTATGGATTGCTATGTCTCCGAAAGAGAATCAAGCATGTGTACAGGGGCATAAACGCAGCAGTGATAGGATTGGAGAGGTTCGGTGAGCAAATGAAGACCCTTTGAAGTCATATTGCATGGTACCCATTCCACGGGTTTCAACTACCCAGGTTTAAGGTATTCTTCCTTCAGCTAAAACATGCATGTGGAACCTAGAGTATGATCAACCATGTGATCGGGAGACGTGTTCAAATATGTCTCAGTTTTCGTACCCTGGTACTCGGGTGCAACATTCCAGACGCTTTACTAACACCCTCCCGACTTGGAGAGTCAGTCCCTTTAACCTCCTGTTTGGCCCAGTTTGCAATTTCTGCGGAAGATGAACAGGAATAGCGAGAACCAATGAGAGACTAGCTGGAGGTGTCTGGACGGGCAAATTTAACTCTCATTTCCCACCAGGAAGAGGAATTAACCAAAGGCTCAGCGTGCCGTGCCGGAACCAGATTAGGGCCTGAAGCCATCCTGCGGTGTTGCGGCCAGCTCAAAAGAAAGCGAGTTGAAGAAAGGAGCTCAGGGGCACTGTAATTCACAAACCTGCAGAGTTATAAATGACAGCTATCGTCCAAAAATATACTGAAGTAAGGCTGCCAAGAGGACTTGAAAGCGGGGCAGAATTGCAGGAAACCGATTTCAGGAGGTAGACTGGAATTGCATTGAAAGCATAGGAAAAGAGGCAGAACGTCCACAATGATGCACTTGGCCAAAAAGGGCGTATGCGTTTTTTCCTGAATATATTCAGGAAAAAACGCATACGCCCTTTTTGGCCAACCAAGCAAGCTTGCAAAGGAAATCTGCACTACAATGAAGTCTCACTTCCCCCCGGTCAAAAGGGCCATCTGAAAAAAGTGTAAAATCCAGAAAGGCAGGACAGGCCATGGAGAACTGGGAGCCTTGTTATGCTGATGGGCGGGATGTAAATTGCCAACAGACACTCGGGAGAAGTGTATGGTGTTTCCTGAAACATCTAAAAAACAAAGCAACAGAGCCTAGGGCACTTCCACTTATGGTCCTATAGCTTAGGGAAATTAAAATCAAAAAGACACAGCCACCCCAAAGTTTGGGACGCCTCTGTTTATAAGAACCTTGTTTACCGTACAAGTTCAACATCGCAGAAAGTGAAAAATGGATAAAGAAGTTGTGGTATTTACTTACAAAGCAATATCACTCAGCAATGAAATCTATGTCATCAGGCCCTTAGCAGCACAATGAGTGGATTCAGGTATGATGATTCTAACTGAAATAAGTCACACAGAAAAAGAAACATCATAAGATATCAGTAATACACGGAATGTAAACTTGGCTACACAGGAACTGAATTACAGAACAGAACAGGGTCTCAAATTTAGAAAACCAACTTATGCTTGCTTAAGGGTAAAGGTGAGTTGGGGTGCTGCATAAAACCAGAGATTGAAATGAGCACAGATAAAGTTCCTTAAGCCAAATATGGAATAGACAAGAGCTACTCCTTGCTCAACGAAATGGACTCAACACCGCATATTAAATGCCTAAGAATGTACCTGACTAGTAAGTATCTTAAAACCTATGGATTGCTATGTCTCCGAAAGAGAATCAAGCATGTGTACAGGGGCATAAACGCAGCAGTGATAGGATTGGAGAGGTTCGGTGAGCAAATGAAGACCCTTTGAAGTCATATTGCATGGTACCCATTCCACGGGTTTCAACTACCCAGGTTTAAGGTATTCTTCCTTCAGCTAAAACATGCATGTGGAACCTAGGGTATGATCAACCATGTGATCGGGAGACGTGTTCAAATATGTCTCAGTTTTCGTACCCTGGTACTCAGGTGCAACATTCCAGACGCTTTACTAACACCCTCCCGACTTGGAGAGTCAGTCCCTTTAACCTCCTGTTTGGCCCAGTTTGCAATTTCTGCGGAAGATGAACAGGAATAGCGAGAACCAATGAGAGACTAGCTGGAAGGTGTCTGGACGGGCAAATTTAACTCTCATTTCCCACCAGGAAGAGGAATTAACCAAAGGCTCAGCATGCCGTGCCGGAACCAGATTAGGGCCTGAAGCCATCCTGCGGTGTTGCGGCCAGCTCAAAAGAAAGCGAGTTGAAGAAAGGAGCTCAGGGGCACTGTAATTCACAAACCTGCAGAGTTATAAATGACAGCTATCGTCCAAAAATATACTGAAGTAAGGCTGCCAAGAGGACTTGAAAGCGGGGCAGAATTGCAGGAAACCGATTTCAGGAGGTAGACTGGAATTGCATTGAAAGCATAGGAAAAGAGGCAGAACGTCCACCATGATGCACTTGGCCAAAAAGTGCGTATGTGTTTTTTCCTGAATATATTCAGGAAAAAACGCATACGCCCTTTTTGGCCAACCAAGCAAGCTTGCAAAGGAAATCTGCACTACAATGAAGTCTCACTTCCCCCCGGTCAAAAGGGCCATCTGAAAAAAGTGTAAAATCCAGAAAGGCAGGACAGGCCATGGAGAACTGGGAGCCTTGTTATGCTGATGGGCGGGATGTAAATTGCCAACAGACACTCGGGAGAAGTGTATGGTGTTTCCTGAAACATCTAAAAAACAAAGCAACAGAGCCTAGGGCACTTCCACTTATGGTCCTATAGCTTAGGGAAATTAAAATCAAAAAGACACAGCCACCCCAAAGTTTGGGACGCCTCTGTTTACAAGAACCTCGTTTACAGTACAAGTTCAACATCGCAGAAAGTGAAAAATGGATAAAGAAGTTGTGGTATTTACTTACAAAGCAATATCACTCAGCAATGAAATCTATGTCATCAGGCCCTTAGCAGCACAATGAGTGGATTCAGGTATGATGATTCTAACTGAAATAAGTCACACAGAAAAAGAAACATCATAAGATATCAGTAATACACGGAATGTAAACTTGGCTACACAGGAACTGAATTACAGAACAGAACAGGGTCTCAAATTTAGAAAACCAACTTATGCTTGCTTAAGGGTAAAGGTGAGTTGGGGTGCTGCATATAACCAGAGATTGAAATGAGCACAGATAAAGTTCCTTAAGCCAAATATGGAATAGACAAGAGCTACTCCTTGCTCAACGAAATGGACTCAACACCGCATATTAAACGCCTAAGAATGTACCTGACTAGTAAGTATCTTAAAACCTATGGATTGCTATGTCTCCGAAAGAGAATCAAGCATGTGTACAGGGGCATAAACGCAGCAGTGATAGGATTGGAGAGGTTCGGTGAGCAAATGAAGACCCTTTGAAGTCATATTGCATGGTACCCATTCCACGGGTTTCAACTACCCAGGTTTAAGGTATTCTTCCTTCAGCTAAAACATGCATGTGGAACCTAGAGTATGATCAACCATGTGATCGGGAGACGTGTTCAAATATGTCTCAGTTTTCGTACCCTGGTACTCGGGTGCAACATTCCAGACGCTTTACTAACACCCTCCCGACTTGGAGAGTCAGTCCCTTTAACCTCCTGTTTGGCCCAGTTTGCAATTTCTGCGGAAGATGAACAGGAATAGCGAGAACCAATGAGAGACTAGCTGGAGGTGTCTGGACGGGCAAATTTAACTCTCATTTCCCACCAGGAAGAGGAATTAACCAAAGGCTCAGCGTGCCGTGCCGGAACCAGATTAGGGCCTGAAGCCATCCTGCGGTGTTGCGGCCAGCTCAAAAGAAAGCGAGTTGAAGAAAGGAGCTCAGGGGCACTGTAATTCACAAACCTGCAGAGTTATAAATGACAGCTATCGTCCAAAAATATACTGAAGTAAGGCTGCCAAGAGGACTTGAAAGCGGGGCAGAATTGCAGGAAACCGATTTCAGGAGGTAGACTGGAATTGCATTGAAAGCATAGGAAAAGAGGCAGAACGTCCACAATGATGCACTTGGCCAAAAAGGGCGTATGCGTTTTTTCCTGAATATATTCAGGAAAAAACGCATACGCCCTTTTTGGCCAACCAAGCAAGCTTGCAAAGGAAATCTGCACTACAATGAAGTCTCACTTCCCCCCGGTCAAAAGGGCCATCTGAAAAAAGTGTAAAATCCAGAAAGGCAGGACAGGCCATGGAGAACTGGGAGCCTTGTTATGCTGATGGGCGGGATGTAAATTGCCAACAGACACTCGGGAGAAGTGTATGGTGTTTCCTGAAACATCTAAAAAACAAAGCAACAGAGCCTAGGGCACTTCCACTTATGGTCCTATAGCTTAGGGAAATTAAAATCAAAAAGACACAGCCACCCCAAAGTTTGGGACGCCTCTGTTTACAAGAACCTCGTTTACAGTACAAGTTCAACATCGCAGAAAGTGAAAAATGGATAAAGAAGTTGTGGTATTTACTTACAAAGCAATATCACTCAGCAATGAAATCTATGTCATCAGGCCCTTAGCAGCACAATGAGTGGATTCAGGTATGATGATTCTAACTGAAATAAGTCACACAGAAAAAGAAACATCATAAGATATCAGTAATACACGGAATGTAAACTTGGCTACACAGGAACTGAATTACAGAACAGAACAGGGTCTCAAATTTAGAAAACCAACTTATGCTTGCTTAAGGGGAAAGGTGAGTTGGGGTGCTGCATAAAACCAGAGATTGAAATGAGCACAGATAAAGTTCCTTAAGCCAAATATGGAATAGACAAGAGCTACTCCTTGCTCAACGAAATGGACTCAACACCGCATATTAAATGCCTAAGAATGTACCTGACTAGTAAGTATCTTAAAACCTATGGATTGCTATGTCTCCGAAAGAGAATCAAGCATGTGTACAGGGGCATAAACGCAGCAGTGATAGGATTGGAGAGGTTCGGTGAGCAAATGAAGACCCTTTGAAGTCATATTGCATGGTACCCATTCCACGGGTTTCAACTACCCAGGTTTAAGGTATTCTTCCTTCAGCTAAAACATGCATGTGGAACCTAGGGTATGATCAACCATGTGATCGGGAGACGTGTTCAAATATGTCTCAGTTTTCGTACCCTGGTACTCAGGTGCAACATTCCAGACGCTTTACTAACACCCTCCCGACTTGGAGAGTCAGTCCCTTTAACCTCCTGTTTGGCCCAGTTTGCAATTTCTGCGGAAGATGAACAGGAATAGCGAGAACCAATGAGAGACTAGCTGGAAGGTGTCTGGACGGGCAAATTTAACTCTCATTTCCCACCAGGAAGAGGAATTAACCAAAGGCTCAGCATGCCGTGCCGGAACCAGATTAGGGCCTGAAGCCATCCTGCGGTGTTGCGGCCAGCTCAAAAGAAAGCGAGTTGAAGAAAGGAGCTCAGGGGCACTGTAATTCACAAACCTGCAGAGTTATAAATGACAGCTATCGTCCAAAAATATACTGAAGTAAGGCTGCCAAGAGGACTTGAAAGCGGGGCAGAATTGCAGGAAACCGATTTCAGGAGGCAGACTGGAATTGCATTGAAAGCATAGGAAAAGAGGCAGAACGTCCACCATGATGCACTTGGCCAAAAAGTGCGTATGTGTTTTTTCCTGAATATATTCAGGAAAAAACGCATACGCCCTTTTTGGCCAACCAAGCAAGCTTGCAAAGGAAATCTGCACTACAATGAAGTCTCACTTCCCCCCGGTCAAAAGGGCCATCTGAAAAAAGTGTAAAATCCAGAAAGGCAGGACAGGCCATGGAGAACTGGGAGCCTTGTTATGCTGATGGGCGGGATGTAAATTGCCAACAGACACTCGGGAGAAGTGTATGGTGTTTCCTGAAACATCTAAAAAACAAAGCAACAGAGCCTAGGGCACTTCCACTTATGGTCCTATAGCTTAGGGAAATTAAAATCAAAAAGACACAGCCACCCCAAAGTTTGGGACGCCTCTGTTTACAAGAACCTCGTTTACAGTACAAGTTCAACATCGCAGAAAGTGAAAAATGGATAAAGAAGTTGTGGTATTTACTTACAAAGCAATATCACTCAGCAATGAAATCTATGTCATCAGGCCCTTAGCAGCACAATGAGTGGATTCAGGTATGATGATTCTAACTGAAATAAGTCACACAGAAAAAGAAACATCATAAGATATCAGTAATACACGGAATGTAAACTTGGCTACACAGGAACTGAATTACAGAACAGAACAGGGTCTCAAATTTAGAAAACCAACTTATGCTTGCTTAAGGGTAAAGGTGAGTTGGGGTGCTGCATATAACCAGAGATTGAAATGAGCACAGATAAAGTTCCTTAAGCCAAATATGGAATAGACAAGAGCTACTCCTTGCTCAACGAAATGGACTCAACACCGCATATTAAACGCCTAAGAATGTACCTGACTAGTAAGTATCTTAAAACCTATGGATTGCTATGTCTCCGAAAGAGAATCAAGCATGTGTACAGGGGCATAAACGCAGCAGTGATAGGATTGGAGAGGTTCGGTGAGCAAATGAAGACCCTTTGAAGTCATATTGCATGGTACCCATTCCACGGGTTTCAACTACCCAGGTTTAAGGTATTCTTCCTTCAGCTAAAACATGCATGTGGAACCTAGATTATGATCAACCATGTGATCGGGAGACGTGTTCAAATATGTCTCAGTTTTCGTACCCTGGTACTCGGGTGCAACATTCCAGACGCTTTACTAACACCCTCCCGACTTGGAGAGTCAGTCCCTTTAACCTCCTGTTTGGCCCAGTTTGCAATTTCTGCGGAAGATGAACAGGAATAGCGAGAACCAATGAGAGACTAGCTGGAGGTGTCTGGACGGGCAAATTTAACTCTCATTTCCCACCAGGAAGAGGAATTAACCAAAGGCTCAGCGTGCCGTGCCGGAACCAGATTAGGGCCTGAAGCCATCCTGCGGTGTTGCGGCCAGCTCAAAAGAAAGCGAGTTGAAGAAAGGAGCTCAGGGGCACTGTAATTCACAAACCTGCAGAGTTATAAATGACAGCTATCGTCCAAAAATATACTGAAGTAAGGCTGCCAAGAGGACTTGAAAGCGGGGCAGAATTGCAGGAAACCGATTTCAGGAGGTAGACTGGAATTGCATTGAAAGCATAGGAAAAGAGGCAGAACGTCCACAATGATGCACTTGGCCAAAAAGGGCGTATGCGTTTTTTCCTGAATATATTCAGGAAAAAACGCATACGCCCTTTTTGGCCAACCAAGCAAGCTTGCAAAGGAAATCTGCACTACAATGAAGTCTCACTTCCCCCCGGTCAAAAGGGCCATCTGAAAAAAGTGTAAAATCCAGAAAGGCAGGACAGGCCATGGAGAACTGGGAGCCTTGTTATGCTGATGGGCGGGATGTAAATTGCCAACAGACACTCGGGAGAAGTGTATGGTGTTTCCTGAAACATCTAAAAAACAAAGCAACAGAGCCTAGGGCACTTCCACTTATGGTCCTATAGCTTAGGGAAATTAAAATCAAAAAGACACAGCCACCCCAAAGTTTGGGACGCCTCTGTTTACAAGAACCTCGTTTACAGTACAAGTTCAACATCGCAGAAAGTGAAAAATGGATAAAGAAGTTGTGGTATTTACTTACAAAGCAATATCACTCAGCAATGAAATCTATGTCATCAGGCCCTTAGCAGCACAATGAGTGGATTCAGGTATGATGATTCTAACTGAAATAAGTCACACAGAAAAAGAAACATCATAAGATATCAGTAATACACAGAATGTAAACTTGGCTACACAGGAACTGAATTACAGAACAGAACAGGGTCTCAAATTTAGAAAACCAACTTATGCTTGCTTAAGGGGAAAGGTGAGTTGGGGTGCTGCATAAAACCAGAGATTGAAATGAGCACAGATAAAGTTCCTTAAGCCAAATATGGAATAGACAAGAGCTACTCCTTGCTCAACGAAATGGACTCAACACCGCATATTAAATGCCTAAGAATGTACCTGACTAGTAAGTATCTTAAAACCTATGGATTGCTATGTCTCCGAAAGAGAATCAAGCATGTGTACAGGGGCATAAACGCAGCAGTGATAGGATTGGAGAGGTTCGGTGAGCAAATGAAGACCCTTTGAAGTCATATTGCATGGTACCCATTCCACGGGTTTCAACTACCCAGGTTTAAGGTATTCTTCCTTCAGCTAAAACATGCATGTGGAACCTAGAGTATGATCAACCATGTGATCGGGAGACGTGTTCAAATATGTCTCAGTTTTCGTACCCTGGTACTCGGGTGCAACATTCCAGACGCTTTACTAACACCCTCCCGACTTGGAGAGTCAGTCCCTTTAACCTCCTGTTTGGCCCAGTTTGCAATTTCTGCGGAAGATGAACAGGAATAGCGAGAACCAATGAGAGACTAGCTGGAGGTGTCTGGACGGGCAAATTTAACTCTCATTTCCCACCAGGAAGAGGAATTAACCAAAGGCTCAGCGTGCCGTGCCGGAACCAGATTAGGGCCTGAAGCCATCCTGCGGTGTTGCGGCCAGCTCAAAAGAAAGCGAGTTGAAGAAAGGAGCTCAGGGGCACTGTAATTCACAAACCTGCAGAGT
Organism: Pseudorca crassidens; assembly: GCF_039906515.1. Taxonomy (NCBI): domain Eukaryota; kingdom Metazoa; phylum Chordata; class Mammalia; order Artiodactyla; family Delphinidae; genus Pseudorca; species Pseudorca crassidens. Next base: position 109,323,121 of record NC_090303.1, on the reverse strand, counting down.
TATAAATGACAGCTATCGTCCAAAAATATACTGAAGTAAGGCTGCCAAGAGGACTTGAAAGCGGGGCAGAATTGCAGGAAACCGATTTCAGGAGGCAGACTGGAATTGCATTGAAAGCATAGGAAAAGAGGCAGAACGTCCACCATGATGCACTTGGCCAAAAAGGGCGTATGCGTTTTTTCCTGAATATATTCAGGAAAAAACGCATACGCCCTTTTTGGCCAACCAAGCAAGCTTGCAAAGGAAATCTGCACTACAATGAAGTCTCACTTCCCCCCGGTCAAAAGGGCCATCTGAAAAAAGTGTAAAATCCAGAAAGACAGGACAGGCCATGGAGAACTGGGAGCCTTGTTATGCTGATGGGCGGGATGTAAATTGCCAACAGACACTCGGGAGAAGTGTATGGTGTTTCCTGAAACATCTAAAAAACAAAGCAACAGAGCCTAGGGCACTTCCACTTATGGTCCTATAGCTTAGGGAAATTAAAATCAAAAAGACACAGCCACCCCAAAGTTTGGGACGCCTCTGTTTACAAGAACCTCGTTTACCGTACAAGTTCAACATCGCAGAAAGTGAAAAATGGATAAAGAAGTTGTGGTATTTACTTACAAAGCAATATCACTCAGCAATGAAATCTATGTCATCAGGCCCTTAGCAGCACAATGAGTGGATTCAGGTATGATGATTCTAACTGAAATAAGTCACACAGAAAAAGAAACATCATAAGATATCAGTAATACACGGAATGTAAACTTGGCTACACAGGAACTGAATTACAGAACAGAACAGGGTCTCAAATTTAGAAAACCAACTTATGCTTGCTTAAGGGGAAAGGTGAGTTGGGGTGCTGCATAAAACCAGAGATTGAAATGAGCACAGATAAAGTTCCTTAAGCCAAATATGGAATAGACAAGAGCTACTCCTTGCTCAACGAAATGGACTCAACACCGCATATTAAACGCCTAAGAATGTACCTGACTAGTAAGTATCTTAAAACCTATGGATTGCTATGTCTCCGAAAGAGAATCAAGCATGTGTACAGGGGCATAAACGCAGCAGTGATAGGATTGGAGAGGTTCGGTGAGCAAATGAAGACCCTTTGAAGTCATATTGCATGGTACCCATTCCACGGGTTTCAACTACCCAGGTTTAAGGTATTCTTCCTTCAGCTAAAACATGCATGTGGAACCTAGAGTATGATCAACCATGTGATCGGGAGACGTGTTCAAATATGTCTCAGTTTTCGTACCCTGGTACTCGGGTGCAACATTCCAGACGCTTTACTAACACCCTCCCGACTTGGAGAGTCAGTCCCTTTAACCTCCTGTTTGGCCCAGTTTGCAATTTCTGCGGAAGATGAACAGGAATAGCGAGAACCAATGAGAGACTAGCTGGAGGTGTCTGGACGGGCAAATTTAACTCTCATTTCCCACCAGGAAGAGGAATTAACCAAAGGCTCAGCGTGCCGTGCCGGAACCAGATTAGGGCCTGAAGCCATCCTGCGGTGTTGCGGCCAGCTCAAAAGAAAGCGAGTTGAAGAAAGGAGCTCAGGGGCACTGTAATTCACAAACCTGCAGAGTTATAAATGACAGCTATCGTCCAAAAATATACTGAAGTAAGGCTGCCAAGAGGACTTGAAAGCGGGGCAGAATTGCAGGAAACCGATTTCAGGAGGTAGACTGGAATTGCATTGAAAGCATAGGAAAAGAGGCAGAACGTCCACAATGATGCACTTGGCCAAAAAGGGCGTATGCATTTTTTCCTGAATATATTCAGGAAAAAACGCATACGCCCTTTTTGGCCAACCAAGCAAGCTTGCAAAGGAAATCTGCACTACAATGAAGTCTCACTTCCCCCCGGTCAAAAGGGCCAACTGAAAAAAGTGTAAAATCCAGAAAGGCAGGACAGGCCATGGAGAACTGGGAGCCTTGTTATGCTGATGGGCGGGATGTAAATTGCCAACAGACACTCGGGAGAAGTGTATGGTGTTTCCTGAAACATCTAAAAAACAAAGCAACAGAGCCTAGGGCACTTCCACTTATGGTCCTATAGCTTAGGGAAATTAAAATCAAAAAGACACAGCCACCCCAAAGTTTGGGACGCCTCTGTTTACAAGAACCTCGTTTACCGTACAAGTTCAACATCGCAGAAAGTGAAAAATGGATAAAGAAGTTGTGGTATTTACTTACAAAGCAATATCACTCAGCAATGAAATCTATGTCATCAGGCCCTTAGCAGCACAATGAGTGGATTCAGGTATGATGATTCTAACTGAAATAAGTCACACAGAAAAAGAAACATCATAAGATATCAGTAATACACGGAATGTAAACTTGGCTACACAGGAACTGAATTACAGAACAGAACAGGGTCTCAAATTTAGAAAACCAACTTATGCTTGCTTAAGGGGAAAGGTGAGTTGGGGTGCTGCATAAAACCAGAGATTGAAATGAGCACAGATAAAGTTCCTTAAGCCAAATATGGAATAGACAAGAGCTACTCCTTGCTCAACGAAATGGACTCAACACCGCATATTAAATGCCTAAGAATGTACCTGACTAGTAAGTATCTTAAAACCTATGGATTGCTATGTCTCCGAAAGAGAATCAAGCATGTGTACAGGGGCATAAACGCAGCAGTGATAGGATTGGAGAGGTTCGGTGAGCAAATGAAGACCCTTTGAAGTCATATTGCATGGTACCCATTCCACGGGTTTCAACTACCCAGGTTTAAGGTATTCTTCCTTCAGCTAAAACATGCATGTGGAACCTAGAGTATGATCAACCATGTGATCGGGAGACGTGTTCAAATATGTCTCAGTTTTCGTACCCTGGTACTCGGGTGCAACATTCCAGACGCTTTACTAACACCCTCCCGACTTGGAGAGTCAGTCCCTTTAACCTCCTGTTTGGCCCAGTTTGCAATTTCTGCGGAAGATGAACAGGAATAGCGAGAACCAATGAGAGACTAGCTGGAGGTGTCTGGACGGGCAAATTTAACTCTCATTTCCCACCAGGAAGAGGAATTAACCAAAGGCTCAGCGTGCCGTGCCGGAACCAGATTAGGGCCTGAAGCCATCCTGCGGTGTTGCGGCCAGCTCAAAAGAAAGCGAGTTGAAGAAAGGAGCTCAGGGGCACTGTAATTCACAAACCTGCAGAGTTATAAATGACAGCTATCGTCCAAAAATATACTGAAGTAAGGCTGCCAAGAGGACTTGAAAGCGGGGCAGAATTGCAGGAAACCGATTTCAGGAGGTAGACTGGAATTGCATTGAAAGCATAGGAAAAGAGGCAGAACGTCCACAATGATGCACTTGGCCAAAAAGGGCGTATGCGTTTTTTCCTGAATATTTTCAGGAAAAAACGCATACGCCCTTTTTGGCCAACCAAGCAAGCTTGCAAAGGAAATCTGCACTACAATGAAGTCTCACTTCCCCCCGGTCAAAAGGGCCATCTGAAAAAAGTGTAAAATCCAGAAAGGCAGGACAGGCCATGGAGAACTGGGAGCCTTGTTATGCTGATGGGCGGGATGTAAATTGCCAACAGACACTCGGGAGAAGTGTATGGTGTTTCCTGAAACATCTAAAAAACAAAGCAACAGAGCCTAGGGCACTTCCACTTATGGTCCTATAGCTTAGGGAAATTAAAATCAAAAAGACACAGCCACCCCAAAGTTTGGGACGCCTCTGTTTACAAGAACCTCGTTTACAGTACAAGTTCAACATCGCAGAAAGTGAAAAATGGATAAAGAAGTTGTGGTATTTACTTACAAAGCAATATCACTCAGCAATGAAATCTATGTCATCAGGCCCTTAGCAGCACAATGAGTGGATTCAGGTATGATGATTCTAACTGAAATAAGTCACACAGAAAAAGAAACATCATAAGATATCAGTAATACACGGAATGTAAACTTGGCTACACAGGAACTGAATTACAGAACAGAACAGGGTCTCAAATTTAGAAAACCAACTTATGCTTGCTTAAGGGGAAAGGTGAGTTGGGGTGCTGCATAAAACCAGAGATTGAAATGAGCACAGATAAAGTTCCTTAAGCCAAATATGGAATAGACAAGAGCTACTCCTTGCTCAACGAAATGGACTCAATACCGCATATTAAACGCCTAAGAATGTACCTGACTAGTAAGTATCTTAAAACCTATGGATTGCTATGTCTCCGAAAGAGAATCAAGCATGTGTACAGGGGCATAAACGCAGCAGTGATAGGATTGGAGAGGTTCGGTGAGCAAATGAAGACCCTCTGAAGTCATATTTCATGGTACCCATTCCACGGGTTTCAACTACCCAGGTTTAAGGTATTCTTCATTCAGCTAAAACATGCATGTGGAACCTAGAGTATGATCAACCATGTGATCGGGAGACGTGTTCAAATATGTCTCAGTTTTCGTACCCTGGTACTCGGGTGCAACATTCCAGACGCTTTACTAACACCCTCCCGACTTGGAGAGTCAGTCCCTTTAACCTCCTGTTTGGCCCAGTTTGCAATTTCTGTGGAAGATGAACAGGAATAGCGAGAACCAATGAGAGACTAGCTGGAGGTGTCTGGACGGGGAAATTTAACTCTCATTTCCCACCAGGAAGAGGAATTAACCAAAGGCTCAGCGTGCCGTGCCGGAACAAGATTAGGGCCTGAAGCCATCCTGCGGTGTTGCGGCCAGCTCAAAAGAAAGCCAGTTGAAGAAAGGAGCTCAGGGGCACTGTAATTCACAAACCTGCAGAGTTATAAATGACAGCTATCGTCCAAAAATATACTGAAGTAAGGCTGCCAAGAGGACTTGAAAGCGGGGCAGAATTGCAGGAAACCGATTTCAGGAGGTAGACTGGAATTGCATTGAAAGCATAGGAAAAGAGGCAGAACGTCCACAATGATGCACTTGGCCAAAAAGGGCGTATGCGTTTTTTCCTGAATATATTCAGGAAAAAACGCATACGCCCTTTTTGGCCAACCAAGCAAGCTTGCAAAGGAAATCTGCACTACAATGAAGTCTCACTTCCCCCCGGTCAAAAGGGCCATCTGAAAAAAGTGTAAAATCCAGAAAGGCAGGACAGGCCATGGAGAACTGGGAGCCTTGTTATGCTGATGGGCGGGATGTAAATTGCCAACAGACACTCGGGAGAAGTGTATGGTGTTTCCTGAAACATCTAAAAAACAAAGCAACAGAGCCTAGGGCACTTCCACTTATGGTCCTATAGCTTAGGGAAATTAAAATCAAAAAGACACAGCCACCCCAAACATTGGGACGCCTCTGTTTACAAGAACCTCGTTTACAGTACAAGTTCAACATCGCAGAAAGTGAAAAATGGATAAAGAAGTTGTGGTATTTACTTACAAAGCAATATCACTCAGCAATGAAATCTATGTCATCAGGCCCTTAGCAGCACAATGAGTGGATTCAGGTATGATGATTCTAACTGAAATAAGTCACACAGAAAAAGAAACATCATAAGATATCACTAATACACGGAATGTAAACTTGGCTACACAGGAACTGAATTCCAAAACAGAACAGGGTCTCAAATTTAGAAAACCAACTTATGCTTGCTTAAGGGGAAAGGTGAGTTGGGGTGCTGCATAAAACCAGAGATTGAAATGAGCACAGATAAAGTTCCTTAAGCCAAATATGGAATAGACAAGAGCTACTCCTTGCTCAACGAAATGGACACAACACCGCATATTAAACGCCTAAGAATGTACCTGACTAGTAAGTATCTTAAAACCTATGGATTGCTATGTCTCCGAAAGAGAATCAAGCATGTGTACAGGGGCATAAACGCAGCAGTGATAGGATTGGAGAGGTTCGGTGAGCAAATGAAGACCCTCTGAAGTCATATTGCATGGTACCCATTCCACGGGTTTCAACTACCCAGGTTTAAGGTATTCTTCCTTCAGCTAAAACATGCATGTGGAACCTAGAGTCTGATCAACCATGTGATCGGGAGACGTGTTCAAATATGTCTCAGTTTTCGTACCCTGGTACTCGGGTGCAACATTCCAGACGCTTTACTAACACCCTCCCGACTTGGAGAGTCAGTCCCTTTAACCTCCTGTTTGGCCCAGTTTGCAATTTCTGCGGAAGATGAACAGGAATAGCGAGAACCAATGAGAGACTAGCTGGAGGTGTCTGGACGGGCAAATTTAACTCTCATTTCCCACCAGGAAGAGGAATTAACCAAAGGCTCAGCGTGCCGTGCCGGAACCAGATTAGGGCCTGAAGCCATCCTGCGGTGTTGCGGCCAGCTCAAAAGAAAGCGAGTTGAAGAAAGGAGCTCAGGGGCACTGTAATTCACAAACCTGCAGAGTTATAAATGACAGCTATCGTCCAAAAATATACTGAAGTAAGGCTGCCAAGAGGACTTGAAAGCGGGGCAGAATTGCAGGAAACCGATTTCAGGAGGCAGACTGGAATTGCATTGAAAGCATAGGAAAAGAGGCAGAACGTCCACCATGATGCACTTGGCCAAAAAGGGCGTATGCGTTTTTTCCTGAATATATTCAGGAAAAAACGCATACGCCCTTTTTGGCCAACCAAGCAAGCTTGCAAAGGAAATCTGCACTACAATGAAGTCTCACTTCCCCCCGGTCAAAAGGGCCATCTGAAAAAAGTGTAAAATCCAGAAAGACAGGACAGGCCATGGAGAACTGGGAGCCTTGTTATGCTGATGGGCGGGATGTAAATTGCCAACAGACACTCGGGAGAAGTGTATGGTGTTTCCTGAAACATCTAAAACACAAAGCAACAGACCCTAGGGCACTTCCACTTATGGTCCTATAGCTTAGGGAAATTAAAATCAAAAAGACACAGCCACCCCAAAGTTTGGGACGCCTCTGTTTACAAGAACCTCGTTTACAGTACAAGTTCAACATCGCAGAAAGTGAAAAATGGATAAAGAAGTTGTGGTATTTACTTACAAAGCAATATCACTCAGCAATGAAATCTATGTCATCAGGCCCTTAGCAGCACAATGAGTGGATTCAGGTATGATGATTCTAACTGAAATAAGTCACACAGAAAAAGAAACATCATAAGATATCAGTAATACACGGAATGTAAACTTGGCTACACAGGAACTGAATTACAGAACAGAACAGGGTCTCAAATTTAGAAAACCAACTTATGCTTGCTTAAGGGTAAAGGTCAGTTGGGGTGCTGCATAAAACCAGAGATTGAAATGAGCACAGATAAAGTTCCTTAAGCCAAATATGGAATAGACAAGAGCTACTCCTTGCTCAACGAAATGGACTCAACACCCCATATTAAATGCCTAAGAATGTACCTGACTAGTAAGTATCTTAAAACCTATGGATTGCTATGTCTCCGAAAGAGAATCAAGCATGTGTACAGGGGCATAAACGCAGCAGTGATAGGATTGGAGAGGTTCGGTGAGCAAATGAAGACCCTCTGAAGTCATATTGCATGGTACCCATTCCACGGGTTTCAACTACCCAGGTTTAAGGTATTCTTCCTTCAGCTAAAACATGCATGTGGAACCTAGAGTCTGATCAACCATGTGATCGGGAGACGTGTTCAAATATGTCTCAGTTTTCGTACCCTGGTACTCGGGTGCAACATTCCAGACGCTTTACTAACACCCTCCCGACTTGGAGAGTCAGTCCCTTTAACCTCCTGTTTGGCCCAGTTTGCAATTTCTGCGGAAGATGAACAGGAATAGCGAGAACCAATGAGAGACTAGCTGGAGGTGTCTGGACGGGCAAATTTAACTCTCATTTCCCACCAGGAAGAGGAATTAACCAAAGGCTCAGCGTGCCGTGCCGGAACCAGATTAGGGCCTGAAGCCATCCTGCGGTGTTGCGGCCAGCTCAAAAGAAAGCGAGTTAAAGAAAGGAGCACAGGGGCACTGTAATTCACAAACCTGCAGAGTTATAAATGACAGCTATCGTCCAAAAACATACTGAAGTAAGGCTGCCAAGAGGACTTGAAAGCGGGGCAGAATTGCAGGAAACCGATTTCAGGAGGTAGACTGGAATTGCATTGAAAGCATAGGAAAAGAGGCAGAACGTCCACAATGATGCACTTGGCCAAAAAGGGCGTATGCGTTTTTTCCTGAATATATTCAGGAAAAAACGCATACGCCCTTTTTGGCCAACCAAGCAAGCTTGCAAAGGAAATCTGCACTACAATGAAGTCTCACTTCCCCCCGGTCAAAAGGGCCATCTGAAAAAAGTGTAAAATCCAGAAAGGCAGGACAGGCCATGGAGAACTGGGAGCCTTGTTATGCTGATGGGCGGGATGTAAATTGCCAACAGACACTCGGGAGAAGTGTATGGTGTTTCCTGAAACATCTAAAAAACAAAGCAACAGAGCCTAGGGCACTTCCACTTATGGTCCTATAGCTTAGGGAAATTAAAATCAAAAAGACACAGCCACCCCAAACATTGGGACGCCTCTGTTTACAAGAACCTCGTTTACCGTACAAGTTCAACATCGCAGAAAGTGAAAAATGGATAAAGAATTTGTGGTATTTACTTACAAAGCAATATCACTCAGCAATGAAATCTATGTCATCAGGCCCTTAGCAGCACAATGAGTGGATTCAGGTATGATGATTCTAACTGAAATAAGTCACACAGAAAAAGAAACATCATAAGATATCAGTAATACACGGAATGTAAACTTGGCTACACAGGAACTGAATTACAGAACAGAACAGGGTCTCAAATTTAGAAAACCAACTTATGCTTGCTTAAGGGGAAAGGTGAGTTGGGGTGCTGCATAAAACCAGAGATGGAAATGAGCACAGATAAAGTTCCTTAAGCCAAATATGGAATAGACAAGAGCTACTCCTTGCTCAACGAAATGGACTCAACACCGCATATTAAATGCCTAAGAATGTACCTGACTAGTAAGTATCTTAAAACCTATGGATTGCTATGTCTCCGAAAGAGAATCAAGCATGTGTACAGGGGCATAAACGCAGCAGTGATAGGATTGGAGAGGTTCGGTGAGCAAATGAAGACCCTTTGAAGTCATATTGCATGGTACCCATTCCACGGGTTTCAACTACCCAGGTTTAAGGTATTCTTCCTTCAGCTAAAACATGCATGTGGAACCTAGAGTATGATCAACCATGTGATCGGGAGACGTGTTCAAATATGTCTCAGTTTTCGTACCCTGGTACTCGGGTGCAACATTCCAGACGCTTTACTAACACCCTCCCGACTTGGAGAGTCAGTCCCTTTAACCTCCTGTTTGGCCCAGTTTGCAATTTCTGCGGAAGATGAACAGGAATAGCGAGAACCAATGAGAGACTAGCTGGAGGTGTCTGGACGGGCAAATTTAACTCTCATTTCCCACCAGGAAGAGGAATTAACCAAAGGCTCAGCGTGCCGTGCCGGAACCAGATTAGGGCCTGAAGCCATCCTGCGGTGTTGCGGCCAGCTCAAAAGAAAGCGAGTTGAAGAAAGGAGCTCAGGGGCACTGTAATTCACAAACCTGCAGAGTTATAAATGACAGCTATCGTCCAAAAATATACTGAAGTAAGGCTGCCAAGAGGACTTGAAAGCGGGGCAGAATTGCAGGAAACCGATTTCAGGAGGTAGACTGGAATTGCATTGAAAGCATAGGAAAAGAGGCAGAACGTCCACAATGATGCACTTGGCCAAAAAGGGCGTATGCGTTTTTTCCTGAATATATTCAGGAAAAAACGCATACGCCCTTTTTGGCCAACCAAGCAAGCTTGCAAAGGAAATCTGCACTACAATGAAGTCTCACTTCCCCCCGGTCAAAAGGGCCATCTGAAAAAAGTGTAAAATCCAGAAAGGCAGGACAGGCCATGGAGAACTGGGAGCCTTGTTATGCTGATGGGCGGGATGTAAATTGCCAACAGACACTCGGGAGAAGTGTATGGTGTTTCCTGAAACATCTAAAAAACAAAGCAACAGAGCCTAGGGCACTTCCACTTATGGTCCTATAGCTTAGGGAAATTAAAATCAAAAAGACACAGCCACCCCAAAGTTTGGGACGCCTCTGTTTACAAGAACCTCGTTTACCGTACAAGTTCAACATCGCAGAAAGTGAAAAATGGATAAAGAAGTTGTGGTATTTACTTACAAAGCAATATCACTCAGCAATGAAATCTATGTCATCAGGCCCTTAGCAGCACAATGAGTGGATTCAGGTATGATGATTCTAACTGAAATAAGTCACACAGAAAAAGAAACATCATAAGATATCAGTAATACACGGAATGTAAACTTGGCTACACAGGAACTGAATTACAGAACAGAACAGGGTCTCAAATTTAGAAAACCAACTTATGCTTTCTTAAGGGTAAAGGTGAGTTGGGGTGCTGCATAAAACCAGAGATTGAAATGAGCACAGATAAAGTTCCTTAAGCCAAATATGGAATAGACAAGAGCTACTCCTTGCTCAACGAAATGGACTCAACACCGCATATTAAATGCCTAAGAATGTACCTGACTAGTAAGTATCTTAAAACCTATGGATTGCTATGTCTCCGAAAGAGAATCAAGCATGTGTACAGGGGCATAAACGCAGCAGTGATAGGATTGGAGAGGTTCGGTGAGCAAATGAAGACCCTTTGAAGTCATATTGCATGGTACCCATTCCACGGGTTTCAACTACCCAGGTTTAAGGTATTCTTCCTTCAGCTAAAACATGCATGTGGAACCTAGAGTATGATCAACCATGTGATCGGGAGACGTGTTCAAATATGTCTCAGTTTTCGTACCCTGGTACTCGGGTGCAACATTCCAGACGCTTTACTAACACCCTCCCGACTTGGAGAGTCAGTCCCTTTAACCTCCTGTTTGGCCCAGTTTGCAATTTCTGCGGAAGATGAACAGGAATAGCGAGAACCAATGAGAGACTAGCTGGAGGTGTCTGGACGGGCAAATTTAACTCTCATTTCCCACCAGGAAGAGGAATTAACCAAAGGCTCAGCGTGCCGTGCCGGAACCAGATTAGGGCCTGAAGCCATCCTGCGGTGTTGCGGCCAGCTCAAAAGAAAGCGAGTTGAAGAAAGGAGCTCAGGGGCACTGTAATTCACAAACCTGCAGAGTTATAAATGACAGCTATCGTCCAAAAATATACTGAAGTAAGGCTGCCAAGAGGACTTGAAAGCGGGGCAGAATTGCAGGAAACCGATTTCAGGAGGCAGACTGGAATTGCATTGAAAGCATAGGAAAAGAGGCAGAACGTCCACCATGATGCACTTGGCCAAAAAGGGCGTATGCGTTTTTTCCTGAATATATTCAGGAAAAAACGCATACGCCCTTTTTGGCCAACCAAGCAAGCTTGCAAAGGAAATCTGCACTACAATGAAGTCTCACTTCCCCCCGGTCAAAAGGGCCATCTGAAAAAAGTGTAAAATCCAGAAAGACAGGACAGGCCATGGAGAACTGGGAGCCTTGTTATGCTGATGGGCGGGATGTAAATTGCCAACAGACACTCGGGAGAAGTGTATGGTGTTTCCTGAAACATCTAAAACACAAAGCAACAGACCCTAGGGCACTTCCACTTATGGTCCTATAGCTTAGGGAAATTAAAATCAAAAAAACACAGCCACCCCAAAGTTTGGGACGCCTCTGTTTACAAGAACCTCGTTTACAGTACAAGTTCAACATCGCAGAAAGTGAAAAATGGATAAAGAAGTTGTGGTATTTACTTACAAAGCAATATCACTCAGCAATGAAATCTATGTCATCAGGCCCTTAGCAGCACAATGAGTGGATTCAGGTATGATGATTCTAACTGAAATAAGTCACACAGAAAAAGAAACATCATAAGATATCAGTAATACACGGAATGTAAACTTGGCTACACAGGAACTGAATTACAGAACAGAACAGGGTCTCAAATTTAGAAAACCAACTTATGCTTGCTTAAGGGTAAAGGTCAGTTGGGGTGCTGCATAAAACCAGAGATTGAAATGAGCACAGATAAAGTTCCTTAAGCCAAATATGGAATAGACAAGAGCTACTCCTTGCTCAACGAAATGGACTCAACACCCCATATTAAATGCCTAAGAATGTACCTGACTAGTAAGTATCTTAAAACCTATGGATTGCTATGTCTCCGAAAGAGAATCAAGCATGTGTACAGGGGCATAAACGCAGCAGTGATAGGATTGGAGAGGTTCGGTGAGCAAATGAAGACCCTCTGAAGTCATATTGCATGGTACCCATTCCACGGGTTTCAACTACCCAGGTTTAAGGTATTCTTCCTTCAGCTAAAACATGCATGTGGAACCTAGAGTCTGATCAACCATGTGATCGGGAGACGTGTTCAAATATGTCTCAGTTTTCGTACCCTGGTACTCGGGTGCAACATTCCAGACGCTTTACTAACACCCTCCCGACTTGGAGAGTCAGTCCCTTTAACCTCCTGTTTGGCCCAGTTTGCAATTTCTGCGGAAGATGAACAGGAATAGCGAGAACCAATGAGAGACTAGCTGGAGGTGTCTGGACGGGCAAATTTAACTCTCATTTCCCACCAGGAAGAGGAATTAACCAAAGGCTCAGCGTGCCGTGCCGGAACCAGATTAGGGCCTGAAGCCATCCTGCGGTGTTGCGGCCAGCTCAAAAGAAAGCGAGTTAAAGAAAGGAGCACAGGGGCACTGTAATTCACAAACCTGCAGAGTTATAAATGACAGCTATCGTCCAAAAACATACTGAAGTAAGGCTGCCAAGAGGACTTGAAAGCGGGGCAGAATTGCAGGAAACCGATTTCAGGAGGTAGACTGGAATTGCATTGAAAGCATAGGAAAAGAGGCAGAACGTCCACAATGATGCACTTGGCCAAAAAGGGCGTATGCGTTTTTTCCTGAATATATTCAGGAAAAAACGCATACGCCCTTTTTGGCCAACCAAGCAAGCTTGCAAAGGAAATCTGCACTACAATGAAGTCTCACTTCCCCCCGGTCAAAAGGGCCATCTGAAAAAAGTGTAAAATCCAGAAAGGCAGGACAGGCCATGGAGAACTGGGAGCCTTGTTATGCTGATGGGCGGGATGTAAATTGCCAACAGACACTCGGGAGAAGTGTATGGTGTTTCCTGAAACATCTAAAAAACAAAGCAACAGAGCCTAGGGCACTTCCACTTATGGTCCTATAGCTTAGGGAAATTAAAATCAAAAAGACACAGCCACCCCAAACATTGGGACGCCTCTGTTTACAAGAACCTCGTTTACCGTACAAGTTCAACATCGCAGAAAGTGAAAAATGGATAAAGAATTTGTGGTATTTACTTACAAAGCAATATCACTCAGCAATGAAATCTATGTCATCAGGCCCTTAGCAGCACAATGAGTGGATTCAGGTATGATGATTCTAACTGAAATAAGTCACACAGAAAAAGAAACATCATAAGATATCAGTAATACACGGAATGTAAACTTGGCTACACAGGAACTGAATTACAGAACAGAACAGGGTCTCAAATTTAGAAAACCAACTTATGCTTGCTTAAGGGGAAAGGTGAGTTGGGTTGCTGCATAAAACCAGAGATGGAAATGAGCACAGATAAAGTTCCTTAAGCCAAATATGGAATAGACAAGAGCTACTCCTTGCTCAACGAAATGGACACAACACCGCATATTAAACGCCTAAGAATGTACCTGACTAGTAAGTATCTTAAAACCTATGGATTGCTATGTCTCCGAAAGAGAATCAAGCATGTGTACAGAGGCATAAACGCAGCAGTGATAGGATTGGAGAGGTTTGGTGAGCAAATGAAGACCCTCTGAAGTCATATTGCATGGTACCCATTCCACGGGTTTCAACTACCCAGGTTTAAGGTATTCTTCCTTCAGCTAAAACATGCATGTGGAACCTAGAGTATGATCAACCATGTGATCGGGAGACGTGTTCAAATATGTCTCAGTTTTCGTACCCTGGTACTCGGGTGCAACATTCCAGACGCTTTACTAACACCCTCCCGACTTGGAGAGTCAGTCCCTTTAACCTCCTGTTTGGCCCAGTTTGCAATTTCTGCGGAAGATGAACAGGAATAGCGAGAACCAATGAGAGACTAGCTGGAGGTGTCTGGACGGGCAAATTTAACTCTCATTTCCCACCAGGAAGAGGAATTAACCAAAGGCTCAGCGTGCCGTGCCGGAACCAGATTAGGGCCTGAAGCCATCCTGCGGTGTTGCGGCCAGCTCAAAAGAAAGCGAGTTGAAGAAAGGAGCTCAGGGGCACTGTAATTCACAAACTTGCATAGTTATAAATGACAGCTATCGTCCAAAAATATACTGAAGTAAGGCTGCCAAGAGGACTTGAAAGCGGGGCAGAATTGCAGGAAACCGATTTCAGGAGGTAGACTGGAATTGCATTGAAAGCATAGGAAAAGAGGCAGAACGTCCACAATGATGCACTTGGCCAAAAAGGGCGTATGCGTTTTTTCCTGAATCTATTCAGGAAGAAACGCATACGCCCGTTTTGGCCAACCAAGCAAGCTTGCAAAGGAAATCTGCACTACAATGAAGTCTCACTTCCCCCCGGTCAAAAGGGCCATCTGAAAAAAGTGTAAAATCCAGAAAGGCAGGACAGGCCATGGAGAACTGGGAGCCTTGTTATGCTGATGGGCGGGATGTAAATTGCCAACAGACACTCGGGAGAAGTGTATGGTGTTTCCTGAAACATCTAAAAAACAAAGCAACAGAGCCTAGGGCACTTCCACTTATGGTCCTATAGCTTAGGGAAATTAAAATCAAAAAGACACAGCCACCCCAAAGTTTGGGACGCCTCTGTTTACAAGAACCTCGTTTACAGTACAAGTTCAACATCGCAGAATGTGAAAAATGGATAAAGAAGTTGTGGTATTTACTTACAAAGCAATATCACTCAGCAATGAAATCTATGTCATCAGGCCCTTAGCAGCACAATGAGTGGATTCAGGTATGATGATTCTAACTGAAATAAGTCACACAGAAAAAGAAACATCATAAGATATCAGTAATACACGGAATGTAAACTTGGCTACACAGGAACTGAATTACAGAACAGAACAGGGTCTCAAATTTAGAAAACCAACTTATGCTTGCTTAAGGGTAAAGGTGAGTTGGGGTGCTGCATAAAACCAGAGATTGAAATGAGCACAGATAAAGTTCCTTAAGCCAAATATGGAATAGACAAGATCTACTCCTTGCTCAACGAAATGGACTCAACACCGCATATTAAACGCCTAAGAATGTACCTGACTAGTAAGTATCTTAAAACCTATGGATTGCTATGTCTCCGAAAGAGAATCAAGCATGTGTACAGGGGCATAAACGCAGCAGTGATAGGATTGGAGAGGTTCGGTGAGCAAATGAAGACCCTCTGAAGTCATATTGCATGGTACCCATTCCACGGGTTTCAACTACCCAGGTTTAAGGTATTCTTCCTTCAGCTAAAACATGCATGTGGAACCTAGAGTATGATCAACCATGTGATCGGGAGACGTGTTCAAATATGTCTCAGTTTTCGTACCCTGGTACTCGGGTGCAACATTCCAGACGCTTTACTAACACCCTCCCGACTTGGAGAGTCAGTCCCTTTAACCTCCTGTTTGGCCCAGTTTGCAATTTCTGCGGAAGATGAACAGGAATAGCGAGAACCAATGAGAGACAAGCTGGAGGTGTCTGGACGGGCAAATTTAACTCTCATTTCCCACCAGGAAGAGGAATTAACCAAAGGCTCAGCGTGCCGTGCCAGAACCAGATTAGGGCCTGAAGCCATCCTGCAGTGTTGCGGCCAGCTCAAAAGAAAGCGAGTTGAAGAAAGGAGCTCAGGGGCACTGTAATTCACAAACCTGCAGAGTTATAAATGACAGCTATCGTCCAAAAATATACTGAAGTAAGGCTGCCAAGAGGACTTGAAAGCGGGGCAGAATTGCAGGAAACCGATTTCAGGAGGTAGACTGGAATTGCATTGAAAGCATAGGAAAAGAGGGAGAACGTCCACAATGAAGCACTTGGCCAAAAAGGGCGTATGCGTTTTTTCCTGAATCAGGAAAAAACGCATACGCACTTTTTGGCCAACCAAGCAAGCTTGCAAAGGAAATCTGCACTACAATGAAGTCTCACTTCCCCCCGGTCAAAAGGGCCATCTGAGAAAAGTGTAAAATCCAGAAAGGCAGGACAGGCCATGGAGAACTGGGAGCCTTGTTATGCTGATGGGCGGGATGTAAATTGCCAACAGACACTCGGGAGAAGTGTATGGTGTTTCCTGAAACATCTAAAAAACAAAGCAACAGAGCCTAGGGCACTTCCACTTATGGTCCTATAGCTTAGGGAAATTAAAATCAAAAAGACACAGCCACCCCACAGTTTGGGACAGCTCTGTTTAGAAGAACCTCGTTTACGGTACAAGTTCAATATCGCAGAAAGTGAAAAATGGATAAAGAAGTTGTGGTAATTATGTACAATGCAGTATCACTCAGCAATGAAATCTATGTCATCAGGCCCTTAGCAGCACAATGAGTGGATTCAGGTATGATGATTCTAACTGAAATAAGTCACACAGAAAAAGAAACATCATAAGATATCAGTAATACACGGAATGTAAACTTGGCTACACAGGAACTGAATTACAGAACAGAACAGGGTCTCAAATTTAGAAAACCAACTTATGCTTGCTTAAGGGTAAAGGTCAGTTGGGGTGCTGCATAAAACCAGAGATTGAAATGAGCACAGATAAAGTTCCTTAAGCCAAATATGGAATAGACAAGAGCTACTCCTTGCTCAACGAAATGGACTCAACACCCCATATTAAATGCCTAAGAATGTACCTGACTAGTAAGTATCTTAAAACCTATGGATTGCTATGTCTCCGAAAGAGAATCAAGCATGTGTACAGGGGCATAAACGCAGCAGTGATAGGATTGGAGAGGTTCGGTGAGCAAATGAAGACCCTCTGAAGTCATATTGCATGGTACCCATTCCACGGGTTTCAACTACCCAGGTTTAAGGTATTCTTCCTTCAGCTAAAACATGCATGTGGAACCTAGAGTATGATCAACCATGTGATCGGGAGACGTGTTCAAATATGTCTCAGTTTTCGTACCCTGGTACTCGGGTGCAACATTCCAGACGCTTTACTAACACCCTCCCGACTTGGAGAGTCAGTCCCTTTAACCTCCTGTTTGGCCCAGTTTGCAATTTCTGCGGAAGATGAACAGGAATAGCGAGAACCAATGAGAGACTAGCTGGAGGTGTCTGGACGGGCAAATTTAACTCTCATTTCCCACCAGGAAGAGGAATTAACCAAAGGCTCAGCGTGCCGTGCCGGAACCAGATTAGGGCCTGAAGCCATCCTGCGGTGTTGCGGCCAGCTCAAAAGAAAGCGAGTTAAAGAAAGGAGCACAGGGGCACTGTAATTCACAAACCTGCAGAGTTATAAATGACAGCTATCGTCCAAAAACATACTGAAGTAAGGCTGCCAAGAGGACTTGAAAGCGGGGCAGAATTGCAGGAAACCGATTTCAGGAGGTAGACTGGAATTGCATTGAAAGCATAGGAAAAGAGGCAGAACGTCCACAATGATGCACTTGGCCAAAAAGGGCGTATGCGTTTTCTCCTGAATATATTCAGGAAAAAACGCATACGCCCTTTTTGGCCAACCAAGCAAGCTTGCAAAGGAAATCTGCACTACAATGAAGTCTCACTTCCCCCCGGTCAAAAGGGCCATCTGAAAAAAGTGTAAAATCCAGAAAGGCAGGACAGGCCATGGAGAACTGGGAGCCTTGTTATGCTGATGGGCGGGATGTAAATTGCCAACAGACACTCGGGAGAAGTGTATGGTGTTTCCTGAAACATCTAAAAAACAAAGCAACAGAGCCTAGGGCACTTCCACTTATGGTCCTATAGCTTAGGGAAATTAAAATCAAAAAGACACAGCCACCCCAAACATTGGGACGCCTCTGTTTACAAGAACCTCGTTTACAGTACAAGTTCAACATCGCAGAAAGTGAAAAATGGATAAAGAATTTGTGGTATTTACTTACAAAGCAATATCACTCAGCAATGAAATCTATGTCATCAGGCCCTTAGCAGCACAATGAGTGGATTCAGGTATGATGATTCTAACTGAAATAAGTCACACAGAAAAAGAAACATCATAAGATATCAGTAATACACGGAATGTAAACTTGGCTACACAGGAACTGAATTACAGAACAGAACAGGGTCTCAAATTTAGAAAACCAACTTATGCTTGCTTAAGGGGAAAGGTGAGTTGGGGTGCTGCATAAAACCAGAGATTGAAATGAGCACAGATAAAGTTCCTTAAGCCAAATATGGAATAGACAAGATCTACTCCTTGCTCAACGAAATGGACTCAACACCGCATATTAAACGCCTAAGAATGTACCTGACTAGTAAGTATCTTAAAACCTATGGATTGCTATGTCTCCGAAAGAGAATCAAGCATGTGTACAGGGGCATAAACGCAGCAGTGATAGGATTGGAGAGGTTCGGTGTGCAAATGAAGACCCTCTGAAGTCATATTGCATGGTACCCATTCCACGGGTTTCAACTACCCAGGTTTAAGGTATTCTTCCTTCAGCTAAAACATGCATGTGGAACCTAGAGTATGATCAACCATGTGATCGGGAGACGTGTTCAAATATGTCTCAGTTTTCGTACCCTGGTACTCGGGTGCAACATTCCAGACGCTTTACTAACACCCTCCCGACTTGGAGAGTCAGTCCCTTTAACCTCCTGTTTGGCCCAGTTTGCAATTTCTGCGGAAGATGAACAGGAATAGCGAGAACCAATGAGAGACAAGCTGGAGGTGTCTGGACGGGCAAATTTAACTCTCATTTCCCACCAGGAAGAGGAATTAACCAAAGGCTCAGCGTGCCGTGCCGGAACCAGATTAGGGCCTGAAGCCATCCTGCGGTGTTGCGGCCAGGTCATAAGAAAGCGAGTTGAAGAAAGGAGCTCAGGGGCACTGTAATTCACAAACCTGCAGAGTTATAAATGACAGCTATCGTCCAAAAACATACTGAAGTAAGGCTGCCAAGAGGACTTGAAAGCGGGGCAGAATTGCAGGAAACCGATTTCAGGAGGTAGACTGGAATTGCATTGAAAGCATAGGAAAAGAGGGAGAACGTCCACAATGAAGCACTTGGCCAAAAAGGGCGTATGCGTTTTTTCCTGAATCAGGAAAAAACGCATACGCACTTTTTGGCCAACAAAGCAAGCTTGCAAAGGAAATCTGCACTACAATGAAGTCTCACTTCCCCCCGGTCAAAAGGGCCATCTGAGAAAAGTGTAAAATCCAGAAAGGCAGGACAGGCCATGGAGAACTGGGAGCCTTGTTATGCTGATGGGCGGGATGTAAATTGCCAACAGCCACTCGGGAGAAGTGTATGGTGTTTCCTGAAACATCTAAAAAACAAAGCAACAGAGCCTAGGGCACTTCCACTTATGGTCCTATAGCTTAGGGAAATTAAAATCAAAAAGACACAGCCACCCCAAAGTTTGGGACAGCTCTGTTTAGAAGAACCTCGTTTACGGTACAAGTTCAATATCGCAGAAAGTGAAAAATGGATAAAGAAGTTGTGGTAATTATGTACAATGCAGTATCACTCAGCAATGAAATCTATGTCATCAGGCCCGTAGCAGCATAATGAGTGGATTCAGGTACGATGATTCTAACTGAAATAAGTCACACAGAAAAAGAAACATCATAAGATATCACTAATGAACGGAATGTAAACTTGGCTACACAGGAACTGAATTCCAAAACAGAACAGGGTCTCAAATTTAGAAAACCAACTTATGCTTGCTTAAGGGGAAAGGTGAGTTGGGGTGCTGAATAAAACCAGAGATTGAAATGAGCACAGATAAAGTTCCTTAAGCCAAATATGGAATAGACAAGAGCTACTCCTTGCTCAACGAAATGGACTCAACACCCCATATTAAACGCCTAAGAATGTACCTGACTAGTAAGTATCTTAAAACCTATGGATTGCTATGTCTCCGAAAGAGAATCAAGCGTGTGTACAGGGGCATAAACGCAGCAGTGATAGGATTGGAGAGGTTCGGTGAGCAAATGAAGACCCTTTGAAGTCATATTGCATGGTACCCATTCCACGGGTTTCAACTACCCAGGTTTAAGGTATTCTTCCTTCAGCTAAAACATGCATGTGGAACCTAGAGTATGATCAACCATGTGATCGGGAGACGTGTTCAAATATGTCTCAGTTTTCGTACCCTGGTACTCGGGTGCAACATTCCAGACGCTTTCCTAACACCCTCCCGACTTGGAGAGTCAGTCCCTTTAACCTCCTGTTTGGCCCAATTTGCAATTTCTGCGGAAGATGAACAGGAATAGCGAGAACCAATGAGAGACTAGCTGGAGGTGTCTGGACGGGCAAATTTAACTCTCATTTCCCACGAGGAAGAGGAATTAACCAAAGGCTCAGCGTGCCGTGACGGAACCAGATTAGGGCCTGAAGCCATCCTGCGGTGTTGTGGCCAGCTCAAAAGAAAGCGAGTTGAAGAAAGGAGCTCAGGGGCACTGTAATTCACAAACCTGCAGAGTTATAAATGACAGCTATCGTCCAAAAATATACTGAAGTAAGGCTGCCAAGAGGACTTGAAAGCGGGGCAGAATTGCAGGAAACCGATTTCAGGAGGTAGACTGGAATTGCATTGAAAGCATAGGAAAAGAGGCAGAACGTCCACAATGATGCACTTGGCCAAAAAGGGCGTATGCGTTTTTTCCTGAATATATTCAGGAAAAAACGCATACGCCCTTTTTGGCCAACCAAGCAAACTTGCAAAGGAAATCTGCACTACAATGAAGTCTCACTTCCCCCCGGTCAAAAGGGCCATCTGAAAAAAGTGTAAAATCCAGAAAGGCAGGACAGGCCATGGAGAACTAGGAGCCTTGTTATGCTGATGGGCGGGGTGTAAATTGCCAACAGACACTCGGGAGAAGTGTATAGTGTTTCTTGAAACATCTAAAAAACAAAGCAACAGAGCCTAGGGCACTTCCACTTATGGTCCTATAGCTTAGGGAAATTAAAATCAAAAAGACACAGCCACCCCAAAGTTTGGGACGCCTCTGTTTACAAGAACCTCGTTTACAGTAGAATTTCAACATCGCAGAAAGTGAAAAATAGATAAAGAAGTTGTGGTATTTACTTACAAAGCAATATCACTCAGCAATGAAATCTATGTCATCAGGCCCTTAGCAGCACAATGAGTGGATTCAGGTATGATGATTCTAACTGAAATAAGTCACACAGAAAAAGAAACATCATAAGATATCAGTAATACACAGAATGTAAACTTGGCTACACAGGAACTGAATTACAGAACAGAAGAGGGTCTCAAATTTAGAAAACCAACTTATGCTTGCTTAAGGGGAAAGGTGAGTTGGGGTGCTGCATAAAACCAGAGATTGAAATGAGCACAGATAAACTTCCTTAAGCCAAATATGGAATAGACAAGAGCTACTCCTTGCTCAACGAAATGGACTCAACACCGCATATTAAACGCCTAAGAATGTACCTGACTAGTAAGTATCTTAAAACCTATGGATTGCTATGTCTCCGAAAGAGAATCAAGCATGTGTACAGGGGCATAAACGCAGCAGTGATAGGATTGGAGAGGTTCGGTGAGCAAATGAAGACCCTTTGAAGTCATATTGCATGGTACCCATTCCACGGGTTTCAACTACCCAGGTTTAAGGTATTCTTCCTTCAGCTAAAACATGCGTGTGGAACCTAGAGTATGATCAACCATGTGATCGGGAGACGTGTTCAAATATGTCTCAGTTTTCGTACCCTGGTACTCGGGTGCAACATTCCAGACGCTTTACTAACACCCTCCCGACTTGGAGAGTCAGTCCCTTTAACCTCCTGTTTGGCCCAGTTTGCAATTTCTGCGGAAGATGAACAGGAATAGCGAGAACCAATGAGAGACTAGCTGGAGGTGTCTGGACGGGCAAATTTAACTCTCATTTCCCATGAGGAAGAGCAATTAACCAAAGGCTCAGCGTGCCGTGCCGGAACCAGATTAGGGCCTGAAGCCATCCTGCGGTGTTGCGGCCAGCTCAAAAGAAAGCGAGTTGAAGAAAGGAGCTCAGGGGCACTGTAATTCACAAACCTGCAGAGTTATAAATGACAGCTATCGTCCAAAAATATACTGAAGTAAGGCTGCCAAGAGGACTTGAAAGCGGGGCAGAATTGCAGGAAACCGATTTCAGGAGGTAGACTGGAATTGCATTGAAAGCATAGGAAAAGAGGCAGAACGTCCACAATGATGCACTTGGCCAAAAAGGGCGTATGCGTTTTTTCCTGAATATATTCAGGAAAAAACGCATACGCCCTTTTTGGCCAACCAAGCAAGCTTGCAAAGGAAATCTGCACTACAATGAAGTCTCACTTCCCCCCGGTCAAAAGGGCCATCTGAAAAAAGTGTAAAATCCAGAAAGGCAGGACAGGCCATGGAGAACTGGGAGCCTTGTTATGCTGATGGGCGGGATGTAAATTGCCAACAGACACTCGGGAGAAGTGTATAGTGTTTCCTGAAACATCTAAAAAACAAAGCAACAGAGCCTAGGGCACTTCCACTTATGGTCCTATAGCTTAGGGAAATTAAAATCAAAAAGACACAGCCACCCCAAAGTTTGGGACGCCTCTGTTTACAAGAACCTCGTTTACAGTACAAGTTCAACATCGCAGAAAGTGAAAAATGGATAAAGAAGTTGTGGTATTTACTTACAAAGCAATATCACTCAGCAATGAAATCTATGTCATCAGGCCCTTAGCAGCACAATGAGTGGATTCAGGTATGATGATTCTAACTGAAATAAGTCACACAGAAAAAGAAACATCATAAGATATCAGTAATACACAGAATGTAAACTTGGCTACACAGGAACTGAATTACAGAACAGAACAGGGTCTCAAATTTAGAAAACCAACTTATGCTTGCTTAAGGGGAAAGGTGAGTTGGGGTGCTGCATAAAACCAGAGATTGAAATGAGCACAGATAAACTTCCTTAAGCCAAATATGGAATAGACAAGAGCTACTCCTTGCTCAACGAAATGGACTCAACACCGCATATTAAACGCCTAAGAATGTACCTGACTAGTAAGTATCTTAAAACCTATGGATTGCTATGTCTCCGAAAGAGAATCAAGCATGTGTACAGGGGCATAAACGCAGCAGTGATAGGATTGGAGAGGTTCGGTGAGCAAATGAAGACCCTTTGAAGTCATATTGCATGGTACCCATTCCACGGGTTTCAACTACCCAGGTTTAAGGTATTCTTCCTTCAGCTAAAACATGCGTGTGGAACCTAGAGTATGATCAACCATGTGATCGGGAGACGTGTTCAAATATGTCTCAGTTTTCGTACCCTGGTACTCGGGTGCAACATTCCAGACGCTTTACTAACACCCTCCCGACTTGGAGAGTCAGTCCCTTTAACCTCCTGTTTGGCCCAGTTTGCAATTTCTGCGGAAGATGAACAGGAATAGCGAGAACCAATGAGAGACTAGCTGGAGGTGTCTGGACGGGCAAATTTAACTCTCATTTCCCATGAGGAAGAGCAATTAACCAAAGGCTCAGCGTGCCGTGCCGGAACCAGATTAGGGCCTGAAGCCATCCTGCGGTGTTGCGGCCAGCTCAAAAGAAAGCGAGTTGAAGAAAGGAGCTCAGGGGCACTGTAATTCACAAACCTGCAGAGTTATAAATGACAGCTATCGTCCAAAAATATACTGAAGTAAGGCTGCCAAGAGGACTTGAAAGCGGGGCAGAATTGCAGGAAACCGATTTCAGGAGGTAGACTGGAATTGCATTGAAAGCATAGGAAAAGAGGCAGAACGTCCACAATGATGCACTTGGCCAAAAAGGGCGTATGCGTTTTTTCCTGAATATATTCAGGAAAAAACGCATACGCCCTTTTTGGCCAACCAAGCAAGCTTGCAAAGGAAATCTGCACTACAATGAAGTCTCACTTCCCCCCGGTCAAAAGGGCCATCTGAAAAAAGTGTAAAATCCAGAAAGGCAGGACAGGCCATGGAGAACTGGGAGCCTTGTTATGCTGATGGGCGGGATGTAAATTGCCAACAGACACTCGGGAGAAGTGTATAGTGTTTCCTGAAACATCTAAAAAACAAAGCAACAGAGCCTAGGGCACTTCCACTTATGGTCCTATAGCTTAGGGAAATTAAAATCAAAAAGACACAGCCACCCCAAAGTTTGGGACGCCTCTGTTTACAAGAACCTCGTTTACAGTACAAGTTCAACATCGCAGAAAGTGAAAAATGGATAAAGAAGTTGTGGTATTTACTTACAAAGCAATATCACTCAGCAATGAAATCTATGTCATCAGGCCCTTAGCAGCACAATGAGTGGATTCAGGTATGATGATTCTAACTGAAATAAGTCACACAGAAAAAGAAACATCATAAGATATCAGTAATACACGGAATGTAAACTTGGCTACACAGGAACTGAATTACAGAACAGAACAGGGTCTCAAATTTAGAAAACCAACTTATGCTTGCTTAAGGGTAAAGGTGAGTTGGGGTGCTGCATAAAACCAGAGATTGAAATGAACACAGATAAAGTTCCTTAAGCCAAATATGGAATAGACAAGAGCTACTCCTTGCTCAACGAAATGGACTCAACACCGCATATTAAATGCCTAAGAATGTACCTGACTAGTAAGTATCTTGAAACCTATGGATTGCTATGTCTCCGAAAGAGAATCAAGCATGTGTACAGGGGCATAAACGCAGCAGTGATAGGATTGGAGAGGTTTGGTGAGCAAATGAAGACCCTTTGAAGTCATATTGCATGGTACCCATTCCACGGGTTTCAACTACCCAGGTTTAAGGTATTCTTCCTTCAGCTAAAACATGCATGTGGAACCTAGAGTATGATCAACCATGTGATCGGGAGACGTGTTCAAATATGTCTCAGTTTTTGTACCCTGGTACTCGGGTGCAACATTCCAGACGCTTTACTAACACCCTCCCGACTTGGAGAGTCAGTCCCTTTAACCTCCTGTTTGGCCCAGTTTGCAATTTCTGCGGAAGATGAACAGGAATAGCGAGAACCAATGAGAGACTAGCTGGAGGTGTCTGGACGGGCAAATTTAACTCTCATTTCCCACCAG
The DNA here is from genome assembly GCF_039906515.1 of Pseudorca crassidens. Taxonomy (NCBI): domain Eukaryota; kingdom Metazoa; phylum Chordata; class Mammalia; order Artiodactyla; family Delphinidae; genus Pseudorca; species Pseudorca crassidens. The sequence goes on along the minus strand of NC_090303.1, from coordinate 109,297,995 downwards.
GAAGAGGAATTAACCAAAGGCTCAGCATGCCGTGCCAGAACCAGATTAGGGCCTGAAGCCATCCTGCGGTGTTGCGGCCAGCTCAAAAGAAAGCGAGTTGAAGAAAGGAGCTCAGGGGCACTGTAATTCACAAACCTGCAGAGTTATAAATGACAGCTATCGTCCAAAAATATACTGAAGTAAGGCTGCCAAGAGGACTTGAATGCGGGGCAGAATTGCAGGAAACCGATTTCAGGAGGTAGACTGGAATTGCATTGAAAGCATAGGAAAAGAGGCAGAACGTCCACAATGATGCACTTGGCCAAAAAGGGCGTATGCGTTTTTTCCTGAATATATTCAGGAAAAAACGCATACTCCCTTTTTGGCCAACCAAGCAAGCTTGCAAAGGAAATCTGCACTACAATGAAGTCTCACTTGCCCCCGGTCAAAAGGGCCATCTGAAAAAAGTGTAAAATCCAGAAAGGCAGGACAGGCCATGGAGAACTGGGAGCCTTGTTATGCTGATGGGCGTGATGTAAATTGCCAACAGACACTCGGGAGAAGTGTATGGTGTTTCCTGAAACATCTAAAAAACAAAGCAACAGAGCCTAGGGCACTTCCACTTATGGTCCTATAGCTTAGGGAAATTAAAATCAAAAAGACACAGCCACCCGAAACATTGGGACGCCTCTGTTTACAAGAACCTCGTTTACAGTACAAGTTCAACATCGCAGAAAGTGAAAAATGGATAAAGAAGTGGTGGTATTTACTTACAAAGCAATATCACTCAGCAATGAAATCTATGTCATCAGGCCCTTAGCAGCACAATGAGTTGATTCAGGTATGATGATTCTAACTGAAATAAGTCACACAGAAAAAGAAACATCATAAGATATCAGTAATACACGGAATGTAAACTTGGCTACACAGGAACTGAATTACAGAACAGAACAGGGTCTCAAATTTAGAAAACCAACTTATGCTTGCTTAAGGGTAAAGGTGAGTTGGGGTGCTGCATAAAACCAGAGATTGAAATGAGCACAGATAAAGTTCCTTAAGCCAAATATGGAATAGACAAGAGCTACTCCTTGCTCAACGAAATGGACTCAACACCGCATATTAAACCCCTAAGAATGTACCTGACTAGTAAGTATCTTAAAACCTATGGATTGCTATGTCTCCGAAAGAGAATCAAGCATGTGTACAGGGGCATAAACGCAGCAGTGATAGGATTGGAGAGGTTCGGTGAGCAAATGAAGACCCTTTGAAGTCATATTGCATGGTACCCATTCCACGGGTTTCAACTACCCAGGTTTAAGGTATCCTTCCTTCAGCTAAAACATGCGTGTGGAACCTAGAGTATGATCAACCATGTGATCGGGAGACGTGTTCAAATATGTCTCAGTTTTCGTACCCTGGTACTCGGGTGCAACATTCCAGACGCTTTACTAACACCCTCCCGACTTGGAGAGTCAGTCCCTTTAACCTCCTGTTTGGCCCAGTTTGCAATTTCTGCGGAAGATGAACAGGAATAGCGAGAACCAATGAGAGACTAGCTGGAGGTGTCTGGACGGGCAAATTTAACTCTCATTTCCCATGAGGAAGAGCAATTAACCAAAGGCTCAGCGTGCCGTGCCGGAACTAGATTAGGGCCTGAAGCCATCCTGCGGTGTTGCGGCCAGCTCAAAAGAAAGCGAGTTGAAGAAAGGAGCTCAGGGGCACTGTAATTCACAAACCTGCAGAGTTATAAATGACAGCTATCGTCCAAAAATATACTGAAGTAAGGCTGCCAAGAGGACTTGAAAGCGGGGCAGAATTGCAGGAAACCAATTTCAGGAGGTAGACTGGAATTGCATTGAAAGCATAGGAAAAGAGGCAGAACGTCCACAATGATGCACTTGGCCAAAAAGGGCGTATGCGTTTTTTCCTGAATATATTCAGGAAAAAACGCATACGCCCTTTTTGGCCAACCAAGCAAGCTTGCAAAGGAAATCTGCACTACAATGAAGTCTCACTTCCCCCCGGTCAAAAGGGCCATCTGAAAAAAGTGTAAAATCCAGAAAGGCAGGACAGGCCATGGAGAACTGGGAGCCTTGTTATGCTGATGGGCGGGATGTAAATTGCCAACAGACACTCGGGAGAAGTGTATAGTGTTTCCTGAAACATCTAAAAAACAAACCAACAGAGCCTAGGGCACTTCCACTTATGGTCCTATAGCTTAGGGAAATTAAAATAAAAAAGACACAGCCACCCCAAAGTTTGGGACGCCTCTGTTTACAAGAACCTCGTTTACAGTACAAGTTCAACATCGCAGAAAGTGAAAAATGGATAAAGAAGTTGTGGTATTTACTTACAAAGCAATATCACTCAGCAATGAAATCTATGTCATCAGGCCCTTAGCAGCACAATGAGTGGATTCAGGTATGATGATTCTAACTGAAATAAGTCACACAGAAAAAGAAACATCATAAGATATCAGTAATACACGGAATGTAAACTTGGCTACACAGGAACTGAATTACAGAACAGAACAGGGTCTCAAATTTAGAAAACCAACTTATGCTTGCTTAAGGGTAAAGGTGAGTTGGGGTGCTGCATAAAACCAGAGATTGAAATGAACACAGATAAAGTTCCTTAAGCCAAATATGGAATAGACAAGAGCTACTCCTTGCTCAACGAAATGGACTCAACACCGCATATTAAATGCCTAAGAATGTACCTGACTAGTAAGTATCTTGAAACCTATGGATTGCTGTGTCTCCGAAAGAGAATCAAGCATGTGTACAGGGGCATAAACGCAGCAGTGATAGGATTGGAGAGGTTTGGTGAGCAAATGAAGACCCTTTGAAGTCATATTGCATGGTACCCATTCCACGGGTTTCAACTACCCAGGTTTAAGGTATTCTTCCTTCAGCTAAAACATGCATGTGGAACCTAGAGTATGATCAACCATGTGATCGGGAGACGTGTTCAAATATGTCTCAGTTTTCGTACCCTGGTACTCGGGTGCAACATTCCAGACGCTTTACTAACACCCTCCCGACTTGGAGAGTCAGTCCCTTTAACCTCCTGTTTGGCCCAGTTTGCAATTTCTGCGGAAGATGAACAGGAATAGCGAGAACCAATGAGAGACTAGCTGGAGGTGTCTGGATGGGCAAATTTAACTCTCATTTCCCACCAGGAAGAGGAATTAACCAAAGTCTCAGCGTGCCGTGCCGGAACCAGATTAGGGCCTGAAGCCATCCTGCAGTGTTGCGGCCAGCTCAAAAGAAAGCGAGTTGAAGAAAGGAGCTCAGGGGCACTGTAATTCACAAACCTGCAGAGTTATAAATGACAGCTATCGTCCAAAAATATACTGAAGTAAGGCTGCCAAGAGGACTTGAAAGCGGGGCAGAATTGCAGGAAACCGATTTCAGGAGGTAGACTGGAATTGCATTGAAAGCATAGGAAAAGAGGCAGAACGTCCACAATGATGCACTTGGCCAAAAAGGGCGTATGCGTTTTTTCCTGAATATATTCAGGAAAAAACGCATACGCCCTTTTTGGCCAACCAAGCAAGCTTGCAAAGGAAATCTGCACTACAATGAAGTCTCACTTCCCCCCGGTCAAAAGGGCCATCTCAAAAAAGTGTAAAATCCAGAAAGGCAGGACAGGCCATGGAGAACTGGGAGCCTTGTTATGCTGATGGGTGGGATGTAAATTGCCAACAGACACTCGGGAGAAGTGTATGGTGTTTCCTGAAACATCTAAAAAACAAAGCAACAGAGCCTAGGGCACTTCCACTTATGGTCCTATAGCTTAGGGAAATTAAAATCAAAAAGACACAGCCACCCCAAAGTTTGGGACGCCTCTGTTTACAAGAACCTCGTTTACAGTACAAGTTCAACATCGCAGAAAGTGAAAAATGGATAAAGAAGTTGTGGTATTTACATACAAAGCAATATCACTCAGCAATGAAATCTATGTCATCAGGCCCTTAGCAGCACAATGAGTGGATTCAGGTATGATGATTCTAACTGAAATAAGTCACACAGAAAAAGAAACATCATAAGATATCAGTAATACACGGAATGTAAACTCGGCTACACAGGAACTGAATTACAGAACAGAACAGGGTCTCAAATTTAGAAAACCAACTTATGCTTGCTTAAGGGGAAAGGTGAGTTGGGGTGCTGCATAAAACCAGAGATTGAAATGAGCACAGATAAAGTTCCTTAAGCCAAATATGGAATAGACAAGAGCTACTCCTTGCTCAACGAAATGGACTCAACACCCCATATTAAACGCCTAAGAATGTACCTGACTAGTAAGTATCTTAAAACCTATGGATTGCTATGTCTCCGAAAGAGAATCAAGCATGTGTACAGGGGCATAAACGCAGCAGTGATAGGATTGGAGAGGTTCGGTGAGCAAATGAAGACCCTTTGAAGTCATATTGCATGGTACCCATTCCACGGGTTTCAACTACCCAGGTTTAAGGTATTCTTCCTTCAGGTAAAACATGCATGTGGAACCTAGAGTCTGATCAACCATGTGATCGGGAGACGTGTTCAAATATGTCTCAGTTTTTGTACCCTGGTACTCGGGTGCAACATTCCAGACGCTTTACTAACACCCTCCCGACTTGGAGAGTCAGTCCCTTTAACCTCCTGTTTGGCCCAGTTTGCAATTTCTGCGGAAGATGAACAGGAATAGCGAGAACCAATGAGAGACTAGCTGGAGGTGTCTGGACGGGCAAATTTAACTCTCATTTCCCACCAGGAAGAGGAATTAACCAAAGGCTCAGCGTGCCGTGCCGGAACCAGATTAGGGCCTGAAGCCATCCTGCGGTGTTGCGGCCAGCTCAAAAGAAAGCGAGTTGAAGAAAGGAGCTCAGGGGCACTGTAATTCACAAACCTGCAGAGTTATAAATGACAGCTATCATCCAAAAATATACTGAAGTAAGGCTGCCAAGAGGACTTGAAAGCGGGGCAGAATTGCAGGAAACCGATTTCAGGAGGCAGACTGGAATTGCATTGAAAGCATAGGAAAAGAGGCAGAACGTCCACAATGATGCACTTGGCCAAAAAGGGCGTATGCGTTTTTTCCTGAATATATTCAGGAAAAAACGCATACGCCCTTTTTGGCCAACCAAGCAAGCTTGCAAAGGAAATCTGCACTACAATGAAGTCTCACTTCCCCCCGGTCAAAAGGGCCATCTGAAAAAAGTGTAAAATCCAGAAAGGCAGGACAGGCCATGGAGAACTGGGAGCCTTGTTATGCTGATGGGCGGGATGTAAATTGCCAACAGACACTCGGGAGAAGTGTATGGTGTTTCCTGAAACATCTAAAAAACAAAGCAACAGAGCCTAGGGCACTTCCACTTATGGTCCTATAGCTTAGGGAAATTAAAATCAAAAAGACACAGCCACCCCAAAGTTTGGGACGCCTCTGTTTACAAGAACCTCGTTTACAGTACAAGTTCAACATCGCAGAAAGTGAAAAATGGATAAAGAAGTTGTGGTATTTACTTACAAAGCAATATCACTCAGCAATGAAATCTATGTCATCAGGCCCTTAGCAGCACAATGAGTGGATTCAGGTATGATGATTCTAACTGAAATAAGTCACACAGAAAAAGAAACATCATAAGATATCAGTAATACACGGAATGTAAACTCGGCTACACAGGAACTGAATTACAGAACAGAACAGGGTCTCAAATTTAGAAAACCAACTTATGCTTGCTTAAGGGTAAAGGTGAGTTGGGGTGCTGCATAAAACCAGAGATTGAAATGAGCACAGATAAAGTTCCTTAAGCCAAATATGGAATAGACAAGAGCTACTCCTTGCTCAACGAAATGGACTCAACACCGCATATTAAACGCCTAAGAATGTACCTGACTAGTAAGTATCTTAAAACCTATGGATTGCTATGTCTCCGAAAGAGAATCAAGCATGTGTACAGGGGCATAAACGCAGCAGTGATAGGATTGGAGAGGTTCGGTGAGCAAATGAAGACCCTTTGAAGTCATATTGCATGGTACCCATTCCACGGGTTTCAACTACCCAGGTTTAAGGTATTCTTCCTTCAGCTAAAACATGCATGTGGAACCTAGAGTATGATCAACCATGTGATCGGGAGACGTGTTCAAATATGTCTCAGTTTTCGTACCCTGGTACTCGGGTGCAACATTCCAGACGCTTTACTAACACCCTCCCGACTTGGAGAGTCAGTCCCTTTAACCTCCTGTTTGGCCCAGTTTGCAATTTCTGCGGAAGATGAACAGGAATAGCGAGAACCAATGAGAGACTAGCTGGAGGTGTCTGGACGGGCAAATTTAACTCTCATTTCCCACCAGGAAGAGGAATTAACCAAAGGCTCAGCGTGCCCTGCCGGAACCAGATTAGGGCCTGAAGCCATCCTGCGGTGTTGCGGCCAGCTCAAAAGAAAGCGAGTTGAAGAAAGGAGCTCAGGGGCACTGTAATTCACAAACCTGCAGAGTTATAAATGACAGCTATCGTCCAAAAATATACTGAAGTAAGGCTGCCAAGAGGACTTGAAAGCAGGGCAGAATTGCAGGAAACCGATTTCAGGAGGCAGACTGGAAGTGCATTGAAAGCATAGGAAAAGAGGCAGAACGTCCACAATGATGCACTTGGCCAAAAAGGGCGTATGCGTTTTTTCCTGAATATATTCAGGAAAAAACGCATACGCCCTTTTTGGCCAACCAAGCAAGCTTGCAAAGGAAATCTGCACTACAATGAAGTCTCACTTCCCCCCGGTCAAAAGGGCCATCTGAAAAAAGTGTAAAATCCAGAAAGGCAGGACAGGCCATGGAGAACTGGGAGCCTTGTTATGCTGATGGGCGGGATGTAAATTGCCAACAGACACTCGGGAGAAGTGTATGGTGTTTCCTGAAACATCTAAAAAACAAAGCAACAGAGCCTAGGGCACTTCCACTTATGGTCCTATAGCTTAGGGAAATTAAAATCAAAAAGACACAGCCACCCCAAAGTTTGGGACGCCTCTGTTTACAAGAACCTCGTTTACAGTACAAGTTCAACATCGCAGAAAGTGAAAAATGGATAAAGAAGTTGTGGTATTTACTTACAAAGCAATATCACTCAGCAATGAAATCTATGTCATCAGGCCCTTAGCAGCACAATGAGTGGATTCAGGTATGATGATTCTAACTGAAATAAGTCACACAGAAAAAGAAACATCATAAGATATCAGTAATACACGGAATGTAAACTTGGCTACACAGGAACTGAATTACAGAACAGAACAGGGTCTCAAATTTAGAAAACCAACTTATGCTTGCTTAAGGGTAAAGGTGAGTTGGGGTGCTGCATAAAACCAGAGATTGAAATGAGCACAGATAAAGTTCCTTAAGCCAAATATGGAATAGACAAGAGCTACTCCTTGCTCAACGAAATGGACTCAACACCGCATATTAAATGCCTAAGAATGTACCTGACTAGTAAGTATCTTAAAACCTATGGATTGCTATGTCTCCGAAAGAGAATCAAGCATGTGTACAGGGGCATAAACGCAGCAGTGATAGGATTGGAGAGGTTCGGTGAGCAAATGAAGACCCTTTGAAGTCATATTGCATGGTACCCATTCCACGGGTTTCAACTACCCAGGTTTAAGGTATTCTTCCTTCAGCTAAAACATGCATGTGGAACCTAGAGTATGATCAACCATGTGATCGGGAGACGTGTTCAAATATGTCTCAGTTTTCGTACCCTGGTACTCGGGTGCAACATTCCAGACGCTTTACTAACACCCTCCCGACTTGGAGAGTCAGTCCCTTTAACCTCCTGTTTGGCCCAGTTTGCAATTTCTGCGGAAGATGAACAGGAATAGTGAGAACCAATGAGAGACTAGCTGGAGGTGTCTGGACGGGCAAATTTAACTCTCATTTCCCACCAGGAAGAGGAATTAACCAAAGGCTCAGCGTGCCCTGCCGGAACCAGATTAGGGCCTGAAGCCATCCTGCGGTGTTGCGGCCAGCTCAAAAGAAAGCGAGTTGAAGAAAGGAGCTCAGGGGCACTGTAATTCACAAACCTGCAGAGTTATAAATGACAGCTATCGTCCAAAAATATACTGAAGTAAGGCTGCCAAGAGGACTTGAAAGCAGGGCAGAATTGCAGGAAACCGATTTCAGGAGGCAGACTGGAAGTGCATTGAAAGCATAGGAAAAGAGGCAGAACGTCCACAATGATGCACTTGGCCAAAAAGGGCGTATGCGTTTTTTCCTGAATATATTCAGGAAAAAACGCATACGCCCTTTTTGGCCAACCAAGCAAGCTTGCAAAGGAAATCTGCACTACAATGAAGTCTCACTTCCCCCCGGTCAAAAGGGCCATCTGAAAAAAGTGTAAAATCCAGAAAGGCAGGACAGGCCATGGAGAACTGGGAGCCTTGTTATGCTGATGGGCGGGATGTAAATTGCCAACAGACACTCGGGAGAAGTGTATGGTGTTTCCTGAAACATCTAAAAAACAAAGCAACAGAGCCTAGGGAACTTCCACTTATGGTCCTATAGCTTAGGGAAATTAAAATCAAAAAGACACAGCCACCCCAAAGTTTGGGACGCCTCTGTTTACAAGAACCTCGTTTACCGTACAAGTTCAACATCGCAGAAAGTGAAAAATGGATAAAGAAGTTGTGGTATTTACTTACAAAGCAATATCACTCAGCAATGAAATCTATGTCATCAGGCCCTTAGCAGCACAATGAGTGGATTCAGGTATGATGATTCTAACTGAAATAAGTCACACCGAAAAAGAAACATCATAAGATATCAGTAATACACGGAATGTAAACTTGGCTACACAGGAACTGAATTACAGAACAGAACAGGATCTCAAATTTAGAAAACCAACTTATGCTTGCTTAAGGGGAAAGGTGAGTTGGGGTGCTGCATAAAACCAGAGATTGACATGAGCACAGATAAAGTTCCTTAAGCCAAATATGGAATAGACAAGAGCTACTCCTTGCTCAACGAAATGGACTCAACACCCCATATTAAATGCCTAAGAATGTACCTGACTAGTAAGTATCTTAAAACCTATGGATTGCTATGTCTCCGAAAGAGAATCAAGCATGTGTACAGGGGCATAAACGCAGCAGTGATAGGATTGGAGAGGTTCGGTGAGCAAATGAAGACCCTTTGAAGTCATATTGCATGGTACCCATTCCATGGGTTTCAACTACCCAGGTTTAAGGTATTCTTCCTTCAGCTAAAACATGCATGTGGAACCTAGAGTATGATCAACCATGTGATCGGGAGACGTGTTCAAATATGTCTCAGTTTTCGTACCCTGGTACTCGGGTGCAACATTCCAGACGCTTTACTAACACCCTCCCGACTTGGAGAGTCAGTCCCTTTAACCTCCTGTTTGGCCCAGTTTGCAATTTCTGCGGAAGATGAACAGGAATAGCGAGAACCAATGAGAGACTAGCTGGAGGTGTCTGGACGGGCAAATTTAACTCTCATTTCCCACCAGGAAGAGGAATTAACCAAAGGCTCAGCGTGCCGTGCCGGAACCAGATTAGGGCCTGAAGCCATCCTGCGGTGTTGCGGCCAGCTCAAAAGAAAGCGAGTTGAAGAAAGGAGCTCAGGGGCACTGTAATTCACAAACCTGCAGACTTATAAATGACAGCTATCGTCCAAAAATATACTGAAGTAAGGCTGCCAAGAGGACTTGAAAGCGGGGCAGAATTGCAGGAAACCGATTTCAGGAGGTAGACTGGAATTGCATTGAAAGCATAGGAAAAGAGGCAGAACGTCCACAATGATGCACTTGGCCAAAAAGGGCGTATGCGTTTTTTCCTGAATATATTCAGGAAAAAACGCATACGCCCTTTTTGGCCAACCAAGCAAGCTTGCAAAGGAAATCTGCACTACAATGAAGTCTCACTTCCCCCCGGTCAAAAGGGCCATCTGAAAAAAGTGTAAAATCCAGAAAGACAGGACAGGCCATGGAGAACTGGGAGCCTTGTTATGCTGATGGGCGGGATGTAAATTGCCAACAGACACTCGGGAGAAGTGTATGGTGTTTCCTGAAACATCTAAAAAACAAAGCAACAGAGCCTAGGGCACTTCCACTTATGGTCCTATAGCTTAGGGAAATTAAAATCAAAAAGACACAGCCACCCCAAAGTTTGGGACGCCTCTGTTTACAAGAACCTCGTTTACAGTACAAGTTCAACATCGCAGAAAGTGAAAAATGGATAAAGAAGTTGTGGTATTTACTTACAAAGCAATATCACTCAGCAATGAAATCTATGTCATCAGGCCCTTAGCAGCACAATGAGTGGATTCAGGTATGATGATTCTAACTGAAATAAGTCACACAGAAAAAGAAACACCATAAGATATCAGTAATACACGGAATGTAAACTTGGCTACACAGGAACTGAATTACAGAACAGAACAGGGTCTCAAATTTAGAAAACCAACTTATGCTTGCTTAAGGGTAAAGGTGAGTTGGGGTGCTGCATAAAACCAGAGATTGAAATGAACACAGATAAAGTTCCTTAAGCCAAATATGGAATAGACAAGAGCTACTCCTTGCTCAACGAAATGGACTCAACACCGCATATTAAATGCCTAAGAATGTACCTGACTAGTAAGTATCTTAAAACCTATGGATTGCTATGTCTCCGAAAGAGAATCAAGCATGTGTACAGGGGCATAAACGCAGCAGTGATAGGATTGGAGAGGTTCGGTGAGCAAATGAAGACCCTTTGAAGTCATATTGCATGGTACCCATTCCACGGGTTTCAACTACCCAGGTTTAAGGTATTCTTCCTTCAGCTAAAACATGCATGTGGAACCTAGAGTATGATCAACCATGTGATCGGGAGACGTGTTCAAATATGTCTCAGTTTTCGTACCCTGGTACTCGGGTGCAACATTCCAGACGCTTTACTAACACCCTCCCGACTTGGAGAGTCAGTCCCTTTAACCTCCTGTTTGGCCCAGTTTGCAATTTCTGTGGAAGATGAACAGGAATAGCGAGAACCAATGAGAGACTAGCTGGAGGTGTCTGGACGGGCAAATTTAACTCTCATTTCCCACCAGGAAGAGGAATTAACCAAAGGCTCAGCGTGCCGTGCCAGAACCAGATTAGGGCCTGAAGCCATCCTGCGGTGTTGCGGCCAGCTCAAAAGAAAGCGAGTTGAAGAAAGGAGCTCAGGGGCACTGTAATTCACAAACCTGCAGAGTTATAAATGACAGCTATCGTCCAAAAATATACTGAAGTAAGGCTGCCAAGAGGACTTGAAAGCGGGGCAGAATTGCAGGAAACCGATTTCAGGAGGTAGACTGGAATTGCATTGAAAGCATAGGAAAAGAGGCAGAACGTCCACAATGATGCACTTGGCCAAAAAGGGCGTATGCGTTTTTTCCTGAATATATTCAGGAAAAAACGCATACGCCCTTTTTGGCCAACCAAGCAAGCTTGCAAAGGAAATCTGCACTACAATGAAGTCTCACTTCCCCCCGGTCAAAAGGGCCATCTGAAAAAAGTGTAAAATCCAGAAAGGCAGGACAGGCCATGGAGAACTGGGAGCCTTGTTATGCTGATGGGCGGTATGTAAATTGCCAACAGACACTCGGGAGAAGTGTATGGTGTTTCCTGAAACATCTAAAAAACAAAGCAACAGAGCCTAGGGCACTTCCACTTATGGTCCTATAGCTTAGGGAAATTAAAATCAAAAAGACACAGCCACCCCAAAGTTTGGGACGCCTCTGTTTACAAGAACCTCGTTTACAGTACAAGTTCAACATCGCAGAAAGTGAAAAATGGATAAAGAAGTTGTGGTATTTACTTACAAAGCAATATCACTCAGCAATGAAATCTATGTCATCAGGCCCTTAGCAGCACAATGAGTGGATTCAGGTATGATGATTCTAACTGAAATAAGTCACACAGAAAAAGAAACATCATAAGATATCAGTAATACACGGAATGTAAACTTGGCTACACCAGAACTGAATTACAGAACAGAACAGGGTCTCAAATTTAGAAAACCAACTTATGCTTGCTTAAGGGGAAAGGTGAGTTGGGGTGCTGCATAAAACCAGAGATTGAAATGAACACAGATAAACTTCCTTAAGCCAAATATGGAATAGACAAGAGCTACTCCTTGCTCAACGAAATGGACTCAACACCGCATATTAAATGCCTAAGAATGTACCTGACTAGTAAGTATCTTAAAACCTATGGATTGCTATGTCTCCGAAAGAGAATCAAGCATGTGTACAGGGGCATAAACGCAGCAATGATAGGATTGGAGAGGTTCGGTGAGCAAATGAAGACCCTTTGAAGTCATATTGCATGGTACCCATTCCACGGGTTTCAACTACCCAGGTTTAAGGTATTCTTCCTTCAGCTAAAACATGCATGTGGAACCTAGAGTGTGATCAACCATGTGATTGGGAGACGTGTTCAAATATGTCTCAGTTTTCGTACCCTGGTACTCGGGTGTAACATTCCAGACGCTTTACTAACACCCTCCCGACTTGGAGAGTCAGTCCCTTTAACCTCCTGTTTGGCCCAGTTTGCAATTTCTGCGGAAGATGAACAGGAATAGCGAGAACCAATGAGAGACTAGCTGGAGGTGTCTGGACGGGCAAATTTAACTCTCATTTCCCACCAGGAAGAGGAATTAACCAAAGGCTCAGCGTGCCGTGCCGGAACCAGATTAGGGCCTGAAGCCATCCTGCGGTGTTGCGGCCAGCTCAAAAGAAAGCGAGTTGAAGAAAGGAGCTCAGGGGCACTGTAATTCACAAACCTGCAGAGTTATAAATGACAGCTATCATCCAAAAATATACTGAAGTAAGGCTGCCAAGAGGACTTGAAAGCGGGGCAGAATTGCAGGAAACCGATTTCAGGAGGCAGACTGGAATTGCATTGAAAGCATAGGAAAAGAGGCAGAACGTCCACAATGATGCACTTGGCCAAAAAGGGCGTATGCGTTTTTTCCTGAATATATTCAGGAAGAAACGCATACTCCCGTTTTGGCCAACCAAGCAAGCTTGCAAAGGAAATCTGCACTACAATGAAGTCTCACTTCCCCCCGGTCAAAAGGGCCATCTGAAAAAAGTGTAAAATCCAGAAAGGCAGGACAGGCCATGGAGAACTGGGAGCCTTGTTATGCTGATGGGCGGGATGTAAATTGCCAACAGACACTCGGGAGAAGTGTATGGTGTTTCCTGAAACATCTAAAAAACAAAGCAACAGAGCCTAGGGCACTTCCACTTATGGTCCTATAGCTTAGGGAAATTAAAATCAAAAAGACACAGCCACCCCAAAGTTTGGGACACCTCTGTTTACAAGAACCTCGTTTACCGTACAAGTTCAACATCGCAGAAAGTGAAAAATGGATAAAGAAGTTGTGGTATTTACTTACAAAGCAATATCACTCAGCAATGAAATCTATGTCATCAGGCCCTTAGCAGCACAATGAGTGGATTCAGGTATGATGATTCTAACTGAAATAAGTCACACAGAAAAAGAAACATCATAAGATATCAGTAATACACGGAATGTAAACTTGGCTACACAGGAACTGAATTACAGAACAGAACAGGGTCTCAAATTTAGAAAACCAACTTATGCTTGCTTAAGGGGAAAGGTGAGTTGGGGAGCTGCATAAAACCAGAGATTGAAATGAGCACAGATAAAGTTCCTTAAGCCAAATATGGAATAGACAAGAGCTACTCCTTGCTCAAAGAAATGGACTCAACACCGCATATTAAATGCCTAAGAATGTACCTGACTAGTAAGTATCTTAAAACCTATGGATTGCTATGTCTCCGAAAGAGAATCAAGCATGTGTACAGGGGCATAAACGCAGCAGTGATAGGATTGGAGAGGTTCGGTGAGCAAATGAAGACCCTTTGAAGTCATATTTCATGGTACCCATTCCACGGGTTTCAACTACCCAGGTTTAAGGTATTCTTCCTTCAGCTAAAACATGCATGTGGAACCTAGAGTCTGATCAACCATGTGATCGGGAGACGTGTTCAAATATGTCTCAGTTTTCGTACCCTGGTACTCGGGTGCAACATTCCAGACGCTTTACTAACACCCTGCCGACTTGGAGAGTCAGTCCCTTTAACCTCCTGTTTGGCCCAGTTTGCAATTTCTGCGGAAGATGAACAGGAATAGCGAGAACCAATGAGAGACTAGCTGGAGGTGTCTGGACGGGCAAATTTAACTCTCATTTCCCACCAGGAAGAGGAATTAACCAAAGGCTCAGCGTGCCGTGCCGGAACCAGATTAGGGCCTGAAGCCATCCTGCGGTGTTGCGGCCAGCTCAAAAGAAAGCGAGTTGAAGAAAGGAGCTCAGGGGCACTGTAATTCACAAACCTGCAGACTTATAAATGACAGCTATCGTCCAAAAATATACTGAAGTAAGGCTGCCAAGAGGACTTGAAAGCGGGGCAGAATTGCAGGAAACCGATTTCAGGAGGTAGACTGGAATTGCATTGAAAGCATAGGAAAAGAGGCAGAACGTCCACAATGATGCACTTGGCCAAAAAGGGCGTATGCGTTTTTTCCTGAATATATTCAGGAAAAAACGCATACGCCCTTTTTGGCCAACCAAGCAAGCTTGCAAAGGAAATCTGCACTACAATGAAGTCTCACTTCCCCCCGGTCAAAAGGGCCATCTGAAAAAAGTGTAAAATCCAGAAAGGCAGGACAGGCCATGGAGAACTGGGAGCCTTGTTATGCTGATGGGCGGGATGTAAATTGCCAACAGACACTCGGGAGAAGTGTATGGTGTTTCCTGAAACATCTAAAAAACAAAGCAACAGAGCCTAGGGCACTTCCACTTATGGTCCTATAGCTTAGGGAAATTAAAATCAAAAAGACACAGCCACCCCAAAGTTTGGGACGCCTCTGTTTACAAGAACCTCGTTTACAGTACAAGTTCAACATCGCAGAAAGTGAAAAATGGATAAAGAAGTTGTGGTATTTACTTACAAAGCAATATCACTCAGCAATGAAATCTATGTCATCAGGCCCTTAGCAGCACAATGAGTGGATTCAGGTATGATGATTCTAACTGAAATAAGTCACACAGAAAAAGAAACATCATAAGATATCAGTAATACACGGAATGTAAACTTGGCTACACAGGAACTGAATTACAGAACAGAACAGGGTCTCAAATTTAGAAAACCAACTTATGCTTGCTTAAGGGTAAAGGTGAGTTGGGGTGCTGCATAAAACCAGAGATTGAAATGAGCACAGATAAAGTTCCTTAAGCCAAATATGGAATAGACAAGAGCTACTCCTTGCTCAACGAAATGGACTCAACACCGCATATTAAATGCCTAAGAATGTACCTGACTAGTAAGTATCTTAAAACCTATGGATTGCTATGTCTCCGAAAGAGAATCAAGCATGTGTACAGGGGCATAAACGCAGCAGTGATAGGATTGGAGAGGTTCGGTGAGCAAATGAAGACCCTTTGAAGTCATATTGCATGGTACCCATTCCACGGGTTTCAACTACCCAGGTTTAAGGTATTCTTCCTTCAGCTAAAACATGCATGTGGAACCTAGAGTATGATCAACCATGTGATCGGGAGACGTGTTCAAATATGTCTCAGTTTTCGTACCCTGGTACTCGGGTGCAACATTCCAGACGCTTTACTAACACCCTCCCGACTTGGAGAGTCAGTCCCTTTAACCTCCTGTTTGGCCCAGTTTGCAATTTCTGCGGAAGATGAACAGGAATAGTGAGAACCAATGAGAGACTAGCTGGAGGTGTCTGGACGGGCAAATTTAACTCTCATTTCCCACCAGGAAGAGGAATTAACCAAAGGCTCAGCGTGCCCTGCCGGAACCAGATTAGGGCCTGAAGCCATCCTGCGGTGTTGCGGCCAGCTCAAAAGAAAGCGAGTTGAAGAAAGGAGCTCAGGGGCACTGTAATTCACAAACCTGCAGAGTTATAAATGACAGCTATCGTCCAAAAATATACTGAAGTAAGGCTGCCAAGAGGACTTGAAAGCAGGGCAGAATTGCAGGAAACCGATTTCAGGAGGCAGACTGGAATTGCATTGAAAGCATAGGAAAAGAGGCAGAACGTCCACAATGATGCACTTGGCCAAAAAGGGCGTATGCATTTTTTCCTGAATATATTCAGGAAAAAACGCATACGCCCTTTTTGGCCAACCAAGCAAGCTTGCAAAGGAAATCTGCACTACAATGAAGTCTCACTTCCCCCCGGTCAAAAGGGCCATCTGAAAAAAGTGTAAAATCCAGAAAGGCAGGACAGGCCATGGAGAACTGGGAGCCTTGTTATGCTGATGGGCGGGATGTAAATTGCCAACAGACACTCGGGAGAAGTGTATGGTGTTTCCTGAAACATCTAAAAAACAAAGCAACAGAGCCTAGGGAACTTCCACTTATGGTCCTATAGCTTAGGGAAATTAAAATCAAAAAGACACAGCCACCCCAAAGTTTGGGACGCCTCTGTTTACAAGAACCTCGTTTACCGTACAAGTTCAACATCGCAGAAAGTGAAAAATGGATAAAGAAGTTGTGGTATTTACTTACAAAGCAATATCACTCAGCAATGAAATCTATGTCATCAGGCCCTTAGCAGCACAATGAGTGGATTCAGGTATGATGATTCTAACTGAAATAAGTCACACAGAAAAAGAAACATCATAAGATATCAGTAATACACGGAATGTAAACTTGGCTACACCAGAACTGAATTACAGAACAGAACAGGGTCTCAAATTTAGAAAACCAACTTATGCTTGCTTAAGGGGAAAGGTGAGTTGGGGTGCTGCATAAAACCAGAGATTGACATGAGCACAGATAAAGTTCCTTAAGCCAAATATGGAATAGACAAGAGCTACTCCTTGCTCAACGAAATGGACTCAACACCCCATATTAAATGCCTAAGAATGTACCTGACTAGTAAGTATCTTAAAACCTATGGATTGCTATGTCTCCGAAAGAGAATCAAGCATGTGTACAGGGGCATAAACGCAGCAGTGATAGGATTGGAGAGGTTCGGTGAGCAAATGAAGACCCTTTGAAGTCATATTGCATGGTACCCATTCCATGGGTTTCAACTACCCAGGTTTAAGGTATTCTTCCTTCAGCTAAAACATGCATGTGGAACCTAGAGTATGATCAACCATGTGATCGGGAGACGTGTTCAAATATGTCTCAGTTTTCGTACCCTGGTACTCGGGTGCAACATTCCAGACGCTTTACTAACACCCTCCCGACTTGGAGAGTCAGTCCCTTTAACCTCCTGTTTGGCCCAGTTTGCAATTTCTGCGGAAGATGAACAGGAATAGCGAGAACCAATGAGAGACTAGCTGGAGGTGTCTGGACGGGCAAATTTAACTCTCATTTCCCACCAGGAAGAGGAATTAACCAAAGGCTCAGCGTGCCGTGCCGGAACCAGATTAGGGCCTGAAGCCATCCTGCGGTGTTGCAGCCAGCTCAAAAGAAAGCGAGTTGAAGAAAGGAGCTCAGGGGCACTGTAATTCACAAACCTGCAGAGTTATAAATGACAGCTATCGTCCAAAAATATACTGAAGTAAGGCTGCCAAGAGGACTTGAAAGCGGGGCAGAATTGCAGGAAACCGATTTCAGGAGGTAGACTGGAATTGCATTGAAAGCATAGGAAAAGAGGCAGAACGTCCACAATGATGCACTTGGCCAAAAAGGGCGTATGCGTTTTTTCCTGAATATATTCAGGAAAAAACGCATACGCCCTTTTTGGCCAACCAAGCAAGCTTGCAAAGGAAATCTGCACTACAATGAAGTCTCACTTCCCCCCGGTCAAAAGGGCCATCTGAAAAAAGTGTAAAATCCAGAAAGACAGGACAGGCCATGGAGAACTGGGAGCCTTGTTATGCTGATGGGCGGGATGTAAATTGCCAACAGACACTCGGGAGAAGTGTATGGTGTTTCCTGAAACATCTAAAAAACAAAGCAACAGAGCCTAGGGCACTTCCACTTATGGTCCTATAGCTTAGGGAAATTAAAATCAAAAAGACACAGCCACCCCAAAGTTTGGGACGCCTCTGTTTACAAGAACCTCGTTTACCGTACAAGTTCAACATCGCAGAAAGTGAAAAATGGATAAAGAAGTTGTGGTATTTACTTACAAAGCAATATCACTCAGCAATGAAATCTATGTCATCAGGCCCTTAGCAGCACAATGAGTGGATTCAGGTATGATGATTCTAACTGAAATAAGTCACACAGAAAAAGAAACACCATAAGATATCAGTAATACACGGAATGTAAACTTGGCTACACAGGAACTGAATTACAGAACAGAACAGGGTCTCAAATTTAGAAAACCAACTTATGCTTGCTTAAGGGTAAAGGTGAGTTGGGGTGCTGCATAAAACCAGAGATTGAAATGAACACAGATAAAGTTCCTTAAGCCAAATATGGAATAGACAAGAGCTACTCCTTGCTCAACGAAATGGACTCAACACCGCATATTAAATGCCTAAGAATGTACCTGACTAGTAAGTATCTTAAAACCTATGGATTGCTATGTCTCCGAAAGAGAATCAAGCATGTGTACAGGGGCATAAACGCAGCAGTGATAGGATTGGAGAGGTTCGGTGAGCAAATGAAGACCCTTTGAAGTCATATTGCATGGTACCCATTCCACGGGTTTCAACTACCCAGGTTTAAGGTATTCTTCCTTCAGCTAAAACATGCATGTGGAACCTAGAGTATGATCAACCATGTGATCGGGAGACGTGTTCAAATATGTCTCAGTTTTCGTACCCTGGTACTCGGGTGCAACATTCCAGACGCTTTACTAACACCCTCCCGACTTGGAGAGTCAGTCCCTTTAACCTCCTGTTTGGCCCAGTTTGCAATTTCTGTGGAAGATGAACAGGAATAGCGAGAACCAATGAGAGACTAGCTGGAGGTGTCTGGACGGGCAAATTTAACTCTCATTTCCCACCAGGAAGAGGAATTAACCAAAGGCTCAGCGTGCCGTGCCAGAACCAGATTAGGGCCTGAAGCCATCCTGCGGTGTTGCGGCCAGCTCAAAAGAAAGCGAGTTGAAGAAAGGAGCTCAGGGGCACTGTAATTCACAAACCTGCAGAGTTATAAATGACAGCTATCGTCCAAAAATATACTGAAGTAAGGCTGCCAAGAGGACTTGAAAGCGGGGCAGAATTGCAGGAAACCGATTTCAGGAGGTAGACTGGAATTGCATTGAAAGCATAGGAAAAGAGGCAGAACGTCCACAATGATGCACTTGGCCAAAAAGGGCGTATGCGTTTTTTCCTGAATATATTCAGGAAAAAACGCATACGCCCTTTTTGGCCAACCAAGCAAGCTTGCAAAGGAAATCTGCACTACAATGAAGTCTCACTTCCCCCCGGTCAAAAGGGCCATCTGAAAAAAGTGTAAAATCCAGAAAGGCAGGACAGGCCATGGAGAACTGGGAGCCTTGTTATGCTGATGGGCGGGATGTAAATTGCCAACAGACACTCGGGAGAAGTGTATGGTGTTTCCTGAAACATCTAAAAAACAAAGCAACAGAGCCTAGGGCACTTCCACTTATGGTCCTATAGCTTAGGGAAATTAAAATCAAAAAGACACAGCCACCCCAAAGTTTGGGACGCCTCTGTTTACAAGAACCTCGTTTACAGTACAAGTTCAACATCGCAGAAAGTGAAAAATGGATAAAGAAGTTGTGGTATTTACTTACAAAGCAATATCACTCAGCAATGAAATCTATGTCATCAGGCCCTTAGCAGCACAATGAGTGGATTCAGGTATGATGATTCTAACTGAAATAAGTCACACAGAAAAAGAAACATCATAAGATATCAGTAATACACGGAATGTAAACTTGGCTACACCAGAACTGAATTACAGAACAGAACAGGGTCTCAAATTTAGAAAACCAACTTATGCTTGCTTAAGGGGAAAGGTGAGTTGGGGTGCTGCATAAAACCAGAGATTGAAATGAACACAGATAAAGTTCCTTAAGCCAAATATGGAATAGACAAGAGCTACTCCTTGCTCAACGAAATGGACTCAACACCGCATATTAAATGCCTAAGAATGTACCTGACTAGTAAGTATCTTAAAACCTATGGATTGCTATGTCTCCGAAAGAGAATCAAGCATGTGTACAGGGTCATAAACGCAGCAATGATAGGATTGGAGAGGTTCGGTGAGCAAATGAAGACCCTTTGAAGTCATATTGCATGGTACCCATTCCACGGGTTTCAACTACCCAGGTTTAAGGTATTCTTCCTTCAGCTAAAACATGCATGTGGAACCTAGAGTGTGATCAACCATGTGATTGGGAGACGTGTTCAAATATGTCTCAGTTTTCGTACCCTGGTACTCGGGTGTAACATTCCAGACGCTTTACTAACACCCTCCCGACTTGGAGAGTCAGTCCCTTTAACCTCCTGTTTGGCCCAGTTTGCAATTTCTGCGGAAGATGAACAGGAATAGCGAGAACCAATGAGAGACTAGCTGGAGGTGTCTGGACGGGCAAATTTAACTCTCATTTCCCACCAGGAAGAGGAATTAACCAAAGGCTCAGCGTGCCGTGCCGGAACCAGATTAGGGCCTGAAGCCATCCTGCGGTGTTGCGGCCAGCTCAAAAGAAAGCGAGTTGAAGAAAGGAGCTCAGGGGCACTGTAATTCACAAACCTGCAGACTTATAAATGACAGCTATCGTCCAAAAATATACTGAAGTAAGGCTGCCAAGAGGACTTGAAAGCGGGGCAGAATTGCAGGAAACCGATTTCAGGAGGTAGACTGGAATTGCATTGAAAGCATAGGAAAAGAGGCAGAACGTCCACAATGATGCACTTGGCCAAAAAGGGCGTATGCGTTTTTTCCTGAATATATTCAGGAAAAAACGCATACGCCCTTTTTGGCCAACCAAGCAAGCTTGCAAAGGAAATCTGCACTACAATGAAGTCTCACTTCCCCCCGGTCAAAAGGGCCATCTGAAAAAAGTGTAAAATCCAGAAAGGCAGGACAGGCCATGGAGAACTGGGAACCTTGTTATGCTGATGGGCGGGATGTAAATTGCCAACAGACACTCGGGAGAAGTGTATGGTGTTTCCTGAAACATCTAAAAAACAAAGCAACAGAGCCTAGGGCACTTCCACTTATGGTCCTATAGCTTAGGGAAATTAAAATCAAAAAGACACAGCCACCCCAAAGTTTGGGACGCCTCTGTTTACAAGAACCTCGTTTACAGTACAAGTTCAACATCGCAGAAAGTGAAAAATGGATAAAGAAGTTGTGGTATTTACTTACAAAGCAATATCACTCAGCAATGAAATCTATGTCATCAGGCCCTTAGCAGCACAATGAGTGGATTCAGGTATGATGATTCTAACTGAAATAAGTCACACAGAAAAAGAAACATCATAAGATATCAGGAATACACGGAATGTAAACTTGGCTACACAGGAACTGAATTACAGAACAGAACAGGGTCTCAAATTTAGAAAACCAACTTATGCTTGCTTAAGGGTAAAGGTGAGTTGGGGTGCTGCATAAAACCAGAGATTGAAATGAGCACAGATAAAGTTCCTTAAGCCAAATATGGAATAGACAAGAGCTACTCCTTGCTCAACGAAATGGACTCAACACCGCATATTAAATGCCTAAGAATGTACCTGACTAGTAAGTATCTTAAAACCTATGGATTGCTATGTCTCCGAAAGAGAATCAAGCATGTGTACAGGGGCATAAACGCAGCAGTGATAGGATTGGAGAGGTTCGGTGAGCAAATGAAGACCCTTTGAAGTCATATTGCATGGTACCCATTCCACGGGTTTCAACTACCCAGGTTTAAGGTATTCTTCCTTCAGCTAAAACATGCATGTGGAACCTAGAGTATGATCAACCATGTGATCGGGAGACGTGTTCAAATATGTCTCAGTTTTCGTACCCTGGTACTCGGGTGCAACATTCCAGACGCTTTACTAACACCCTCCCGACTTGGAGAGTCAGTCCCTTTAACCTCCTGTTTGGCCCAGTTTGCAATTTCTGCGGAAGATGAACAGGAATAGTGAGAACCAATGAGAGACTAGCTGGAGGTGTCTGGACGGGCAAATTTAACTCTCATTTCCCACCAGGAAGAGGAATTAACCAAAGGCTCAGCGTGCCCTGCCGGAACCAGATTAGGGCCTGAAGCCATCCTGCGGTGTTGCGGCCAGCTCAAAAGAAAGCGAGTTGAAGAAAGGAGCTCAGGGGCACTGTAATTCACAAACCTGCAGAGTTATAAATGACAGCTATCGTCCAAAAATATACTGAAGTAAGGCTGCCAAGAGGACTTGAAAGCAGGGCAGAATTGCAGGAAACCGATTTCAGGAGGCAGACTGGAATTGCATTGAAAGCATAGGAAAAGAGGCAGAACGTCCACAATGATGCACTTGGCCAAAAAGGGCGTATGCGTTTTTTCCTGAATATATTCAGGAAAAAACGCATACGCCCTTTTTGGCCAACCAAGCAAGCTTGCAAAGGAAATCTGCACTACAATGAAGTCTCACTTCCCCCCGGTCAAAAGGGCCATCTGAAAAAAGTGTAAAATCCAGAAAGGCAGGACAGGCCATGGAGAACTGGGAGCCTTGTTATGCTGATGGGCGGGATGTAAATTGCCAACAGACACTCGGGAGAAGTGTATGGTGTTTCCTGAAACATCTAAAAAACAAAGCAACAGAGCCTAGGGAACTTCCACTTATGGTCCTATAGCTTAGGGAAATTAAAATCAAAAAGACACAGCCACCCCAAAGTTTGGGACGCCTCTGTTTACAAGAACCTCGTTTACCGTACAAGTTCAACATCGCAGAAAGTGAAAAATGGATAAAGAAGTTGTGGTATTTACTTACAAAGCAATATCACTCAGCAATGAAATCTATGTCATCAGGCCCTTAGCAGCACAATGAGTGGATTCAGGTATGATGATTCTAACTGAAATAAGTCACACAGAAAAAGAAACATCATAAGATATCAGTAATACACGGAATGTAAACTTGGCTACACCAGAACTGAATTACAGAACAGAACAGGGTCTCAAATTTAGAAAACCAACTTATGCTTGCTTAAGGGGAAAGGTGAGTTGGGGTGCTGCATAAAACCAGAGATTGACATGAGCACAGATAAAGTTCCTTAAGCCAAATATGGAATAGACAAGAGCTACTCCTTGCTCAACGAAATGGACTCAACACCCCATATTAAATGCCTAAGAATGTACCTGACTAGTAAGTATCTTAAAACCTATGGATTGCTATGTCTCCGAAAGAGAATCAAGCATGTGTACAGGGGCATAAACGCAGCAGTGATAGGATTGGAGAGGTTCGGTGAGCAAATGAAGACCCTTTGAAGTCATATTGCATGGTACCCATTCCATGGGTTTCAACTACCCAGGTTTAAGGTATTCTTCCTTCAGCTAAAACATGCATGTGGAACCTAGAGTATGATCAACCATGTGATCGGGAGACGTGTTCAAATATGTCTCAGTTTTCGTACCCTGGTACTCGGGTGCAACATTCCAGACGCTTTACTAACACCCTCCCGACTTGGAGAGTCAGTCCCTTTAACCTCCTGTTTGGCCCAGTTTGCAATTTCTGCGGAAGATGAACAGGAATAGCGAGAACCAATGAGAGACTAGCTGGAGGTGTCTGGACGGGCAAATTTAACTCTCATTTCCCACCAGGAAGAGGAATTAACCAAAGGCTCAGCGTGCCGTGCCGGAACCAGATTAGGGCCTGAAGCCATCCTGCGGTGTTGCAGCCAGCTCAAAAGAAAGCGAGTTGAAGAAAGGAGCTCAGGGGCACTGTAATTCACAAACCTGCAGAGTTATAAATGACAGCTATCGTCCAAAAATATACTGAAGTAAGGCTGCCAAGAGGACTTGAAAGCGGGGCAGAATTGCAGGAAACCGATTTCAGGAGGTAGACTGGAATTGCATTGAAAGCATAGGAAAAGAGGCAGAACGTCCACAATGATGCACTTGGCCAAAAAGGGCGTATGCGTTTTTTCCTGAATATATTCAGGAAAAAACGCATACGCCCTTTTTGGCCAACCAAGCAAGCTTGCAAAGGAAATCTGCACTACAATGAAGTCTCACTTCCCCCCGGTCAAAAGGGCCATCTGAAAAAAGTGTAAAATCCAGAAAGACAGGACAGGCCATGGAGAACTGGGAGCCTTGTTATGCTGATGGGCGGGATGTAAATTGCCAACAGACACTCGGGAGAAGTGTATGGTGTTTCCTGAAACATCTAAAAAACAAAGCAACAGAGCCTAGGGCACTTCCACTTATGGTCCTATAGCTTAGGGAAATTAAAATCAAAAAGACACAGCCACCCCAAAGTTTGGGACGCCTCTGTTTACAAGAACCTCGTTTACAGTACAAGTTCAACATCGCAGAAAGTGAAAAATGGATAAAGAAGTTGTGGTATTTACTTACAAAGCAATATCACTCAGCAATGAAATCTATGTCATCAGGCCCTTAGCAGCACAATGAGTGGATTCAGGTATGATGATTCTAACTGAAATAAGTCACACAGAAAAAGAAACACCATAAGATATCAGTAATACACGGAATGTAAACTTGGCTACACAGGAACTGAATTACAGAACAGAACAGGGTCTCAAATTTAGAAAACCAACTTATGCTTGCTTAAGGGTAAAGGTGAGTTGGGGTGCTGCATAAAACCAGAGATTGAAATGAACACAGATAAAGTTCCTTAAGCCAAATATGGAATAGACAAGAGCTACTCCTTGCTCAACGAAATGGACTCAACACCGCATATTAAATGCCTAAGAATGTACCTGACTAGTAAGTATCTTAAAACCTATGGATTGCTATGTCTCCGAAAGAGAATCAAGCATGTGTACAGGGGCATAAACGCAGCAATGATAGGATTGGAGAGGTTCGGTGAGCAAATGAAGACCCTTTGAAGTCATATTGCATGGTACCCATTCCACGGGTTTCAACTACCCAGGTTTAAGGTATTCTTCCTTCAGCTAAAACATGCATGTGGAACCTAGAGTGTGATCAACCATGTGATTGGGAGACGTGTTCAAATATGTCTCAGTTTTCGTACCCTGGTACTCGGGTGGAACATTCCAGACGCTTTACTAACACCCTCCCGACTTGGAGAGTCAGTCCCTTTAACCTCCTGTTTGGCCCAGTTTGCAATTTCTGCGGAAGATGAACAGGAATAGCGAGAACCAATGAGAGACTAGCTGGAGGTGTCTGGACGGGCAAATTTAACTCTCATTTCCCACCAGGAAGAGGAATTAACCAAAGGCTCAGCGTGCCGTGCCGGAACCAGATTAGGGCCTGAAGCCATCCTGCGGTGTTGCGGCCAGCTCAAAAGAAAGCGAGTTGAAGAAAGGAGCTCAGGGGCACTGTAATTCACAAACCTGCAGAGTTATAAATGACAGCTATCGTCCAAAAATATACTGAAGTAAGGCTGCCAAGAGGACTTGAAAGCGGGGCAGAATTGCAGGAAACCGATTTCAGGAGGCAGACTGGAATTGCATTGAAAGCATAGGAAAAGAGGCAGAACGTCCACAATGATGCACTTGGCCAAAAAGGGCGTATGCGTTTTTTCCTGAATATATTCAGGAAAAAACGCATACGCCCTTTTTGGCCAACCAAGCAAGCTTGCAAAGGAAATCTGCACTACAATGAAGTCTCACTTCCCCCCGGTCAAAAGGGCCATCTGAAAAAAGTGTAAAATCCAGAAAGACAGGACATGCAATGGAGAACTGGGAGCCTTGTTATGCTGATGGGCGGGATGTAAATTGCCAACAGACACTCGGGAGAAGTGTATGGTGTTTCCTGAAACATCTAAAAAACAAAGCAACAGAGCCTAGGGCACTTCCACTTATGGTCCTATAGCTTAGGGAAATTAAAATCAAAAAGACACAGCCACCCCAAAGTTTGGGACGCCTCTGTTTACAAGAACCTCGTTTACAGTACAAGTTCAACATCGCAGAAAGTGAAAAATGGATAAAGAAGTTGTGGTATTTACTTACAAAGCAATATCACTCAGCAATGAAATCTATGTCATCAGGCCCTTAGCAGCACAATGAGTGGATTCAGGTATGATGATTCTAACTGAAATAAGTCACACAGAAAAAGAAACATCATAAGATATCAGTAATACACGGAATGTAAACTTGGCTACACAGGAACTGAATTACAGAACAGAACAGGGTCTCAAATTTAGAAAACCAACTTATGCTTGCTTAAGGGGAAAGGTGAGTTGGGGTGCTGCATAAAACCAGAGA